>NC_142867.1:189050000-189675000 GCF_051225735.1 Oryctolagus cuniculus
CTCTGCCTCTGCCTGTCTGTAACTATACCTTCAAATAAATAAATCTTTTTAAAAAGTTTACTGTAATAATGTAATAAAATGTTAAGCAGTAATGAAAAATCAATAATCATAATGTGAATTACAATATCTCTGTGTAAAACTACCATTATTAAATTTCTGATGAGTTTTTTTCAATTCCCTTGTTCTTTTGTTTAATGAAAGAAACATGAAATGGATTGCAGGAATATTAAAAAACTTTTTTTGTTGCTAAATTCTGGGGGCTGGTGCTGTGGCCCAGCAGGTTAAAGCCCTAGCCTGTGGCACAGGCATCCCATGTGGGCACCGGTTTGAGACCCAGCTGCTCCTCTTCCAATCCAGCTCTCTGCTATGGCCTGGGAAAGCAGTAGAAGATGACCCAAGTCCTTGGGCCCCTGCATGCATATGGGAGATCTGGAAGAGGCTCCCAGCTCCTGGCTTTGGATTAGTTCAGCTCTGGCCATTGCAGTCATTTGGGGAGTGAACCAGCAAATGGAAGACCGATCTCTCCCTGGTTCTACTTCTTTCTGTAACTCTGTCTTTAAAATAAACAAAATAAATATTAAAAAAATTCTGACCACACATGAAAAGATCCGATGCCAGCATTGCGGCTCAACAGGGTAATCCACCCCCTCAATGCCATCATCCCATATTGGAGAGTCTAAGTTCTGCTTGCTCCATTTCCAATCCAGCTCCCCATTAATATGATTCAAGTACTCGGGCCTCTGCGACTCATAAGGGTGATCCAGATGGAGTTCCTAGCTCCTGGCTTAGCTTGGCCCAATCTAAGTCATTGTAGCCATTTGGGAAGTGAACCAGTGGATGGAAGGTATTTTTCTCTCTGTCTCTCCCTCTCTCTCTGTTGCTCTGCCTTTCAAATAAATAAATAAAAATTTTTAAAGACTATTTTTGAGCAAAATTTATCCCATAGTCACAAAGGAATTGGGGTCCATTGTGCCACATTGTTTTATTCAAAAACATAAAAGGAAAGCAAGAGTAACATAATTGCCATTTAGATTTGCCAAATCAGATTCTATCTAGTTATATCAATCAAGACATTAGCTGTGGCTTATTCATACAAATGGTTCTATGTAAGATTCAAAGATTTGAGTATTTCTTAGTCTAAGCATCATTGCTCACAGGATAGACAAGTTGGAAATTCTTAAGAAATAATTTACCCAACTCTGTTATACAGAAGATGATACTGTGATCCACAAGCCTAAGTGATAGAAACAAAACAAGTGGCAACTTGGGGACTAGGGATGGGAATGAAAGCTAAATCCCTGACCCTTCATTCAGCAATTTTTCCCTTAAATCTGCAATGCCAAGGAAACAATACCTTGGAAATCAGGATAAAGAAATTGTTGGTTCTAATGGACTTTTTCTTTTTAAAAGTTCATAGAAAGTATAGCCTATAATCTGTGAACTGACGAATTGGATGTGTTAAAATTGAAAAGATGTTTAAGATTTTATTCACGGATATGTGTGCTCAAACTGCATTTCATATTTCAAAAGAATATTCATATCTTGAATTCCCATGCTTGATGAAAGTCTCTTTTCTAACTATTCTCAGTGATCCTGACCATTTAAGCAAAATGGAGATTGGATATAGATGTGTGGATAAGGATTATGTATCTACATTTTCCTTGTCTTATCAATGGAGACATTTTGTTTTGTTTCTCGTTTCGTTGTGGAGTTTCTCTGTTTGTCTTTTGCTATTCTTTAATGATCAGGATAGGTTATTGTGTCTCACTAATAGAGAGATTGATGGATGGATAGATAGATGATTGATAGAGGAATAGATAGACAGACAGACAGACAGACAGATATTTTTAAATTACCTCAGTAGTCTTCAGTGAATTAATATGCAAAGTTGATTACGGGATGCTTGATATTTGAACACTGAATTATCACATGCGATGTGAGAAGATGCCCAGCTTGTGAAGCAGATAGACTGAATGTGTATGTGATTGCATAAGTGGTGTGTGTGTGTGTGTATGTGTGTGTAAGAGATAGATGAGTACTCAGTTACCAGGAAATAAGTATGTGAAGAGAAGTAATATTGGTGTTCGAGGAAGCAATCAAAGTCTGGGTAACAAATGCAAGAATTTAAAAGTGGATTAATCTAAGTTAAGAATCCGTATTCTTGAAATATGATGATTTTGAGTAATAATAAAATATTTAATATTTTAAGCACTTTCATTGTGCTAATATTCTAAGATTTTTAAATAACCCATCTCAATTAGTTCTCATGTATTTTGTATATGTGCCAAAAAAATATTTATTCCAAGGAGGAAAAAGTAGCTGTAGCAAAATACAGTAATTTTACCAAGGTCACTCAACAAGAATGTAGTTGGCAGAAGCTGAAAGTCAGTTCAGGAATGTCTAGATCAAAAATTGGAAATTCTTAGCCATTATATTACTGTCTCTGATGATCAATGGCCTCAAATCCTTGCTGGTATCCAAGACAAGCATGTATATGACTCATGGATAATTTGGCTAGCGTGAAGAACCAAAGACCTGGCAACAAACAAAGCAAAAAAGCAATTGAAATTGTTCTATGACTCTACCATTTAAAATATTCATTATACAGGAAATCTTTGATCCTTTTGAAAGACAAGCATCTTCTTCAAATTCCCTCAAATGCTAGAAAGTCAATGCTAGAAATACTGCTCCCCCACTCCTTTTAGTATATTCTTTCTCATCATAATGCCACCCTCCAAATACTCAGCACATGGTAAATGAGGGAAAATTTCATATGAAAATGTGGCAAGAATGCTGAGGAAGTGATTAGGAGCAGATGGATATTTTATAACCACAAAAATGTTCTAAGACAAAATGAGTGCTCAGAAGTGGTTTGGAGGAATTAGTTAACATCCTATTCAAATATAAAGATATGTATGTAAAAATCATCTATCTCCAGGTCTAATTTCACTTGTGCGTCACTAGTAATAATATTACAGAATATTTTTGAAAATGGGCAAGTACAACTATTTCTTCTTTCTAATACTCATGTCACAATATATTCTATATATGTCACCTCTCATTTTCCAATATTATTTATCAATCTTACCAGTTTCTAATATTTGGAATGAGAATAATTTATTGATAATTCCTTAGAGATTGGACATATAATTTTGGAATAATCAGTGGATTCTTATTATTGAACAGTTACCTAATGTTAAGTATTCCATAATAGCTCTATGTACAGTAATCACTTAATCATCATAGCCATATATGAGAAAGAAAATGCTATTATACATATGTGACATATACAAAGACTGAGCCATAGAGATGTAAAAGAATTTGCTCAAGGACAAACAAGAGAATGTGTTTTAGCCTGTAGGTTAAGACAAATATGTCCCATATAAGATTACCTGACTTCAATTCACATCTGTGTCTCCTGACTCCAGCTTCCTGAGAATGAGGAACCAGGGAGGCAGTGATATTGGCTCAAAGTCATTGGGCTCCTGTAGTTAATTTGGGAGACCTAGATTGTATTCTTAGCTCCTGAATTCAGCTCTGTTCTAGTCCTAGGTGGTGTGGGCATTTGGGGAATAAAACAGCAGATGGGAACTTGTGTGTGTATATGTGTGTGTGTGCTCTTAAATAAATAAATAAGTAAATTTTTAAAAATCAAAACAAAAAGTAAGTAGTAGATTGGGAACAAAATCTTTATAATCATGAAATAGAACTGCAATTCTACTGAACAAGAACGATTGCAAATAGTAATAATGTCCTTTTTGAATGTGATATGGTGTTTGATATTAGGATAAAGAAAGCAGTATTTGGTATATGCAATCAAATATAACTCCATGTAAAGCTTAGACATATAATTATTGTCCATTCTGCATGCAGTCTTTGTCAGAGTTGCTGATTCAGAGGGCAATGAACTCTTCTCTCTCTGGCTTGCAGTGAAGTCACCTTGTGCAAGCATCTCAGCAAATGATAATCATCTGTGGGACAGGATACAGCACGGGAAAGAAGTCAGATGAGGGGAAAACTACTGATAACTTTCTCTTTGTCATAACCAGCTTCTCTATGTAGAAGCTAGTATGACAACAGATATTTTTCTCCCTGGTAAGAATCAGTGTATTGGTATACCAACATCTTGGAACACTCATTTTGCTACTGGAGAGGGGAGCTACTGGAGAAGGAAGAAGTTAGCAACCAATATTTTTCTTTTATATCCTTTTAAGAGGGCTCATATCAGGGACCGCATTGTGGCATGGTGTGTGAAGCCACTGTCCGCAGCACTGGCATCCCACATGGGCATTGGTTCAAGTCCCTGTTGCTCCACTTCCGATTCAGCTCCCTGCAAGTGAGCCTGGGAAAGCAGTGAAGGATGGCCCAAGTTTGTGGGCCTCTGCACCCATGTGGGAGACCTGGAAGAAACTTCTGGCTCCTGATTTGACCTTGTCCCAGACTCAGCTGTTTTGACCACTTGGGGAGTGAACCAACAGAGGAAAATTATCTCTTTATCTCTCTCCCCCTATAACTCTCTAACTCTGCATTTCAAATAAATATTTTTAAAAAGAAAGCTAACATATATGAAAGTGTACACTGCAAACATTTTTTTTCAGTTTCCTAAAATTTAATCTTAAAATACTACTGTCTTCAGATACTTATCCTTTAATTAATTTCCTTTGGTAAGTATGCTGTTTTACTACATGTTGTTCAATTTCAAATTGTTTTGAATCTGGAGTTTAGTTGCAATTCTCCTAGCAAGAATTTCTTCAGTATAAGTTAAATCAAATAAAATCCATTCCCTAAACTTTTCTTTTAAAGAAGAATCTAAGTAAAAATATATCTGGATTGTAAGTTCTCAGTGTTGATTGGAAGATAGTACATTTATTCAGCAAACAAGAGTCAGAGTATTGTGTAGATTTCCCACAGTGTATTGTGAGATGGTGCATAAGGGAATACTGGGCTTATCTCTTTTCCAGACGAACTGTCTGATATTCTCCCACTCCCCTATTCGCCCAACAAAACAATCTTTAAGAGTTTGTACATTTGGTTCCAAAGGTGTTGAGAGTTTGATGAATGCCCATTCTTCTAAGAGCAAACATGTTTTGTCTAGTGTGTACTCGGCATGGGCAAGGTCCAAGATGTTCAGTCTTGAGTATGATGGTAAGGATATGATGGTGGTAAGGTGGTGGTAAGGAAGGATCAGATATACAATTGACCTTGGAAGATATAAAACAAAAGTAATTCCCTGAGTGACTGTGACCTGATTTTAACTACTTAACGTATCTTGTAGTAGCTGTGTGACCTTGAAAAGGACAAAATTTCTGTAAGTCACAGGCCGACATCTGTAGCAAGAAATCATACAATCATACATTCCTCCTTTGCCAAATCTTTATTGGGGTTGAATGAGGTATGGTAAAGTACCAGCCACATTGAAATGATTTAATACGTATTAGTTCTCTCCTCAATTATTTCTCCAGCCATGTATAAGAGTGAACTAAAAAAATAAAGTAAATTTAGGAAGGATACACAAATTATGGAGTGGTCCTAAGAGATTAATAATTTTTTTTTTATTTGAAAGGCAGAGTAACAGAGAGTGAGGGGGTGATCTTGCATCCACTGGTTCGCTCCCTAAATGGCCGCAACAGCCAGAGCTGGGCCAGGCTGAAGCCAGGAACCAGGAGCTTCATCCAGATTCCATACATATGTGCAAGGGCGCAAGACTTGGGCTGTTTTTCACTATTTTCCTAGGTGCATTAGCAAGGAGCTGAATCAGAAATGGAGCAGCCAGGACTCAAGCCAGCGTCTATGTGATATGCCACAATTGAAGGTGGTGGTTTAATACACTATGCCACAGTGCCGGCCCCAATGAATAAGATCTTTAGAGAAATTCTGAAATGACCCTCTGATGAGATAATCTCACTATGTGAAGTTTTCTTAGATAGGCCTATCTTTATCTCAGCCTCAACTCTTTACTCTTTAACATACTCACTGGGAAACATAAAATCAGACATTATTCCATTTGTTTTAAATTTATTTTCCCAAGTCCAATACAACTGATCTGTTCTCAGGATCCTTTACTCTTTCTTTGAATTAATAGACTTTCTCTTTGAGAAATATATTACTAATTCCATTTATTGTGACACAACTACATGCCAAGGACTTTGGCCTTATCGTGGTAGCACTTTGAACTGGATACTAGAATTATATTTATTTTATATGAATAGAAACAGAATTATAGAGGAGAAATAATTTGTTATAAATCACCAGTTTATTATGCAGGAGTGAATTAAGGTTTGTCTGCTACAGCAGCTATGCTGTTAGCAAATTCACCAAGAAATAGAGGACAAGAGCCCTTGCTTCTTCACTTCAAACACTCTTGAAATAATGTTGTTTGGCTGATACTCTCCTAAGCTGGCTGATCCTATGGGAGCAATTATGCAATGATCACTTGGGCTTCAGGGAAATGCTGAAGTTGGACTCTGTAAATCTGTAACTCCTAAGAAAATAATTGCAAATATGACCATGGTTAAAACAGCTTTTCATTTCCATGAAATACATGAGACTGTATGCAATAAATAAAGGCTAATTTTTCTGCCTGAAAACATAAATTCATATAAATGTGATCAGATTTAATTATGTCTGTAAGAAAGTCAGTAATTTCTTTTTTTTTAATTTTTTATTTAGTAAATATACATTTTCAAAGTACAGTTAATGGATTACAATGGCTTCCCCCCACTCATAATTTCCCTCCCACTCACACCCCTCCCATCTCCCACTTCCTCTCCCATTCCATTCACATCAAGATTCATTTTCAATTATCTTTATATACAGAAGATCAATTCAATATATATTAAGTAAAGATTTCATCACTTTGCACCCACACAGAAACACAAAGTGTAAAATACTGTTTCAGTACTAGTTACAGCATTACTTCACATTGGACAACACACTAAGGACAGATCCCACATGAGAAGTAAGTACACAGTGACTCCTGTTGTTGACTTAACAATTTGACACTCTTGTTTATGGCGTCAGTAATCTCCCTAGGCTCTAGTCATGAGTTGCCAAGGCTATGGAAGCCTTATGGTTTCGCCGACTTCTATCTTATTCAGACAGGGTCATAGTCAAAGTGAAGTTCTCTCCTCCCTTCAGAGAAAGGTACCTCCTTCTTTGATGGCCCCGTTCTTTCCACTGGGATCTCACTCGCAGAGATCTTCCATTTAGGTCTTCCTTTTTTTTTTTTTTTTTCAGGGTGTCTTGGCTTTCCATGCCTAAAATACTCTCATGGGCTCTTCAGCCAGATCCAAATGCCTTAAGGGCTCATTCTGAGGCCAGAGTGCTATTTAGGACATCTGCCATTCTATGAGTCTACTGTGTATCCCGCTTCCCATGATGGATCGTTCTCTCGCTTTTTGATTCTATCAGCTAGTATTAGCAGACACTAGACTTGTTTGTGTGATCCCTTTGACTCTTAGACCTATCAGTGTGATCAGTTGTGAACTGAAATTGATCACTTGGACTAGTGAGATGGGATTGGTACATGCCACCTTGAAGGGATTGTATTGGGATCCCCTGGCATGATTCTAACTCCACCATTTGGGGCAAGTCCGATTGAGCATGTCCCAAATTGTACATCTCCTCCCTCTCTTATTCCCACTCTTATATTTAACAGGGATCATTTTCCAGTTAAAATTTAAACACCTAAGAATAATTGTGTGTTAATCACAGAGTTCAACCAATAGTAAGAACAAAACAAACAGAAAATACTAAAATGTATAAAGTATTACACTGTACATCAACAGTCAGGACAAGAGCTGATCAAGTCACTGTTTCTCATAGTGTCCATTTCAATTCAACAGGTTTCCTCTGGTGCTCAGTTAGTTGTCGCCGATCAGGGATAACATATGATATTTGTCTCAATTATCAAACAGATTGTCATGGTATCTCAGTGCTGGTATTCAAGTAACCTTTGTGTAGTCACCTAATGCTATGTCACAAAGCTTGCATCATTCACCACACTTCACTTCATCACACAGGAATCTCATCACAAAAAATAAAAGTGAGAATAGAACAACAAACATTTTGAGACAGAATGAGAAAAGATAGAGCACGTAGCTTTCATTACAATATCGTGTCATAATTATTATACTTTATAATTACAGTTGTTAATCCACTATTGGCCCTAATGTATAAATTAAACTTTAATATAAGCATGCATGTATATAAAAATTTATATATATATAAATTTTATATATATATATATATAAGGGGTTTGGTACTATCTGTGGTTTGTGGTTTCTGGCTTATATTGTCATTTGAGAACTTATCCCCTTTGGATATTAAGAGTGGAATAGTTTGAAATTGCTAGAGTTAATATTTCTTTTTCAAATCAGTTCTTTGTATCCTTTTTTAGTTTTTGTGATTTATAGTTTTGCTTGATGTAGAGTTTATTTTGGTATAGAGTTACTTTGGTATACAAAAATAGCTGTTTGTGAGTTCTCAAAAATTTTATTCTGAAGTCACTAATTTCTGCAGTAAGAATATATAAGGAAAAAAACACAGGTTTTTCTCATACATTGCTGATATCTGTGGTAAGAACAGATAGGAAAAACCACTATATATATATATTTATATATATATTTCACTGATTATTTGAACTATGTATGTGTCAATATGCACAAATAGAACAAAATTCACCAATCACATTACTTGACTTTCAAAGTATTTTGGTAAATATTATACAAATTAAATGACTAGTTAACAGTTGAGCATTAATATTTGCTTCTCTCAGATTTTTTTTACTTAGTTCATAACATTGGATAATTTTCATTGTCTAATCATACATTTAAGAAGTTATTTTGAATTCTATCCACAGTGTGAAATTTGATTCCCATTTTAGTTAATATTGTTTTTCCCATATAAGTTTAGAGTATTTTAAAAAGTGCATTATGCTCAGAAAATGTTTCATGGATACCCTGTATATAGATAGCTCTTCAGGCTTGACTTTTAAAGTTAACATCAGCTCATTAGTGTGCAAAAGCTCTGCATCTCATTGGAACACAGTGAGCCCACTGTAATGATCCAATGTCTTAATATGTTTTAAAACAAAAAACAAAACACTGTTTTAGGAATCTCATAACTGGATTCTAGTCTTCGCTTTGCTACTTGGTCACAAGGTTTTAGTTCATTGGTAATTTGACCAGGATGGATGTAGTTTTCAAATATTCTTTAACAGTTACAAAAGTTTTCCAAACAGATTAAATGGGTAAAATGAAAGTGACTTGACTGAAACTGAAGGGGAGGCTGGAGGTCAGAAGTTGCCTCATGTATGTCCATCTCCTCGTCTATTCCTCACCCCTTCAAAAGCATCCCCCAAGACAACTCCATGGAATAGCTTGAAAATACTGAAATGAATGATCTTTGAAGTTTCTTCCATATTTAGTATTTTATTATAAACTGTGATGACTACATTTATATTGTAATTTTTTCTTATTTTTATTTTTGTTACACATTTTGCTTTGAATAGAGTGTGTTATACTTCATTAGAAGAGAGAAAGCTACCCCTTTATCTGTGATCAATTAAATGATCAGAAAAAAACTATCTAAATTCATTGCTTGAAGTCATTGGGGACATTTTGGCTGGCAGATAGAATATCTAAACTGTCAATTCAGTAGAGTAAAATGGCTCTGAATTCCAATGTTTTATATTGTGTATGTAAATATTTGAGAGGCCAATTTAAATGCAGAATTAGTTCTGATTATTTCTTTTCCTGGTGGGGAGAAAAGAGCATAGAGGTGAATGTTCATTCCGCTAAATTAGTGGCAGCTGATATAAAATTTAAGATACCTTTGAAATGTAGAAAATGTTCAATCTCTAGACCATCTGCAGCAAATTTACAGCTAGTACTCCTGCATCCCTAGAAATAGTTTTATGCCACAAACTAGGAATTTCTCCAAAGTTACAATTACATGATGCAAAACAGGTAATTTTCACCCCAATCTCGTGTTTTCATTCCAGGTCTTAGTTAATGCTGTCTTGATGGCTGCTGTTTGATGAATCAGCTTTCCTGTTAACTAGAGGTGCAGGGCCATCATCTAATGAAAACACTCCGTATTTTATGACTCCCAGGGCTGCCGTTCTGCATATTAAAATAGAATTTCAATCTCACTGTTAGAAATAAAATCAAACCTAGCATCTGTGGTTTGAACAGAACTGAGAAAAATGTTACTCATTTCATCTTAACAATATTTTTCATGTTAGACAGTATAAAAAAAGAGGCCCGGGATATAATTTTAAAATGCCTATAAATTAGAAATGAATTGGTAGAATCAGCACAATAGTTCAGTGCAAAGGTTACTTAGTTATATCAACAAATTTGCTGAAGTTTTCTGTTCTAGTTATCAGTTTATTAGAATACTGGTAAATCCTGCTGTTTCTCAAGCATTCCTGGTAGCAATGACTTCCATTCATTTTGCTGCAAGGTTTGAGCCTCTCTGACCACCCTCTAAATTTTCTTTTCTGTCTAGGAGTGATTGCACATTCGCATTTAAGAATAAGGAGAAATCGCTTCATAGCTCAGACTAAAAGTCAGAGCAACAGGTTATTGAAAGAAGTGCACCTGCTCAGTCACGTGGTTTCACCAATCATGCTCATAGCAGACATGAAACAGTAAACTTCTCATGGATCAATTAACAAACTACCAGTAAAGGAGTAATATGTACTGTGCTCAGCATTTGTCCATGCAATTTTTTTACCCCTAAACCTTTTTCTCCCTGACTCTCTCCACCCACCCCTTTTTCTCATCAAACCTAGCATCTGTGGTTTGAACAGAACTGACAAAAATGCTGCTCATTTACTCATAACAATACTTTTCATGTTAGAAAGTATAAAAAAGGCCAGGATATGACTTTAAAATACTCATAAATCAGAAATAAATTGGTAGAAGTAAGCACAAGAGTTCAGTATGAGGGTCAGTTCATTATACAGACAAATTTGTTGAGTTTTATGTTCTAGATACAAGTTTACCAACATATTCACAAATTGAACTTCCTGCTCTCCTTCAAGTATTATTGGTGGCAAAGACTTCCATTCTTTATACTGCAATATTTGAGCCTCTCTGACCAGACATACAGACACACACACACACACATCATACACACACACATACACACACACAAAGATATACTGACAGTGTATTTCACTTATGAAAGAGTTTTTAAGGTTATGCCTTTATGTCTAAATTTTATGTATAAGGGTGGATACTGCAGCCCGTTAAGCCACTGCTTGGGGCACCAGGCCCATTGGAATCCTGGATGTTCCACTTCTGATCCACCTTCCTGCTAATGAATCCTGGGAAGCAACAAATAATGGCTTAAGTCATGGACCTCTGTTGACCACGGAGGAGACTTGGATGGAGTTCTGAGCTCTTAGGTTCAGCAGGCATCTGGGGTTTGAGCAAGCAAATGGAAAATCAATTCTCTCTCTCATTCTGACTTTCAAGTATATGAAAATTAATGAAATTTAAAAATTTGTTTCAAAAGACTAGTACAATACCAACCCATGGGGACTTCCAAAAGTTTACAGAAAAATGGAATTAAAAGATTGTTTATTTTAGGGGTTAACATTTGGTATGGTGATTTTTATGCAGCTTGGAATACTCACATCCCATATCAGACTGCCAGAGTTCAAGTCCAATCTCAGCTTTCAATTCCTGCACTCTTGCTAATGTGCACTCTGGAAGACAATAAGTGACAGTTCAAGTCATTGGTTTTCCTGGCTCATGGCTTGGGCCTGGTCCAGCATTGGCTGTTGGCAGACACATAGGGAATAAACCAACAGATGGGAGTTTTCTCTCTCTCTTTCCCTCACCTCACTTTTAAAAATAAATAAAATTAAATTAAGAAAAAATAAAATAATTTTAAGAAGTTTATTTTACTGCAAAAAATTTTTTAAATTTATGCATAGTGTTTTTGATAATATACTTTTTCCATTAGATTTTTGAAGATCCCATGTAGAAATACAATAACCACTATTAATTAAACATACACCATATCTCAAGTATCACACTAATTCTGTGCTGTGTCTTTATCTTGTTCAATCATCCCAACAACTCACAAAGTAATAGCCTCCATTTTGCAAATATAACTTAATTCCAAATACTTAGTAATTTATGCCAGGTCATAAAGCTAATAAGTATTGAAATGAAGATTTAAACTGTGGCATTTTTTTTTTTTTTGCAATTTACAAAGCCTATGCTCATAAGCTTTAAATCATCTTGCTTTATATAGCTTGTCGTATAAACATAGATGACTGTTACATCCAGCATTTAGATCTCCAGTCTTATGAAAGAAAATACCACAAATTCAAGTGGAAAGAAATGGCTCAATGTTCTATACTTGTTCTCATTCTCATTCTCTTTCTTCTCCTGTTGATTTTTCATCACCCTTCACCTTCTTACTCTTTCCTTCATATTTCCCTCATCAAAAGAGCCCTCATCACCTTTGACAGAATAATCTTCATTGTATTTAACTTTACAAAGTTAATTAATAAAAACACTTTACATATATTAGCATGTAATTATCAAACATTCTATGCACTATGGACTATTGTTATTCTATTTTGGAGATACAAAAGCTGAACATGGAAAAAGTAAAGTTTCTCCTATAAAATCATACTCTCAAGATGATTATAAAATTAAAATAGATGGAACTGGGAAGTAAAGGAGAAAATGTTTATCAGTATTAAAAAAAAAAAGAGCAACAAGTTTATAACATTTCAGCTCAATTCATCTCTTTTACAAATCAAAGAGCACCCAGGAGAGCCTTGCAACCTCTTCAACATTAAACACCTGTTTCAGAGGCAGAGCATACATTATTTGATTCTGGAGTTTTGTCAGGAGATTTAGATGGTTTACTGTATTAAGTTTTGACCTCAAACACTCTTATAATTTAATCAGATGTTTTTAGATGCAATATTCTAACATGATACAACCTGAACCACATGCTGTCGGATCCCCTTGAGTGTAACCCATCTTTCAGGGTTCCTCTGACTTTTTTGTGTTGCCCCAAAGTCTTTGAAGGGTCCAGGTTTTGACATTATCACCTCTTCATCTCCTCAAATGATGTACCTTCTTATAGGGATCATTATAAATATATTGTGCCCACTTGAATAATTCAGGAAAAGCTCCCCATGTCAAGATCCTTAACTTAACCATATCTACAAATTTTTTTTTGCAATATAAAGCGATTTGTACATGTTCTGGGGATTAAAGAATGGGCACATTTAGAAGCTCATTATTCAGCATACCATGTAATATTCATTTGTATTCAGATTAACTCTTTAAAAATTACATGGATAAAAATTATTTTGGGAAATGTATAATGGAATTAAGTACGGTCTTCTAAATCACTGTTATGATCTTTGAATCATAATTGAAATATTGTGATTTCCTCTTATCTACCAAATGGGAAAATTATCTTCCAAAGTATTGAATAACACAAAAATACTCAATAAATAAAGCAGTATTAGCAAAGCAAGATTTTTTGAAGCTCAACACATAAAACAGATTTTCCTCCAAAAAATGCTCATTAATGGAGCTTATGTATTAACAGAATAGAATTTTTATGTAACAAGATTATCTATTACTTAGGCTGCTGCTGTACTTACTGTCTTCTTTTTCTATTCAAATGCAATGCATTATATTCACATTCAGTTGTATTAACCACAATTTCCAATGTACTTATTTATCTGATGCAAGGCTAATGTGGTATCAAGAAATTTTATGGAATTAGAATTTTTTGTTATTGAACAAGAGTTATAACAACACCATCAAAGCTTTGTATTTTTTGTGATACAAAGAAGAGGAAAAAATTAAAAGCTATTATAAATTAGGGTAGAATATTCTGATAATGATTTTCTCACAAGACACATCACATTGTACAGATTACAAACTGGTCCAGTATGCCAGAAAACTGTATCTTTAATTGGTATTTATAGCCATCTTTCCAACCTCTGAAAGATATTAGCTAATAAAGGAGAACATAGCTTGCATTATTTAGGGTCTGAGTAATTAGGAAGCTAGTTTCCAGACAAAACTGATTTAATTTATTATTGGAAAAACGTAAGATATCACATTAACTACGTCTTTGCTTTCTGAAAAACACCCATCAACATTGTAGTTAGATATTTGCTGCAGTATCTTCTTAACTGAATTGTTTGCAATATACAGCAGACTTGTTTTTCTTTAATCTGAATTTAAATAATGATCTTTACCAACTGTGTGCAAAACATTAATGCTTTCAGTTTCCTTTGGCATAAAGGAAAGTGGCTTATGTATTACAGACCACATCTAATTCTTAGTTTCTCATTCAGCCAATAGCAGCATTTGCTATTACATGCACTGAAATTAAAAAAGTGCTGACCACGGAAAAAATAAATTAAGGAGAATTAAATACTCTCTACCAGATGGATAGAGTCAATTAGTTATTAGCTTCAGTGAGATTAAAAAAATGTACTCTACGGTTGTTTAGGATTTTGTTTTGTGTGTGCATGTTCCGTGTGAGGACGTGTGATTGCACATACACATCTATGTTAGGGTTCCTGAGCAAACTGACACTGTACGGACAGCATACTGTGTAGCAAATTGCTTCATCTAAACACTAATGCCCTGTGTCTCGGTGGAGACAATAAGAGGTATATCCACATTTTGATTGTAAGGACAAATTTTTAGTGATTCTTTAAACTCCAGTCCAGTTTACTTTATGATACAGCTTTCTATCATGTGTAAAATTCTTAGCTTAGATCAAATAATTTCGAAGTTACATAAAGCATAGCTTTTTCTCATAATTCAAGTACAATTTAATAGCCCCATTATGTAATTTAAGAGGTACTGGAGAGACCTTACAAGGATAATCACAAATAACTCATTTTCTTAAAAGTAAATGTCATCAAACTGAAGGAAAACTGTTATGGTCATTAGAAGATACTCAAGAGACATTAAAAGTATGTATGGAATTTGCTTAGGTTCCAATTTTAACAAACCACTGTAAGAAAATATTTTAAAGCAAAAATGAAAAACACACTGAGAAAAAGTGAGCAGACT
Organism: Oryctolagus cuniculus; assembly: GCF_051225735.1. Classification (NCBI taxonomy): domain Eukaryota; kingdom Metazoa; phylum Chordata; class Mammalia; order Lagomorpha; family Leporidae; genus Oryctolagus; species Oryctolagus cuniculus. Next base: position 189,065,087 of record NC_142867.1, read on the forward strand.
GAATATTAGGTAACATTGCAGAGACAAATAACTATGTGGTCTAATTTAAAAAAAAAAAAACATAAAGTATAAAACATGAATTGGCAGACCTGATTTGGGTTTCTGATAAAAGTAGGCATTGGGTAAGATTACAAATTCCTGCTTTTGGAAATTTTTATTAATATGAAGAGAACAGATTTCACGTATTTCATAGATAAAATTCTAAGAAGATAATATTACTTCCTTCTCTCTCTCTCTTTTTTAGATATTTATTTATTTGTAAGTCAGAGTTACACAGAGAAAGAATAAGATGCAGAGAGAGAGAGGGAGAGAGGCCTTCCATCCGCTGGTTCACTTCTCAGTTGGTCACAATGGCCCTAACTGAGCCGATTCGAAGCCAGAAACCAGGAGTGTCTTCTGGGTCTCCCACGTGGGTGTAGGGGCCCAAGGACTTGGGCCATTCTCCACTGCTTTCCCAGGACATAGCAGAGAGCTGGATTAGAGGTGGAGTAACCAGGACTCAAACCGGCGCCCACATGGGAAACCTGCACTTCAGGCTATGGCTCTACCCTCTAAGTCATAGCGCCAGCCTCACTTCCCTCCCTCAATCCCCACTCTTTCCTTCCTTTGTTTTCTCTTTAATTTTTGCAACAATATAATTTCAATTTACTTTATAATCATAGGCTTGATGCACCACTAGCCACAATGGTCAACATAAAAAGTAGAAATGCCAACCATTCGACACAGATATAGACAAGGCCTTAAGACACTAATCAAAACATAAGATACTATTTTTATTCTTAAACATTTTTGTACTTTATTTTAACAATCACACCACAGAGAAAACATGATATTTGTGTTTTGAGTACTGATTTAGTTGATTAAAATAAATTGCACATACACTACTTTCCTACAAAAAATTGCTATAATCTCTTTAATCTTAAACTATTTGACTTTTTCTGCACAATTTGATACATAAGAAAGGTGGACTTAACAGGATGTCTTTGACTATGTTATGCAAGAAACCTGTCTGTGTTTCATTGTCATCATCTGTGAAGTGAAAAATGACATTAGCAACTACAGTTGCAATTGCAGGGAAGATTTAATGAGAGAATGTCACAGACTGGAAATAGCTTAGAAGAAACAAATTAGAAGGATCATCTGAAACTGACAATCAAATTAAGGCACAATTTAAAGTTGCACAATTTCTTTCTATTTCCTATCATGTGATGTTGGGAGGAGGCTGAAATCAGAAGAGCAATGTATTGTGACATACTTTGAAATCCATAAGACCTAGTTTGAAATCCAGAGACATCACAAAATTCACTATTTAGGTTTCTCAACATCAATACACCAAAAAAAAAAAAAAAAAAAAAAAAAAAAAAAAAAAAAACACTGTTTCTAAAAACCAAACTAACATATTTCAAATCATCCTGGTGAATCAAGCAACATGTCTATGAAAAACTTGATTTTTAACACTGTTAACAAGGGAAAAAATATAAATACAATCAGAGGTACAAACCAGAGACTCATGGAGATCCAAAAGAACAAGAAATAATTTCTAGCCTGAGAGAACAATGAAGGTTTCATGGAAAAAGGAAACTTTGAAATTGGCCTGTAGAAGGCTTGTGATTTTGACACATGAAACTGAGGATAAAAAGAGGGTATGTCCAAAGCAGGGAGAGGTGAGAACAAAGGCATTCTGAACTGGTGTGATGGTTATATTTTACATCACCACATGTTAGGTAGCAGACTTTGAAAAAACCACTGGAAGTTTTTTTTTTCCAATATTTGACTTTGAAGTCTTAAAATAAGTCTATTTCTGAGTTATATTTATTTGTTTAATATTTTTGAATTACAATTTATATAGTAGTAAATCACTTCTATGTAAACTTTGCATAAAATTGACATAAGTGTGCAACTGTGAAATGATCATGAGACTCAAGGTAGTGAATGTATCATATCTGGTAAAATTTTCCTTATGTTCCTTTCCAATATCACCCAACTCCCAACCTCAAGCAACTACTGATCTGTTTTCAGTAACTATTAATTGGTTTGTATTTTTTAGAAATTAATACAGATTTAAATATCCACTGTGTGCTCTAGTATATCTGATCCTGTTAATCAGAATAAATATGCTGATATTCATCCATGTTTTATTTTTCTGTTGCTTCATTATATTACATTATAATAATTTGCCACTTTTACCAAATTACCAAATTAATTTACCCATTAATTTGTTAGTGGACACTTGACATTCTGATTTTTACTGTTTACACTAAAGCTACTAAAAGCATTTATGTACAAATGTTTTTATGAAAATATACTTTATTTTCCTTTGAATAAAATAATTAGAAATAGAATAGCAGGATTTTATGCCTAATACGAAACTAAAATTTAAGAACTGCTATGTTTTTCATTTTACGTTCTTTGCAGTATTGTAAAAATTTTGTTCTGTGTCACATTTTGATTAATATCTGTCATTGTCAATCTGTTTAGTCTTACTCATCTAGACAGATGTAGCAGTATTTGCTGGTAGTTTAAAATTCAATGTCCCTAATAACTAGTGCTTATTTAAATAGGTATACATTCTCAGAATATCTGTTCAAATATTTTGCTGAATTTTTAGTAGATGATTTGGTTATACATAAGGGTTTTCTAAAGTTTTATTTATCTTATTTGAAAAGCAAAATTACAGATAAAGACAGAGATCTTCCATTTGCTTGTTCACTTCGCAAATGGCTCCAAAGCCAAGGTTGGCCAGGCTACAGCCAGGAGCCTGGAATTCCACCTGGATCTACAACTCAAGTGGCAGGGGCCCAATCATCTGGGTCGCCTTTCGCTACTTTTGGAGGAGCATTAGCAGGGAGCTGGATTGGAAGTGGATCAAGTAGGACTCAAACCGGCACTTATGTGGGATGCTAGTATCATAGGCAGCAGAATAACTGGCTGTGACACATCTCCAGCCATAATTAAGGGCTTTAAATATTTTTTATAATTTTTAGTTTAAGGGCAGAAAGAGAGATTTTATCAACTGATTCACTCCACAAATGCTGGCAACAATCAGGGCTGGGCCAGGGAACACCAAGAACCAAGAACTGAAACTGAGCTCCTCATGTGAGTGGCAGGGGCCCAATTCCCTGAGCTATCACCTTCTGCTTTCCAGAGTGCACATAAGCAGGAGGCTGCAGAAAAAAGCAGAAGAGAATCCCAAACCTCGCACTGCAATTAGGGATGCAGGTGTCCCACATGGTCTCTTAACTACTGTGCCAAATGCCTACCCACAAAGGAGTTTTTTTTTTTCAACTTTTATTTAATACATATATATTTCCAAAGTACAGCTTTTGGATTATAGCAGCTTTTCCCCCCCATAACCTCCCTCCCACCCAAAACCATCCCATCTCCCACTCCCTCTCCCATCCCATTCTTCATCAAGATTCATTTTCAATTATCTTTATATAAAGAAAATCAACTTAGTATATACTAAGTAAAGATTTCAACAGTTTGCACCCACACAGAAACACAAAGTATAAAGTACTGTATGAGTATTAGTTTTACCATTAATTTGCATAGTACAACACACTAAGGACAGCAATCCTACATGGGGAGTAAGTGCACAGTGACTCCTGTAGCTGAATTAACAATTGACACTCTTATTTATGGCATCAGTAATCACCTGAGGCTTTTGTCATGAGCTGCCAAGGTTATGGAAGCCTCTTGAGTTCACAAACTCTGATCTTATTTAGACAAGGCTATAGTCAAAGTGGAAGTTCTCTCTCCCTTTAGAGAAAAGTACCTTCTTCTTTGATGGCCTGTTCTTTCTGCTGGGATCTCATTCACAGAGATCTTTCATTTAGGCTTTTTTTTTTTTTTTTTTTTTCTGCCAGAGTGTCTTGGCTTTCCATGCCTGAGAAACTCTCATGGGATTTTTAGCCAGATCCGAATGCCTTAAGGGCTGATTCTGAGGCCAGAGTGCTGTTTAGGACATCTGCCATTCTATTAGTCTGCTTCCCATGTTGGATCATTCTCTTTTAATTCTATCAGTTATTATTAGCAGACACTAGTCTTGTTTATGTGATCCCTTTGACACTTAATCCTATCATTATGATCATTATGAACTGAAACTGATCACTTTGACTAGTAAGAAGGCATTAGTACATGCCACCTTGATGAGATTGAATTGGGATCCCCTGGCACGTTTCTAGCTCTATCATTAGGGGTAAGTCCGAGTGAGCATGTGCCAAATTGTACATCTCCCTCTTATTCCCACTCATATTTAACAGGGATCACTTTTCAGTTAAATTTAAACACCTAAGAATAATTGTGTGTTAATTAAAGAATTCAACCAATGGTATTAATTAGAACAAAAAATACTAAAAGGAATAAAATTGTAAGTTGTTCCTCGACAGTCAGGACAATGGCTGATCAAGCCATTATTTCTCATAGTGTCCATTTCACTTCTACAGGTTTCCTTTTAGGTGCTCGGTTAGTTGTCACTGATCAGGAAGAACACATGATATTTGTCCCTTTGGGACTGGCTTAATTCACTCAGCATGATGTTTTCCAGATTCCTCCATTTTGTTGCAAATGACCAGATTTCATTGTTTTTTACTGCTGTATAGTATTCTATAGAGTACATGTCCCATAATATCTTTATCCAGTCTACTATTGATGGACATTTAGGTTGATTCCAGGTCTTAGCTATTGTGAATTGAGCTGCAATAAAAATTGAGGTGCAGATAGCTCTTTTATTTGCCAATTTAATTTCCTTTGGGTAAATTCCAAGGAGTGGGATGGCTGGGTCATGTGGTAGAGCTATATTCAGTTTTCTGAGTAATCTCTAAACTGACTTCCATAGTGGCTTACCAGTTTGCATTCCCACCAACAGTGGATTAGTGTGTCTTTTTTCTCACATCCTTGCCAGCACCTGTTGTTGATAGATTTCTGTATGTGAGCCATTCTAACTGGGGTGAGATGAAACCTCATTGTGGTTTTGATTTGCATTTCCCTGATTGCTAGTGATCCTGAACATTTTTTCATATGTCTGTTGGGCATTTGGATTTTCTCTTTTGAAAAATGTCTATTTAGGTCCCTGGCCCATCTCTTAAGTGGGTTGTTTGTTTTGTTGTTGTGGAGTTTCTTGATCTCTTTGTAGATTCTGGTTATTAATCCTTTATCTGTAGCATAGTTTGCAAATATTTTTTCTCATTCTGTCGGTTGCCTCTTCACATTGCTGTCTGTTTCTTTTGCAGTACAGAGAAGACATGCAGATATAGGCACAAGCAAAGATTTCTTGGAAAAGACCCCAGAGGCACAGGCATTCAAAGCCAAAATTAACAAAGGAGTTTTTAAATGTGACCCAAACACAGTTTGTCAGATTTTCTCAAGTATTTGAGATTGCATTTATAGGTGGTATTGTCATTGTAAGAGCACTCCATGTGTCCAAAAAACTAAGACAATAAGACATAAAAGAGCAATAGATCACTTTTTTATTAACATAAAGAGAACAGATTTCATGTATGTCATAGATAGAATTCTAAGAAGATAACCATGTTTCCCTGCTTCTTTGTCCTCTCACTCAATCTCCTGCCTTCCTTCTTTTTCTTTAATTTTGGAAACAAACATAATTTCCATCCACTCTATAATCACAAGCTTAGTATACCACTAACAATAATATTCAGCAAGTAAGAAATACAAACATCATAGTTCTACAGGAGTAAAAACAAGGGTTAAAACAATAATCATGAGGACTGCACTGTGTAGTAGTAGGCTAAGCCTCCTCCTGTGGTGCCGGCATCCCACATGGGCGCTAATTCAGGTCCTGGCTGCTCCTCTTCCCATCCAGCTCTGCCTGTGGCCTGGGAAAGCGGTAGAGGACGGCCCAAGTGCTTAGACCACTGAATCTGCCTGAGAGACCCAAAGAAAGCTCCTGGCTCCTGCCTTCAGATCAGCTCCAGCCTTTGTGGTCTTCTGGGGGTGTAAATCAATGTATGGAAGACCTCTCTCTCTCTCGCTCGCTCTCGCTCTCTCTCTAACTCTGCCTCTCAAATAAATAATTTTTTAATTTTTTTTAAATTAAAATAGGAATCACAAAATTCCCATATCATGCCTATACTTTTTTTTATTCTATGCTACCACATTATCAGAGAAAACTTGATATTTGTCTTTTGGGGACTGGCTTATTTCACTAATAATAATGGTTTCCAGTTGTATCCATTTTGCTGCAAAAGACAGGATTTCATTCTTTTTTGAATGAATAGTATTTAGTATTCCATACCGCATATACACCACATTTTCTTTTTCCCGGGTTGATTCCATATCTTAGCTATTGTGAATTGAGCAGCAATAAATATGGGGATACAAATAACTTCAGTGTACTGATTTCATTCCCTTTGGGTAAATTCCCAGAAGTGGGATCACTGGCTCATATGGTCATATGGCAGATCTATTTTCAGATTTCTGAGGAATCTCCAAACTGTCTTCCATAATGGTTGTACTAGTTTACATTCATACCATCAGGGTGTTATGGTACCTTCCCCCCCACCATCCTCGCCAGCAATGATTGTTTTTTGGTTTTGAGATGATAGCCTTTCTAACTGGATGAGGCAAAACTTCATTGTGAATTTTATTTGCATTTCCCAGATAACTAGTGATCCTGAGAATTTTTTCAGGTGTGTGTTTGCCGTTTGTATTTCATACTTTGAAAAATACCTGTTCATTTCCATTGCTCCTTTCCTTTTTTTAATATTTAAAAAGACTTCTTAGAGTCAAAGACCTCCAGCCAGAGTGGCATGGAGAGAGGCTTCCAAGAGTGGAAAAAGCCCAAAGAAACTAATTGACAATCAGATTGGCATTCAGTTACCAGGTGGGGACAAAACCCATCCACAGACCTGATTTACAATTCTCCATCCTGTCTGGCCTGCAATAGGTAACTTGTTTTCACAATAAGCTGTTGAGCTCAGGAAAGAGCTTTCTTGTTATTTTTATGGTAAACTTGGAGATTCCAAAGAAAGGAGGGTGGCCTGTTTTTTCTTGCTAGAGATAAACTTTTTGGGGAGGAAGCAAATATTTTACATCTCAAATTCCACTGGGACCACCCTCACTACCTATTAACCCATCTGACTCCTCACACCCCCCCCTAACAAGAATGTACTCTAACACCTGTTGGGGGGGCACTAGACAATGATTGCTCTGGCTGCTTCATGCTGAAAAGGGGCATCTTTGGGAAGGGGAGTCAGGACAGGCTTCCAGCAGGTGGTGGCTTCTCAGTAAGAAGTGGCTTCTCTAGGGAGGTGCAGTGCCAGCTTGCAGAAATTGCTTCCATCAGAGGTTTCATGTGCATGGCCACCTAGAATTTTATTTTTTAAAGTCTGGAGAAAATTAATCTAACATGCAATTTAAACTTACAGGATCTAAAACTGAGGACAGAGTCACTATTCGAGTCCCTAAGAAAGGTGTCTAAACCACCAGCAAGTTTTTTCATAGGGAGGCAAATAGAAACTGTTAGAAAGGGCTTGAAAATAATCAGGTGAGCTTTAAGGCCTTGACAGTTACGAAGCTCAGTCCTATCTATCTTTTTACATTGATACATCATAGGGGAGGTACCCTGTTGACGTCCTTTACCTAGCTGGCCTGGGAGGAAAGCTGGCTTGAAGAGAAGGTAGGTGACATTTCTAAAAGGAAAACATTTTCAGTTAATATACAGATCTGCCTGCAATGTTGTTAACTTACTTGGGCCAATGTTTTACTGTTGTTGAGTTTCTTGGGCTCTTTATAGATACTGAATATAAATCCTTTATCAGTTGCATAGTTTGCAAATATTTTCTTCCATTTTGTCAGTTGTCTTTTCACTTTGTTGAGTGTTACCTTTGCAGTATAGAAGCTTCTTAGCTCGATATCATCCAATTTGTCTGTTTTTGCTTTTATTTCCAGTGTTTCTGGGGTCTTTTCCAAAAAGCCTTTTCCTATGCTAATGGTTTGCAGAGTTTCCCCAATATTTTTCTCTAATAATCTGAAGGTATAAGTTAGGTCCTAGATTTAGATCCCTTATTTTTACATAGAGTACAGGGTAGAGGTCCTGTTTAATACTTCTGCATGCATACATCTAATTTTCCCAACACCAGTTGTTGAACAGACTGTTCTTTCTGCAAGAATTGATTTTAAGTCATTTGTCAAATATTAGTTGGCTGTAGATCCATGGATTAATTTATGGGGTTTTTATTCTGTTCCATTGGTCTATGTCTTTTTTTTGTGGCCACTACACAAAAACAGATATATACACAATTTTGATTATAATTGTTTTGACTTTAACTGCCCTGTAATATCTCTTGAAATTTGGTATTTTGATGCCTCTGACTTTGTTTTTGTTATTTAAGAGATTGTTTTAGCTATTCGGGGTCTCTTTTTTATCCATATGAATTTTGGCATTGTTTTTTCTAGATTTGAGAAGAAATGTCATTGGTATTTTGATTGGGATCACATTGAATCTGTAAATTACCTTGAGTAGTTGGACATTTTCATGATATTAATTCTTCCAATCCATGAACATTGAAGATTTTCCATTTTCGCATGTGCCTTCTTCTATTTCTTTCTTTACTGTTTTACAGTTTTCATTGTAGAGATCTTTCACTTTCTTGTTTACATTTACTCCAAGTTATTTAAATTTTTTGTAGCTATTGTAATTGGAACTGATCTTACAAGTTCTTTCTCAACCATGGCATTGTCTGTGCATAGAAAGGCTATTGAGTTTTGTTTTTGTTGTTGTTGTTGTTGTTGACAGGCAGAGTTAGGCAGTGAGAGAGAGAGACAGAGAGAAAGGTCTTCCTTCTGTTGGTTCACCCCCAAATGGCCGCTGCGGCCAGCACACTGATGCCGGCGCACTGCGCTGATCCAAAGCCAGGAGCCAGGTGCCTCTCCTGGTCTCCCATGCAGGTGCAGGGCCTAAGGACTTGGGCCATCCTCCACTGCACTCCCAGGCCATATCAGAGAGCTGGACTGGAAGAGGAGCAACCAGGACAGAATCCAGCACCCTGACTGGGACTAGAACCCAGTGTGCCAGCGCTGCAGGTGGAGGATTAGCCTATTGAGCCATGGTGCCGGCCTGGCTATTGAGTTTTTGCCTGTTGAATCTATATCCTGCAACTTAACCAAACTCTCTTATGAGTTTCAGTGGTGTCTTAGTGAAGTCTTTTGGGGTGTATATATATATATATATATATATATATATAATCATATATATCTTACCATATATATATATATATATATATGATTGTAATGGTGGCCTGTGAGATGAGGGACAGCAGCAGAGGCCAGGGAAGGTTTCTGTGAGAGATCCATGTTATTTTCCTTATTCCTCATTGTAATTATAATGTCACATTAGACACCTAATCTGAGAATAGAATTAACTTCTGTGATTCTGAAAAGGATACAAGTTCTATTGTATGAATCTATTGCTGGCTAGGTATTGTTAGCAGATTCTTTTCTTCTAACCTGGAGTCAGACTCTTGAAAGTGCCAAAGTACTGGGATAACTTGCAAAACAATGACTTCCAGTTTTCAGCTTGAAAAATAGAACTCTCAACAGTATAATGTAGTACGTTTACACTGCAAATTAGTCTGGTTTAGATATTATGTAGCAAAAATAATTTTATAACCCATTTAATCCTGATTCGTTAAAGTATACTTTGTACACTAAAAATAAATTATCCTCCTTGGGAGCCGGCACTGTGGTGCAGCGGGTTAATGCCCTGGCCTGCAGTGCCGGCATTCCACAGGGGCTTCTGTTTTAGTCCCGGCTGCTCCTCTTCTGATCCAGCTCTCAGCTATGGCCTGGGAAAGCAGTAGATGATGGCCCAAGTCCTTGGGCCCCTGCACCTACCTATGAGACCCAGAAGAAGCTCCTGGCTTCTGGCTTTGGATCGGCACAGCTCCACCCATTGCGGCCATCTGGGGAGTGAACCAGTGGATGGAAGACTTCTCTTGGTCTCTACTTCTCTCTGTCTGTAACTAACTTTCAAATAATAAAATAAATCTTTAAAAAAAATTATCCTCAGTTCCTGAGAAGTCAAAACATGGTGGCTTTTCCCTTTTCTTTGGTTCTTCAACCACAGAGCTACTTCTTGCATTGAGCTATTAGTACTGTGAAGCAACTGAAAGAGCTGTACCTGTTCATTGCTCGCATTTCTACTTCCTTCCGCCAGAACTGTGGGATCTGAAATTTCACCATTCTGCCTGTCTGCTTAGGCTGAAAATTACTGAAGCTGGCCAAATCTGGTACCCTGTGTGCATTTCTCAAAGCCATTTTCCTTGTCAGTCATATAGGATAATAATTGCTTTGTGCCCCAAAAGTATTTTTGTAATTTTTAAAACTAGGTAAATTTCATTTGGTGTACATAGGTTTAGAAATTTTTTTTTTTTTTTTTTTTTTTTGACAGGCAGAGTGGACAGTGAGAGAGAGAGACAGAGAGAGAAAGGTCTTCCTTTGCCGCTGGTTCACCCTCCAATGGCCGCCGCTGCAGCCAGCGCACCGCGCTGATCCTGGCAGGAGCCAGGAGCCAGGTGCTTTTCCTGGTCTCCCATGGGGTGCAGGGCCCAAGCACCTGGGCCATCCTCCACTGCACTCCCTGGCCATAGCAGAGAGCTGGCCTGGAAGAGGGGCAACCGGGACAGAATCCGGCGCCCCAACCGGGACTAGAACCCGGTGTGCCGGCGCCGCAAGGTGGAGGATTAGCCTATTGAGCCACGGCGCCGGCTAGAAATTTTACTTGAAGTTTTAAATATCATTTTTATTGGTTACATTTGGTCTTCCTTCTCTGTGTGTTTCAATTCTGTGATTCACCCAAATGCAAATAGAAAATGGAAAAAGGTTTGTAGTGAACATACACAGACCTTATTTCTTTTGTCATTAGTCACTAAACAATAAATGAAACAACTATGTACATAGAATTTACATTGTATTAACCATTATAATAATCTATCTATGTTTTAACGTCACGCATAGGTTATATACAAATACTACATCATTTTGTAGAATGCAGTTGAACATCTGCAGATTTTGATATCAAAGGGGATCCTATATAAATCCCTGTGGATACCAAGGGAGCAACTCTCCAGGGATGTCAGCAAAAAAGCCCAGAACTTCGCCCAGGCCACAGAAGGGAAGAGGTAGTATCAAAACCCTCTTTAGGCGGTTCGCTTTCTAAACTTTTCTAAGCCTTCTTTTGTTCCCAGGTATTAGTTAATCATAAATAATTATCTTAACTGAAATATATGGAAGTCCTTATATTTTAGTATTCCTCTACACACATCCCATGCTTTGTCCAAAGTGAATTTAATGCTTAAAGAGGCTGACACATTACTCCCTCCCTGATTTTGCTTAGGAGTTTTATTGTATCTGAAAAGCCTTCTCCCTAATTCAATTTGTCAAAAGGCCATAAAGTTCATTTTGTTTTTCTAAAATAGTGTATAACATCATTTTTATTTGAAATCTCTTAATACATCATGTAGTCTTCCAGGACCCTTTAACTCCTCTTGTATTGGATTTATTTCAAGCTAACAGTCCTTTTAGGGTTATTATCAATTACTTGAGAGCAATGCCAATGTCTTTGTCTTCTGGTTGCATTATGCAGTGCTCAGCACAATATCTTAGGCAAGTTAAATGATCAATAAATACTTTCTGATTTGAACTGAGTTAATTTTGGTACACTTCGATCCCAGCGTGGGAATAAGTTTATAATTTATAATGTAATCAGTTGGAAATATTTCAACTAGATTTGCTAAAATTTATCCATTCCATTAATGGTGTAGTTACCAAATAACTACTTCATGGTTTTTCATAAATGTAAGAAAGTTTTAAGTTTTCATTTAATGATAAAGATCAGAAAAACAAAGGAAGCTATCAGCAGTAACAATTCCCATTACTGTGAATGAAAATGTTTGGCTTCTAATAAGGAACAGATCAGATTGCAATGGCAGAAAATGTGATGAAAAATTGATTCGTGTAGGGAGGTAGCGAACAAGGAGAAGTTGAGGCTTTGCCAGCAGGGCCCTGCTGCCCTGCTCACTCTGCTCACAGCACTGCCCTGCTCACTGCTCAGCCATATCTGGCCTGCTGCTGCTCTACCCAACCAGTGGCACAGAGGCACAGCCCATTGCATGGCAACGCCACATAACCTGTGAAACAGCCCTGGCCAACCCATGTGACAGCTCTGCTCAGCCCAGACAGAAGCCCCAACAGGCCAACAATGACAGCCCAGTCTGCATGGTCTAAACATCCTTTCTTTCTACCACCCAAACTCTCTTTCCACCCACTTGCCCAAACTCCAGTGAAAAGAACCTGCATAAGACAGTCATTTTTCAGTTCATCAGCCGCATAACCCTATCCATACTGGTTTCTACTACTGTTAAAATGTATCAAATATCATAATTGTACAGTACTGGTATGTGTTAAATGAGTTTTTTAACATGAGCAGAGAGTTCAGAAATCATCATATGAAACTTTCCCAGAGGGAAAAATAGAACGATTTCCAAAAGAATATATGATAGAACTGCATTTTGAATTACTGAAGAACTTTTGGAATCCAATCATATTGCAATCATATTGTTTGCTGATCTGTTGGAGTAGTTGTTATAAGAAAATACTTTAAGGGAAAAAAATCTGGAGTAGAATTGTATGCCCAGGAACAGTGTTGTGGCCCAGTGAGTTAAGCTGATGCCTGCAACACCAGCATTCCATATGGGTGTCAGTTCAAATCCCAGCTCCTCCTCTTGTGATCCCACTCCCAGATAATGTGCCTGGGAAAGCAGGGGAAGTTGGTCCAAGTGCTTGGGCCCTTTCTGCCACCCATGTGAAAGATCCAGATCGAGTTCCTGGCTCCTGGTTTCAGCCTGGGCCAGCCCAGCTGTTACCAGCATTTAGGGAGTAACTTAGCAATGAAAGATATCTCCCTTCCTCTCTCTGTCTCTCTGTGTCTGTCTCTGTCTCTGTCTGTGTGTGTCTGTTTAAATCCCTTTCTCTATAACTCTGCCTTGAAAATAAAATTAATATTTAAAATTTTTAAACAGTTTTTAAAAACTTGTCTCCATACTTTTTCAATAGACAAATGGGTTTGGGAAAAAGACACTTTACTGTAGAAAAGTGGGCGAAAGCAAATAAGACAATAATATGCTTAGGATATAAGTGCAATTTAAGAGGGTCTGTTTACTTATGAAATTCATATCCCAATTTTCTTTTTACTTTTTGTTTGAGTTATAGAGAGCAAACTAGAAGGAAATATGGTTATTTAAAAAACTGATTATGTGCATGAAATTTCTTTAAAAGAAATTAGCATAGTTTGATTTGGGGTTATATTTTGTAAAAGTCAAAAAATCTCTGATGGATTTGGAGCCATTGGATGCCATGATGGTTTCAAAAGTTTTCTCAGAATTGATTTCATAGAACATTTAATTTGATTATTTCTTATAGCATTTCCTCCAACAGTTTCACAAAATAATAAAACATTTAACAGCAATTTATCACAAACCACATCCAATACAAAATGTTATGCATTGGTTACCTCAGTTAATTCTCACAGGAGGAATTATTATTATAATCCATTTTGCAGACAAAGAAACTTAAATTTATAGAGATCAAATAAATATTTCAAGGTCACCCAGCTATCAAAATAAGTAGTCAGAATTCGATGTTAAGACTGTCAGGCTGGAAGATGAATTTAACATTATTTCCCCTGTAAATATTCTATAAATGAACAAAATGAGTAGGAGTAAATAATAATCATAGGAGAGTACTTGAAAAAGTTGATGGAAAATGGAACTAAAAGATATGTTTATTCTGGTGTGAAAAAATTTTGAAATCTTTGCAAATTTTTATGCTATACATTTTCTTTGAACTCTTTAAAAAGTTTGTTCGTATGCACATATGCATGGATTTCAACTTTCTTTGTACCAAAATAAGCTTATCTGTTAATTACACTTTCCATGAACTGTCTGAAGTACCCTGGTAGGTAAATTGTTTTCTTTTAGAATATTTTAGCATTTTGCCATATTCACTTCAAAGGTAGACATTATATATATATATATATATATATACACACACACATGTACACTATTTTTTCTAGAAAACAGACATAATCATATCACAGAGTGAGGGATTCATAGCAATGAACATAATGAGGGGGAAAGATGAGCATATTGTCATTTATAAGGTATGACTCAGATGCAATATTTGTAACTAAACACACCATGACAAGTGCCATACTCTTGTCATTTTTCATGTAGTGATTCATTAAATGTTATAATATCTTATGGGTGAGCACCATTATTTTTCCTTTTATAGAGAAAACTAGAACAAGACACAGATATTTGTTCAAATTCACTTAGCTTGTAGATACAGTTCTAGTGTTCAAGTTCTAGATTGTCAAGTCTTTAGATGTCATTTGTTTATACCCAAGTTTTGATAGTTGGGCATCAAAAATTTTCAGGATAATTCATTCTGAATTAGAGATTAATCATAATGCTGAAGATTAAAATGGGGAGATCTAGTGAAAACAGATAAGGAGCTTTGTAATTATTCAGGCTTGAGATTATGGATAACTGGTTTGATAATAGCAGAAACAAAGAAAAAAGAGCTGACTTAAATTATAAATTGAAATAAAGACCAATCACAATTTATCAGCTGATTTGAAGAGAGAGGGAAAAGGGTCACAACCATGAAAGAAGGAGGAGCTGTGGCAGTGGCCGCTGGAAAGGGGAATCCTTTGAGAACATAGTAAACTGGTAATTACTAACATTTATTAGCTATTACTTTATTGATCTACCATCACTTGGGTTGATGGGAAAGTTTCCATAATTTTGTATTCATTTTTAAAAATAGAGGCTCCTTTGCAGCACAGCAGAATTAGCTGCCACTTGCAGCATTAGCATCTCATTTTGGAGTATCTGGGTTTAAGGTCCAGCTTCCCTGCTTCCAATCCAGCTCCCTGCCACTCCCTAGGACACCCAGGTAGAAATCCATTCTCCTGTAATTCACTAAACATATCACATTGGAAAATCATTCAACATCTCTGAACATCACTATCTTCAGTTACAACAAGGCTACAGAGTTTAAAATAACTCACAGATTATTGCTTTGCATCATATACAGAAAAGAACGATTATGGTTTTTTCTAAGTCTAAGCCATTTTCTATAATTTTATTTTTTTTTTTATTTGACAGATAGAGTTAGACAGTGAGAGAGAGAGAGACAGAGAGAAAGGTCTTCCTTCCGTTGGTTCACTCCCGAAATGGCCGCTAAGGCCGGAGGTACACCGATCAGAAGCCAGGAGCCAGGTGCTTCCTCCTGGTCTCCCATGCGGGTGCAGGGCCCAGGCACCTGGCCATCCTCCACTGCCTTCCTGGGCCACAGCAGAGAGCTGGACTGGAAGAGGAACAATCGGGACTAAAACCGGCACCAACATGGGATGCTGGTGCCACAGGCGGAGGATTAACCCAATGAGCCATGGCGCCAGCCCCAACCTAAAAATATTCTTTAAAAAATTCTATTCACTTATTGATCTGAAAGGCAGATTGCAGAGAAAGAGAGAGAGAGAAATTTACCATCTGCTGGTTCACTCCCCAAATGTCCACAGTGGCCAAGACTGGGCCAAGCTGAAGCCAGAAACTTGGTACTCCATCCAGGTCTCACAAATGGGTGGCAGATGCCCAACTACTTGGTCCATCTCACACTGCTTTCCCAGGCACATTAGCCGGGAGCTGGATCAAAAGTGGAGCAGCCGGGGCTCAAAGCAGCACTCGAATGGGATGCTACATCACAGGAGGCGACTTAACTTGCTGTACCAAAATTATGGGCCTTCCAAATAATATTCTTTATTTATTTATTTATTTATTTTGACAGGCAGAGTTAGATAGTGAGAGAAAGAGAGACAGAGAGAAAGGTCTTCCTTCCGTTGGTTCACCCCCCAAATGGCCACTATGGCCGGCGCGCTGCACCGATCCGAAGCCAGGAGGCAGGTGCTTCCTCCTGATCTCCCATGCAGGTGCAGGGCCCAAGCACTTGGGCCATCCTCCACTGCCCTCCCGGGCCACAGCAGAGAGCTGGACTGGAAGAGGAGCAACTGGGACAGAGTCCAGCACCCTGACCAGGACTAGAACCCCGGGGTGCTGGTGCCGCAGGCGGAGGATTAGCCTAGTAAGCCATGGCGCCGGCCCCAAATAATATTCTTAATGAAACTGATTTTACTTCAACTCCACCACTTACTTTTTTCTTGAATTTTTAACAAATTACTCAAATTTCCTGTGCCTTTTCTGTAAAATGGAATCCACAGTAGTATCCAACTCGTAAAATTGTATTGAGGATTAAAACACAATAAATGAATGCAGATACATATCACTGCACCTGATCCACATAGTAAGCCAATTGAGTCATTATCGTCATTCTAACATTATAAATTATATTGTTAATTCTAACAATACTGTTAATAACTAGATGGTTTTTATTGTTCAGCTATCTAATGATGGCATGATCTATTTTATCATATGGATTTAATTTAATGCATACAGAAATTAATACATTAATTCTCATAGCTATTATAATATTTAAAGATATTCATGACGACATCCAAATGTAGCAATCTATCCCTTGATTAATATTTTGTTGTTTGTACTTGTGCAAATAGAAATAAATTGATGTATTGCTTTATAAACCTATCCATGCTGTACTTATTTATTGTTTATAATAATAATTATCATCTTGCTTTTTAAAGTCTTTTTGCTTACTATATAGCAAAAGGAGAATAGTTATTGTAAGTCACATGTTAGATTTAAAGGCACAATGACCTTTATTCTTTTTTCCTTTGCTTTCAATGAATGTGTTGAATAATATAATGGGGAAGTCATTTCCATGACAGATATTTATCATAGTAAAAAAAATGCTGAGACTACAAAAAATTTTAAAATATTACCATGTGACTATTGTTTCAGTGCATATATTTCTAGTGTAATGGCATTTGCCATCTGGCATTCTTGCAAATAAGTCTTCTTCACACACTGTGCATCTTTTTGCCCGTCTTTCCAGTTTGCATATATTCATAATTAATCTCTGGGTTCACGTAATAGGCCTCTCCTGCATGTTCTCTTAGCTAAGGAAACAAGTACTCAGGAGTGTAACATCATAGGTGGGGAACAAAGGATTCACATTCTGCTTTCTGTGTTAGAGAGCACTGATGTGATTCTCAGGAGCCCAGCTTCTTAGCAACGAAACGAAGGATTTACAGCCCTCCAGCTTTCTCAGCTACCAGAGCTCTTGAAGGCTTTCAAGAGCTGACCTTCTTAGTAAAGGGCTGGATTCTTTTAATGCACTCACTTTCAAAAGGTAGCATACCTGTTTTTCCAATGTGATGTGGATGCTATTAAAAGGGAGTTTCCATGGATACGGCCATCAGTGGGAATGAAATAGGATTGGCCTCTTTTCAGACTCATTGTTGCTCCTAACATTCCTAAAACTTAGATCATGCTATCCTTTTATTCATCTTTCTTATGGCTGGCTTCTTATTTATCGAGCACTGTCAGTGGTGAGTAATTAGTGCTTTTCTCAGTGTATAGGTTCAAGAACCAAGATATTTGTGAAAGATGCTTCAACGCGTAAATGGAGAAGTCAGTTAATTACTAAGAGTGTAGTGAGTGTGAATTTTGTTATATCTTGTTTATATGTGACTTTAGAGAAAACACCTTAAAAGGAGATACTTTCCATTTCTTCAAAGTATATGGACTTTGTCAAATGTAGAACTTTCCTTAAATAATGTGAATTGAAGTTGCACCTAGATGGCATAACAAGTCCCTGCCCCCCTCCGTCTGTCTGTCTCTCTCTATATATCTGATTTTTGGTGAGCTAATCCCAAAATAATACATAATATACCCATATATTACAGAATATTTCATATCAAATATCTTTGCTAATACCAGATTGAGTGTCAAGTGTGACCAAATCAATTCGCATGTTGAGTCTATTATGTTTCAGGCAATATGCTTGTCACTAGTACTGCTTTAATGAAGTAAACATTGACTTAATCTGGAGACCTCATGAAAGACAGCACCACATCTTCATGGAGACATAAGACCTTGCCAGCAAATGTCACTAGCCTTGAGAAAACATGAAGTATTTGAGCCATTTTTCATGAATATGCATTGCAGGAACCCCTCACATTGTAGAAAGGACAGGAATTCCCAAACTAATGATATAATTAGCAAAATAAGCAGTGAAGCTAACTGTTAAATACAGGAAAAACTTTTCAATTTGGGAAAAAATTTCCAAATTCAGGTCAACAGCACCAACTATTTAATAAACGGACAATGGAAAAGGGGGAAATACGTCTTGAAATAAAAATGTCACTGATCAAATTAATCAGAAATTCAGCAAACTCCACTGGGTTTTAAAGAAATTTAAGATAGTTGATGGGAGTGTGATCCCCTTCCAATGGCTTCTGGTCAAATAGAGGATAAAACATGGTTTTCTTTTATTATTTTTATCATTAAACAGGAATCAATCCTTTATTAAAAACAATTTGCAAAATAATTGAATTGTACTTTTTATATGCTGATAGTATGGTTTCTATTCTAGTTCCATAGGTGTCAAAACATTTTATATCATATAATATTTAAGAAAATTCAGCATATTAAAAATCACTAATTTTTCTTCATACATTAATGTTCCTGTATAAAAAGTATGCCCCTAGAAATGCACATTGACTTTTAAACTGGCATTTTTCAATTTAACACATCAGTCATTTGCACAGGAAACATTTTTTTTCTTTTCTGCCTTGATAATAAAAAAAAAACTAAAAATTCAAGTCTTTTCAAAGAAGACTATTGTTCTAACAACACAAAATTTAATATTAATAGTCAGTTCACAATTCAAAATAATAGGTAAAGAGAAAAAATAATTGCCGCAAAGGGCATGACTTCTGAGAGTTCCAGACAGTCTTCAAACAACAGCCATTATCTTTCATGAAAAAATGCAGGTGAGAATCAATATTCCAACTTTAAATGATTTCCCATTGTTATAGGAAACCACCAACAAATACTCATTATTGCCAAAACGATCCATTGTTTTCTGTAATTAATAATCAGAAACTACATGAAATCAGGCTCTCATACTGAAGGAAAATTATCAAATTCTAACTTTTTTTCATATCATTAAACATTGCTAAGAAATCAGTTTCCAAATACCTTTAAAAACAGACTTTGCATATGCTTTCTGCATTACTGCCACCTTTACCTTCTTAGGAAAATAAGTGATAAAATCTATTAATCATGCTGTTAAATGTCTACCTACATTTCAGGTAAAAACTTTACAGGGTAGAGAAGGCAAGGAAAAGTTTCACAGAAATTCATAAACCCTTCAAGTGCCACAAATAGGCTTCAGGTAGCATGAGCAATTTATTAGATTTATTGCTTGTACTTGTTCACACAAAGGAAGTTATACTGTATTCTACAAAAGAAGATAAAATTGAAGGTTGTTGGTAGCAACTGTTATTGCTGTAAACTAGCCAAACGAGGGACCTGACCCAAGAATAAAGAGGTTATTTTATCTTTTCTGTCACTTAGCTATGTCTCTCCCTCGAATCATCTCTGAGTATTTTCCATTGTTTTATTTTTCATCCTTGTTGTCAAAGCACTCTTATTGTTTAGTAAGCAGAATTAGGGTAGCTGAAGTTTATAGAGTCAATAGCTGACAAACAATAAGGTCAATGTCTGTCCCATCCTGGAAAAATTGAGGTTAGAGCAGGTGAAATTATCATTCTGCTTTGTTTTTATGGCTCTAATAGAATGCCAGAGAGTCCCTGACCTCTGCTGCCAGTCATGTCTTACTCTAATAGGAACGTGTAACCTTTGACACTCAATTAAAACAGGAAATAAGGCAAAGAATGGGTCAATATGCATGTTGGGCCAATACAAATCTTTGAAATAAGTTCCAAGGGGCTTTCAAGAGAGCCATAACCCTGACTCATTTGCCACAGAGGCACTAAAGTCATGGTCAGTGACGTTAAAAAAAACATAGAAACAAACAAAAAATAATCTGTACCATTTATTTTGTTTCTGACCCTGAGACCTGTGTATCAAGACATCCCACAATGTAACAATTTGCACATTTATGTTCTGATTACTGAGAGTGAGAGTGCTGCTAACTGGCAGGATGGGGAGGAATGGATACTTTGGGCATAGAAATTTGATGAGTTGAGTAGTTAGAACTTCATATATAATGTGAAATTAATATATAAGTAAAAGAGTACCAGAGTGTAGTGTTTTTTTCATATGGAGTACTAGTAGCACTGCAGAAGAGTTCATATGTGAATGACAATTCCAGTAGCAGGACCACTGATAAATTGGAAAGGTACACATGTTAGAGGCAACAGGTTAACCACAAGTTGCTAATATCCCAGAAAGTGACGATATGTTGATGAGTAAACATTCCCCAGATGTCTTGAAAGACACTCATGGTTTCTCTAGGAAATGATGAGAAAATGCAGGAGGAACGCTATAGACGAAAACTAGGGTAGAATCTATATGATCGTAGATTTGGTTATGTCTAGAAACAAATCCAAATTTTTTATCTTATTGAAATATGAATGTACAAGAATAAATTAATCTTTGATGCATCATTCTTAATGAATGAAGATAATTTTATGTATCTTTCTATACTGTTTTTCTTCTGATAATGCTTTTGCCTAAATGAGATGGTTCCACATAATTATTCAGTGATTAGCATAAACAAGCACACAGTAAATACTTTTCCTTTCTCATTAACCTATTATATATGTTTTCCTACTTGAAAAATTTCAATCCAAAGTGGTATTATTTGGGGGAGCTGTAGAAATGGCACTATCAGATAGTATGTCATGCTCATTTGAATTTTAATTACATAGTTTTTATACAGGTTCTGGCATGCACACAACATACAGTCACAAAGAAATACATAAACACCTGTGTAGTGGAAGAGATCTGGAAAGATAACGTATATACACATGCACACATGCATAGAAATGTAGGGGAAGTGGCAATATGGTATCCTTTACTTAAATCTTTCTTTTTTTAAGATTTTATTTATTTATTTGAGAGGCAGAGTTACAGACAGCGAGAGGGAAAGACAGAGAGAAAGGTTTTTATCCTCTGGTTCACTCCTCAAATGGTCTCAACGGCTAGAGCTGCGCCAATTCAAAGCAGGAGCCAGGAGCTTCTGGTCTCCCAAGTGGGTACAGGTCCCAAGCACTTGGGCCATCCTCCAATGCTTTCCCAGGCCATAAGCAGAGAGCTGGATTGGAAGAGGAGCAACCAGGTCAAGAATCAGCCCCTATATGAAATGTCAGCACCACCGACGGAAGTTTAGCCTACTAAGCCACAGCATCAACCCCATTAATTCTTTCTTAATTATACGTTTATTGTTTTTGTGGTAAGAACATAAAAGACATTACTGCTTCTGGGCCTTTTAGCCAACATCAAATGTAGAATAAAGGACATTAATATTTTAAAATCCTATATTTTGTTAGGGGAGTTCATTTGGACTGGTGGTTAAGGCTGCTGTGTCTTATTTCAGAATGCCTGGGTTTGATTACCAACTCTGGCTCGTGATTGCAACTTTTCACCAAAATAGCCCCTAAAGAGAGTAGGTAATGAATTAAATATTTGAGTTCCTGCAACCCATGTCGAAGAGTTACTGGCTCCTAGCTCTGACGCTGGCCCAGGTCCTTATTCAATGCAGGTATTTAGGAAACGAATCAGCAGATAGAAAAATTCTCCCTCCCTTCCTGTCTCTCTCTCTCTCTCTCTCTCTTTCTCTGTGTGTGTGTGTGTGTGTGTGTGTGTGTGTGTGTGTAGGCTCTGCAACATTTTAAGTAAATTGTGACCTTTTGTAAAGTTCTCTTGTAGAGTGAGCCCGATGACTCATTTTGAATAAGTAGGTCTTGGACAGTTTATTCTGTCAATGGAACTAAACATTCCATTTATTCTGGTGTTAGTTTTGGTAAATTATGTTTTCTTGAAAAATATCAAGTTTTATAAAATATGTACTTTTCATTTCGTGATAATTTCCTCACTGTCGCTGACTATTTTGTGCACACTTCATTGTTTCTTTGATCACATCATTGCTAGGACTCCTATTTTCTTTTCCTTTTTTCAAAAAAATTGCTCTTATTCCTTGCACTGAGTATTAGCCTGAATCCTACTTTTCTTTTAATTAATTAATTAATTAATTAGTCTGGCACAAAGTTTATTACACGTCTGTAAGATCTACTTTATTATGTATGCTGTTTAAGTCATCTTTACTCTTGCTTACATGATCGACTTGATCTATTTTAGGCAGAGAATATATTAAACTCTCCTATTATTTTTGTTCCTACCCATTTTGTCTCCTATCTCATGCCTTCTGCTTTATGACAGCTTCTGTTTTGTTGTCTGGCAGATAAATATTCAAAACTGTCATGTTATCATTGTAAGGTGTAGCCTTTCGAATTTAAACCTCCTTTTTTTTACTTGTTTAACACTTCTGTGACTGAATTCTACCTTGTTGTTACCAATTTTGTATCATTTCTTTTTCATATGCCTAGCATATCCCTGACTTTAAATTTTTCTGACTTTGCTTACGTATGTCTGTTGTATAGAGCAAAAAAACAGATTTTGCTTTGTGAGCAATACAAAGACATTTTCCCTTTTAAAAAGCAATTAAATTTTTGTTAGTTTGTCATGATACCTTATTTTTGTTTTATGCTTTAGATGCCTTTCATTATGTAGATGGTTTTCATTACTCTAATTTTTTTTGATATTC
Organism: Oryctolagus cuniculus; assembly: GCF_051225735.1. Taxonomy (NCBI): domain Eukaryota; kingdom Metazoa; phylum Chordata; class Mammalia; order Lagomorpha; family Leporidae; genus Oryctolagus; species Oryctolagus cuniculus. The sequence goes on from NC_142867.1 coordinate 189,087,875, forward strand.
TGATATTTAAGATACACTACTATAGAATACTCTAAACTTTGTAATAATACCACAATAGGGTACTCTCAACTCCTTCTTTTGACAATACCTTTTGTTTCTTCAAAATGTTAAATAGTAAAATTAGAATCTATCCTTTGCTTCATCCTTGTACTTAGTATTACTTCTGTTCATTATTTGTACAGTTTAGAATACCCTGAACAAATGTCCTTTTGGCTTGCACTGACAGTATTCTTTCTTTTCCTTAATGTTCCAATAATTTAATCAGGAAAGTGCTTGTTATTGATGATTATGTATCAATTCTTTTTGGTGCAGAATGTGCCTTTTAAATAAATAAAGTTAGGTCTTCTTTCATTTCAAGGACAATCCCTGAATTATAATTTGAAATATTATTTTGTTTTTCTTCTAAAGTTCTGATTTTATATTTATTGAATCATCTTTTTTTCAATATGTATCACTTTGGCTATCATTCACTTAAATTCTCTTTTATTTCCTTTTTCTTATTTATTTTCATTTTGATTTGCTCTGTACCTTACTATGATTCCTGTATGTTTCTTAGGTTATTTTAGTTTATTTCAGAAATGATTGCACATTTCACTTCTACTTCTGTTCCTATTTATGTCTGCTTCTCTTTAGTTGCATTTTTCTTCATCATCTTTTTTCTTAGAGTTTTCAGTTTCTTGATGTCCCATTATAGCTGTAAATGTATCATGAAGATATTTAAAATTCATTACAATCATGTCCTGCAGTATTATTCTGATGTATTGGATATTGTTACTTGTAAATTTTTCTATTGAGATTTTCTAATTTTATAATCATTTTTGTGCCATAGTTTTACTTTATTATTATTATTAATTACTACTATTGAATTTATTATCATTATTTGAATAAATTGGATTTTGTCTATCCAATCATTAACAGGAAGATCCTATGAAGGGCTGACCTGGGTAAAAGACATTTTCTGTTTTCTCAACTTTGTGGTATTTCAATGACTTGAAATTTTTCGAGTAATGGCACTAAAATGTGAATACAATTGTCACCTCTTCTCTTGCTTCACTGTGCCTAACTCATTTAGAATCTCTCCTCCAAAGTACATAACTGTAATATTTGCTTCTTTGAAAATGAAAATTTAAAAATGCAGCTTTAAAATTTAAATATTAAAGTTTAAGAAAACATCTTGTTATTCATAGATTATATTGTTGCCTTTGTATGTGATATGCTTAAAAATTGCTTTAGCCTGGTAGATATATTCAGCGATACCAAAATGGGTAGAAGAAAGGATAGAAAAGAGACATATAGTGCAGAATATTTAACAATTTTAATAATTTTAGAATAGTAAAGAAAGGATGGAATATGTATATATATATATATATTTATGTACACATACATCCCTTAATATGAAATGGATTCAATTATTCAGGTTTAAAGGATTTCCCAAGGAGTAATCAACATGAACAACAGCAAAAAAAAAAAAAAAAAAAAAAAAAAGGCATAGCCTTTAAAACTTCAGTACTTCAAGAGACAAATAGTTTCAAATAGATTAAATATAGTCAGGTGAAATATACTGGAAGTTTATTTGTACTGGAAAAACACTCAGATTGGTATTGGACAGAATCTTTGAAAAAAATCATGCAATGGATTCATAATTTGAAATTAGAACTCTATAGCAAGCAAAACTAGTAGTCAAAAATCAGAGGATATACATAATTTTCAAACATGAGAGGCTCCAAAATTTAACTTCCATACCCTCTTACTGAAAGAATTGAATATATAGAAATCCAGACAGGAAGGTATATGTCCAAAAGAAAAACTCCATTTAAACCAAGAGAGCAATGAAAGCAAATACCCGGTTGTAAACTTCAAAGAGTCCATGAAGATTATTTTGAAAATGACAAATTTGCTAATTAAAAAGCTATGTGTCTATGTGACATTACTAATAAGATGACATGTTATTACTTTTTTCAATAAGAAAATGTTAAGAAAATTTGAAACTTTAGAGAGAAAAATTCTTTACATTAGTTAGTTCAAGTATGAAGTAAACTGACATAAACCATGAATCTTGAGCAAATTTCATAATTTAAGTTTATTTATTTTTTTAAAAATATTTATTCATTTTAACAATTTTGTTTAATGAATACAAATATCATGCATTCCATATTTAAAAATTTAGGAACATAGTGAATCCTCTCACCCTACCCTCCCTCCCACCACATTCCCACTTTTCTTCTTTCTCCCTCTCTTCTTCCCATTCTTACTTTTCACAAATATCAATTTTCATTTAACTTTATACTCATAAGATTAACCCTACACTAAGTAAAGAGTTCAACAAATAGTATAAAGTTTAAAAAAAAAAGAAAAACATCATTACTCAACAGTTGAGTCAAGCACTGTTGAAAATCAAAATATCTCAAAGTGTCAATTTCAATTCTATAGGCTACCTTTTAGGTACTCTATTAGTTATCACAGATCATGGAAAACGTATGCTATTTGTCTTTTTGGGACTAGCTTATTTCACTAGGTACAATGGTTTCCAGTTGTATCCATTTTGTTGTAAAAGACAAGATTTTATTTTTAACCACTGTATAGTATTTCATAGTATATAAATACTGTAATTTCTTTGTCCAATCTTCAGCTGATGGACATCTGGATTGATTCCATATCTTAGCCATTGTGAGTTGAGCTGCAATATTTATGGGAGTACAAATCACTCTTTCATATGCTGTCTTTATTTCCTTTGGGTAAATTCCCAGGATGGGATGTTTGGATCATATGGTAGGTCTATATTCAGCTTTCTGAGGTATCTCCATACTGTGTTCCACAGTGGCTGTACCAGTATATTTTCCCACCAACAATAGATTAGGGTACATTTTTCCAAACATGTTGATTTCTGTATGTGAGCCATTCTAACTGGGATGAGGTGAAACCTCATTGTGATTTTGGTTTGCGTTTCCTTGATGGCTAGTGATCCTGAAATTTTCTCACTTGCCTATTGGCCATTTGAATATCCTCTCTTGAAAAATGCCTGTTCAAGTCATTTGCCCATTTCATAACTGAATTGTTTATTTTGTTGTTGTTGAGTTTCTTGAGCTCTTTATAGATTCTGGTTATTAATCCTTTACCAGTTGCATAGTTTGCAAATAATTTCTCCCATTCTGTCAGTTGACTCTTAACTTTGCTGAGTGTTTCTTTTACAGTGCAGAAGCTTCTCAGCTTGATGCAATCCCACTGTCAATACAACCAAACTGAAAGTGAAAGGATGAAAAAAGATATCCCATGCTGACAGAGAGCAAAAAAAAAAAAAAAAAAAAAAAAAAAAAAGCTGGTGTAGCCATGCTAATATCAGACAAAATAGACTTTAACACAAAAACTATTAAAAGATACAGATAAGGGTTCTATGTAATGACTAAGATCAATTCAACAGGAAGATGTGACCATAGTAAATTTGTATGCACCCAATTACAGAGTGCCTGGCTATTTAAAAGAAATGTTAATGGATCTAAAGAGAGACATAGACTCCAGTAAAATAGTAATAGGGGACTTTAAAAAATCCTCTCTCATCCAAAAACAGATCAAACAGACAGAAAATCAACAAAGAAACAACAAAGCTAATTGACACTATGCATCAAATGAACCTAATGGATACCTACAGAAATTTCCATCCCACAATTTCAGAATACACATTCTTCTCATTAGTGCATGGAACTTCCTCTAGAATAGACCATATGTTAGGCCATAAAGCAAATCTCATTAGATTCAAAAAAATCAAAAACATAACATGCATCTTCTCTTAACAGAATAGAAGGAAGCTGGAAATCAACAATTCAAGAATCTCTGTAACATATGCAAGCACAAGAAGACTTAAAAACATATTCTTAACTGAGCAGTGGATCATAGAAGAAATCAAAAGAGAAATCAAAAAATTTCTGGAAACAAATGAAGACAACAATATAACATATCAAAACTTAGAGGATACAGCAAAAGCAGTGTTAAGAGGGAAGTTTATAGAAATGGGTGCCTACATCAAGAAATTATAAAAGTACCAAATAAATAAGCTACAAATGCATCTCAAGAACCTAGGAAAACAACAAATGAAATGCAAAATCAGTAGGAGTAAATAAATATTTAAAATTAGAGAAGAAATAAACAAAATTGAAACAAAAAAAAAAACATCAGTGAAATGAAGAGATTTTTTTGAGAAAATAAACAAAATTGAAACACCATTGGCCCAACTAACCAAAATAGAGGGAGAAAACCCAAATCAATAAAATTAAAGATGAAAAAGGAAATATAACAACAGATACCACAGAAATAAAAAAAAATCATCAGAAATTACTACAAAGAGCTGTATGACAACAAATTGGGAAACCCAAAATAAATGGATAGATTCCTGGACACACACAATCTGCCAACATTGAGTCATAGAAAATCCTAAACAGAACAATAACCAAGACAGAGAGTGAATCAGTAATAAAGACCTACCCAACAAAGAAAAGCCCAGGACCGAATGGGTTCACCGCTGAATTCTACCAGATGTTTAAAGAAGAACCAATTCCAATTCTTCTCGATCTATTCAAAATAATTGAAAGGGAGGGACTCTTCCCAAACTCCTCTATGAAGCCTGCATCACCCTAATTCCTAAATCAGAAAAAGATACAACAGAGAAAGAGAACTATAGACCAATATCCCTGGTGAATGTACAAGCAAATAATCCTCAACAAAATATTAGCTGATGGAATCCAGCAACACATCAGAAAGACCATCCACACAGACCAAGTGGGATTTATCTTTGGTATGCAGTGATAGTTCAACATTCACAAATAATTAAATATGATATATCACATTAACAACCTGAACAACAAAAATCATATGATTATCTAAATAGATGTAGAGAAGGCATTTAATAAAATACAGTATTTTTCTTGATGAAAACTTTAAGTAAATTGGGTATAGAAGGAACATTACTTAACATAATTAAAGCAATCTATGACAAACACACAGCCAGCATCTTACTGAATAGGGGAAATTTGGAAGCATTCCCACTAAGATCTCAAACTTGACAACAATGCTCACTCCCACCATTGCTACCTATTATAGCCCTGAAAGTTTTGTCTGGAGCCATTAGGCAAGAAAAAGAGATCAAAGTGATAAACATTGGGAAGGAGGAAGTCATACTATCCCTATTTGCAGATGACATGATCCTATATATAGGAGATACAAAAGACTCCATTAACAGACTATTGGAACTCATAAAAGAGTATGGTAAAGTGGCAGGATATAAAATTAACACAAAAAAATCAATATCTTTTATATACACAGACAATGCCATGGCTGAGACAGAACTTCTAAGATCAATACCATTCACAATAGCTACAAAATAAATCAATTACCTTTGATTAAATTTAACTAAGGATGTCAAAGATCTCTAAGATGAAAATTACAAAACATTAAAGAAAGAGATGGAAAAAGGTCGACGCTGCAGCTCACTAGGGTAATCCTCCACCTTCGGAGCTGGCACCCCGGGTTCTAGTCCGGGTTGAGGCACCAGATTCTGTCCTGGTAGCTCCTCTTCCAGTCCAGCTCTCTGCTGTGGTCGGGGAAGGCAGTGCAAGATGGCCCAAGTGCTTGGGCCCTGCACCCTCATGGGAGACCAGGAGGAAGCACCTGGCTCCTGGCTTCAGATTGGTGCAGCGCACTGGCTGTAGTGGCCATTTCCGGGGCGAACCAATGAAAGGAAGACCTTTCTCTCTGTCTCTCATTGTCTAACTCTGTCTCTCAAAAAAAAAAAAAAAAAGAAAGAAAGAGATAGAAGAAGACACAAAAAATGGAAAGAGATCTTCCATGTACATGTATTGGAAAAATCAATAGCATCAAAATCTCCTTACTACCAAAAGCAGTTACAGATTTTATGTGATTCCAACCAAAATACCAAGGACATTCTTCTCAGATCTAGGAAACATGATACTAAAATTCATATGGAAACACAAGAGACCACAAATAGCTAAAGCTAATAGCTTACACAACAAAAACAAAGCCAGAGGCATCACATTACCAGATTTCAATATATACTACAGGACAGTTATAATCAAAACTGCCTTATATGTGTAAAAAACAGACATGTATACATTTGGAATAGAAACTCCAGAAATCAATCCATGAATCTACAACCAACTTATCTTTGACAAAAGAGCTAAAATCAATCCTTGGAGCAAGGACAGTCTCTTCAACAAACAGTGTTGGGAAAACTGGATCTCTACATGCAGAAATATGAAACAAGATCCATACCTTACACCTTAAACAAAAATCCACTGAAAATGGATCAAAGTCCTAAATCTATGACCCAATACCATCAAATTACTAGAGAACATTGGGGAATCTCTACAAGACATTGACATAGGCAAAGGGTTCTTGGAGTAGACCCCAGAAGTTTATATAATTTACTTGACTTAATGCTTTCTCATTTAATTGACATGCAATAGTAAAATGGAACTCCATTTTTCCTCTTTGATAAGGATCAACATAGTACAACAAATCCTGTACTGTTACAATACAGTGCTAAATAAAATAAAAATAATCACTAAATAAATAAAATAAAAATAAAAGTAATCACATTAATAATACAGATATACAGAATCAATTCACATTTTCCTAGTTATTACATTAATATTTACTATAACAAATAAATCTTGAAATATGTTATGGATTTTGTTTTCATGTCTGACTGTGACTTCATAGTTCATCTTTTACTGTGTTTATCTCTTATGATTATTTTAGTTCATTTTTTGCTTTAACATCTTGAGCCAACTTTGCTCATACTCTAATATCCCATAATTTTGAAAGAATGAGTTCTGTTTTCTATTCACATTTCATTTATGACTCCTTGAAATCTAATACATTAATGAGCTTCTATTATAGTTGATATATTTATGTAGTCATACTAATTTTCTTGGAGGGTAGGTTAGATTTCATTTGCTTTGGAAGCTTCCTAAATATGGTCTTATCATACATTCCAGAATTTCATGCTATAGAATCATGATTATCATTTTTTTGATATTGTAAACCTGTCTTCTTAAAATCTAGTCTATGATAAATACTTCAAAGAGTTCACAGAAAATTAGAATAAAATATGAGCTTATTTTGGTGGATAATTTTTGAAATCCATGCACGTGAAGGGATACAAAAAGTGCAAACTGGATTTCAACTTTTTTGGAACAAAAAATAAATTTATTTCTTCATTTCTTTCCATGAATTCTTTGAAGTCCCCCTGAATATCTGACTGCACCCTCTGGTATCACATCAGCTATAAAATGACATAATTCACTTTCCCAAGGTTCCCTTTGCTCTACTTTATCAATTCTTCCCGTTCAACAGAATAAGTTCCATTCAAATTGTTTGATTAGTTTTTTTTCTTTCACTCACATCATAAAACGTCAAGTTAAGTATATATAATCTTTGTATTTGAGTGAGAATTCCAGTGACTATTCAGGTGATTGAAGTCTCAAATCGCAATTATAATTTGCATCTTAGCCAATGTGTATCTTGTACACGAAAAGTGATTTTTGCTTCCTCATCCAACAGATTTGACTGGGTACATGGAGACTATGATACATAGTGTATTCGTAGTGATATCTCTCATGCCACATCTTCTATAGCTACTTGAATTTTCATAGACTTTTGAGAATATATGTATATATTTAGCTTTGACTTTCAGAGTTCCTCTGCCTTCCAATATAACAGATGGTTCTTTAGAATATGGTATAATTTTCCTTTACTATGTTCTTCTCCTGGACTATCAACTTTTTCAGAAATTCTAAAAGAAATTATTCACCATTTTACTGTATGATCTCAAATTTTCTCTACTCATTACTCATGCTTTACACATTATCATGATACAGAATTTTCAGGCTTGATGTTCTGCAATAACTAGTTCTTTGAGATGAAAGTGGGCATATTGTGAAAAAATGGTTACACCATCAAATAATTCTGGAAATCATCATCTACTACAGTTCTTTCTTGGGAATTCCCAAACTGAATGACATATGTGTAACCCTAAACAATGCTGCAATTAAAAACAAATCAGAAACTAAAAACTATTTAACTTTGTTTAATATCACATCATGATACCATCAAAGTGTAATTATAGTGTTGTTCATCCCTTAAAAAGTAATTCATCGAAATTAACCTCCTCTGGTTCCTAAATAGAAAATCCAACAGATCTGTAACTGTTCCCTGTATTTTTAAAGATTTATTTATTTATTTGAAATTCAGAGTTACACAGAGAGAGGAGGAGAGAGGAGAGAGGAGAGAGAGAGAGAGAAGAGGTCTTCTATCTGCTGATTCACTTACCAATTGTCCGCGACAGCCAAAGCTGTGCCAATCCAAAGCCAGAAGCCTGGAGCTTCTTCTGGATTTCCCATGCGAGTACAGGGGCCCAAGGACCTGAGCCATCTTGTACCGCTTTCCCAGGCTATAGCAGAGTGCTGGATGGGAAGTGGAGCAGCCAGGACTCAAACTGGCGCCCGTATGGGATGCTGGGCACTGCAGGTGGCAGCTTTACCCACTATGCCACAGTTCCCTATTAAGTGCTATTGAACAATGATTTACTTGCACTAGAGGTATGTTAGTTGAAAACAGAGTTTCAATACATAATTTAAATTTTCTATTCCCAAACATAAATCATTATAATGTCATTCCAGTTCCACTTAAAACCTGCTTTACACTGATAAAATTATTGCTTTCAATAATTTCTCTCTCCTAGGTTCTGAACCCTCTAAGGATTCAGGAGTGGATGGTAGATTAATAAGGGTGCAGTAAAGGACTTAATTAAACAAAACTCAGTTCATATTTTTGTGGTATGTTAAAAATGTTCAGCTCTTGGCCCCACGATTATTTTTTTGTAGATAGAAATCTCTCTAAAATTTCATTTCACTCACTAAATTCCACGTGTCATCTGCTCCTTCTTGCATAGTTTTAAGGTGTCTCACAATAATGCCCAGCTTCTTACTGTTGTTGTACCTCTGCCAAACTAGAAGACTCCACTGTCAAGTGTTCCTTACACCACCCTGACTATTTGTCCCCCATCTGGCTACAGGAAACATTCATGCACCCCTTGCCCTGATAAGCTGACTATGCAAACCATTCTCAATATACTCTTCTCCACCCTGCTGCCACAGGCCATTTTTTATTTTCTCCAATGTGAGCCAGGGAACAGTCTTCAGAGTCCCCAGACTGCAAGGAGATTAACTTATTCTCTGAGAGTTTCATAAAAGCCCTCTTTGCCAGACTTAGAGTTAAGAATGCGACACAACCTACTGCTCCCCCTGTGTGTATAAGGGTAGGAGAAGCAGTGTTTTGCATGCTGTAAGAAGTGAGACATGTAATCTAGATGAATGACTGCCAGTTTGTAACAAGGATATCAGTCACGGAAAGCATGGATCCCCCTGGAGTCATATTGCACAGAATCCTTGACAGATAGAGACTCAGTACAGCAACAGCTCTGGCTGAAGTTATATATTCACCTCTCTCTCTCTCTCTCTCTCTCTCTCTCCCTACCTACCTACCTATGTACCTAGTTTATAGTGTCTACTTGAGTCAGGGGGCTCAAAGCTCATAGAACTTGTTCATATACATTTCCTATGTAAATTCTGAATACAGTAGTCTTTTTGTCTTGCAGTATCCTCCATCTATTATGTCTGTGTCTTAGCAGAAAATAAGGCAGAAAAAACTATTTTAATATCCTTTTAACCAAATATCTTCTAAAATGATTTGATTACAGAAACATTTTTCCCACAGAACATGGATTTATGTTTCTTGAATCAATAGTAACTCATGTAACATAATTTTGCTCGCAACAATATGTAATATTCTGAGTTCAAATATATAACCAAGGTAAATTGTTTGCCCAAAACAGCTCCTTATTCTCTTCTTTTTATTTCCTCAGAGATTTTTACCTCCTTTCCATGCATTAGTAGTGTGTTTTTGGTCACAAAATCAAAGTGGATAAAATGAAAATCAGGTCAATGTATTTTTCCACAGAATATTCTGGATGGAAGCAATCTGCTCTCCTCCATGACTTTCTTAGAAAGGAAGAATAAGAATCTGGGGCTGAGGATTCTATGTTAATCGTCACATTAAGAAACTTTGCAGAATAAAGTTGAACTATACACAAGATTCAGAGCCAAAAAGAATATTTTCTAAGTTCCTGAAGGTAGGTATGCCTCATAATACAAACGCATAAAAAAGAATTGCTAGTAACATGAAAAAATAAATTTTTCAGGGCCGGCACTGTGATGCAATGTGGCAAACTGCACTTGAGACACCAGCACCCTATATCAAAGTGCCAGTTTGAGTCATTCCATCTCCACTTCCAATCCAAATCTCGGCTGATATGCCTGGAAAAAAATCTGGAGGATCATCCAAGTTTGAAGGCCATAGTCACTCACATGGGAGACTCAGAAGGAGTTCAAACCCCTCAGCTTGGTCAGCCCTTGTCATTGCAGCTATCTGGGGACTGAATCAGAAGATGAACGGTCTCTCTTTCTCTCTTTGTGTCTTCCTATTTCTCTGCCATTCTGCCTTTCAAATAAATAAAATAAATATTTAAAGAAAATGAATTCTCCCTTCTTTTTTCAGTGATAGCTTGGGTTCTCTCTCTCTCTTATTTGCAAATATGAAAATTTTTACCTTAGTAAACCAAAACTCTGGAAACCAAGAGAACTCTGAAATACAAAGGGTTTTTTGAGACATCAAAATGCTGTCCAGAATGAAAAGATCAGGTCCCTCCTGGGACAAGCTCCATAACTACTAGTGGCGGGGCTAGGTAGCAGTTGGAAACTATCCATGGGATCAGAATCTGAAGCATTTTAATAAGCTCTGGGGGACGGGGGAAACCACAACCTATGTTGGCTAGAGAGAAGAGTGGTAAATAACGTCAAGTGGGCAGTTTTTTGAGATAGGTAGACAGTCAATAAGCAGAAGTGTCTCTTGTTTTTGACCTGTTGGGGTTAGGAGAATGTGATGGCATCTTGATGGTCCTCCTCACACAAGAGGCCACTGGTGATAGCTCAAGCTCCTGGGTCCCTACTACTCAACGGGAGTGCTGGATGGAATTCTGGTCTTCTTACTTTGTCCTGGCTAGCCCTAGCTGTTAAGGTCATTTGGAGAGTGAGCCAGTAGATTCTCTCTCTCTCTCTCTTTCTCGCTCAAATAAATGGAAATAAATAAATAAAAATATTTAAATGATCAAGTGTCAGCAACTTTATATCATTAAGACCATATATTTTCAAACAATCATGGAATGGGGAATATTATTCTTATGTTCTTGGCTCTATACACCCTTCATAATGTGTTTTGCTAAGTTTAATGCTGCTCTATCTAAAGTTACTTTCTATTTTTACCATGGAAATCTTTATACACGATTGGATGGCCTTCTATTTACATTTATTGGCATGCACTGTACTTTTTGAGAATGAGTAATTTAAAGGCAGTATTAAGGTTAATTTGGTTATGTGTAATTATCACTTTTGAATTTTCTTAGTATAAAGTTAATTGTATGTATATAAAGTTAATTGAAAACAGATCTTACTGGGGCCGGTGCTGTGGTGTAGCGGGTAAAGCCACCGCCTGCAGTGCCGGTATTCCATATGGGCTCCAATTCAAGTCCTGGCTGCTCCACTTCCAATCTGGCTCTCTGCTAAGGCCTAGGAAAGCAGTTGAAGATGGCCCAAGAACCTTGTGTCCCTACACCTGCGATGGAGACCTGGTAGAAGCTCCCAGCTATTGACTTCGGATTGGCACAGCTCTGGCCGTTGCAGCCAGTTGAGGAGTGAACCAGTGGATGAAAGACCTTTCTCTCTCTCTCTCTCTCTCTCTCTCTCTGCCTCTCTGTGTAACTCCGACTTTCAAATAAACAAATAAATCTAAAAAATAGATCTTATTAAAAGTAAGAATGGGAATAGGAGAAGGAGGAGGAAGAGGGGTGGGAGTGTGGGTGGGACGGAAGGTACATACAGTAGGAAGAATCACCATGTTCCTAAAGTTAAACTTATGAAATGCATGAGTTTGTGTTCCTGAAATAGAAGTTTTCTGACATCACACACACAAAAAATAGAATTTATGACTCCAAAATGTAAACCTGAATAAAATACAGATTTATCCAAGTGGACTAAAATAAAATGATTTATTTTGATCATTTATTTTTCATATGTATATAATTTCTTACAAAAATGCTCTTTTAATGTGCAAGCTATCCAATATTACTACCTGAGAAACTGTATGGTCCATCAAACATCTTAGAAAATGAAACAACACATGCTGGCACTGTGGCTCACTTGGTTAATCCTCTGTCTGCTGCGCCGGCATCCCATATCTGCACCAGGTTCTAGTCCGGTTGCTCCTCTTCCAGTCCAGCTCTCTGCTGTGGCCCAGGAGTGCAGTGGAGGATGGCCCAAGTGCTTGGGCCCTGCACCCACATGGGAGAACAGGAGGAAGCACCTGGCTCCTGGCTTCGGATCGGCATAGCTCCGGCTGTAGCAGCCATTTTGGGGGTGAACCAACGGAAGACCTTTCTCTCTGTCTCTCTCTCTCTCTCTCTCTCTCTCTCTCTTTCTCTCTCTCTCTCTCTCATTGCCTAACTCTGTCAAATAAAAAAAAGAAAAGAAAATGAAACAACACAAGACAAAAAAAAACAAAGAAAAAAAGTTTCATTGAAGTTTACAAAAGCCCAGTGAAAATCTCACCATCAGGAGTCACTTTCGGAGTTTCAGCTTGCTACAGTTTCTACCACTTGTCACTAGCAAATATATTCACCTCCAATAAAACGAGCTTTTGTTCTTTGCTGATGCTTTTGGATCATATTAAGGCCATCATTTTTCAACTTGAGAAGTGACTGTCAATAGCTATGCACAAAAATTCCTACCATTCTTTATGTCAGGCCTGAAAGAGATGGAAACTGAGATAAAAGCCTATAGTGCTAAAAGTCTACGGAGCACAAAGGATCATGGGGAATCAAGTGGTGTTATTTTGATGGCCACTTGCTATTTGTTTACTGGACTCTTATACCATGATAGGTTCTGATGTTTTAAAAGCTACCATCACTTAAAATAACAATCAGGGTAAGGAATGCAGCATCTGCAGCCGAGGTTAGGAAGGTAGAAATGACATTTTAACGGATTGAGTGTTAAAAGGCAGCAGTGATTTTAAAAGCAAACCAAAGCACTGGCACCGCGGCTCACTAGGCTAATCCTCTGCCTGCGGTGCCAGCACCCCAGGTTCTAGTCCCTGTTGGGGTGCTGGTTCTGTCCCGGTTGCTCCTCTTCCAGTCCAGTTCTCTGCTGTGGCCCAGAAAGGCAGTGGAGGATGGCCCAAGTGCTTGGGCCCTGCACCTGCATGGGAGACCAGAAGGAAGCACCCAGCTCCTGACTTCGGATCAGCGCAGCACTGGCCGTGGCGGCCATTAGGGGAGTGAACCAACAGAAGGAAGACCTTTCTCTGTGTGTGTGTGTCTCTCTCTCTCACTGTCTAACTCTGCCTGTCAAAAAATAAAAAACAAATAAATAAATCAAAAGCAAACCAAAAAGAAGAAAAGAATAGAAATGTCTGTGTGTGTCGGTATTGCTACAAATATAGTTTTGTAAAACATTGCTTTATACCTCTGTCATACCAGTGGTTAAGAATGCTATATTACTAAAGTTTTAATGACCTGCTCTCTGATTACTTTAAAATTTTTAAAAAATGTAGTTTTGGATGTCTTTCTAAGTATTGAAGGGAGGAAGCAATTTGCAAATAGAACAACCTGATTTGGAAATTCTAGCAATTTTTTGTTCCACTAAGGATTCTGACTGCTCAAAATTAAATCTCAATAAAGATAAAGGCATGGTGTTGGGTTGTTCCTGAGCTACTGGAATCAGATAAGAGGTGTGTGGCATTGTGGGGAGATCACATAAGACTGTGATAACTCAAATGCTCAATTTGTCAAATGGCTCCTTCTGTCAGTGCAGAGTCAGAGCATTCTTGTGAGCATGAAATCAAGATCCCAAGGAAGCTCTGGAAATAATTATTTGCTTGGTCAACAAAGATAAATGTATTCTGAATTACAGGAGGAAAACCTTGGAGTGCTTAAGTTTACCTATTTCCAAAATATGATTATTCTAAAATTAAACTAACATAAACATTTCATCTCCCTCCAGATGCCATTCCTCAGCGAACTATGTTTCACTCTTGGTGAAAGTAACATAAGTAACAACATTTTGTGTTTACATGGAGCCATTTGTTCAAAAATTCAGTAATAGTATAGTAGTAATGGCTACACTTTTCCTTTCAATACATCTTTTATGTGAATAAAGGGTTATTTTCTTGCTTTTATTTGTTTTAAAATAGAATAAATCAAGACCAAGTTAACAAAGTCACTCAGACAATGTAACTGTAATAACTGAAAATTGCTGTCTCATTAACCAGTAAAACAAGGGATTTGGATATTTTTTGTCTTAAAATGCCACAGTGGAAGATCAAACATGCTATTTATACTTCCATTTCAGTCATTTGCTCACCAGCAGCATTTCTTCTCAAACAAGACTCTCGTGCAACAGTGTTTTGGTTTGAAAACTGCAAATCTCGGGGCTGACACCGTGGCTCACTTGGTTAATCCTCCGCCTGCAGCGCCGGCATCCCATATGGGTACTGGGTTCTAGTCCCGGTTGCTCCTCTTCCAGTCTAGCTCTCTGCTGTGGTCTGGGAAGGCAGTGGAGGATGGCCCAAGCGCTTGGGTCCTGCACCCGCATGGGAGACCAGGAGAAGCACCTGGCTCCTGGCTTCGGATCTGCATAGCTCCAGCTGTAGCGGCCAATTGGGGGGTGAACCAATGGAAGGAAGACCTTTCTCTATGTCTTTCTCTCTCTCAGTCTATAACTCTATCTGTCAAGTAATAAAAAAAAAAAGAAAACTGCAAATCTCTATTGAAAATTAATTATACTGAATTTTTAATTCAATATATACAGGATTTTTAATCAAAATAAATCTTGACTCCAAACGAGAAAGATACATGACAACTAAATCATAAACTTAATCTAGTATTCACTTGTATGAGCAATGGGCTTCAACTTTGGTACAGTACAGTAAATCCTTAAAGTTTTCACAAATATATACTAAAATAGACAGAAATACTAAGAACTAGGTTTAATCTAAGTATATAAATGAGTGCAAAATTTCTCAGGAAACTCCTCAGAATAAATGATGAGAAGAATTTGGAAAGATCAGCAGGTCTAGTAAATTTTCTTCAAAGCAGTGTTTTCTTCCTATCATTGAACTTTCAGTGAAGTCCGAAGTAACTAGCTTCTCCTCAAAAATGAAACTCTTCAAAAGTTCTCTCCCTTCATTCGGTGGTTGATTCAATATGGACTGAATCTCTTTTGCATGTATTACATATTTTATGATTCAGGAGCCTGTGTTCAGACCACCCACCTATGTCTTCATTTTTTTCCTATTTGTCTTCTGTTGTGTTTATTAGTTTTGGTTACAATGCATGGGAAAGGCTTTAATAAAAATTTTGGAAAAAATATAAAAAATGAAAAAGATAATTCAACCTCATTTCATGACACTGAAAATGATCTACGTTTATTAAAAATTGTACTTCAAGTGTGTTTAAGAAATCTGAAGTACAGGGAGAAGAGAAATTTAAAAAAATAAATCCCTACCATTAGGTATTCTGATAACTGGTATTCAAGTTGCCTGACAAGTATAAATGTGCAGTAATGAATAGTGCTTATGGACCTCCAATATGTGGATTACAATGAGTTCAAGAAGAATATCACTGGACTATTGCATGTGTGTATTTCTATGAATAATCTCATCATGTTTTGTCATTCAACTCAAAAGTCTATTTCATATAATGTCAGCATGTGAGCCAATTCTGAGCCAATGCTGCCAAATCAATATCAGTATTTATTTGAATAGTTTAAATCTTAGTTTAAAGTGTTAGTTCTCTAAAACATGTCATCCTGTAAAGCCTTAGAGAGCACAGTAGTCAGACAACTACATAAAAACAATGTTGTCCCCTCATGTGTCATGGATAGTGCCACCAGATACACATTTAAAATGAAAGATCAGTGAGAAAGATATTCTAAGCTAATGGAACTTAACATCCATTTATTCACTCACTCAGTCACTACACATATTTATTTAACATATTTATTGAATGTTCACTAGATACCAGATACTTTTCTAGGTACTGGGAATGCTTAAATAAATAAAATAGCCAGAAATCCCTGCCTTCAAAGAGATTCTTTGGAAAAGACAATGTAAAAATTGGTAAGTCTAAGTAAATTAAAAGGTGAAAAGTGTGTTTGAGGAAATAAAGAAGAGAAGAAGTTCAATGGAAAATGAGTATAATTTAAGTAGGGTGATAAGAAAAGAAACCTCAGGAAAAGACTTAAAGAAGTGAAGAAGCTCAGCCTATGGAAATGTTGGGGAATAACACTGGAGTGGAGGGTGTAAATTAGCAAATTTCTGAGAAGCTTAGCATTTTGATGGTCCGTATGACTGAAGAAGAATGGAAGGGATAGTAAATACTGGGAGAGGAAGTCAGAAGGATAATAAAAAGATTGGGAGACCAATAACACAAGGCCTTCAGGATATTTTAGGATATTGGCTTTCATTCTAAGTAAAATCTGAAGTTATTGGAGAGTTTTAAGCAGACGAATGACTTCTGTAGATGCCTACATTCGTAGATCTACTCAGAATGCTATGGCTGTGATAATTGTAGACTTTTGGAGTCAGAGTTAGATGAGACAGAAGTAGAGATACCAGTTAGGAATCTCTTGCTAAATTCTGATTATAGGTGTGATCGTGAGAAATGTAAAAATTCTAGATATATTTTTAAGAGAGAGGCAACAATTTTTGATGGGTTATGAGAATAAAAACTGGGCTGAGCAGTTAGAAATATAAAATTGTCATGAAGTGATATGAGAAAAATTGCACCAGGACATTATTTGTGTTAGAATAGAAAATCAGAAGCTCTGACTTATTTGTGATAAGCTTTGAACTTTTCAGGCAATGAGTAGAGTTTCCTGGAAATAATGGAAGAGGTCCACTCTACAAAGAGTTATTAATCATCAATGCATGCATGGTGTTGAAAGCAGAGAGCCAATAAGATCTCCAAGAAGATATAGATGAAAGAAAGATCACAGAAACAAGAAAGCTCAACATCAAGAGATCAAGAAAATGAGGCTGAAACCATTAAAGAGATTAATAAAATGCAGACAAGGAAGTAAAATAAAATCAAAGGAAATGTGAGTGATGTCAAAGTAAATACAGGGGCTGACACTGTGGTTTAGTGAGTAAAGCCACTGCCTGTGATACCAGCATCCCATATGGGCCCCAGCTCCTGTGCCAGTTGCTCTACTTTTGATCCAGCTCCCTGCTGGTGACCTGAGAAAAGCAGCAGAAGATGGCCCAAGTAGTTGTGCCCCTACTATTCACATGGCAGATCTGAAGGAAGCGCCTGGCTCCTGGCTTCAGCATGGCTCAAACCCTGCACCAGCCATCTTAGCCATTTGGGGATGATCTCTCTGTCTCTGTACCTCTGACTTCCAAATAAATAAATAAATCTTATAAAAACATAAGTGAATATAGCATTTTAAGGAAAAGGGTCATTAAATACATAACATGGGGATGAAAGATCAAGTAATATGAGAATTTAAAAACTGACTCTTGGTATTTGGAGTGTGATGTCATTCATTGACAGTCATGTCTAACAGTTTCTGTTGGGAGATTGGAGATGTTGAGCAAATAGGAGAGGAAGACTAGAAAGCCAAGTGCAAACAACAGTTTTAAAGAATTTTGCTTCAAGGATGAGCAGAGAAATGGGTTAATGGCTGATAGATGGTAAAGATGAGAGTCATGTGATTCCTTTTATTGATGTATTCTACTTTTGGGAATAGCATTATCATGGGAATACTGAAGCAGCAAAGGGAAATTTGGTGATGGAAAACAGAGAGAGACTGGCTTGAGTGATGTGTTTGAGTAGACAAGAAAAGATAAATCTAGTACAAGGTACTTCAAAATGTTCATGGAAAGCAGAATTAAAAGATAACCTCATTCTGGTGCAAAAATTATTGAAATCCATGGGTATTTTTTTTAATAAGGTGCATTCTTCATGAACGTATTGACGACTCCACATATTAATGGATTTCAAAAATTAGGAAAGCATCATTGCCCATATTCTTACATAAGAAGAAAAGGGAAAACCCATCCAAAGTCATGTAACTAGTATGTGATGTTGTCAGGATTAATAACAACCCAGTCTGTGAAACTCTAAACCCCATGTAAGACACAGAATGGAAGAAAAGGAATCTACTCCATAGTAAGGCTACACAGGAGACAGAGTCATGGAACAAAGCCAGATTATTGCTAGCTATAAGGTGAGGGAGATAGTACTTACGAGATTACATTGATATGGAGGGAATTTTGATGATGAAGAGTGGAAAGTAATTTGAGAATTATATATCTAATATTCCTTTTTCAAATCATTTATATTTTTCCCTGTTTGATAGTTATGCTTTTCCTTTGGTACAGGCAATTTTGTCTGGGAAAAAAACTTCTGCTTTTGAGTTCTCAATAGTCATAGCTCAGAAATATGCTTCTCCTTGAGCTTGATATTATCTAACTTTTAAAAAAGCATGTTATCATGTTAATGAGTATAAAAACAAAATCCATAATATGAAGGATATCCAAAAACTTTATGGAAAATAGAACTAACAGGTAAGTTTATTTTTGTTTTGAAAAAATGAAACCACTTTCTAACAATGCATACTTTCATGACCTTTATGAAGATCTTTCAGTTGTTGGCTGCTGACATCCTAATGTCAAATATTAGAGACTGAGAAAAGAGAACCAAACAATGAGGCTCAGAATTGTTGTCCTGACTGGGAGAGGGGGAGAAGAAACATAAAGCAATGGGATTTTTTAATACCCATTTTTCTATTTAATTTTTTCTTACTCTCTAAATTCTTTTCTTTGAGGTTATCTCTACTCCTTTGCATTTTCTCTACTTTTCCATTTAGTTTCTGATTCTCCTTTCTCTGCTCTACTTCTCAATCTCTTCCCTACTTTTCATCTGTTCCCAGAATCCTGTCTTTAAAAAGTATGTAGGAAGTAAGCTCCTTGAACCAGCTTGCCTTTATGCTTTCAGCCAGGATTATAGGACATTTGTCATTGTACATGAGATTCCAGCAATGTGAATTCATTTGTGCCTATGGAAAAGTATTTTTCACTCTCCCTAGCATTTCTTGGCAAAGGTCTGTCATTAATAATTCTGACTTCGCTTGATACCACCAGGTTAGTAAGCAGTGTGCAGTGACATTTCAAACATATTTAGAATTTATAGTGATGGTAGAAATGAAAACAATTCTTTTCATTCTTTCACTTATTTGTTTTAGACAAGAATGAAACTGAAACAGAGATGATGAGTCACTGAAAAGTTTTTTCTTTGATGGACAGCAATATTTAAAATAATTCAACCTAATATGCTTTATAAGTGTTTGGAAGATCTTATATACTTTAGTGTTCTAATTTTTCAAACATCTCACTAATTTTTAGAAAAGATGAAAAATCCTACTGTTAAATATGGTGTCCATAATTAGTTCAAAATATTCTGTAATATACCTGACATAGTGTGACACATGCTGAGATGGGAAAGTTTGATGGTTGATGGTTCATCACCACACTTCATGAGACAGATTGTTTTCTTTCTTTCTTTTTTTTTTTTTTTTTTTTGACAGGCAGAGTGGACAGTGAGAGAGAGAGACAAAGAGAAAGGTCTTCCTTTGCCTTTGGTTCACCCTCCAATGGCTGCTGTGGCCGGCGCACCGCGCTGATCCGATGGCAGGAGCCAGGAGCCAGGTGCTTTTCCTGGTCTTCCATGGGGTGCAGGGCCCAAGCACTTGGGCCATCCTCCACTGCACTCCCTGGCCACCGCAGAGAGCTGGCCTGGAAGAGGGGCAACCGGGATAGAATCCGGCGCCCCGACCGGGACTAGAACCCGGTGTGCCGGCGCCGCTAGGCGGAGGATTACCCTAGTGAGCCGCGGCGCCGGCCAGATTGTTTTCTGTTAGCTACACAACTTTGGATGAAGTAGTAACTTCTGTTCTTGTGTTCAAACATGGGCAATTGTACTTTTCTCATGAATTATTTTAAGGATTACAAGAATACACATAAAGAATTGATAACTATACTTATGATTAAACAATGACAACTCAGTAAAAGTTAGTTTCCAAGCCATCAGCAAGGAGCTGGATCTGAGTTCAAGCAGCTGGGAAAAAAACAGTGCCCATATGGGATGCTGGTGTCACAGATGGTGGCATTACCTGCAACGTCACAATGACAGTCCCATTAACAAATTTATTAAAATCTTAATTAAAATAATATTTCTTTCACTTCTTAAAAATAAACATCAGGGCCGGCGCCACGGCTCACTAGGGTAATCCTCCACCTAGCGGCGCCGGCACACCGGGTTCTAGTCCCGGTTGGGGCGCCGGATTCTATCCCGGTTGCCCCTCTTCCAGGCCAGCTCTCTGCTGTGGCCAGGGAGTGCAGTGGAGGATGGCCCAGGTGCTTGGGCCCTGCACCCCATGGGAGACCAGGAGAAGCACCTGGCTCCTGCCATCAGATAAGCGCGGTGCGCCGGCCGCAGCGTGCTGGCTGCAGCGGCCATTGGAGGGTGAACCAACAGCAAAAGGAAGACCTTTCTCTCTGTCTCTCTCTCTCTCACTGTCCACTCTGCCTGTCCAAAAAATAAAAATTAAAAAATTAAAAAATAAACATCAGGATTAGATAGTAGAATTGAAATTCATAAGGAGTAAATAAGTGATTAAATTAGAGTAATGGAGTTTGGACCCAAGGGCCTGGGTTGTTAACCACTCTACTCTGCTACACCAAACTCTCTACAAATTGTTTGACTTTGCAAAAGCAGCAGAGGTAGGAAACTGTGTTCACTGAATTCTCATACATTCTGTTTTTGAGAATTTCCTGATTATGCTATGAAGGAATGAAACTTATCTTCTCTGAACAACTGTATCATATAGAATGCTTATTTTTAGTAGTAATGCTGTATGGCTGGGCCTTGATGGTTACTTTTAAACTTTTTGGGTCATATTCAAAAAATCACTACCATCACCAACGCCTACCCCTGCTTCTCCTTCACCACTCTTTACCCCCTCAGCACTGGGTCAGATTCTCCTACTCCCCAAACCCTAACACCTCCTACTCTCCAAGACACAACTCTGTAGAAGAAATGTTTTCTCTCCCATATTCTCCAAACTTCCCATCAGTTCCTCACTTTTTTTTTTTTTATAAGCATTTACTCAGCGTACCCTAGCTTGTACAGGAGGAAGAAGAAAGGGAGTTGAGGATAAGATATGAGTGCAACTACACACCCTAACACTTGGATAGATTTCCTCAGCATCAGTGCTTGCTATATTCCATCTCTTTAGGAGAAAAGCAGAGGAAAAAAAAAAAAACAGGTTAAATATCTGAACACTCTAAAATTATTATGTTGGTTTAAATCAAGGGCAGGGCAAAAGAAAGAAAATTTGTATTTTTGTACAGAAAACAAAAACTCTATCACACAGTTTTAAAACATATACTAGCCGGCGCCGCGGCTCACTAGGCTAATCCTCCACCTTGCGGCGCCGGCACACCAGGTTCTAGTCCTGGTCAGGCGCCAGATTCTGTCCCAGTTGCCCCTCTTCCAGGCCAGCTCTCTGCGGTGGCCAGGGAGTGCAGTGGAGGATGGCCCAAGTGCTTGGGCCCTGCACCCCATGGGAGACCAGGAGAAGTACCTGGCTCCTGCCATCGGATAAGCGCGGTGTGCCGGCCGCAGCGCGCTGGCCACGGTGGCCATTGGAGGCTGAACCAACGGCAAAGGAAGACCTTTCTCCTTTCTCTCTGTCTCTCTCTCTCACTGTCCACTCTGCCTGTAAAAAAAAAAAAAAAATAGCGGAATAGGGAGGGAGCGCACTGATAGTTCAGGAAAAGATAGTTTTATAAAAGTGGAGATACTGTAGTCTCAAGGAAGAGTTAGGGGAAAAACTGCAAAGGAAACTCTTCTGGAACTATAGGGACATGGTAGACCTACGTGGAGGGCATGGGCGCCCACGGCTCGGGACCCCAACCGCTGAGTCTACACACCAGTGATGGAAAGGAAGATGAGGTAAAACCACAGTAGCCTGAGACACTGGCAGAAAAGTGGCAGGAAGAGCCTAGAGGGAACAAGGCTTGAAGCTCCGTGGGGGAAAGTACACCAGCCTAACTAGAGGAGAGAAAAAATAAATAAATAAAAGGGACCAGTATGGACATGATTCTATCTCTCCACTCACCTTACAAAGGCTGGGAAGACAATAGAGCAGGCGCCATTTTGGACATACATAACAGCTACGCCAGCTCACAGCTGTGCCTGCCCTCAGCCAAGCAGAAAAACCTGACTCTGGTGGGGAGAAATAACAGGAAATTAAGACCTAGTGAATGTGTGGAGCTTATGAACTGGGACTATGAAAAAAAAAAAAACAACTGAGGGTGTGTGAGAGAACTCATGGAGTACCTGAGATGCCAGTAGTCTTGGTGGGAGACACCACAAACTTGGTAAACTTGGGAACCCAGTGGGAGACATTGCAGGGGAATCTGAGCTTACACTGAGGACAGTGCAGAACCTTTGTGTGGTCCTTGACACAGAGAAGACGAATATTATACTCACTGGCGCTAGCACTCAGGCACTGATTGCCATCAAAAAGAAGAGCTCAGCTGAGCAAAATTAATTCCCTTCTGAATAAAATAGAGAGAGAGAGAGAGAGAGAGAAGATTTACCATGCCAAACCAGGGTGTGTCACCTTTGGCACACCCTTAAAACTGAAGAAATGAAGAGAGGTCTCTGGCCACACCCACCACAAGCCTCTAGAGATTCACCAAAAGCAGACAGTCCACTTAACTAGAGTCATAATATAATGAGAAAAGCCACCACAGTGAGGAAAAAAAAAAAAGAAACCAAATATCTCCACAATGCCAAAAAAAAAATGCAGAAACCAAGGAAACAAGAACAAGGAAGACATTATGACACCCCCAAATGCACAAGACACCCCAATTCAAGATTATGAAAAGATGAGATAGAAGAAATGCAAGATACAGATTTCAAAAAATTTATGATAAGAACATTTAGAAGTTATCAAAAACAAATTCATGAACTACAGAAATCCATATTGGACAGGACAGAAAATCTCTCTTGTGAAAGTGAAATCTTAAGGAGGAATCAAAATGAAATGAGGAGTTTAGTAGAACACGAAATTGTGATATTGAAGAGAAATCAAAGTGAAATGAAGAATTGAATAGATCAAATGACAAACACATTCGAGAGCCTTAAAAACAGAATCAGTGAGATAGAATAGAGAATATTGGACTTAGAAGACAGCGCACAGGAAAGTATAAAATCAACCAAAGAAAGGAAGAGGAAATTAGAAATCTAAAAAATATTGTCGGGAATCTACAGGATACTATTAAAAAAACCAACATTCAGGTTCTAGAAGTTCCTGAAGACATGGAGAGAGACAAAGGATTAGAAAGCCTTTTTAGTGAGATACTAGCAGAACACTTCCTGGGTTTGGAGAAGGACAGAGACATCCAAGTACAGGAAGCACATAGAACCCCCAATAAACATAACCAAATAAGATCCTCACTATGACACATTGTAATCAAACTCACCACAGTGAAACATAAAGAAAAGATGCTAAAATGTGCAAGAGAGAAACCCCAGATTACTCTCAGAGGATCTCCAATTAGACTCACAGCTGACTTCTCATTAGAAACCCTACAGGCTAGGAGGGAATGGTGAGATAACCCCAGGTAGTAAGAGAAAAAAAACTGCCAGCCCAGAATATTATATCCTGCAAAGCTCTCATTTGTGAATGAAGGTGAAATAAAGAACTATCATAGCAAACATAAATTCAAAGAATTTGTTGCCACCCTTCCAGCCCTGCAAAAGATGCTTAAAGATGTGTTACACACACAAACACAGAAACATGACCATCTATACGAAAGATGGTAAAGGAAGTAAACCTCCCAGTAAAAGATCACAGGAAGTTCAAAGCATATATTAGAAATATCTTTGGTAAAATGGCAGGAAAAAGTTGCTATTTATCAATAGTCACATTGAATGTTAATGGCCTCAACTCTCCAGTTGAAAGACACAGACTGGCTGAATGGATTGAAAAACAAAACCCATCTATTTACTGCATACAAGAAACACATGCTCTTGAATGATGCGTGGGTCACAGAAGAAATCCAAAGAGAAATCAAAAACTTTCTGGAAGTAAACGAAGATAACAACACAACATAACAAAAATTATGGGATACAGCAAAAGCGGTGTTGAGAGGAAAGTTTAGCACGATAGGTGACTACGTGAAGAAATTGAAAAGGCACCAAATAAATGAGCTTTCAATGCATCTCAGAGATCTACAAAAACTGCAGCAAACCAGACCCAAATCTAGTAGGATAAGAGAAACATTAAAATTAGAGAAGAAATCAACAGAATTGAATCCAAAAAAATTACAAAAGATCAGCCAAACAAAGAGCTGTTTTTTTGAAAAAATAAACAAAATTGACACACCATTGGCCCATCTAACTAAAAAAAAAAGAAAAGACCCAAATCAATAAAATCAGAGATGAAAAGGGGAATGTTACAACAGACACCACAGAAATAAAAAGAGTCATCAGAAATTACTACAAAGAGTCGTATGCCAGCAAATAGGGAAATCGATCAGAAATGGATAGATTCCTGGACACATGCAACCTACCTCAATTGAACCATAAAGACATAAAAAACCTGAACAGTCCCATAACAGAGACAGAAATTTAATCAATAATAAAAGGCCCTCCCAACAAAGAAAAGCTCAGGACTGGATGGATTCACCACTGAATTCTACCAGACATTTAAAGAACTAACTCCAATTCTTCTCAAACTATTCAGAACAATCGAAAAAGAGGGAATCCTCCCAAATTGTTTCTAGGAACCTAGCATCACCTTAATGCCTAAGCCTGAAAAAGATATAGCATGGAAAGAAAATTACAGACCAATTTCTCTACTGAACATAGATGCAAAAATCCTCAATGAAATTCTGGCCAATAAAATTCAACAACACATCAGAAAGATCATCCACCCAGACCAAGTAGGATTTATCCATGTTATACAGACATGGTTCAAAGTTCGCAAATAAATGTGACACACCATATTAACAAACCGCAGAAGAAAAACCATATGATTATCTCAATAGATGCAGAGAAAGCATTTGATAAAACACAACACCCTTTCATGATGAAAACTCTAAGTACATTGGGTATAGAAGAAATATTCCTCAACACAATCAAGGAAATTTATGAAAAACCCACAGCCAGCATCCTATTGAATGGGGAAAAGCTGGAAGCATTTCCGCTGAGATCTGGTACCAGACAGGGATGCCCACTCTCACCACTGCTATTCAATAAATTTCTGGAAGTTTTAGCCAAATACATTAGGCAAGAAAAATAAATTAAAGGGCTACAAATTGAGAAGGAAGAACTCAAACTATCCCTCTTTGCAGATGATATGATTCTTTATTAAAGGGATCTAAAGAACTCAACTAAGAGACTATTGGAACTCTTAGAAGAGTTTGGCAAAGTAGCACGATATAAAATCAATGCACAAAAATCAAGAGCCTTTGTATACACAGGCAATGCCACGGCTGAGTAAGAACTGCTAAGATCAATCCCATTCACAATAGCCACAGAAACACTCAAATACCTTGGAATAAACTTCACCAAGGACATCAAAGATCTCTACAATGAGAATTACAAAATCGTAAAGAAATAGAAGAGGATAACAAAAATGGAAAAATCTTCCATGCTCATGGATTGGAAGAATCAACATCATCAAAATGTCCATTCTCCCAAAAGCAATTTATAGATTCAATGTGATACCAATCAAAATACCAAAGTCATTCTTCTCAGATCTGGAAAAAATGATTCTGAAATTCATATGGAGGCACAGTAGACCTCGAATAGAAAAGCAATCTTGTACAACAAAAACAAAGTTGGAGGCATCACAATACCAGATTTCAAGACATACTACAGGGCAGTTGCAATCAAAACAGCATGGTACTGGTACAGAAACAGAATGAATAGACCAATGGAATAAAATAGAAACACCAGAAATCAATCCAAACATCTACAGCCAACTTATATTTCATCAAGAATCTAAAACCTCTTGCTGGAGCAAGGGCAGTCTATTCAACAAATGGTGCTGGGAAAACTGGATTTCCACGTGCAGAAGCATGAAGCAAGACCCCTACCTTATACCTTACAAAAAATTCCACTCAACATGGATTAAAGACTTAAATCTACGACCCAACATCATCAAATTATTAGAGAACATTGGAGAAACCCTGCAAGATATAGGCACTGGCACAGACTTCTTGGAAAAGACCCCAGAGGCACAGGCAGTCAAAGCCCCAATTAACATTTGGGATTGCATCAAATTAAGAAGTTTCTGTACTGCAAAAGAAACAGTCAGGAAAGTGAAGAGGCAACTGACAGAATGGGAAAAATATTTGCAAACTATGCAGCAGATAAAGGATTAATAACCAGAACCTAAAAAGAGATCAAGAAACTCCACAACAATAAAACAAACAACCCACTTAAGAGATGGGCCAAGGACCTCAATAGACAGTTTTCAAAAGAGGAAATCCAAATGGCCAACAGGCACATGAAAAAATGTTCAGGATCACTAGCAATCAGGGAAATGCAAATCAAAACCACAATGAGGTTTCACCTCACCCCAGTTAGAATAGCTCACATACAAAAATCCACTAACAACAGATGCTGGTGAGGATGTAGGGAAAAAGGGACACTAACCCACTGTTGGTAGAAATGCAAACTGGTAAAGCCACTATGAAAGTCAGTCTGGAGATTCCTCAGAAACCTGAATATAACCCTACCATACAATCCAGCCATCCCACTCCTTAAATTGGCAAACGAAAAAGCAGTCTGCACCTTAATATTTATTGCAGCTCAATTCGCATTAGCTAAGACCTGGAATCAACCTAAATGTCCATCAATAGTAGACTGGATAAAGAAATTATGGGACATGTACTCTATAGAATACTATACAGCATTAAAAAATGAAATCCAATCATTTGCAACAAGATGGCGGAATCTGGAAAACATCATGCTGAGTGAATTAAGCCAGTCCCAAAGGGACAAATATCATATGTTCTCCGTGATCGGGGACAACTAACCGAGCACCAAAAAGGAGACCTGTAGAAGTGAAATGGACACTATGAGAAACAATGACTTGATCAGCCCTTGTCCTGACTATGAAGGAACAACTTAATACTTTATCCCTTTTAGTATTTTTCTGGTTCTACTTAATACCATTGGTTGAATTCTTCAATTAACACACAATTATTCTTAGATGTTTAAATTTAACTGAAAAGTGATCCCTGTTAAATATGAGTGGGAATAAGAGGGGGAAGAGATGTACAGTTCGGCACATGCTCAATCGGACTTGCCCCAAATGGTAGAGTTAGAAATGTGCCAGGGGATTCCAATTCAATCCCATCAAGGTGCCATGTACCAAAGGCATCTTACTTGTCCAAGTGATCAGTTTCAGTCCACAATTGATCATAATGATAGGATTAAGAGTCAAAGGGATCACATAATCAAGACTAGTGTCTGCTAATACTAACTGATAGAATTAAAAAGGAGAGAACGATCCAACGTGGGAAGCAGGATACACAGCAGACTCAGAGAATGGCAGATGTCCTAAACAGCACTCTGGCCTCAGAATCTGCCCTTAAGGCATTCGGATCTGGCTAAAAAGCCCATGAGGGTATTTCAGGCATGGAAAGCCAGGACACTGTGGCAAAAAAAAAAAAAAAAAAAAAAAAAAAAAAAAAAAGACTTAAATGGAAAATCTCTGTGAGATCCCAGTGGAATGAACGGGCCATCAAAGAAGGCAGTACCTTTCTCTGAATGGAGGAGAGAACTTCCACTTTGACTATGACCTTGTCGAAATAAGATCGGAGTTGGCGAGCTCAAAAGGCTTCCATAGCTTTGGCAACCGATGACAAGAGCCTATGGTGATTACTGATGCCATAAACAAGAATGTCAAGTGTTAAATCTACAAGAGGAGTCACTGTGCACTTACTCCCCATGTAGGATCTTTGTCCTTAATGTGTTGTACTATGCAAATTAACGGTATAACTAGTACTCAAGCAGTACTTTTCACTTTGTGTTTCTGTGTGAGTGCAAACTGTTGAAATATTTACTTAATATATACTAAATTGATCTTCGGTGTATAAAGATAATTGAAAATTAATCTTGATGTGAATGGGATGGGAGAGGGAGCAGGAGATGGGATGGTTGCAGGTGGGAGGGAGTTTATGAGGGGAAAAAGCCACTGTAATCCAAAACCTGTACTTTGGAAATTTATATTTATTAAATAAAAGTTAAAAAAAAAAAAAATATACTGGGGCCTCTATTGTAGTATAACGGGTTACGCTACCACCTGAGAAGCCAGCGGAGTCTTGGCTGCTCCACTTTCAATCCAGCTCCCTGATAATGTGTATGGGATAGCAGTGGAACATGGCCCAAGTCCTTGAACCCCTGCCCTCACATGGGATACCCAAAGATGCTCCTGGCTCCTGGCTTCAGCCTGGCCCAGCCCCTGCAGTTGTGGCCATTTGTAGAATGACCCAGTGGATAGAATATCTTCTCTCTCTCTCTCTCTCTCTCTCTGTCTCTCTCTCTCTCTTTCTGTGTGTGTGTGTGTGTGTGTGACTGCCTTTCAAATAAATGAATCTTAAAAAAAAAAAAAAAAAACCCTGCTGCTGTTTGTGGATTTATGTTTACAGTTAAGTGTTAAAGGAAATGACAAATATTAAAAGAGGAAACCAAGGAATTTGTAGCCAGATGACTTCGGCCATTCTTCACTGCTTTCCCTGGCACAATTGCAGGAACCTGGATGGGAGGTGGAACAGCCAAGATTCAAGCTTGTGTCCATATTGGATGTCTGCACTACATACTGTGGCTTTAACGTACTGCACCAAAGTGCTGGCAACAACCATGTCATTTTATGCCATAAAACATGAATCATAGGATTGTTTTTTCTTATTTACCATGTAAACAATTCCATTGGTATTGTGATAGGGATTGCCTTGAATCTGTAAATTGCTTTAGGTAGAATAGATGTTTTAATTATATTTATTCTTCCAATCCACAAGCAAGGAATATCTTTCCATTCTTTGTGTGTAATTGATGATTTCTTTCATTAATGTTTGATAATTTTCCTTGTAGAGATCTTACACTTCTTTGGTCAAATTTATTCCTAAGTATTTGAATTTTGTGGCTATTGTGAATGAAATTTCTTTCTTGAGTTATCTTTCTGTGAGTTTATCATTAACATACAAAAAAGCTAATGTTTTTGTATGTTTGTTTTGTAACCTGCAGCTTTACTGAATTGATTTATAAATTCTAACAGCTTTTTGGTCGAATGTTTAGGTTTTCCCTGTACAACACTGTGTCATCTGCAAGCATGGATAATTATTTGACTTACTCTTTTCAAATTATGATACACTTTATTTCTTTCTCCTTTCTTAAACTTCCAGCACTATATCATTTTGTGTTTCACCAACAGTGCACAAGAGTTAACTTTTCTCCATATTTTCCATTTTTCTCCAAATTTTGTTACTTTTTTATTGTAAAAACCATCTTAACAGGTGCAAAATAATACTTCATTGTGATTTTGATTTGCATGTCCTTGATAATTAGTGATGCTGAGTAACATTTTATTTGTTGGCCATTTGCATATCATCTATGCAAACATCAAAAAGAACTATTCAGTTACTTCATTTTTCAATAAAGTTATTTGTTTTCCTCTATATAATTGAATGAATTCAATTTGCATTTTAATATTAACCTTTTTTGATACACAATATTTTCAAATATTTATTCCATGTAGTAGATTACTTTCTCATTTACTTGTCTCCTTAGCTGTGCAGGAGATATTGCTTGTTGTACTATCACTAATCTGTTTTTTCTTTTGTTTCCTTTGTTTTTTGAGTCATGTTCAAGAAATCACTGCAAACACCTACATCCAGAAGAATTTTTCCTATTTTTTTCTAAGAGCTTATTGATTACTTGTTTCACACTTATGTCTTCAACCAATTTTTGAGTAGATTTTTGTGTATGGTGAAAGGTAAGAGTTCAGTTTCTGTCTTTTTTATGTAGATATCCAGTTTTCCAACATTATTTTTGGATAAATGTTTCTTTTTCCATTATGTATTTTTGATATCTTTGTTGAAGATAATTTACTGTATATGCCTGAGATTTTTTTTAGGCTTTTTATGATGTTCCATTGTTCTCTATATTTCTCTTCACACCAGTACCATATTGTTTTGCTTACTCTATAATTTGGTAATACATTTTGAAATCAAGAACTGTGATACCTCCAGCTTTGTTCTTCTTGCTTGAAAATTTCTCTGGCTTACTCAGGGTCTTTTGTGGTTCAAAATGAAAATTTAGGATCTTTTTTTTTATTTTTAAATGGCCATTGGAATTTTGCTAGGAATTGTATCAAATCTGTATATTGTGTTGTTGTATAGTGCAGATATTTAACAATATTAATTCTTCAAAGCCATGAATACAGTACGTCTTTACATCTTATTTGTGCCTTCTTTAATGTCTTTATGAGTATTCTCCAGCTTTTAGTGTAAGTCTTTTATCTCCGTGGTTAAGCTTATACAAAGCGTTTTGTTATATTTTACATTATAAATGGGATCATTTTCTGAATTACTTATTGTAATACTTTGTTGTTAGAATACAGAAATGTGACTGATATTTGTGTGTTGATATTGTTTCCTGAAATTTTACTGAATTCATTTTTAGTTCTAACAGTTTTTTGAGGAATCTTTAGCTATTTCTGTATATAAGATAATGTTTTATGCATAGTCTCATAAATCAATAGCCAAAAGCAGTTTTGAGAAGAGATACTTTTACTTCATCCTTTAAAATTTAAAAACCTTCAATTGCTTTTACTTCCCTAACTTCTGTGGCTAGGAATTTCAGTATATTGAATAGACTTAGCAAGAATAAACATCCTTGCCTTGTTCCTGCTCTAATAGGAAAAACTCAGATTTCCACCACTGGATGCAATGTTAGTTGGGAGTTAACCCTACATGGTCTTCACTGTGCAGAAATCAGCTCCTTCGATATCCAATTCAGTGAGAATTTTTATCATGAAAATGTTTTGAATTTCAACAAGTTATTTTCTGCATTTATTGTGATGACATTGTGATTTTAGCCCCCATTCTTTTGTATTATATTCCCTTTTATTTATTTGAGAGGCAGAGAGAGAAATAGAGACACAGACAGGCAGAACACTCATCTGCCAACTCCTCTCCGAATGCTTTCAATAGCCAAGTCTTGGCCAGGAAATCAGTCCTGATCTCCCATGTACATGGCAGAAGCTCAAGCACCTGGGTCATCCATCTGCTGCTTCCTTGGGTCTGCATCAGCAGGAAGCTGTGATTGAGGGCAGAGCAGGACTGGAATCCCTACATTCCAATACAGTCAACCCAAGAGGCACTTCTACTACTAGGGCAAATGCCTGCCCATGTAATATACTCCCCAACTCCTCTCCATTCTTCTTTTTCCCTTCCATTCAATTGTAGTCTACCTCTAAAGTAAAATTCAGATATTTTTTCATATTTGGTAAGATTCACATGATTAAAGATTTCAAGTAAAAATATTAACATCCTTTTTAAGAAAAAATGAGTCATCCTTAATTAAGTTTATAAAAGGATATCTGAAGAATACTATGCTGTCATAACAGTATGTGATACCTCCATATCATATAATGATGAAAACCTAAAAGTAATTTCCATTTCCCTTCTAGCCATTTTATTTTGTTCACATTCTAGTTTGGAATTTCTCCAGAAGATAAGGAAAAAATGGTTATTTTGTCAAAAATTAATATCATTTAGTATACAGAGATAACAATAGGAGAGTAGCAGGAGATGCTCCCAATCAAAAGTCAGCATCATATTCAATGGGGGAAATCAGAAATATTACAGCAGGAGAATGCCTTTCTTTACTTGTAATTATCAAACACAGTTTAAGAAATTTAGGAACAACAAATAAATAGAACAAAAAATGGAAGTAGGAGAAGTGTTATTTGCATATGATGTTATGACTTTAAGAAAACTCACAGAATCCTATAAAACATGGTTATGAACATAAGATCATTCAGTAAAATAACTGAATACAAAATTAATATAATGAAGTAAGTAGTCTCTTTATATAATAGCAATACCTGCTAAAACATATTGAAAGGGAAAAAATCTTGAAAATGATAACTCTGATAAATTTAATTGATAATAACCTTTAAAAATATGTATGATCTACCTTTAGAAAAGAGAACCCTAAAAACTTATTTAATAATTATTTTACTTATTAAATACTTTTAGATAGAAAAAAACTATTATCATAGATAAGCCAATTTTTCCAAAGTTGGTTTTTAAATTTCACTGGCTGCAGCAAATAAATATGCTTTTATTGTTGCTAAACAAACAAGTTTTAATGCACATATGGAAAAAGTATTGCAAGAAATCTCACTAGAACAAATCTGGAAATAAGTGAGGAATAGTTTACCAGCTCCAAAAACATTTTGAAAGTTATAGTAACTAAAAGTATATGGGTACTGGTACTAGGGAAAATGTGATGGAAATATCTAGAGGAAAAAATGTTTTAAAGAGATGAAAAAGGGGCTGGTGCTGTGGCATAGTGGGTAGAGCTGCCACCTGCAGGGCCGGCATCCCATATGGGTGCCTGTTCCAGTAAAGGCTGCTCCACTTCCAATCCAGCTCTCTCTTTCGGCCTGAGAAAACAGTAGAAGATGGCCCAAGTCCAAGGACCCCTGCACCTGTGTGGGAGACTCAGAAGAAGCTCCTGGCTCGTGGCTTTGGATCGGCACAGCTCTAGGCGTTGCTGACATTTGGGGAATGAACAGCGGATGGAAGACCTCTCTCTCACTCTGTCTCTCTCTCTGTCTCTGCCTCTCTGTAACTCTGCCTTTCAAATAAATAAATACATCTTTAAAAAATATGAAAAATATCTGCACAAGTTCATGCTAAAATTTTGGTTTTGTGACCACAACTTTTCATGACATTGTTATGAAGACAATTATGTATTGCTTATGAACTTTTGTATCTTGTTCATGTAGTTTAAATTCTTTAAAGTATTATCAGGTTAATTTCAGCAACAATTATAAAAAGTAGTATGTATAAAACACTTACCCAGAAAACTAGAAACTCTGTATAATACAAATTTTGTAAAATACAAGGTGTTGGACAGAATGTTTATTGTAGCACTTCACACAGCAGCAAGATACTAGAAAAAACAGACATTTAATAAATATGAAATATGAAAATATGTTATCACTAAAAAGAACCAGACAATCCTATGTTTTCACATGAAGCAAGATCATATTTATACTTTTAACTGGGGTGGGGGAAGATGCAGAATGGTATGTTTGCCCCTCTGAGGTTGTACTTAAAGGAAAAACACAATGATACATGCATAGATAGACATACATTCTTACATATCTATCGAAGTCTTGGTATATTTTTTTCCTCTGCAGAGGGTTCTTGGGTAGCTGTCATATTTGGACAGAAAGATGTAGTCTTTGCTGTATGTATTATTACACTTTTTAATTTTTTTAACCAGATATGTATTTCCTATTTAAACAACAAGGCTTATAAGTAAGATATTGTAGCTATGCAGAGAAAAATTGGTGCTGTTATTATTGGAACCCAATGCTAATTTTATTTGCCATCTAGATTTGGGACAAATCTAATAGTTGTGGAAATTTTCTTAAAGCTTACTTTATTTATTGCAATATAAAAATTATATTTTTAAAAATACAAGCACTAACACTCCTATGTAATATGTAACCTGAATGAGAAATTGCTTTGATGATGTATTAAGCTATACATCATCAGGGCCAGCTGCCACTCTGATGATGTATTAGTGCAATAAATCTCAAGGTGTGACACATTGAAAAAGAATTACTCAAAAGAGAATGGTCTCCAAGTTAAAAACTGATCCAACATAAAATTCAAAGAGAAAATGATAGAGAAACAATTTATCTATTACCAAGAAGTGTATTATGCATGCGAAGATTCCATTCAGCATGCTATTATTTTTGGCAATAGAACTTCAACAAGCTCAGGAGAAATCAAAACAATCTATCTCTTCTTCCAGTATTCAAAACACATCCTGGGAACAATTGGTAAAGAGCACACTGAAGACATGGTCAGAAGAGCAAATAAAGCATAAACAAGAATATAAGGATAAGGGGCTGGGGTTTTGAGTGTTTCCTGGGCATTAGGTACATTTTAGAACATGTTCATAATAATTTAAGTAAGAATTTGGTCTTAAGACTGAGTAGTTGAACCATTGCAGTGGAAATGCAAAATTCAAGTAAAGAATATTGCAGAATAACATTGGTGGGGGGGACTCAAGTACATGTTGCAGTTAAGTTTAAAACAAGTTGAGAGAAGTAACCTCTGTTAGCAACTGACATCAACAAAGGAATTTAATAATTTGGTCCAGAATTTTGCCATTTGATTAATAGTATAACCCTGGTCATTTCAAAATTAGCTTTTGACATGACAATTGGAACAATTTGGGATACAGATGTAAGATGCTCACTTTTACTCATTAGAAGGCACTGAAGAAAGAAATCTTTTTACAAATTTGTTCATTCGATTTCTAGTATTCAGAGTATTTAAATTTCTACAGAATGTGGTTTTCCAGATGTCCTGCCATCTGAGAGTAGTGAAGCATCTCCCAGTGCTTTCATTTATTCAGAAACTAAGGAGCTATTATGCACTGATTGGTGTGTGTTGGGTACTGTGGCCAGCCTTGAGGACACAGAAGTGAACCAAACAGACACCGTGACTCTATCTTTGCCCATGATTTTTAACCCTTTTTTAATAACACCCTCTTTTAAAAAAAATATTTATTTATTTATTTATTTGAAAGTCAGAGTTATACAGAGAGAGGAGAGGCAGAGAGAGAGAGAGAGGTCTTCCATCCTCTGGTTCACTCCCCAGTTGGGCGCAATGGCCGGAGCTGGGCCAATCCAAAGCCAGGAGCCAGGAGCTGGGTCTCCAATGCGGGTGCAGGGGCCCAAGGACTTGAGCCGTCTTCTACTGCTTTCCCAGGCCATAGCAGAGAGCTGGATCAGAAGAGGAGCAGCCAGGACTAGAACCAGCACCCATATGGGATGCCAGTGCTTCAGGCCAGGGCATTAACCCACTGTGCAACAGCGCCAGCCCCTAATAGCACCCTCTTACACTTTCAGCATGTAGTTCAGGTTTCCTACCCCCTCATGTAGCCATCTGTGAGCACTGCCTTTCCAAAGTATAATCTCACTGTTTCAAATCTCACTGAATTTCAGAATAGGAAGGAACTTCCTAATCTAATTCAACATTTTCATTTTAGAATTGAGAAACATAATGCCTAAACAGATTAAGTGATTTACATACCAAGGAAACAAAATTATCAAATTCTCTGTGTGTATGTGTGTGTGTGTGTCTGTGACTTGAACGGGGTCTTCTGTCTCCTCTTTATCACACAGATCTAAGCCACTCATTTGGCACAGGACCTACACTGTGTTGTCTTGTTCTTTATTGTGTGTGTGTGTTTGTGTGTGTATAACACATGCTATCCCTAAGTAAAGAGAACTTTTTGAAACTGAGTCTAATTTATCTCTGTTTTCTCTCACCTCCCAGCCTAGGGCTCAGTCTTCCTTACATAGGAAAGCACATCTACAAGTGTTAATTTATCCAACTTTGTAAATCACTAAGTTCAGTGAGAGGGTCCATGGGAAGTGGCGCAATGTGGCCCCAATCAAGTCACTACTCTTAAATAAATTGTGAGTGTTTTCTAACATCACACAAAATAAAAAGGAATTTCATCTACATATGAAATTGTAACAAAAACTACTTGAGGGAAAGTCAGTGAGTTCCAGCGAAAGAACTAGTAGATCCACTAGTAAGCTGCCCAGTCCTGTTCAGGACTTTTGATCTAGAAAAAAAAATCTGAGAAAAGCTTTTCAACAAGCACATGCAATAAAGTAGTTACTGAAAACCATAATGCTGAATTTGGGTTAACTGTTCGAGATGGTAAGAAGGGAGTCAGTTGGCCAGGCAGCTCTGTCTGTAAGAATGGCTTCTTTAAGGATTAGAGTGAGGAGCCCCTGCAATCAACTCAGGCTAATGAAATTCAGGATATTGTCACAAATCCCTACAGGATTATTTTAAAGATATAAACTTAGTACAAATATTAATTATTTCTACACATAAGCAACACTCTCCATTCCTCCCCCTTTTCCAGGTTTCATTTGAAAATCCAATTATACAGAAATGCAGTTTTAATTATAATATTGATTTTACTTCTTTGCTAGGAGTGGGACTAATTCAATTAGTTCTAATTATGTGCATAACGTGGTCAGACTAATCTTTCAAGATGTTGGCCAACTAATTTCATACCACTTTACATCACGTCCAAGTCAGAGAGCAAAATTAAACCTCTGAAAGTCCTAACATAGTGTAGACTTTATTAAAGAAAAACAAGGAAGAGGATGAGAAACTCTTTAAAAAAAAAAGATAGCTTGGCACTAGTTTTTCACTTGCAAAATTTTGCAAATAAGATTTTACTTAGCCTTTGCAATTATCAACCCCAGCAGGGTTTAGAGAACCTTTACAGGATGCAAGAGGAAGATTAATGATACAGAAACGAAGAAGAAATAATGTTAACTAGCAATAACTATTTTCTAATTTGAAAAATCAAGGTAAGATCAAATGAAGTGAGTTTAATAATTTATGTAAAAATGTGCGGGTGTTTTGTAGAAAGTAATATGATATTATCAAAGCAAATTGGACCATATAGTTAAAAAGGCAGGAAAGATTTCATTCACAGCTGCTATAGTAAGGAAGAGAAACAAAGGAGAGGATTCAGTCTGATCTCAACTATGCTGAAACAAAGGTCAGGTTAGGCCCTTCATGCTCCTTTGCTATGCCTTAGGCCATGTGTGTGTATGTGTGTATGTGTGTGCATGCTAATTGGCTTTACACAAAGGAAAAGCACACTTTCCCTTATCTACCTAATAGCAGGTAGTTTTACAATTTGAACAAGGTACCCAGGGAAGTTCAACTCTCACCCTCCACAGAGACTGGAGGTTAAGGACATTTTATTGTTGGGATTATATTTCAAAGCTGGGTCCTTGGGAGAGTTCTGGGTGTAAATCCTACAGGAGGTTTTTAAAAAGATTTACATCTCAAAAGGGCAGAGAAAGAATTTACAAATCACTCTAAGAAAAGGGAGGTCAAGGGCCTAGAGTCGGAAAAATGCCTGTCTCCAGTCAAGCTGAGGCAAACATTAGACCAGTTTGATTAGTATTCCTATAAGTGTGTAAAGTACATATGTATGTAATGGTTTTTATTTATTTTCTCTGTATTAGTTTATCTATTCTTGCGTCATTTTGTTCTACTGAGCTAAATCTTTGAAAAGATACATTTTATATAGAATTTTAAAACATTTACTAGTATTTTTTCAAAATTTGTTTGGCTGTTATAAACTGTGTAATTCAGGCTAAACATTAGAATTGTATTCAGGTTCAAGAACAAGAAAATTTCTTGGATTAAAATTGAGTACAATTTATAAATTTATATGTGGGAAATCTAATTTATATAATGACAATATTCAATCTTAGAACCAAAAAACAACATTTTCATGTAGGCAAATAGTCTTCATATTGGTCCTTCAAGTTTTGTGTGAAAATGTATTTATGGGAATTAAAACTGAGTGGCTAAAATGAACTTACTCTATTCTTATTTTGCCAACATCTACTTTCTAAGCTCTATATTTTAATTAATAATATTTCCATTGATTGTGTTGTATTGTTCTTCATATCAAATTGCTTCTTGTGTTAATAATGGTTAAGTTCAGTCTTTGTTTTCCAGTAAGTACACATAATTTTTCCTTACTATACTGAAACTTTATTCCCATTCAGTCTTAATTTTTATTCTACTCATGATTTTATGAAATGTGTCTAAAATATATCTATGCATGATGTTAGTGAAGTAGGCAGGCATACAGGTTAAAATAGGTCAGATTTGTGAACTGGAAGACCACGTCCCTGTGTGGCCTCATTCCCCTACCTGGCCACACCTGGGTGCCCACCAGCCAATCAGGTTAATTAACCACTCCCTTTTGGAGTGGGTTAAAAGCCTAGGGCACAGTGTGCCCAGGCCCAGTTCTTCTTCCCTGGCCTCTTGCCAGGACAGGTCTTGCTGTAGCCCCTGCCTTCGGGCCATGTGCTCTAGGCTTCCTGGCCTAGATGCTCTTCCACATGGCTGGTTCCTGGTGCTTGGTATGAACCCCTATTCACTTCTCTCCCCTAAATAAAGCTCTCACTCTCTTATGCATCTTTCTTACTAAATAAAAGCTTAAAATGTACCATGCTGCCTTGTTTATCTGTGCCGGTATTTAGAATTCTTCTCTAAATATTAGGCAAGAACCCTCTCGGGCTTATTAATATTGGGGATTTAGTAATAAGTCCATGGTGAAATCTTAAGGCACCCCAAATTCCGGTAGCGCATGTGGCAACCCGTTTAGCATTTCTATGGAACTTTAAGGGGCCACATTTCAGGGTAAATTTTAGGGGGTCTTTTCTGATTTCATTAGTATTATGTATGAACTTTTTCTTATTTATTATTCCATGATCTAGGTTGAGCAGACAGCAGAGGGGATAGGGGGTATTCTTGATTCCCCGTATGCCCAGAGGACATCTTTTTCTGGATAGTCTGCAGCAACCAGGACTTCTTTGACCAGAATAAGTAGGTCTGAAGCACAACTCCCCACAATACTTCTTTGAGAAATTCATAGGCACATCCTTCACTACAGCAAATTTAGCATCTGCATAAACAGTTGTGTCCCTAATGGTACTGGGTGGCCCATAAAGGAACTCAAAGAGTGGATACAAGAGAAGTGTTGGTACCAGCGCCTGTGGCCTAGAAGGTTAAGCTGCCATCTGCAGTGTCACCATCTCATATGGGTGCCAGTTCGAGTCCTGGCTGCTCCATTTCCCATCCGGCCCCTGCTAGTGAGCCTAGAAAAGCAGCAAAAGATGCTGGGCCTCTGCCACCCACATGGGAGACCTGTATGGAACACCTGGCTCCTGGCTTTGGTCTGGTCCAGCTTTAATCATTCCATCCATTTGGGGAGTAACCCAGCAGATGGGAGATCTTTCTCTTTTTCTCTCTCTGCATCTCTGCTTTCAAATAAATAAAAATAAATATTTTTAAAAAAAAGAAAAGTGTCAATTTTGCTCATATATATTACATCTTTTTGTGTTCTGTATATTAGTTAACACAAATAGAGAAAAACATATATTTATCTTCTGAGGACTGGCTTATTTCACTAAACAGAATGGTCTCCAGTTGCATTCATTTTGTTGAGGAAGATTGAGATTTGATTATTGTTTATAACCCTTGTCTATAAATTTGAGGAGCAAAGTTTGCTCTACTTACTGTTTGATGGATTCTTTATTTAATGGAGGGTTAAGCTTGTGATTATAAAGTAAATTGAAAATATGTCATTGTAAAAATTAAAAGAAAAAAAGGAGGATGTGGGAGGGTGGGAAGGATGATGGGGGTGGTGGGAAGTAGCATTATGCCCTTAAAAGTGTATATATGAAATACATGACATTTGTTCCCTTTATATAAAGAAAAAAAAAAAGAACAGAACTCTGAGTCATGAATTGGGAAAGATTGGGGGAGGGGGTCCTTGTGGTCCTTTTAGTAAAGGAAGTAGCTTCTGAGATAAAGCTGAAAGTTATGGCGACTGAATTGCAACTTCTGAGTTCTTTCCTGGATGACCATATTTTTTTTCTCCTTAATAGTTTCCCTTTTTCTTTGAGGAGGAGAAATTCGTCTTCAAGTTAGGAAAATTATTGGCATTGAAACATTGCTTCCTCCTTATGCTGCTTACAGCCACTCGGTGGAAAACACCAGGTTGCAAAGCAATCACTGCTAGCTTTCTGCTGAAACCAAAATATTCAGCGAAAACACAATGCTTTAGCCAAGTACAATTCTGTATTGCTTGAGATGGGAGAAGCTTCTCCTGAAAATGAATTAATATCTTCTCTATTTTTGTCATGTTTCTCTCATCCTCTAGTCTATAATTCCA
Source organism: Oryctolagus cuniculus (assembly GCF_051225735.1). NCBI lineage: Eukaryota > Metazoa > Chordata > Mammalia > Lagomorpha > Leporidae > Oryctolagus > Oryctolagus cuniculus. The sequence goes on from NC_142867.1 coordinate 189,128,193, forward strand.
TGTTGTTCTGTTTCACAGCAAATGTGTACAATTCTTCCTTAGCAAGGCTCTCCAAGATTATCATCAATGCTATTGTGGCTTAAGTCAGTGAGATTGGACTTTCTTGCTGTCATTTTTCAAAGTGCTGCTGACTGTGCTGTCTAAGAATGGTAACTCACAAATTGCTTCTCTGTCTGAAGATGGAAAAAAATGTTAAGTCAATTTCTTGAATTAATTAAGAGATAACACTGATATAGGAATGGGCTAGTGCCACAAATAATTATCACTTGAAATTACACAGTCAAAAAGGCCAATTAAGGAACCAAATATAGCTAATGAGAAAATTTAATTGATAATGTTTCAAGTTTCGGGCCTGGTCCTGCATTTTTCTGTAGTTAAATAACAATAACAGCAGCAGCAGCAATGACAACAGAAAAGCAATAACAACTCTGCTGATTTTATATTAGCAATCATCCCTGGATCTCAATTGACATTTTCTTTTTAGTTGCACAAAACCACTGCTTTTTCCAGCACAAACTATATGGATTTAGTTTGTTAATCTTTCCCCAAGTAATACAAAATTTTCCACTTTTAAAATCTTCTAAAATTCCAAATAAAAGTGGGTTTCTATATTTTAAACCTCCTAGTTTTAAAAAAAAAAAATTACATTCATCATGAATTTCTTGCCATTCCCATTTTCCTTTTGGAAGCACGGTGAACTGCCTTCTCCATCCATTCCAGATGAGCTTGCTAAAGAAAACATCCAGACATTAGTTGCTAGAGTCTGCATCTTCATTGCCAAATTCAAAATGAGACCAGACAGAGATAGAGAGCAGTGCTACCAAAGCTGGCTTTTGAGTTCAGGTCAGTTTTCAACACTCAGTAACTCTGAATTTGGTTTTCAAAGTCCCATGGAGCATAAACAAGAGAAAACCCAGAGTGTAACCAATATGGGGTAACTAATTCGAGATGCAGACACGAATTCCTACTGGGGATCTCCACCGCTCTTTCCATATCTTGAGGTAAAAAAAGAAAAACAAGAAGGATGAAGAGTAAGAAGAACGAAAGTAGGTCTCAAAAAGTCTATTTAGTCTTTATCAGTGTTCACTATCTGAATTTATGTTTGTTACTTAAACTAAAATAATTTTTTTTTTATTTGACAGGTAAAGTTATAGTTAGTGAGAGAGAGAGAGAGAGACAAATGAAAGGTCTTCCTTTACTTGGTTCACTCCCCTAATAGCCGCTACGCGCTGCGCCGATCCGAAGGCAGGAGCCAGGTGCTTCCTCCTGGTCTCCAATGCGGGTGTAAGGCCCAAGCACTTGGGTCATCCTCCACTGCCCTCCTGGGCCACAGCAGAGAGCTGGACTGGAAGAGGAGCAACCGGGACTAGTACTGGCACCCCAACCGGGACTAGAACCCAGGGTGCCGGCACCGCAGGTGGAGGATTAGCCAAGTGAGCCATGGCGCCGGCCTAAACTGAAATAATTTAAAAAGAAAATTTATTTTAGAGAAGTACTAAGCTGATCGTGACCCGAGGCACATGGAAGAAGAAAACACAGTCTCCTCTGAAGAAATTCACATCCTTAACCAAGATGTCAAAATCATCAGTTCATAGGATAGGAATTGTGCATGCAATAAAGAAACAAAACACCTTAATTGAAAGAATCCCAATGAGATCAACAAAGATGTCAGTCATTAAAATTATCAGACTCAGAATTCCTAAAAATAATATTAAATTGTTTAAAGAGATAAATATGGAAAACTAAAGTAGAATAGTAGAATAAGAAATCATAAAAATGTTCGTACAGACTTGAAAGACACATATATATTACTTTAAAATATAAAACTATTGTGAATAAAGTTATAAATATAGTACAACATTAGGCAGCAGCACATTCTAAAAAACGTACTACTAAAGTAATAACGCAGAAGGTAGATCTGGAAAAATAAAAGGGGGAATGCAGCACAGAGAAACAAAATATGTAAACAACAAAAGGAATTCTATCATTGAGTACACTATGATGAGTCTGTGCTTGGTGGCTCATTGGTGAAATTGTTAGTTCTGTGACACTCCCATCCTGACAACAAGAGACTCCAATCTGGATCCTTGCCCCCTGCCTGCAAATTATCACTTCAGTAATTAATAGCATCATCCTCCAAGTTGGCCATGTCCAAAAATTGGGGCTGTTCTTGATTCCTCTGCATTATTTATGAATGAACCAGCAAATCTTTGAAATTCCATGTTTAAAATATATATCACGTGAAATTCCCCTACCATAGATGATGGTGGAAGTGAAGAAAAAATTCTATGTAATAAGCCGCTAAAATTTGTGATATTTTTTAGCAGCTGACTTATCTTGATTAATATATCCTCACCAATTAATAACCCAGTAGCATTATAATATGGTGTGATAGCATCTCACTAAGTTTTGTCATTGTTTTAGATTCAGAATATGGTATCTGTTAGGGAACCATTCATGGAGAAAGTCATCGTAGCGCCATTTGAAACAAAGTAACTGTAGCACCCTTTGAAAGAAAGTAACTGCACAGTAGAGCAGCTTGAAAGAAAAGTAGAAAGGTAACCACCCTAGCTGGTAAGATTTGAAAACGGATGGCCTAACTAGACGGCCTAACCACAAACTGTCGTTGCCATGACTACAGGACCCTGGGAGGTCAGAATGTGGGCAGGGCTAGCCTCTAGAAACTGTATATAAGAGGACCCTCAGATGCTGTAAGCCAGAGGTTGCTCAGCCTCTCTCTCCCTGGTCCATAGTGCCTAGTGCCTGTGGGTAGAAGTTCCTGGTCCCTAGCGCCTAGTGCCCGCAGGAGTGGGCTTGAGCGATCTCTCCTCCTAGTCGCCTAGAGTATCAATAAAGTGTGTTTAGCTTGACCTTCCTCAGTCTCCTTGACTCTTCCTTCGCAGTAACCCAGCCAGTTCCCGAAGCGGGAGATCCTGACAGTATCTCCACCATAGAAATGTCATAGTATAACTAGTGAGCTGAAACCAAACTCACATAACAGAAATTAAATTTCTTTTTATAAAATGAGGTCAAAATTTACATGGAAAAGGAAGCCATTGAGATGCAGGATCATAGAATAGGTTACCAGGAACTTTTTTTGTTAACTTGTTAAAATCGTCCTTTTCAAAACTGGTTCTCATTTTACAAAATTGTAATAAGAATCTGTTTTATGTCTAAGTCCGCTTTATGCTGCAATGTCTCACTTCTTTCTCTGTCTTTTCCAATTCATTCAGCTATTTAAAAGCTGAAAGTACACCTGATTTGCCATTTCTAGGGACTAATTGGTACTTCCGTTAATTGCATGAGGTATAATATCAGGATAATGGCTGTCATCTTGTTTTGGGTCATGAGGCTACTGGTAATCTGGGCTCCATAACAAGTCTTTTCATTACCATATAATATCCTTTAAGTGGGTCTTTAAATTTTATTTTCTGGTATTAATTGGTGCCCCCTTGAGTCTAAAAATTGGAAATGTCAAGAATGATAGCAGTTATCTTGTTGATTATTCACTTCAGAGTTCCTTTCATTTTCACTACTTGAATATTCTTGTCATCTGATTATTTCACCTGTTAGTGAGTTGGCTCAATACAAAATGCCTACCCTTTCACTGGTTTTACAGGTTGACCCTAGTACAGTATTGGAGAGCTAATATTCGTAAAGTGTATGGGGAAAATGGAATTCCCAAAGAAAGATAGTCAATTATAAATGTCCAGGGAGTCCAAGATAATTACTGACTTGAAGCTATACTTGTAAGCTTTGAAATTTCACCTTTTCATCTTGTTTGCAGCTTATCTCATTTTTCAAAATTTTTAGGATCAATATGTCAATATGTCCAATATTGAAAACATACTGGTGTTACCCCCAAGAAAACCAATAATATTTATTTTATATACATTTATGTAACATCATATTTGTCATAGGAGAAAATTTTTGACAGGCACTTAAATATTTAGTCATTGTTTTAGTTCAGATTCTCAAAGAAAACAAAATTTTTGCAGTGACAACCGAGAGGTTTGTCTGATTCTGCTTCCAAATACACAAATCTTGAAAACAGCCCATCTGAAATCTACAGCTCTTGAAAACCCTATTCAGTACCACAGGTGTATGTTCAAAGTAGAGGATTTGGAGGCAAGTCAAGGCCTGCAGGCAGGCAGCAGGCCCTCCACTCTTGAAAACTGGGGAGACCCTCTCAAAGACATAGGTTAGAACATCAGAAAATTCATTCAAGTCATGTTGTGAAAAAACTATTAATTGATGCCAACATTTTTTCTGTAGCAAAATAAACTTATATTTCACTTTCATATTTTCCATTAACTTTGTGTCCTCTTATATTCATGATGCTCCATGTAATTGGAAACATCAGAAAAACCAGTTTGTAATAAGGGGTGAGCTTAATAAGGGGTGACTCTTATAATTCAGGACATGTTTTCAACTCTCTATGAGGAATGTCACCTTTTGAAGTTGACTAGCTATTATCTTTTGGACATTCTTTTAAACTAAATTTATTTCTTTGCAATTTACTTTAATATTTTATCCTTTAATTATTTTAAAATAATTCTTAAATTGTTTTCTTCTGAAACAATGTTATCTATCAAGTTTTTATAACTATAAACTATATAAGTGAACATATATAAAACTTTACCTTTCATCATTATAATATTTTAGATTTTTAATTTTTTGAAGATTTATTTATTGGTTTACTTGAAAGGTAGAGTTAGAGAGAGGAAGAGACAGAGGGAAAGAGATTTTGTGCCTACTGGTCCACTCCCTAAATGGCCACAATGGGACTGAGCCAAGCCAAAGCCTTGAGGCTGGAACTCCATCTGGGTCTCCAACCTGGGTTGGCAGAGGCCCAAGCACTCAGGTCATCTTTGCTTTCCCAGGTGCATTATCAGGGAGCTGGATTGGAAGTCAAGCAGCCACGATTTCAACAGGTACTCATATGAAATGCCAGCATCACAGTGGATTCTGGATTCAGAATCTCCTGTTAGTCTTTGGTTGATTTCAAGATGGCAGGCCAGAAGTTGAAGAAACATTTTTGTGGCATGAAATAAAAGATAAATAGGATTTAATCTAAAAGCAGTTATTTTATTTGTTGAACACATACAACAATATCAATATTGGGTACCTATTATCAAATTTACTCCTTTATTAGAAAAGGATATCAAAACTAGGGCCAGCATCCCATATGGGCGCCAGATTCTAGTTCCAGTTGCTCCTCTTCCAGTCCAGCTCTCTACTGTGGCCTGGGAGTGCAGTGGAGCATGGCCCAAGTGCTTGGGTCCCTGCACCCGCATGGGAGACCAGGAGAAAGCACCTGGCTCCTGGCTTCAGATTGGCATAGTTCCAGCCGTAGTGGCCATTTGGGGAGTGAACCAACAGAAGGAAGACCTTTCTCTCTGTCTCTGTCTTTCACTGTCTAACTTCATCTGTCAAATAAATTTAAAAAAAAAAAAAAAAAAGAAAGAAAGAAAGAAAAGGACATCACTGCCCAACTAGCAACTAAACCCCAAACCCTTGGAATGATGCCTGTTCTGCTCTTTCTCTCAACTCTTGCTCTTTCCATCCATTTCTCTCCACTCTGTCTCTAACATAGACCAAACCTGTCTATGCCCTCTTGCTACCTTACCTATAAATGCTGCCTTCTTTTGGGTCATTGCAAGAGCATCTTAAATTTTCACCTAGCATTTTCTCTTGCCTCTCCTCTTTTAATTTTCTACATAAATTTCCAATTCATCTTTTAAAAACTTATATGTGCTTATGCACTCTTCTACTTAAAAACCCTCCTGTGACTTCTCACTGCATTTAGGTTGAAGTCCAAACTCTTTAACATGCCCTGTTGGACTTGTTTGTTGGTTTGGTTTTATCTCAATGCTTTTGAGTTTATACTCCCTATATTCTTCCTATAGCACCTCAGTGCTTTCTGCAGTTTTGAGTATTCTTTCTGGGTTCATTCTCTCTCTCTTCTTTCTCTCTCTCCTTCTCTTTCCATGCCTGACTTTCTGCTGTACTCAGAGGGCTTTTTTCAAACCAATATTTTGCTATCCCTTTTTTTAAACTTATTTTTCTGTTTTGCTATAAATGCTATAAAACTAATACCTCCCATTTGGGAATATGTACTATATGCCAGCTCCTAGTAGATGCTATAAAAACATTATCATAAAATTCAATGCAAACTTGTAATGAAAGGACTGTTATTATTCTTATTTTATGTTTCAGGGACTGAGTTAAATTCCACCCGGTGTATGTTAATATTTTTATTTGGTTAGCAAAAAGAAACTTTCAACCTCAATTTTTTACAGTGCTTAAAATTTATATCAACTATGTGTGGTCCCAAAAATTAAATTAAAAAAAAGAAAAACAAGCTTCTCGGTATTTGTATTAGACTAAAGAATGTTGAGATAATGTAATATAAACGAAAACTCGGCTGAATTCATAAAAGAAACTAAAAAAATGAAGAATATAAAACTCAAACTGACAATCACATTTATTTATAAAATTACTCCATGTAATTAAGAAGTAAATTTACCTACACAGATTCTATTGAATTCTCAGCAATATTTTGTTTAAATTAAACACTAAAGTAAATATTAGCTGAGGCATTATGGAGTGCAATATTTCTTCCAACCATCAGACATTCATACAATAAACGTTTACTGACCACTAGAAATTGCAACAAATAAGAAAGAAAGAGAGCAGAGTACAGTCATAGGTAGAATTAGTACAATAAAGTACACTGTAATACTGCAGGATTATTGATTATAATTGTAAAATGAAGAACTGAGTCTCCACCAGAAATGATGATAAAGTAAATGGAAGCATACAAGCCACTTCTAATTCAACCCTGAGAATTTTTAGGAAACAGTCTCGATGCAACTCTGCATCTAGACTACATGCCAGTTTAGTAATGAGAGGATTGATCAACTCAGGTAAAAACTTCCTTTTGTCTTTGAGAAGCAGAAACAGGCAAAGCCAATGTTAAAAAACTCTCTAAGGAAGAGGACTGAGAAATACCTCCTGATATACATGAAAATTTTATCTTAACAATGCCAAGATAGTGGGGCCAGCCCTGTGGTACAGCAGGTTAAATCCCTGGCCTGAAGCACTGGCATCCCATATGGGCAATGGTTCTAGTCCCAGCTGCTCCTCTTCTGATCCAGCTCTCTGCTATGGCCTGGGAAAGCAGTGGAAGATGACCCAAGTCCTTGGGCCTCTGCACCTGCATGGGAGACCTGGAAGAAGCTCCTGACTTCCGGTCGCCTCAGCTCCGGCCATTGAGGCCATCTTGGGGGTGAACCAGCGGATAGAAGACCTCTCTCTCTGTCTCTACCTCTCTCTGTAACTCTTTCAAATAAATAAAATAAAATAAAATGCCAAGATAGGTATGTTCTTACATTTCCAAAGTTGTTTTTGGTTTAGTTACTCCATGAAAAGTAACTCTATTAAACTCTGTTCCCTAGGCCTCCAGCTACATTCTGAGGTGTGTGCTAAAATGATGGACACTATTGGGGGTCACTTCAGGATATTTTGGGAGCACAGAATGAGAAATAGTTTCTCTCATCACATGAATTAAGCAAAATGTGTAATTTCTCTGAAACTCAGTTCCTTTAAAGTAAATAATCTAACTTAACCTCACAACCTTAACCTCAAAAGATTTTAAGGGAAAAATATAATAACTTACTAAACATACCTCAGGCAGAGAGTAGCTACAACATTGACACTTTATCTTCATTGCTATTATTTTAATATAAATTGGGAGGAAGTACATGCTATAAATGATATTCATATGCAGGATATCCTCATCAATAGTTGTTCACTGAGAAGAGCATGCCTCCTATCTCTGGTCTACTACTCAAGCTGGTCCAGTTTGACCCTAGTCCACTTTAAAAATCTTAACTTCTCCCATCAAACACACTACCATGCATAATTCGGAATTCTCCCTAAGATGCCTTTGTTCAAAATAAAATCAACATAAAAATGTATTTTATTTTTGCTACAGAACACAAGTTTGTACATCCAGAATTTATTCACATTTTTTATGGTAGCTGAACCTAACATCTTTGTCTATGGATCTACCTCTCTCACTGTTATCAGCACTTGTGGGTGAGGCTGTATTACCTCCAAGTTTATGTTTGACAACTCATTCCAGAAGCCATTATTAGCTCAGCTGTAATACTTTTGAACTATGTTTCCTGAGTCATTTTAGTGTATATGCCAATGGCCAAAATAACTAGTTAGACATGGGAAAGAGATTGAGAACCCATGAGAAGCAATGACATTTTTCCCTGCTACATTTATGGGGAAAATATTCTATTCATTCCTTCAGGATATTAAAAGTATAGCCTATAGTCCAAATATCATGAGTTGAGAGCCAACTCAAATCTCACAGATTAGAAATGTTAAATATGGACAGAAGAACTTAAAAATGGAGAAACTGGATTTTTAACAAAGTATTTTAAACCTCAAATCCAGTATTATTTGAAAATGCTACTTTTGAATTTGTATTTAAATGAAGCAATGCATTTCTGCTTTTCCTTGTTTTTTTCTCTTCTTTCTTTTCTCACTTTTTTCCACTAGGTAATGTTGGATCTGTTTTTTAGTACTTGAGGTTTCCTGATATTTCATTTGTGGTTACAAAAATCTGAAAAATTTACATTTTATTTTTCTTCTCATGGAAAGTTTAGATCTATTTTAAACTATGGGTTATGGACAAATTAAAAGTGAAATCTACAATACAATTACTGCCCACATAAGGAGTTATGACAACAGTACTAAAGGTGCCTAAGGCATTAATTTGATTTGGCCCAAAAAACAGTGTAAGATTTGTACTAAATAGCTAATACTGAAGCATGAGTCAATGAAATTTGAAATCTGCCCTCAAATAATTCAGTTTTGTAAACTTGATGTCTCATTGCTAAACAAATTCACATTCTTTGTTTCTGTATTTTAGCATTTAACAATTGCAAAAAGTAGATTCAATCTGGCACTATGAAAATAATTTCTGTTTTACATTGACTTTTAAATATGATCTTACTTTTACATTTGACATCTGATTTCAGGAGTCATTATCATGTCATTTTAAGAAGTATTTATGTTTACAATAGTGTTTTCAACATAATGATGTCTTAAAAAATCCATAAAGTTAGCCTATCAAGAAGATAAATGATCTGCAGCTATTTTTTGCCTTCCTGTTAATGTATTAGCCCAACCCAACTCCTTCATTTATCCTTCTGTTTTCAAAGGAGCTCTTAATTACTTCCATCCCCATTTCAGTTGTAAATGCTTCTTTATTGCCATTCTTTCATTAGAATAAATCGTCCAACCTATTCAAGGACCTGACACTACACTACTGATTTACAAGTGGTTTAATTTTATTAATCAGACTCTGTCCCGGCTTCTGGTATCTGTATTGTCAGTTGCTGGTAGAAAGGTCCCCTTTCTTCATCCCCATTTCTTAGAATATATACAGGCATATTTTCATTATATTCAGGAGTGCTGAAATTTAAAAGAACTAGGAAACTAGGAAAACCTTGTAAAAATTACTGGAGAAAACTTTTTAGAGTTTACTAAGCATCGCATAAATATTTGTTGAATATATAGCATGAAAGAATGAAAAAAAATAAGTTTGCTAATAATAGACCATTAGTGACCATAACTAGAATTTTTATGATAAGGGTAGGTTTCTGTGAGATGATGGATTTTGAGAAATCAGAAATCATTTTGATCCGTAAGGTTTTTCTATGTATCCCTAGAATGTTCCCATAGGACTTAACTGCTTCTGAGTCCCATGCAAGGTCATTTAACAGTCTTTGTCTTATTCTGCTGACTTACTACCACTTGTTAAATAACAGGACTTGAAAGATACTTCCCAAAATGCTTTTCTTGGGATCTCCCAAAGGCGAAGAACTCTAGTCCCATTGGTAGTACCTCCCAGATTACTGTACTATTTCATTCACTTTTCCACTGTTCATTCCTCCTTCCAATCTGTAGGGGAATGGCACTCTATTATGGTGTTTGGCTCATTTATCTATTACGTGTTCAGCTTTGAATGTGGGGATGACTCCACTAACATAAGTGCTTGGGTTGAGTCACTTATCTTTCTTCTTCCTAGGATGTCAAGGTGCTTCCTGGGGACTGAGTTGGAGTGGTTTCAAGTGCAGTCTCTCACTTCATGCAGAACCCACTCCTCTGGATCCTGTTATGCTGGGCAGCTGAGACTGGTTAACCAGAAAATTCTACTTCCCAACCTAGCCAGTCTTCCTTGGAGACTGCTGGCCTGTTTAGGAGATGCAAGATAGCAAATGTTTATATTTCTCATCCTGTTTATACTTTACAATTTTTTTTCTCATGAAACTCTTGGCCATTATGTGATATATTGCTTAATTTTTTCCCTATTAGATGTTGTTGAGCATTCTATACCAACCACAGTATCATTATCTGTCAGCAGCATACTATCAGGGAGCTGTCACATAACCCTTACTTCAATCAATCATATGTTTCAGCTTCAGTCTATGCATAACTTTCTTTTATACTTCAAAAAATTGAATGTATTTGTTTACAACTATCTCTTCTCTAAAGAAATTTAAACTGGCTTATAATAAAAGATGTTCAATAAATTGGTGAAATGTATAACATCAGAACCAAGGAAAGAGATTTCAAAGTTGGTCATTATAGGTCATGTGATTCATTTTATCTCTAAGCTTTCAGGAAACCAGAATCAAAAACAAAGCAGATATAATTCAAGTTACAGAGAGTAGAAACAGTAAATGCTCTTTAGGGAGGAAATGCATATAACTAATTATAAATTGAATTGCAAATAGAATGCACTGAGTGACAGAAAATACCCTCATTGAAATGTTAACAACAACAAAACAATTAACTGAGATGCTCCAGAAGCATGGTGAGTCTGTCAAAGCTTTCTTTTCCCTAGAATCGTTTAGCATTATGGTGAACTCACAAAGTGCTGTACTGCCAAAATTAACCAGCCTACAAAGACTCTACATCTCCCCATCATGATGTGATGAATCGGCTAATTTCACTTCAGCAAATATTTCAAGTATGCTTATTACTAGTTCAGCACTCTGTTGTATCCTATGAAGCATGGCAAACAACTGAACTCAGGGGTTCATCATGTATGAAACTTTCAATTTTACTTAATGCCATATTCTCAGTAACAGAATACAAGATTTGTGTATTATTTTATTTTCTAGAGACTAGTGGTATAGTGATGGAAAGGTTAAGGCTGCTCTGCCTCTGCTTTCTTCTCCTTCTCTTTCTTTTTTCTTCATATGTGAAAGGATTTTCTTACTGCTGGATTGAAGGAGGGGATGCAGTGAACAAACGAGAATAATCAAGAATGGTGCCCATGATTTTGGCTTTATCCACTTGAAGAATAGCAGTGCCATTGACTTAGATTGGATAAGTGACTGGAAGAATCATCAAGCCTTCTTTTGGGTGTGCTAAATTGGAGATGTGTGTTAGATTATGCACACACTTCAGCAACTGACTGTATCCTGAAGACGCCAAGATTTATTATTCCTTTTATTTCATCATTACTTTAATGTCTAAAGCAAAACTCAAATTTGTCCTACTTCTACAAAGCATCCCATAATTCATCCACTTTTGCAATCTTACCTTACGTCGTTCAATGCAGAGCTCATGTGTCTGGTTCTATAAATAGTATATGTTCCACACATCCATACTTTTGCTCACTGTCCTTTCTGCTTGGAATCCTGTTCCCTGGCTTAGAGACCTAGAAAAATATTTCTCATATTTTAAGAACAATTTCTGGAATTAAGTAGCCTCCTTTACAAAATCAATCCTGATTCTTCCCTCTCATCTACTCATGATTCCTCTCTGGAATACCTCCTAATACCACAAACTCCTCACATAGTGCCCATTGTATAAAAATGTCAAAAAATAAAAAAAAAGAATTAAAAAAAAGAAAAAAATATAATGCTTATTTATACATAACTTTCCTTCTTTTAGTTCTGAATTCTTTAAGGTCAGGGTTTTATAGATTTATATTTTTGAATTTATCGATTTAATGAGATCAATGCCTAGAACAGAGCCGTTACTGAGGATATGAGGATATTTGAACACATGGAGAAGAGCCCAGCTACGCTTGATGAGACCGTCCTGTACCACCAGCCAACGGTCAGCTCACCACAGACACGTGAGCAAGCCCACTTCAGGACAGCTGTCAAACTGAATCATAAACCTTTAAGAGGTAATAAATAAATAATCAAAAATAATACAAGCTTTTTATGTTCTCAGTACTGAACTAGGGGTATTTGTTTCATGAAAAACAAAATTAAACTGACTGATGGAGAAACATAAATAAAACACCAGGCAAAGAAAGCAATTTAATTCAAATTTTTAAAAGGATTTATTTTATTTATTTGAAAGGCATAGTGCCAGAATGAGAGGTAGAGACAGAGAAAGAGATCTGCCATCTGCTGGTTCACTCCCCAAATTGCTGCAATGGTTGGGGCTATGTCAGACTGAAGCCAACGGGAAACCCATCCAGGTCTCCCATGCGGAAAGAAGGAGTTCCAAATACATGGGCCATTGTCCTCTGTCTTCTCCCATGCATTAGCAGAGGGCTGGATCAGAAGCTAAGCAGCCTTGGTGGGAACTGGTGCTCTGATATGTGACTGGCATTGCGGGAGGAGCTTAACATGCTATACCACTATGCCAGCTCCAGCAATTTAATTTCAATTCTTGATTTTTCCATGAGAATAATATAAAAGGAGTGACCATGGAATAACATTTATCTTTGTCTGTAGGAGAATAAAAATCTTTCATGAAAGGAGTAAAAACCCACAAGCTGAAGGGCTTTTTTATTCCAATTATAAAAGTTCTAGCTCCAGCTCATCAGTACCTCCTCCTCTGTTGTCTTGGCAGGCTATTGACGAGAGCCATCAGAGACTGCGAGGCATCCAGTTATTTTGTAATAGTGAAGAACAACTGTGTGTGATGAGTGTCTCGGGCACAATGGAAGTCAGCAGAGCTACATGTACAATGTCAGGATTTTTCACAACACTTCCCAATTAACTTCCAGAGAGCCTGACTACAATATCACCAGCTGCTCACTCAATCAATTTCTACACATTTTCTTGAGCTAAATGGGGCTTGCATGACTGAATTTGCATAGGAGTTGTCTCCAGTTGCAATGTCATAACTAGTAGATGAAGTATGTAGAAATGACTTTTTTTCTGCTTTGTGGGGCATTCTATTTGATTTTATATCATTTCTATCTCATTTTCTAATATTGCTTTGAATCTGCAAGATTTGTAAATTTGGATTGAAAGTCAAAGCCAGTGATGATGGGTAATAAGGTAGAAATCATTTCTTTCCTTTTATTAATTTACTTTTTGCCAGATATCAATCGATTTTATTTTTTCTGTAGAGTGCTATACAAGATGCTAGAGATACAGTAAAAATAAGAAAATGTTCCTGAAATCATGGTATTAGCATTTTAGGAAAAAATTGAGAAATTCTTTACATGTAAATCAAAAATAATAGTAGTAAAGAAGCTCTAATTTAAGGAGGATAATCAAAGAAATTTTGTGTAATAAGGTTGCATTTAAGCTAAGACTTAGGGGAAGAGAATTTCATACAGATAGAAAGACAAGGTGCATGTCATTGCATAGACAAGAGATCATTGGCTACAGAACTAACAAGTGGCCAATGTGACTGTAATGTAACACACGGTGAATGAGCGCTGAGAGATAGGATGGAAGAACTAAGCAGAAAGCATTTCATGCAGGACACTGTAAATCACATTAAGAATTCAGATTTTGCATGAATTAGGCATTCAAATGATTCTGTGTGCAATGTAGAGATGAGATCAGGAGATAACAAGAGGAGAGATCTGATTTTTGCAATGAAATATGTGAAAGATATAGGACTTTGACCAGAAAAATGAACATGACCACACAGTATTTTATCAACATTGAATTAAAGGGACTCTACCATTTATTGGACATAAAAATCCTACCAATATCAACTTAGGTTACTTAATTTGTATATATATGAAACTATAGTTAGAGGTTAAATTTTAGAATAAGCCCATGAAAAAGAATTATTTAGATGTACAGAAATGGCCAACATGTGGTAAGCAAAATATTTTAATGACATAAAAATTTCCCTAAAAAAATTCATTCAAAACAGGCCACAATTTTACAAATATGTACCAGAAAATTAAACTCTGAGTTATAATTTTTTGAAATATATCTGATATGTTTATACACATGAGTCAAATGACAATGAACTATTAATATTTAATACTAAGTGATATACAAAATGACTAAATGACAGCCTGATAGTAAGTGATAAGGCAACAGGAAACTAAACAGATCCCAAGATAATAGAAAATTATTAAAACTAGCAAGTAACATAGTATTAAAACTAGTATTTAGTAACTTAGAATTGACACAAAATGTAAAAATGGAACTATGCTGTCAACAGGCTATAATATAAGCAATAGAAAACTTTACTTATGGAAAATTTGAAAAAAGATGAAATTTGAGGTTTTAAAAACTCTTTTAGTCCAGTGTTTTGGTGCAGTGGTTAAACTGCTACCTATGATGCCAGCATCCCATATATAGATGCTGGTTTAAGTTCCAGCTGCTCCACTTCTATTTCACCTGCCTGCTAATACACCTGGGAAAGCAGGAGACAATGGTCCAAAAGCTTGGGCCCCTGCCACCTAGAGACCTGGATGAAGTTCTAGGCTCCTGGATTCGGTGTAGCCCAGCCCTGGCGGTTGTGGTCATTTGGGGAGTGAATCAGCGGATGGAAGATATCTCTGTCTCTGTCTCTCTATCTGTCTTTTTTGTCTCTTAAAGTAAGCAAAATAAATCTTTTGAAAAAAAAATAGAAGGAAAACATTATGAATACAAAAGACCCAAAGAACTACCTAACTGTGGTGGGAGAATAATGACTTCCTGGAAATGTTTTAGGACTAATTCATGAACCTATGAATATGTCACAGAACTTCACAGATATGATTAAGTCAAGGATTTTGAAATGGGGAAATTATTCTGCATTATCTGGTTGGTCTCATGAAATTACATAGGAAGTTATAAGAAGCAAGCAAGAGTTGGAATCAAAGAATAAGATGTGATGACAGAATTAGATTTATTGATTGATTGATTGATTGATTGACAGGCAGAGTTAGACAGTGAGAGAGAGACAGAGAGAAAGGTCTTCCTTCTGTTGGTTTACCCCCAAGATGACCGCCACGGCTGGCGCGCTGTGCCAATCCAAAGCCAGGAGCCAGGTGCTTCCTCCTGGTCTCCCATGCAGGTGCAGGGCCCAAGGACCTGGGTCATCCTCCACTGCCTTCCCGGGCCACAGCAGAGAGCTGGACTGGAAGAGGGGCAACTGGGACAGAATCCAGCACCCCAACCGGGACTAGAACCCGGGGTGCTGGCGCTGCAGGCAGAGGATTAGCCAAGTGAGCTGCGGCACCGGCTGGACAGAATTAGATTTGAGAAAAAGAGAGAGAGGATTTGAAGATGCTATATACCTGATTTACTAGATCAAAAAGGTAGCCAGGATCCCCATAAGGAATGCAGCTAGCCTGTGAAAGATGGAAAAGGCAAGATAAATATTCTTCCCTTCAAGCCCAGAAGGAAGGCAGCCTGACTAACCAATTTGGACTTCCAACTTCTAGAACTGTAGGAAAGTAAAAGCATCATTGTCATAAAGGACTAAGTTCGTGGTAATTGCTTCTAGAAGTGATAAGAAACTAAACTGATAGTGAAAAAGAGATTAAAAAAGAGACACATATACAAACTAAAACTGAGATGGAAATGCTATTTCATTCAAAATTTGAAAAGAAAAAATGAAAGTATGAGAAATTTCTGCAGTCTATGTATGTGGTGAATCAGTGATAAATATAAAGTATTCAAAGAAAATTTACAATGTTAGATGAAGAAAAAATAACCAACATTTAATGATGCTCACACCTATACATTGGACCAGGATTACTATTCTGAAGGAAATTACATAAAACATTACTTTTAGTATGTACAAAAAGCCTTTACATTCTGCAACTAAAGTAAAAATTCTAAGAATTTTTGCCCAATAATAAATATTAATTGGAAAGTTTAACATAATCCAGTCAAAATAGAAAACTGAGGTGAAAGTGTAAGACCATATAAAAGTATGATTGTAAGAGGTACAAAAGAGTACAAAGAAAGAAGTAAATAAGGACAATGAAAATACTAAAATATGGGGGAAAAACTCTGAGAAAGTGGGATACCTTGTGATGATTAACTTAGAGTGGGAGAGAGAGAGGGAAAGAAGGGAGGGAGGGAGAGGAAGAGAGAGGGAGAGAGAAAGAAAAAGAGAAACTGATGGTATATGTATATTACAGTAGGGGTATATATAGTGAATGGAAACCAATAGAAAGAAAGACTGTACTTAAGAATCGCACCAAAGCAGATGGAACAGGAAATCATTATGCCAAGTGGAATAAGCCAGAGAAAGACAAATATCATAGGTGTTTTCTTATATGTGGAAGTTAATATAAAGAATAAACAATTGTGCGAATGTCATACAGTTCTCACTGTATGATCATTATCATGAATCCCACTTTATGTGATATTAATATTCCTGTTTTCATGAAAAATAGCTTATATGTGCACATATATAATATCTACATATGAAATGAATATGGAAAAATGCAAAAAATTGTTAAATCTTAACATTAGTCTAAAATACTTCTAGGAGCACAAATAAAAAAGTAACATCACACTGTACCCTATAAATTATATAATTATTGCTAATATTTTAATTGAAGGGAAGAAAGAGGTTAACAAAATAAAAATTTAGGATATAAAATGCATAGAAGTAAAATATTTTAAAGGTCAGGTTGTAAACAATATAACTTCAAGTGGTAAATTTTAGCTAATATGATTTACTTATTTTGATATTTCAGTAAGATATTTCATTTGATTCTATTTCTTGTTTCTATTTACAGTAAGCATTCTCATAGACATGATTCTCAGTCATTTGATGCTCATTGTGACTTCATTATTTCTATGCTGGTATAATAATCTTTACTTCAGATAATTTTTTCCCTACATCTACAGACTAGATTTCATGGTGTGTCTTTGAGTGATTTCATACTTTGTGGTTAATGATAAGTGCATATAATTTGAGGTTTTAAACTTGTTCGCATGCTAATTCTTTAGTTTTGGTATCTAGTAAATACTCATTAAAACTTTGTCACTATATGAATATATTAAAACAAAATTAATTTGTACATAACTCCCATCCTTCTATCTATACAAAATGCAGGACTGCAAAATATGTAGCCGAATCGTACTAAAAATTTTTTCCACATTAGCACAAGTAGCCTTTTAGATGTTAAGAATTCAATTCCTCCAGCTCCTTGGTATATTACTTTTTAACACTGCTATTAATTTTAATGAAAATGATTGAAAGTAATATTCACTAAATGTTTTGGAAATCTTCCAATCTATGTTCATACTTAATTGAAATGTGCCTGAGGCACTTAACATACATTAGCCTTACACTGATAGTTGTTTGGTTTTGCATAGGACCAAGAAAAATTGTAAATAACAGCAATGCCTTTGGGCAAGGAGGCTGGAAATTACAAACCTTAGGTTAATGAAAATGACCTTTATGCATAAATGTTACTGTCAGAGGAAAAAAGAATAAGTTATTTGCTAGTTATGAAAAATAAACAAAATAAGAGTGTTCCCATATCCCACTCCTGTTTTGCAATGTTTTGACCTTTTACTGCTTTTTTTTTTTTTTTTGGCAAATGCCTTCTTTGTATAAAGTTTTATTTTAACTTCTATCATTTTACTTTTTCTAATTCCCCTAGACTTGAATTCAAAATGTCTATCTTGCTGATGACATGGTAAGAAGTTTCATTTTGTGTAGATACATTATGCAAGCATTTCTGAGAATATTCTTACCAAAAATCATATGAGATGTGATGAGTTCAAAACTGCTTAAATGATAATCAAGATAAACAAAGAAATATGTAAAATTGTAAACATTTTTATTTATTCCATATATTCAGTATATGGATATGTTTCATGTATAAGATATTAGACTGCTATAGAGTTGATTAAAATATAAATAAAATAGTCTATGCTCCCAATAATTTTACAGGTAAGTTGGTTAAACAACACATAAGCACCGAAGCAATTAGGAAATAAGCTAAAGTATTAAAAATAATGAAATAAAAGTAGTCTTACCTGCATACAAATTCCTTCCTTTTATAGCTATTAAAGAGAAGTCTTAATCACTCTAACAAGTCATCTAAAATACTATTATGGAAATTAAAGCACAAGAATTCTGCATGACTTTCTTAGGTAATTACCAAAAGGAGCTTTTTACCCTAAGATTAAAGTCGCCAAACTCTGTTATCAGTGTGGTAAACAGGTATTGCCTGTTAATTTTAATGCAAGCATTAGAAATTTTTCTTTGAAAGATATTAAATACACATTTAATTAGAAATGTTTGGGTTCACTTGAGAAATCAGAGCTCTTGTTAGCAAATCTTTTGTGCAAAGAATAACTGTGGTTACAACAGAATATAAAATTGTATACAAGGCACTTGAGAAAGTATGTTCAAAGACATGTAAAATTTAAAAGGAATACATATGCTGTAGATTCTCTTTTCTGAAATAATCACAAATGGCATGATTAAAGACTTACAACAAAAATGAGAAGACATTTGTAGACATTAAAATTATCATTCGGTTCCACCGAGGACAAAGGTACTAGGTGCAACATTTATATACAGCTGTCACATATTCCCAGTCCAGTCATTTTCACTCATTCAAAAAAAATACAACTTGATTCCCTATAACCCTGGCCTCTCTCGTGCTTCTGTTTCCTAACACTCTCTGGCTTCTCTATTGCTACTCAAAATCTTCTTACCCTGGCTGCTCTTCTCACCTCTGAATTGTAAATCATCCCAAGTTGCTGTTATTCTTTCCATAGCCCAAGGTACCCTTTCAGTAACCTTCAATTACCATCTCATCTCAGATGGCACAGAATCCTGTATTTCCAGCCCCGAGTCCTCTTTAAATTGGGATTTTACCTCCCACTCTGATTCTTCAACATCTCTGATTGGACATCAGACGTCTTACAGAAGCCTCTTCCAGAATCTTCCCATGACTTCCTTACTCCCCACTGTGTCTTCTAATGCCTACTCCATTCTACCTTCCTCCTTAGAAACACAGATTTAATACCTCTTTTTTAAGAAAAAAATATTTATTTATTTATTTGAGAGGTAGAGTTAAACACACACACACACACACACACACACACACAGAGAGAGAGAGAGAGAAAGAGAGAGAAAGGGTCTTCCATCTGCTGGCTCACTCCCCAAATGGCCGTAATAGCCAGAGATGGGCCAGTTTGAAGCCCAGAGCCAGGAGCTTCTTTCGGGTCTCCCACACGGGGGCAGGGGCCCAAGCACATGGGCCATCTTCTGCTACTTTCCCAGGCCACAGCAAAGACCTGGATCAGAAGTGGAGCAGCTGGGACACTAACTGGTGCCCATATGCTTAGCCTACTACACCACAGTGTCAACTCCCAATACCTCTTTTTAATTGCCTAATTGTACCTTCGAAGCAGAAGTGAACCCGCCTCTTCCCTCAAACTCTATCAAAACAAGAACTATTTGTTTTCTTCTAAAATTTTCTCCTGCCTTTTCTCTCCTTTCCCCACCTCACCTCCCCCACTCTTCTCTTTCTTTCCTTTCATTTTCTTAATTCATGGCATCACTGCCGCAGTTTTCCAAGTTAAGAACATTTAATCAACTTTATTTCCTTCTCTTTCTGATCTTCATACATAGATTTTTCCCCAGAAAAGCTTCGGGTTTGATATCTTCTTTCAAAATTTCATGTCCTTTTTCTCAAGCAGAGAATTTTCCCTAATTTTTCCTTGAAATTCCATCAAGTCCTTTATTGTTACTTGTGTTCAAATATTATATGTTTGATTGTTATTATTTAGGAGGTAATAATGGCACCTTCATCTGAGTATCTACCACAGCAACACTGAATTGTGCGCACCTTGAGTCTGGCACCTTAGACCACTTGGCCATCCTGACACCCTGAATTGTAAGCAATAAATTCCTTTTCTTTTTCTGATTACACTCAAAGTAGCTTTCATTCTACTACTGCTTTTGCCTTTGTTGCCTTGAATTCCAAGCATTATTTGGTATCTTAAAAATAAAAATATTTCTTTGTTAATAATTTACTGTGAAGATTCAGTTTTGTCTGCACACTAAAATAAGGGACATATAGTGATGCTTTGTACTATATATTTTATTTATTTTATTATTTAATTTTATTTATTTGAAGGGCAGAGTTATACTCAAACACATGCCCATATAGGATGCCATCATTAGAAGTGATAGCTTAACCTTCTATGCCACAATACTTGTCCCTGCAAACAAAAATTTTATTCACTAGTAAGTTTTTCTTTATTTTATTATCTGTACCTCTACCAGTATATCTGGTGTACTAATCTCTTAAAAGAAATATTACAACTCAATGCCATTCTCTTCAATTTTCTTCCACTTCAAAATCTATCTCCTCATCATCATCTTCATAGTCACCACCAGCAGTGTCATTGTCATCTTTCTCCTCCTCATCATCACTGTATTTGCTATTGTTCTTATACAGTCTTACATTTATTTGTTAAAAAAATCTTTCTTTGCAAAGAATTTTGTGCATGTGCTTGTTAAATAGATAACATAGTATTTTTTGAAATAATTTTGAATATTTCAGAGGACAAAAAGAACCTGAGCTACTTGGAAATACAGAATAATAAAAATGTTTCCTGAATTAAGGAGTTTAAACTTCATAAGAAATACATAATAAATAGAGTATACTTATAGGTCTTCAACTGGAGTTTGGAGACCTATGTCTTAAATTGGAATAATTCTTTACCTATAATCTTTTCAGTGCATAGAATTTTTCTCCTAAATGTCTTTCTGTTTAACAAGTGACTAAAACTGAAAGTATGCAAATTCAGGTGTGATAATACGAAGAAAGTATGAGTATTCTTATAACCTCTCTTTTTAGCCCTTAAATACCTCCACGGAGGCTGTATTAGTTAAAGATTTCTCATCTAACAGTATCATAATTCAAGGAAACCAGTTCTTTATGAGATGCCCAAGAGCTAGAAGGAAGTAGGTTCCAATTATCAAGGGTAAAGTCCATGACTATGTGGAAATGTTAACTACTAGTTAGGCCAATACCATGAGACAAGCTATTAACATAATTTAAAAATTGATTTTATATTTCTCTAGATCATACTCAGGGTTGCCATCCTGAATATTTAACCATTGGCTTATAAAAGTTTTGGGATTTCTAATTCATCCTCCTCCTGTGGAATGCTGTATATTCAAAGTTTCAAACCTTTATCATCCTTCATTTCATCACAACAAACGTCAATGATCAATTTTTCCCTCTGTACTACCATAAGGTCCAAGCAGGAAGCAACAAAAAACAACTAGAAAAAGTCACCTAAATTTACCATACTAGTAAATAAAGAGAAGAGAGAAGGAAAATAAGCAGAACAAAACATAAAATAACAAAAATGGGGTTCTACAAATAACCCATTATGTTAGCTAGACATGTTATCTCAGGGCCAATGCTGTGGCATAGTAGGTTAAGCCTCTGCTTATGGCTCCTGTTGGAGTCCCAGCTGCACCACTTCTGATCCAGCTCACTGTTAATGTACCTGGGAAAGCAGTGGAAGATGGCCCAACTGTTTTGGTCCCTGCACCCATGTGGGAGACCATTGAGAATCAATTGGCTCCTGGGTTTCCATCAGCTCAGCTCTGGCCATTGCTACCATTTGGGGAGTGAACCAGCAGATGGAAAACCTTTCTCTCTGTCTCTTCTTCTCTCTATAACTCTGCCCCTCAAATAAATAAATAAATCCACTAAAAATGTTATCTCATTTAATCTTTAGAACTTAGAAAAGTAGATGTTATTGCTTTCTAATTATATCCAATGAAATAAAAATCAGAAATCTTAAATATTTGGAGCTGAGATTCAAATTCAAGTCTTATTTTAAATCCTAAGGCCTCAATGACCAAAGAAACAAATTTTAATCAAGACAAAATTAAAGGGAACTGATTTTTAAAAAGTAAGAATCCATTTTTGTAATTAAGGAGCAATTTGAAGAGATTTTTGGTATTTTAAACTATTTGCAATTTTTGGGTTGGTTGAACACATAAGAAAGTTCATTTAATTTGATAATCCAATATGTCCCTTGCAAAACAGAAGCACATAGTTGTTTCTCAATAAACAAATGTCTTTGAGTACCGTAAATCTATATAGCAACAGATGCTTAGGATTTGATAATCAGCTATGCTTCTTGAATTAAAAGAGGGTACCTACAGTCACACCATATAGGAAGAAGTGAGAAACACAATGTCAATTTAGTGTCATATCTGAAATAGCAACCATCAAGGTAAAAGCAACTTTGAGAACAGAAACTCCTGGTGCTCCAAATCTTCCTTATTTGGCTTATTTGGTTAGGAGTTAAAGAGAAAGGGGAGGGGCCAGCGCTGTGGGGGCATCCCATATGGGCACTGGTTTGAGACCCAGCTGCTCCACTTCCTATCCCGCTCTCTGCTATGTCCTGGGAAAGCAGCACAAGATGGCAAAAGTCCTTGGGCCTCTGCACCCACATGAGAGACCTGGAAACAGCTCCTGGCTCCTGGCTTCGGATCGGTGCAGTTGCGGCCATTGTGGCCAATTGGGGAGTGAACCATTGGATAGAAGACCTCTCTCTCTCTGCCTCTCCTCTCTCTGCATAACTCTGACTTTCAAATAAATAAATAAATCTTTAAAAGAAAAAAAAGACAGGGGAGAGAGAGAGACAGAAATTTCCAACTACTACATTTGCTCAAAATTTATGTCAAACCTATGAAATAAAGACTAGACTACTTTATCTATCATATTTCAATGACCCAGGCCCTTAAGCATCCAAGCCTCATGAAATATATCCTTCAAACCAACAAGTTAGAAAAATATACCCTGATATCTTTGAGACAAACAAGTTGAGATCTCAAGGCATTATTTTGGTAACTCATGCTGTAATCTATCCTGGCTCAGAATCAATGAAAACAGTAATTTCTATCAAAATATCAATATCATGTTAATTATTTGAGAGTATTCTGTCCAGATTCTATTTCTACCATGTCAGTTAATTTTAGATCTGGTTTGAAAGACAAAATGCAGCTTTTGTTTATACATGAAACAATGACCATCATGTCTGCTGGCTAAATCAAATCACTTCCAGCTATAAGGTCAGGAGGTCTTGACAGAGTTGAAGTCAGAAACCTTTAAGTTAAAAATTCATACACTCAAATCAAATACCTAATTCTCTTTTTTTTTTGACCCTGGAAAGTTAAATAAATAAGGTCAGAAAGAACTAAAGAAGATATAGTAGTGTCAAACCATGCTGTCACTTTTAATATGTCATATACAGAAGCTGAATCACTATGCTCTAGAATTTTATGCACTCATAGTGCTTTAGATCCTACGTAATTAATATTCATCAGTAGCCCTTACTGTCCTTTGTTTCTAAAATTAATACAATTCTGAAACTGGAACTCTCAGGTTTGGTTAAGAGCTTCAAACTGTGATATTTTAACTTATGCAAAATCAACTGGAGAACTAAGCATAATTATCCAAGTAAATCAACCAAAAACAAAGTTTTGTACTACTTGTATATAATGAATAAATTAAAAAGACACTTTAGACAAAAATTATACAGATGATATTTTCGGTTCATGAAATGTTGGCATGATCCTTAGACATAAAAAGAATTGTGATCAGCAGAATAATGACCCTCTCCAGATAGTTCTACATTATAATACCTATAAACTATGAACTACTTATATTTTATAGCAAGAGTTGTAGTTGGAATTTAAGGACTAGATGACCTTAACATAAATAGATTATTTTGGATATTTGATACAGATATTATACTGTCCAGTGTAGTAACAAGTGCTGGATAAGAGAAAGAAGCATCAGGAAAGTCAATGTGAGCCAGAGACTCCTGCAGGATCAGGGCCTTTTTGGCTTAGAGGGTTGAAAGGCTTCTTGAACCATGGAATGGAGTGGCCTTCAGTTGCTGAAAAAATGTAGGACATAGATGATTTTCAAGTCTCCAGCAGTAAAAATTTCCTGCCATTACTTCAACTTCAGCCCACTGAGACCCATTTCAAGCTTCTAATATCAAGAATTTTGGGATAATACATTTAAATCGTTTTAAGTCACTGAGTCCTTGGAAATTTGTTACGGAAATAGTAAGAAACTACGAGAAATACATTTCACTAATATGTTACTAGTAGCTCTGGGCTACTTTATTAGGCAATACCTCTAATGCCTAACACAGGGCCTGGCTCATGGCTCGAACTAATTCCCAGGCTTAACTTATATAGTAGGTTAATTAATAAGATGCAATATATTGATTTTGTACTTTGTAACTCCTAAAATAAACCAGATTTATAATTTTTGGAAGGAGTTCCAAGGGATAAAAAATAATATAGATTTCACCCTTAGAAACTGCTTTTTGGTACACACAGTAAAATTTCACAAAGAAAAAAAATATGAAGAAAAGTATAATGTTATAGACATATATATGATAATTCTAAAGCAATGCTACTAAAATATCACCAAAATTCTGAAAGTCAGAACTAACTTTGTAGGTTAAAAAATAGCATTAATTTAGGAAACATCTCTTAGAATTATAAAAGCTGAAAAGGAATTTTGAATCTCCATTTTTAGCAGAGGTCAGCTAAATATTGATAATTATAAACGCTTAGCAAATTTTAAAATTAAAATCAGTATTGTTAGCTATATCTACACAATAGAGATAATATTTTCACAACCATTGATCATAAAGCAAATTTCTCCTTCTTCCTAGAAAGATATATGGTCTGCTGTTACATAGTAAACCCTGCTATGAGAATACATTGTGAATATAAAGTAAATTGAAAGCATGCCATTGTAATAGTTAAAAGAAAAATAAAAAAGGAAGAAGGAGGGAGAATGAGAGGAAGGATATGGTAGGAAGTATTATTACACTCTTAAAACTGTATGTATGAAATACATGAAGTTTATTCCTTTAGTATAAGTTTAAAAAAATTTCAAAGATAGTAACCTTGTATTTATTAGTTCATGATTGTATAAACAGCTCTATTTGCTAGCCCTCAAATATTTTCTTTTTTAAAACTGCTCACCCCTAAAATTGTGACTTTTAACAAGATTTTTAAATTTAGCTTTGTTTTTAATTTGAAAGGCAGAGTAGTAGAAAAAGAGAAAGAAATAGGGAAAACCAGAAAGAGAAAAAATTCCATTCTCTGGTTCTCTGTCCAACTGCCCACAACAATCAGAGCTGAGCCAGGCTAAGGCCAGGAGCCAGGAACTCTATCCATGTCTCCTACATGGATAGCAAGGACCCAAGTACTTGAACCATCGTCTGCTGCATTCCCAGGCTGGATAGAAAAGCAATAGATTGTGGCTCAAGTAGTTGACCTCAAATTATGACTATTATTGCCGGCGCCATGGCTCATTAGGCTAATCCTCCGCCTTGCGGTGCCGACACACTGGGTTCTAGTCCAGGTCGGGGCGCTGGATTCTGTCCCGGTTGCCCCTCTTCCAGGCCAGCTCTCTGCTGTGGCCAGGGAGTGCAGTGGAGGATGGCCCAAGTACTTGGGCCCTGCACCCCATGGGAGACCAGGATAAGTACCTGGCTCCTGCCATCGGATCAGTGCGGTGCACCGGCTGCAGCATGGCAGCTATTGGAGGGTGAACGAACAGCAAAGGAAGACCTTTCTCTCTGTCTCTCTCTCTCACTGTCCACTCTGCCTGTCAAAAAAAAAAAAAAATTATGACTATTATTAACTCAACTTTATTTTTAATCATTCTTAGTACTGTTACAAATTCTCATCACTGATTTTGAAAATATTCTATGGAATTTAATGAAGGAAACTTTTACTACTGCTATCTCAGGTTAAAGATTCAAATCTGCAACTGAGATCACTCAGGGGCATCAGAGGAATAACCAAAAATAGCAACTGTAAATTCTTCCGGTGCTCTGATTTCCCATTACTTACCAGAGATGTCTCCTTTTTTTGTCTTTTTACCATACCAGGGTCCTTCAAAAAATTCATCAAAAAGATTTACTATGAGAAAATTATGAACGGATTTTTATTTTTTGCACTAAAATAAGGATATCTTTTAACTCTATTGTTTCCATAAGAATTTTGAAGTTCACTCATACATAAATATTTTAGGGAAACTCTGTAAGAAGTAAGATTTCTGATAATTGGTGATTCCAAATTTTGCTTTTACTCTACGACAAGACTAATACCATGACTATGTCTTCTTTTGCCTGTTTAAGAAAGTTTGAGCTAAATGACTAATCAACTGCAGTGAACATATTATCTGAGAATAATACCTATTCTTTCCTGTTTTGTTTCTATTTGATTTTAATTTCAACTGCTGCATTCAATAATATTCATGGCAATCTTTGTAAAATTGTTTTGTGAGTGGTATATACAAATGTTCAATATATGAGTTAAAATGCAGGACAATGTTGAACTGCTTATAAGCAGCTCTTGTAAAGTAGAGCCCTTGATTTTAACAGATTAGTAGTCCAACACACATTGTATTCTATATATACATTAGGCAGCACTGTTCAGAAGAAATCAAAGATAACCCACATGTGTACTTTCAAATATTCATATAGCCACATCAAAATAAAAGAAGAAAAATTATATTAATACATTTTACTTAATGCAGTACATAAAAAGGTTATCAATACAGATGTAATTAATATTTAAATGAATAATATATTTTACTTTTTCTATTTTAAATCTCATGTGGACTAAAGTTATAGCACTTCTCAGTTCAGACTAAGTATAGCCTAAATACTCAAATAGTCTCAATGTCTAGTAGCTCCCATATTGAACAATATGAACAATATAGTATTAGTATTAA
The DNA here is from genome assembly GCF_051225735.1 of Oryctolagus cuniculus. Classification (NCBI taxonomy): domain Eukaryota; kingdom Metazoa; phylum Chordata; class Mammalia; order Lagomorpha; family Leporidae; genus Oryctolagus; species Oryctolagus cuniculus. Next base: position 189,155,224 of record NC_142867.1, read on the forward strand.
TATGTAAGTGAATACCAATTTAAGTCCAGAATATATTTAAGAGAGTGTTAGATGGGGCCAGCGCTGTGGTGCAGTGGGTTAAAACCCTGGCCTGAAGCTCTGGCATCCCATATAGGTGCTGGTTCTAGTCCCCCCTGCTCCTCCTGCTCTCTGCTATGGCCTGGGATAGCAATAGAATATGGCCCAAGTCGTTGGGCCCCTGAACCCATGTGGGAGACCTGGAGGAAGCTCCTGACTCCTGACTCCTGGCTTCGGATCAGCACAGCTCCAGCCATTGCGGCCATCTGGGGAGTGAACCAGCAGATGGAAGACCTCTCTCTCTGTCTCTGCCTTTCTCTGTAATTCTGTCTTTCAAATAAATTTTAAAAAAATCTTAAAAAAGAAAAAGCATTAGAGGAAGCAAAATTCAAATCACGATTATGTGAAAAGCGTGGGAAGTTTAAATAATATAAACAGCAGACACATATATTCATTTCCTCTAAAATCTACTTCAGTCATTTCAGAATATAACATTTTAAATATTTCTATTCAATAAACATGATTTTGTACTTTACCCCCTGCTGCAGCAACTTTAAAATTCTGCAAGCAAAAACCTGCTAAAAATCACAAATTGCCACTGAAGCTTCTTTGCCTTCATCATAATAATTAGTCCTATTTTTGAAGGACCACAAATTATTGCCAAACAATTAGATACATCTCTAGGAAAACTCATCTCTTCCTTTTCAAAATACATTTTTAAAAGAAGAGAAAGGTAATCTGTTCCCACTTAAAGTTGATTTTGGGGACCTTTACTTTTACATTGTCTCTGAAATTAAATGAGTTAGTAAGAAGTTGTAAAAATCAGGAGAATTAAACAGGGTAAGAGAGTTTTGAGAGGCCGGCGCCATGGCGCACTTGGTTAATCCTTCACCTGTGATGCCAGCATCTCATGTGGGCACCGGTTCTGGTCCTGGTTGTTCCTCTTCTGGTCCAGCTCTCTACTGCGACCTGGGAAGGCAGTGGAGGATGGCCCAAGTGCTTGGACCCCTGCACCCGCATGGGAGACCAGGGGGAGGCACCTGGCTCAGATTGGCGTCACTCTGGCAATTGCGGCCATTTGGGGAGTGAGCCAGTGGAGGGAAGACCTTTTTCTCTGTCTTTCTCTCTCACTGTCTGTAATTCTATCTGTCAAATAAAAATAAAATAAAAATCTTTCAAAAAAAAAAAAAAAGAAAGAGAGAGAGAGTGTTTTGAGCATGTCAGCTAGAAACAGTGGGACACCACCACATGCCTATACTGTTATCTATTGCCTCTTTTGCTGTAACTGTCTTAGTTTTTCTTCTCATTTGAATTAATCTAAACTGTAGCCTGAAAAATATTGTAAAAATCAAGTTATGCTGTATTTTAAAAATATATTTAAACCAATCCTGCTTCTATTGCAAAATACTAGACTATGGAATTTGTATGAATACATTTATTACTCCTGATTCTGTTAACTGAAAAGTCCAAGACCAAGATGACCACAGATTTGGAGTCTGGTGAGCCCCTGTTTCAAAGATGTTTTCTTGTTGCACCAGAAACTCCGAAGGCTGTTTTATGAGTGCCAGTGCATGAATCCCACTCATAAGGCAGAACTCTCATGGCTTAATCACCTCAATGACCGTATCTCTTAAGATCATGCCAACCTTGGTATTTAAGTTCAAACTTCGGTGACACACACATCCAAACCATATTTCCTTCAATTTTTATTCTTTGCTAAGTAGTTACAGACAAGGTTGGGGATATTATCTTGTAGCACCGAGGATGGTGTCTGGCGGACAGCAGTTACTCAATATATATTTATTTCACAAGTGAATGATTTAAGATTTTGTTAATAGAATGAATGATGGATTTTTAAAAATTCAGCTTTTCTTATCATATATATGTTGGTTCAGACATGATCATTATAATGCTAGAATATAAACTATAAGGGTATATTATGCTATTTCTTTTCCTGCATAAGATAACAGGAAAAACACATCAGTGCTCAAAAATGAAGCTTCAGGTAACTGTGCTTCTTAAATATCCATATAGACCAACAGAGCAAGTAATCTTCATCACAAAGGTGGTGGCCCCCAAAATAATGAGAAAAAGAGTTCATCTAAACAACGCAAATAGAAATAATAAGAAACATAGTGCTGGTGGAGTTGGAAGTAATTGAATTTAGCTTTTCTTTTTTTCAGTGAATGCTGAATATATCAATGAAAGAGTACATCTCCAAACTTTATAACATAAACAATCAGGACATTTTAACCTCCTTTGACCAACATTTTAGACTAAATTGCTATGATCATTTTGAGACAGAACAGTTATTTTTCAGAAACACAAAGTTTATTTCTTGTATGACTTAAAAATAAATTTTAATACAAGTTATCTTAAATATTATTGCCTTTACCCTTAGCAAATCCTGTTCATTTGTTTGGAGTTTTAGATTTTCAATGTACTTTTCTGTACTCTCAACTCATTTGATTGTCTCATTACTGTGAGTTGACATCAGTATTCCCAAAATAAAGACATTAAGTCCAGTTGGTTTTTCTGACTCCAGGTTTGAGACAGGAAATCCTAACAGACTGCCATAAAAATCCAGTCTTCCATTCTTGGGTGAATCTACCTTCACCTCATCTTGGGCTTTCATCAACATCTGTTTCCAGTAAGCATTTTGCAGACACAGAGATGATTTGCCATCTTCACCCAAAGGACCCAGGAACTTTCTCTCATCAACTTTGCAATAGTGATGCTAAGTCTTATGTAGAAAGAGAGACTATTTCTTAATATTTCTTATTGATAGTTCATATTTCTCCAAACAACACAAATCCTAGCTGCAAAATCTCAATTTCATCCTCTGTTCTACCCTACACATGTACTGCCATGACCACAGAGTTATGAAATTTTGAAATCTGGATATGCATCATCTTTATTAATTCTGTTTATCCTAAGAATTTCAATTCCAGAACTATATAAAATGGAAATAAATTATCATAAGTGATTGACCAATAAGAATATTTCGTGAAAAAAATTCTCTTTTATAACTAGTTTTCTTTGAGGTTTTCCTCTTGCATGTTTTTTTCTCCTCATATCCAGTAAGTTTTATAATCTTTTAGTGTATTTCTTGATATCCAGATTTACCTGGTCTCCTAGGATCTTTGCTATCCTTTTATTATTCTTTAGTTGACTAAATTTTTAATCACTTTCAATAGTTTTGAAGTTTTTCTCTATTTTTAGGACAGCAAGTCAGTCAATAATTCAACATATTTCACTGCTTTATTGCAGATATCAGATGTCACTCAATATACCTTTCTTCACCATGACTTTTTGCTTTATAACATCATTTACCCCTTTCTCTTTAGCTCCTCTTTAAGAAAAAATTTCAATCTATTCTTTCATCAGATTCATGTAAAGCTCTCTAATTACACTAACCTGTTCACTTTCAGCCTCCATCAGATTGTCCTCATCTCCTCAATGTTTTCATTTAGAATATAAAAATCCATTCATATAAACAACGATATGAGGCTAGCATAATGGCATAGCAGGTAAAGCTGCTGCCTACAATCCCAGTATCCCATATAGGCATTGGCTTGAGTTGCAGCTGCTCCACTTCTAATCCAGCTCCTTGCTGATGTAAGTGGGAAAGCAGTGGAAGATGACCCAAGTCCTTGGGCCATTGACATTCATGTAGGAGACCTGGTGGAAGTTTCTAGCTCCTGGCATCGATCCAGTCCAGCTCCAACCACCACTGCAGCCCTTTGGGGTGTGAATGGAAGATCTCCCCAACACTTTCTGTCTCTCCCTCTCTGCAAACTCTGCCTTTCAGATGAATGATTTATCATATAACAGCTTCCCTGTGACCGTAATTTCACTAAACATTCTTCTGCTGTATTTCTTGTATCAGTTATCTACTACTGCATAAGAAACTACCAAAACCATAATGACTTAGAATAACCACCTTTTTAGCCTCACAAACTTAATTGTCAGACAACTGTCAAACAATCAGTGCTGCTGATCAGTGCCTGGCTAAGCTACCTCTATGGAGCTGTGATCAGCTGACTGGTTGTCTGGGGATAGCTACTGAGGACAGTTGGTTGACTACTGGCTGGGACAACAGGAGTGAAGAATTGATATGTCTTTCTGAAGCATGTCGGTCCGTAAGTTTGCACAGTGATAGCAGCACTCCAAGAAAGGGTAGAATTATGTGACACATTGTAATCAAACTCATCACAGTGAATCATAAAGAAAAGATTCTAAAATATGCAAGAGAGAAATGCCAGATTACTCTCAGAGGATCTCCAATTGATCAATGTGATACACCACATTAACAATCTGCAGAAGAAAAACCATATGATTATCTCAATAGATGTAGAGAAAGCATTTGATAAAATTCAACACCCTTTCATGATGAAAACTCTAAGCAAATTGAGTATAGAAGGAACATTCCTCAACACAATCAAGGAAATTTATGAAATACCCACGGCCAGCATCCTATTGAATAGGGAAAAGTTGGAAGCATTTCCATTGAGATCTGGTACCAGACAGGGATGCCCAGTCTCACCATTGTTATTCAATATAGGCCTGGAAGTTTTAGCCGGAGCCATTAGACAAGAAAAATAAATTAAAGGGATACAAATTGTGAAGGAAGAAGTCAAACTATGCTTTGCAGATGATATGATTCTTTATTTAGGGGATCCAAAGAACTCTACCAAGAATTTGGAGAGTGAACCAGAAGATGGGAAGTCTGTTTCTCCCTCTCCTTCTACTTCTCCCTCTCTTTCTCCATCTCCTTCACCTTCTCCTTCTCTCTTATTCTGCTTTTAAAATAAGTAAATTTTAAAAATAATTGGACCTTTTTAAAAATTTGGATTACATCCTACCTTGTTTATCTTCTTTGTAATATTAAACAGTGCATTCATTCACGGGTCTTCACGAATCACAATCTCCTAGATTTCCTCTTATATTTCTGGCCTACTCTTTACAATCCCTTTAGTTGGCCTTTGTTCTTTGCATATACACAGTTCTCTAAATAATTATTTGACCTTTATCTCTTGTGACTATGCATATTTCTCCAAAGATTATGTCCTCTTAACTTACTTTCTTGCTTGAGGTTCTGCTCTCAGAGAAAATGAATTAAGAAACATTCTCCAACAGTTTTGAATGACTTCAGGCCCTATTATCTCTTAACTGAACGACTGTTCCAATTTCATTCTTGTCATTCCTTCCATCCACTTCTTTCTTTTTTTCCTCTAATTATTTGCTGTCTGTGCAATGTTTCTCAAAACTATATCTGATCAGGAAATCTACATCTATAATCCTAAATCAATCACCTTCTTAAAGAACTTTGATTTTTTGCCACTGAAAGATTAAATTTCCAATTCGACTCCAGTCTACTTTATCCAACAAACATAAAATACTATATACATTTCATTTAAGTCATATAACACTGTCTTTATCCCTAGAGTGTTCCTTTAAATATATATTCATTTCCCTTGCTCATGTTTCTTTAATTTTGAATAAGCATGTCATGAGGCCCATCTACTTGATCCCTTCCTGAAGTCTTTTAAGAATCAACTTAAATAACACATAGTATGACTTTGGTTCTTCCTGACTTAGGAATTATGATTTTTTCCTTCTTCTCCTGTATCAAATTATATGTCTACATCTCTGCATTGATGTTGAACAATTCAAAGGTATAAGTTTTCTCACAGATTGTATCATCAGTTGTCCAGGATCTTATTCATGAGTTATTAAAATAAAAATATCTGTTGAAGGCCGGCACCGCGGCTCAACAGGCTAATCCTCCGCCTAGCGGTGCTGGCACACCAGGTTCTAGTCCCAGTTGCCCCTTTTCCAGTCCAGCTCTCTGCTGTGGCCCGAAAGTGCAGTGGAGGATGGCCCAAGTGTTTGGGTCCTGCACCCCATGGGAGACCAGGAGAAGCACCTGGCTTCGGATCAGCGCGGTGCACTGGACGCAGCGCGCCAGCCGCGGCGGCCATTGGAGGATGAACCAATGGCAAAGGAAGACCTTTCTCTCTGTCTCTCTCTCTCACTGTCCAGTCTGCCTGTCAAAAAAAAAAAATAAATAAAAAATAAAAATATCTGTTGAATAGCATTGAATTACTTTAGATAAAAATTTTTATAAATTAGTATTGTCTCAGTATCTTTCCAGTTGTCAATGTATATTTTAAATTAATCAAGAAAACATAAAAGATAGATTAAAATCAAATTTTGGGATATATTGTTTTGTTCTTTAGAATCTTTAAAATGCATCAAATAAAAAACAAAAGTATATTGATGAGTATCAATATCTGCAGTCATTACTTATATGTTGAATCAATAATGAGCCCCATGGGAAATATGGCATACACAAAGCAAAGCATTTTAAAATAGTTTAGTATAGGGCTATCTTTTAAAAATTCACAGGGCTTATAAAAAAAGAAGAGACAGAGCAATACCATGAATCTACCAATAGCAACAATATACAATTTCTCAACCCCTTGGCTAGAGATGGTGAGGAGCTAGAGCACTTACTAGAATCTAGGTTACTAGACTCTAAACTGGGCACACTTACAGGAGCTATTACTTTGATAGAAGAATGTAGCCAGCCAAGGGCAAACTGAAACTTGATACCCCTTCCTCCATCTCTGATAACTGATTTTATTTTCCATTGGCCAAGTTCAAATAGAAGACAACCTTGACCTGGCACTGAAGAAACAAGAGAGACAAATAATTTAATAAATGTGGAATGATGGAGAATGGATATGGAGGACAAAGGTTTGATATCTAGCAGCTGTTTCTTATACATCCTAGACATTTTATTTTAATTTGGTTCTCTTTCATGCTGCTGGAACTCAATTTCATTATAATAATTCAAAGGAATTTATTTTTATTAAAATATGTTTATTAAAATATGGTGTTTTTAGTTAAAGGGAAACTTTAAATCCAATTATTTCACATTGTGTTTTGAAGAAATTCAATGCCTGCATTAATAATATGGAAACAAACATTTTGTAAGAGAGTGGATTCAGAAACTTTTTTGATTACAGCTTTCTGCTTGAGTACATAATCAACTTCACAGCTAGATATTTTCAAGTCTTAGAACTATTAGTATTACTGATGTGTCTTATTAAAAGCATAAAAGTGCTTTTATTATTCTTGGAAAATGTTGTGAAGCACATAGATTCAGTAGCATAACCTTTGGGATTTGCAGTTTAATTTGGTAGCCTTCTGGTACTTGACAGATACAAACACACCCTGGGTTATCACTTGAAATATGTAAAAGGCCAAGGAAAGATATGCATATATATATACATACATATATATGAGAAATTAATTCTCAACTTTAAGAAGCAATCACGAAGATCAAATAAATTTAAAAATCTGAACCACTTTTAATGACATCCTTTTTGGTTTAAAGCCAAGGGATATGAAAAAATCCTCCTTAGAAATCATATTTTCTTACCATGGAATTGTATTTTAAATGATAAAATGCAAGTTCGCATGGAATATCTACTTTGTTTCAGCCACCTAGCTGTGATATTATTGATACATTGTTATCTAATTTTTATATTTAAAGTATTATGCATTCAATAAATTAAGTAGAAAGTTTAATGTTCAAAACAAAAAAAAGGAAAAAACTTCAGAAATGAGTTTCCTGGCATTCACTTTTTTAAATTTAGATTTTATTTATTTATTTATTCATTTATTTATTTAAGAGGCAAAATGACAGGGGGAGAGAGAAAAGGTTAGACAGAAAGAGATCTTCCTTCTATTCATTCATTCCCCAAATGGCTGCAATAACTAGAGATGAGCCAGTCCAAAGCCAGGAGTCCATAATGTCATTCAAGTCTCTCACATGAATCTCAGGGACTCAAGTACTTGGACCATCATTCTCTGCTTTCCCAGGCACATTAGCACATAGCTGGACTGAAACCAGAGCAACCAGGACCCTAATTGTTACATCAATATGGAATACTCGGTCTGTTGCACCACGAATTGGCCTCTGTCTCTCAGCCTTTAAACACTACCACAAAATACTAAAAATTGTATACCATTACTAAAGCAAGATATGTGAGAACATATACAAAAATAATTATTTTTAAAAGGATGAGACAGGTCTGGGGCTGCAGCATAGTAGGTTAAGACGCCACCTGTGGGGAGCCGGGGCTGTGCGTAGTGGGTAGAGCCACTGCTGCAGTGCCAGCATCCCATAATAGGCGCTGATTTGAGTCCTGGCTGCTCCACTTCCAATCCAGCTCTCTCCCACGGCCTGGGAAAGCAGTAGAAAATGGCCCAAGTCCTTGGGCCTTGCCTCTTTGTGGGAGACCTGGAAGAACCTCCTGGTTCCTGACTTCAGTCTGGCCCAGCTCCAGCCATTGTGGCCATTTGAGGAGTGAACCAGCAGATAGAAGACCTCTCTCTCTGTCTCTCCCTCTGTCTGTAATTCTACCTCTCAAATAAATAAATGAATCTTTTAAAAAAAAAGGAAAACAAGAATGAGACAAAAATAAACAGAATATCTGAATATTCTTGCTTGCTCCCCAGTGTACCTGCAACTTGCTTTGAAGTTCATTAGTCTCTTGCATAAACTTCAGTTTATCCTCTGAACTAAGAAAAATTGTCCTTCTCAATGTTCACCTTACAGGAAAATATATCTAAAGATCTTCAAAAATGTTCGAGGGTCAAAATGATGATTGAATGAAAAGGAAAAACTGTAAAAGGCATTTTTGAGTTAAAAACTATAGGATTTGATAATCATTTTTAGATAAAAGGACTATTAGAAAAGATGTTCAGAATAATTTCAGGGTTTTGTTTTACCATTAGACAGAACTTAATTATGTAAGATTAGAATACAAGAGATGAGATATCTTTGTTTAATTTTATATCATTATTACTTTAAAAAATTTCCATATGTTTATTGGCTATTGAGTTTTTCTCTAATATAAAGAAATTGCTAAGTCTTTTTCCTTTTTCTGTACTGGAATGACTTCCTTATTTACAGGAGTTCTCAACATTTCTAGGTTTTACTTTTTTTTTTTCATCTTATATTTTCCAATTATCTTCTTTCTGTTGGTACATACGACTCAATTTGTGGTGACTTTTAAGGCAAAAAAGTTTCTTATTTTAATTACTCAAATTAATAGCTTTTTTGCTTTGTGTATTATTGTTTAAGAAATATTTTACCATCATAGGTCATAAATATACTCTCCAACATTGCTTCCTAGAATTTTATGAAATATTATCTTTAAAGTTAATCTGCAAGTCAAAACACATGTGTGGCATGAACTAAAGGACAAAAGTAGTGTTCCTATATGGATAATCTTTTTTTATATTACTTCTTTCAAACAATCCATTTGTTTTCCACTAAGCCTCAAAGTCAGCTCTTTTACAATCCAAGTTTTCATACCAAAGTCAATCTCATTCTGCACTCTCCATTCTATTCCATTAATAATCTCTTCTTGCCCTGAAACTAAAGATGCTATATAATCACTAAAACATTATAGTAAGACAAGCCACAGATTTTTTTTCTCTTTTTTTTTCTGTAGATTTTAATTTCAGGGGAAGCCACATTTGTGCTCCTTTACTGTGAATGCCTCTGCCTACCCTAAGAACATGTGCTATCCTGACTTCTTATGTAATAGATAAGTTGTGTTTTGTGGGTTTTTTTGTTTTATATTTGTTTGGGGTTTTTTTGGCAGAGTGTTTGAAGGTTTTTTTTTTTTTTTTTTAATTTATTTGAAGGGCAGAGCAACAAAGGGAAACCTCTAAGTGTATGGTGGTATTTTGTTATAGTAGACTGAGTTAAGATGTCTTTATATTATGGTTGCCCTTCAGTTATGAGCTAGCTTTGTTCAACTATCTATGTTTTTATTCTCATTCTTCTAAATACTGGTTACCTTTTGAAATAACTGTGCTGTTTTGAACAACATATATAAAAATGCAAAGAATCAGCAAAGGGTATATTAATAGAATGTAGTATACCAATATGTGAAAATTACAGATTATTTAAAATAAGATTTTAAAGTTATAAAGTATAATAGGATTACAATAATATTCTATAAGCCAACAAAGCTCCCACATGAGTGGCAGAGTCTAAGTACTTGGACTATTATCTACTGCTTTCTCAAGCTCATGAACAGGAAGTTGGGTTGGAAGTGGACCAGCTGAGCCTGGAACTGGCTTGAGATACCTGTGTCACAGGCAGTAGGTTACCCACTGTGCCACAACACAAGCTCCTAATCTCTTTATCTTTGTTTGTCATTTTAAGCATAATTTACATTGTATTTTAAAATTAAAGGATCTATTTCCTTGATATTAAAGATTGTGGTGTAATAATGAAGCCCAGTGGCTATAAAAAAACAAGAAAGAATTTTTTTCTCAAATACATAATTTTCCTGATTCGAGTGCTTTAGGATATCAAGAAGCTACACTCAAATTCCTTTCGTGGAACGCCTCTGCTTTGCCCTAGGCATGGTTTAACCTGCATGATAGAAATAGGTTACCATCTCCAGGTTTCAGCACCTTGAAGAGGCAAGCTAGGGCCTGAAAATGGCATACATTCTTCAGCTCACATTCCATTGCTGACACTTCACCTAACGATCCTTTTAACTTTAAAGGAAACTAAAAACTGTAGTTCAGCTGTTATCCTCTTCAGCCCAGTTATAATTCCATTATTATGGCATAATGAGAGGACCATTTGGGGGGTTAACCAGTGGAAGGAAGACCTTTCTCTCTCTCTCTCGCTGTCTAACTCTGCCTGTCAAAAAAGTATTATACTATATATATATATATATATTTATATATGTATAAAAATAACACATGGTGCCTCACAAATAAGTACACATTTTATGTGTCAGTCGATAAAAATTTAAAAATAGGAAATTAATATATGTATATGGATATGTATGAATACACACAATATAAATATTCTTTTGCTTTTATATTTGAGTATCTTACTACTTGGTATTTAAAGAATTTAGTGCAAAATCCTATTATCTTTTCACAAACCTCCTCTAAAGCACAAGAGATGCCTAAGAGTTCAGGTTTAAAAAGAGAAATTCTGGGGCTAGCATGTGGCACAGTATGTTGAACCCCCACTTGTAAGGCCAGTACCTCATACTGGAGTGCCAGTTCAAGTCCCAGCTACTCTGTTTCTGATCCAGCTCCCTGCTCATGCACCTGGGAAGGCAATGGAAGATGGTCCAAGTCCCTGCAACCCCTGGGGAAGACCAGGATGGAGTTCCTGGCTCCTGGCTTCAGCCTAGCCATACCTGGCTGCTGTAGCCATTTGGGGAGTAAATCATTGCATGGCACATCTCTCACTCTGTTTTTCCCTCTTCCTGTTGATCTTTCAAATAAATATTTTTTTCAAAAATAATTTCCTAACTAATAAATTATTACAAAATATGCAAAAACATACTGGCAATTAAGTAGGTTCTGAATTTTATAACTAATAACTTCAATGGATTAAACACAATGTACATTAATTCTGATCATTGAGCTAGGCTGATCATAGTTTAAACTTTAAAATTTGAAATCTGAGCATGATTAATTCTTATAGTCAGACACAGCTTTAAGTTAAGTATTTTCCTTGATCTTTAATGTTTCTATTGCATAAATATGAGTGTATTTGTGTATTGTTTATATCAACTATGTAAGATATCCAAAAGTAATTTTACAGTATAAAAATTATAATTCACCCATTATTCACCAAATAGAAATAAAAATTATCCCATTTGTGAAGATTTCTCCTAGAACTCTGTAACAAATAGCAAAAATCTGTTCCTTGTAGCAAAATAGAAAATGGTCTTTTGGCACTAGAATCAAGAGTATGCTTCTATATTTTAAATATGTCATATTAATTTAACTTTTAAAAATAATGTGGTATTAGTTCTATCATGGAAATATCCATAAATTAGCAAAACCATATCTAAAAATATTTAAACAAGATAAAATATGTTTTCAAATATTCCTCATGTTTAAAGTGTTCAAGAAGTTTGGCAAGAATAATGTCTTCTATGATGTACACAGGTAATAATTTTATATTATTTTGATTCACATCCTAGATTTTTGTGGAAAGAGTATATTTATCAGTATATTTAAACTATGCCAATTAAAATATTATTTTTACTGAATTTGGTTCCTAAGAAGGTATATATTTTTGTTGCCTATTTTTATACACTGTAAGCCCTTTTTTCATTGTACAGCTAATCTGAAATTATGAAATTAAAAGCCATTGTAACAAGGTATGAGACACTACAGTTTGTATTTTAGATGACATTTTTTTCTAATGTCAACTTTCACTACTAATTAGCTATATATTTTGTATAAGAAAACATCTTTCTTATTATTAATGATGCTTTATCAATTAGCAAGGAAATTCAGAAAAGTTAAATGTACATTAGCTCAACTCTTATTACAGGGAATTTTGGCTTCAGAATATTTAAAGTGCTTTGGGAATGTTCAAAAGTAACCCTGTGTGTGTGTGTGTGTGTGTGTGTGTGTCTATGTGTGTCTGCCTCATTGCTTTACAAATGCATTTTCTTCAGTATATCTAACACATTTTTTATTCAGTCATACTTACAATGTACATAATTTCATGATAAACAGTGTCTAAGAATTCTAGGGGCAGGTGTTTGTCACAGTGATTAAGACGCTGCTTGACAGGCAAGCATCACAAATGAGAGTGCCTGGATTTGAGTGTGGATCTGCTTAACATTTCCAAATTCCAACTAACGCACACCTGAGGAGGCAGAACGTGAAGGCTCAAGTATGCGGGTCCCTGGAACCTCCATGGGAGACCCAAGCTGAGTTTGGGTCTGATTTCATCCTGACCCAGCCAGGGCACTTATCGGTATTTGAGGACCAAAACAATGGCTGCAAGGTCTCTATCTTTGTCTCTGTCTTTCAAATAATGAAAATTTAAAAATATTTTTTCTGAAAAGTATTTGTTGAAACACATATAAACTAAACACTTTGTTTGGTTGCGTCTTTCAATTTCTTCACAACTGGCCTGGCGCAGTCCTGGTGATTGTGGCATTTTTTAAAGAGTAAACCAAATTTTAATTAGCATAGTTTATGGTAAATATACTCTTTCTCTTCACAAAATCTAGGCTGTGAATCAAAATAATATAAAATTATTACATGTGTACACCCTAGAACACATTATTGTTGCCAAACTTCTTGAACACTTTAAACATGAAGAATATTTGAAAACATATTTTATCTTGCTTAAATATTCTTAGATACGGTTTTGCCAATTTATGTGTATTTCCATCATAGAACTAATTGTCTTCACAACAAATACTTTTAAACATTATAATGCATTGTTCACCTATTGTATTAATTTCCTCTGTTTGCTTATACAAAGTGAAAAATGCCACCTCATTCAAAATTTACATCTCTCCGCTAATACTCATTTAGTAGTAAGGCTTGGCATTGTGGTCACCTGCATCCTATATGAGTGCTAGTTCTAGTCCAAGCAGCTCTATCTCTGATCCAGCTCCCTATTAATGTGCCTCGGAAAGCACTGGAAGATGGCCCAACTATTTGGGCTCCTGCGCTCAAACTGGAGATCTAGAGGAAGTTTCTGGCTCCTGGCTTTGGCCTGGCACAGTCCTGGTGGTTGTGCCATTTGGAGAGTAAACCAACAGATGGAAGATCTCTCTTGTACCCTCTCTCTCTCCTCTCTGCAATTCTGGCTTTTAAGTAAACAAATAAATCTCTTTTTTTAAATGTCATTTAGTATCAAAGTAGAGAAAGTAAGGAAAGTGTGAGTAAAATACATATTTATAATTTTCATGTATCACTAACGGAGCTCTTACTTTGAGGCATGCTATCTGCTTCTATTACCTCAATAGCATTTTTAGAGTATTTGAGGGGGCACTTTATGTTCATGTTACTGATAAGAAAACTAAAGTTTAGAGAGACTAATTTAAACCGAAAGCTGCAGTTAAATATCAGTAGGACAGATATACTTTCTGATTCTTCAACACCTACTGCTCCTAAAAAAAAAAAAAAAACTGGTCTCTTTTGTCTTTAAAAAATAAATTGAAATAGGATTTTCACATACCTTCTCATATATGTTGGCCACAGATGATTTCAATATTCACAACTGAATATGAATTAATTTAACACAAAATGTAAAGTGTCTTCAAAATTTAAATTCAGAAGAATCACGAAATTAATTTTATTAGACTTAATTTTATAAAAAATATTTGGAGGCTGGCACTGTGGTGTAGCAGGTAAAGCCACCACCTGCAGCCCTGGTATCCCATGTGCCAAATCGAGTCCTGGCTGCTCCACTTCCGATCCAGCTCTCTGCTGTGGCCTGGGAAAGCAGTAGCAGATGGCTCAGTCCTTGGACTCCTGCACCCTCGTAGGAGACCCAGAGGAGGCTCTAGGCTCCTGGCTTCAGATGGGAGCAGCTCTGGCCATTGTGGCCAACTGGGGAGTGAACCAGCAGGTGGAAAACCTCTCTCTCTCTCTGCCTCACCTTCTCTCTCTGTGTAACTCTTTCAAATAAATAAATAAATCTTTTTTAAAAATTTGTACTATAATAAGTATTTTAAACTATTGGAATATGCTATAAAGATATTTTTTTTTCCGCTAACAAGTCTACTATTTTCCACCCTTGTTTCTTATCACTATGCACTCTCCTATATATAGAATTTTGTTGGGGTTCAGAAAACAATGCCCCAAAGTATGGTGCTTTGCCATGGTGAGTGCTGTGAAGTGAAGGACACTGGAAAGGCCTCGGAAGGAGCCTCTGATCTCTTACTCTTCTTTCCTGCTCCCTCTATATCCCAAAGAAGGTCACGTAAACTAGAATTCTCTTTTCTCCCAAGGTGGGTCATAGAAACTAGACCCCCCCTCCCCCCAAGACAAACAATCTAGAAATGCAATGCTAACCTTCTCCTGCCTTTCTGTGCAGGAGTTGGCCATAAAGAAATTCTCTGACCTAACTTTTCTGAGAGTAGGTTATGAGCCCTTCATTTCAGAAGGGGTCCTGCCCCACACCTGGGGGGAATGTTGCACAGACAGGACAGACACAATCTTGGGGTTGGGCATCTGGAGCAGCAAGTTAGCCACTTGGGACACCCAGATCCCATATATCCGAATGCTTCCGGCTAATGCATCTCGGGAAGCGGACAATGATGGCTCGAGTCCTTGGCCCCCCATAACCCCCTTGGGAGACCCGGATGAAGTTCTTGCCTCTGGCTTCTGCCTGACCCAGCCCCAGCTCTTGATGTCATCAGGGAGTGATCCAGCACATGAAAGATCTCTGCCACTCTGCCTTTAAAACACAAACGAATAAACAGTTTAAAAAGATTGTACACGACTGCTAATGTTTAAAAAAGAAGAATCAGCCCTGTGTTTCCTCAGTCCCTTACCAATAAGTCATCTACTTTTTGTTCGATCCGTTTCCATGTGGTTGCCCATTCTTCACTGCACCCTAACCATTAAAACCAGACGTTTTTACCAGGTCTTCATTTCTGAAGTTCTCCATGTCACCTGGAACTGTTAGCCTTTTCTCCTGGTAACCTTCTGTTCTAAGAGTGCCTCCATAACTCTTAGAATGGCTGAGGATGGCATTCTGCTTCTCCTATTGTTATCACACACAACCCTATCCTCTTCACTACCTAGTAGGCAAAGGCTTTCTTAGATGTGATCAACTCTCATTGTTCTTTTTTGCCACTAGAATCACAATTGAGACTTAAATCGTTTTGTGGGCCTTTGATGTAGAAATAACTGTCAATTTCTTAGAAGCTTGTAAACAGCCAACTATGCATGGATTAAGCGCTAATGTCAAATCAAAAATGTAATAAAAATAGAACGTTTACACTACTTAATCTTGATTATCTTTAAAGATAAAAAAATTTAAAAACAAAGTCAAATATTTAAAATGTGAGATACGAACTTACATGTACATATAGTAAAAGAAACGAAGATTCTAACACACTTCAAATAATAGAATAAAAGGGAGGCTTTTAGCTAATTTCTAATGTAATATTTATTTAACAATCCAAAGGATCACCTATAGACAGATACCTTAAAAATTCTCCGGGGCTAAACAAAGCAGTATATATTAGATATATACAGACTGAAGTATGGGGCAGACACGAACTCTTAAATTATAGCTATCATCTTTTTTTTTTTTTATAAAAAGGTGGTATTTTATAGGATAGCCAAGTAATACCGACTTAGAAAGGCAAATACTCAAAATGTTGGCCACATTAAGAGGCAACAGCTGGAGGTTTTAGGAGTTTGAAGTATAAACCACAAACTCATTCCACTCAAAACACCAAAACTGGGGAGAAAACACAACAGGCCCTTACGCCACCTCAAAGCAGGAGTTGCGAGGTGCTCACTGGCACCCAGTTCTCGCTCAACCCAAACCAGCCCCAGCGTGGCCAGGCTTCCCTCCACAGAAACCGGCGGCGGCCAGGACAGGTGCTGTGTTCACGGGGCGGGGGAGCTGCCCGAGGACTGGCGCTGGCCGGCTCCACGGCCGCGGCCAGCACCAGGCGCCGCCCGGAAGTGTCCGCGGGCAGGGACGCGGGGCGGGAACGCACAGCCGTCCAGAGTCTCCGCGGGCGCGGAGGAGGAGGGGCCCCGCGAAGCCCCGCCTCCGCCCGGCGCCGGCCTCGGGCTACAGCCAGGGCCCCGAGGGCTCCGGGTCGGGGTCCCGCAGAGGCGGCTCCTCCTTGTCCGCGCGCGGGCGCGGTCCTCGCTGCTCCAGGTGCAGCTGCAGCAGGGCCCGGCGGTACATGGCTTCGAGCTTCTCCAGCCGAGCCCTCAGGGCCCTGGGGCTCCCCGCCTCGTCCTCAGGGTCGCCGCCTCTGGCCCTCGGGTTCGTGCGGGCCTCTTCGGGGCCTGGGGTCGCCTCCGCGGGCGCCCAGTCGCCGCCCTCGCCTGGGAACCGCAGAGCCTGACGGAAGAGGCTGCGGTTCTCGCGCTTCAGCCTGCGATTCTCAAGCCGCAGCCGGGCGTTCTCCTCGCGCAGCCGCGCGTTCTGCCGGTCCCGTTCGTCCCGCGCGCGGATGGCCTCCAGGTGGCTCGCAGCCAAGTCGGCGAACCGCTCCTCCAGCTGCTGTCGGGCGCCGCCCGCACGGCCTCGCCACCCCACGCCGCCGCTGTTGCCGCCACCCCCACGAACTCGGCCCGGGCGGCCTGGCCCACGGCGGTCCCCGCCGCTGCCGTCCCCGCCGCCGCAGCTCCCGCACCTGGTGGCGCCACCACGCATGCGCCACATCGGTCCCGTCCCAACGGCGCGGTGGGGCCGAGGGGCCGCGCGCCGAGGCGCGGGCGAGTTCGGGGCCCGGCGGGGCAGCCCGGGCGGCGACGGCGGCGGAGGAGGAGGAGGAGAAGAGGTGGCGGGCGGTGGCTGCTGGCGTGAGGCCAGAAGAGGCCGGGAATTTGCCCGGGCTGAGGCGTGTCCTGTCTCCTGTGGTGGAGCTGTCCCCGGGGGCCTGCTGTCTGCGAGCCCCGAGCACACACACGGCCCCCCGGGAGCGCTGGGCTGGTCAGCGCTCCGGCGGCGCGTGGAGGCGCGAGTATCCTCTGCTGGCTTCTGCCAGGGCGCTTCCGTGCAGGCCTGGGCACCACGGGAACCCGCCGGCCTCGCCCCTCTCTTGAGCGCAACCGCCGGTGGTTACTTGGCTGTTTTACATGGCAATCCCAAATCGAGTGAGAGTAACGTGATAAATTCTGGGAAAAAGCTGTGAGGCAAGTTGGAAAACTGGAGGTTACTTACTTTAAAACCGGACGGTTGGACCCATCCCTGAGCTTAATAAAACATTGATCGCGGTTGGGGATGAACACCTGTCGTGAGGCGCGCAAGTGGGAAACGGGAGTTCTGCAAAGAGTAGAGGCAGTTCCCAAGCTAGGAAAATTTGGAGCACTGTGGAAACTGGCCTTAGTCCAGTTGCTCAGGCTGTTCCCCAAAACCTATGAAAATCAAGCTGTGCCCCCATTCACTCACGAAATTGAATACTCGGTAATTTCTGCAATGTCTTGGGACAAATGGATATGACTCACTGAGTGAATCACATGTCTCGTTTTCTGAGGGCCTCAGCCTACAAAGTCACTGGATTATTGTAGAGTAAATTAAAGATTAGGTACTGACTGACGCCAGAATCGCGTGGGAGAGAGGTGGTAGCAAGACATTACATTTTAAACAAGTTTCCAGGTACTTCTTAGCTTTAGTAAAGTCTGCAAGGACCACTGGAGAAAGCAAATGAAGAAGAGCTTATGCGAATCCCGGTTTACAGGTTTGGGGTTTTCATTGAGGAATATAAATAAAAATAAGTAGGTGGGAAATACAGTTAATATTGTGTACTTTGATTTTGCTGAGTAAGAGCCTAAAATCTCACAAATAAAAATCTACCCTCAACTGTCACTGTCATTTCGTGGAATAATAATAACAATAACAACAACAACAACATGGAATTTCAGAATTTCAAAAGATGCAAATTTAATTTCTTGCAAGGCCATATTTTATCTTTTAAGATTTTATTTGAGAGGTGGAGTTACAGACAGAGAGGAGAGACAAAGAGGAAAGACTTCTGCCGCAATGGCCAGAGCTGGGTTGATCTGAAGCCAGCAGCCAGAAACGTTATCCCCGTCTCCCATGCGGGTATGGGGGCCTGAGCACTTGGGCCATCCTCTACTGCTTACCCAAGTACATTAGCAGAGAGCTGGAGCCGAAGAGGAGCAGCTAGGACTAGAATTGGCACCCATATTGGATGCCAGTACCACAGGTGGTGGCTTAACATGCTATTCCACAGTGCTGGCCCCCATATTCTTTAAAAAACAGATTTATTTAGGGGCCTGTGCTGTGACCAATTGGGGAGTAAACCAGGGATGAAAGACTTATTTTATTGTTTGAAAGGAAGAGTTACAGAGAGAACTATTTGCTGATTCACTTCCCAAATGGCCTCAAAACCTCAGCCAGGCTGAAGCCAGGAACCTGGCACTACATCTGGGTCTCCCATGTGGGTACAGGGCACTACATCTGGGTCTCCCATGTGGGTGACAGGAGCCCAAGTATTTGATCTATCTTCTGCTGCTTTCCCAGGCAGGTTAGTAGGGAGCTGTAGGGAAGTGGAGCAGCCAGACTCAAAGTTGTGCTCATATGGCATGCCAGTATTGCAGGTGGCAGATTAACCTGCTGTGCCATAGCACCAGCCCCAGAAAGGTCCACATTCGCTATTCCCATTAGTCGTGGACACTGAAAACTTTGTTAGGATGGGAACTGAGTTTTCTATGGACTGTTGAACCAAGATTTTTTTTTCTTCTTGGTACAAATAGGGAATGCGGGAGAAAAATGGTCTGGTATGGAAGGAACAACAATTAGTTCTCATGTTTAGACATGTCAAATTTTAGGGACCTGTGGAATAAGAAGGTAGATATGCCTCGTAAACTGGAGAGAACACTGCATTAGAGAGATTCTCTTACCACGTGGATGTTATGAATTGAGTACTGTGTTTTATTTTTGTTCAACTCAACTCTCCCTACCCTCACATTTGTAAATCTAGTATTTTCTCTGCACGGATTCCTGTATTAAAGTTACTATTTCCCTTGTAGAATGTCTTCTAGATTTTTGTAACTAATTAATGAATCATAAGGAGGCTTCCTAAACAATTTGGGCCCTGGTTGCAAGAGAAGGACCTTTTGCCTTCCTCACTATGTTACACCCAATCCCTAAGTACACACTTTTGTCTTGATAACTTAATGAGCTAATGTGAAATGCTAGGGAAAGTAAGTAAAACTGATTAAGCAGAAAAAAGATCCAGTAAAATTGCCATTCTGTTTGACATATTTTAATAGTAGCTAATCTGATTATTTATATATGCTCCCAAAAGGCAGAATCCATTAGTACTACCACTGTGAGTCAGCCAGATTGCATATATAACCATTTTATTAAAGGAAGGGAGGAAGAATTTGAGAGAAGGAGAAAAGGGAAGAGAGGAAGGGAAGGGGAAAACGGGGAAGAAAAGAAAAAGATTATTCAAACAAAAACTGTGAATAAAGTATGAACATTATCTTGCCTGGTAATAAACACAAGGTCGCCATATGGTTATGAGTAGTTTTATCAACCTTCCTAAGTAGAAGATAGAGACAATGTAACTTCTAAGTTGAAAGAGCCTTTGAGACAACAGAGTGACTAAAATAATCACAGAAACTTGCTGATCTGTATTTAAATTAACTCAGAATAACATATAAAGAATTGTGTATCTGAAGATGAACATTGGATTTGCTTCTAAAGATGATACCACGAAAGTTATTAAAATACAATGTCCTTCACACTATAGTTTTTAGTGATACACATATGAAAATATTAATAGGCAAATGATATATGTTATTTCATATATATGAGAGCTAAATTAAAAATAGGGAGAAAAATTATAGAACTGAAAAAATTCAGGATGAGTTAATGGGCCAGAATAATCTTTGTAAGACGAAAATATAGAAAAATATAGAAATATAAGCTATTAATTAGAAAAAATAATCAAGATACCCATGCTTCCCTCAGAATAGGAGCTCCCCAGCAATAATACTGCTTGTTTGCCAGATGGAAGAGTTCAAAGGTTGTAGGGTGCTCCTTCCCTGACATCGTATTTATCATCATTTAAGTTTTCTTACTCACAACAAAGAGGTAAGGATTCTCCTGTAAAAACTTAAGTTTTAGCAACAAAAATAATTTTAAAACTCTAGTTCATTATGAAATTTGGAGTGAAAGAGCAGAAAAATACAAGTAGGTCATTTGAAGTGCTTGGTTCTGTCATTTCCTTGAATTATCGATCCACTGCCACCACCACCAGTCCTCCTTTCCCATTCTCCTTGTTCCCCCTTCCTCCTCCTCTTTATTTTATTAAGGGAACTGTTTATAAGCATTTTCTTCTCCAATCCTCCCCCCACATACCCAGTGCCCACTCTCTAATCATTCAACAACTTAAATCTCACTTTAAAAAATTATTCTGCCTTCTATCTTAGGTAAGAGGAAAAAAAGCGGAACAGATGAGGTTACAGTCATCATACTTTTTTAAAAAACATTGTTGGCTCACTTGGTTAATTCTCTGCCTACGGCACCAGCATCCCATATGGGCGCCAGGATCTAGTCCCAGTTGCTCCTCTTCTAGTCAAGCTCTCTGCTGTGGCCCGGGAAGGCAGTGGAGGATGGCACAAGTCCTTGGGCTCCTGCACGCGCATGGGAGACCAGGAAGAAGCACCTGGCTCCTGGCTTCGGATTGGCGCAGCACCGGCTGTAGCAGCCATTTGGGGAGTGAACCAACGGAAGGAAGACCTTTCTCTCTGTCTCTCTCTCATTGTCTATAACTCTATCAAATAAATAAATAATTTTTTTTTTTTGACAGGCAGAGTGGACAGTGAGAGAGAGAGAGACAGAGAGAAAGGTCTTCCTTTGCCGTTGGTTCACCCTCCAATGGCTGCCGCGGCAGGCGCGCTGCGGCTGGCACACCGCGCTGATCCGATGGCAGGAGCCAGGAGCCAGGTGCTTTTCCTGGTCTCCCATGGGGTGCAGGGCCCAAGCACTTGGGCCATCCTCCACTGCACTCCCAGGCCACAGCAGAGGGCTGGCCTGGAAGAGGGGCAACCGGGACAGAATCATAAATAAATTGTTTTAAAAATTTATATGAAAGGCAGAATTACAGAGAGAGAGAGAGAGAGAGAGAGAGACAGAGAGAGGTCTTCGATCCACTGATTTACTCTCCAAATGACCACATGGCCAGGGCTGGGCCAGGCAGAAGCCAGGAATCAGGAGCTTCTTCTGGGTGTCCCATGTGGGTTTAGGGATCCAAGCACTTAGGCCATCCTCTGCTGCCTTACCAGGAGCATTAGCAGGGAGCTGAATTGGAAGTGCAGCGGCTGGGAATCAAACCAGCGCCCATATGGGATGCTGGTGCTACAGGCCATGGCTTAACTCACTATGCCAAAATGCCAGCACCCATCATATTTCTTAATATAATGCCTCTATCCAACAACTTTGTAAATATTGCAGTTGAGAAAAGCTGTATCTGCAAATTATAATGAGACTGGGTTTTGCCCTGTACTTTATATGTATGTATATCTCAAAACCAACTTTGAATGACAGCTGTTGAATTTATTGTCCCTTTT
Source organism: Oryctolagus cuniculus (assembly GCF_051225735.1). Classification (NCBI taxonomy): domain Eukaryota; kingdom Metazoa; phylum Chordata; class Mammalia; order Lagomorpha; family Leporidae; genus Oryctolagus; species Oryctolagus cuniculus. The sequence continues at coordinate 189,177,367 of NC_142867.1, forward strand.
CCTCTATCCTCCCAATAAAGGACACTTGCTTGAAGAGGCCTTGAGAGGTATGTGTGATTGTGTGTGTGTGTGTATGTGTTTATGTGTGATGTGTGTTTATTTCCCAAATCCCATTTGATTTCTGAGATTATTTTATTGCTATACTCATTTAACTCTCATTTCCCCATTTTGAATCACTTTCCTTTTGAAGTGAGTCATACAATAAGGTAATTTGTGGCATCTTCACAATGGAACAAGTCGTCCTACTTCCAGTTTCTTTCTATTGTCTCTCTCCTTAAAACAGCCTATAACATCTCACCAAATGCATTTTGGAAAATAGTTTTGATCAAGTCTGTTTACATAACAATGTTAAACTCCTTAGTCTGACATCTAAGGTCACCCATAATCTGCATGCCCGTGGTATTTCATGGTTTAAATTTCACTTCTCCTCTGCTGTTCTATAAACTTTCCTACCAAATCCTTGTACTCTTTTGGCATAGGGATTGTTCATATTGTACCTACCATGGACTGAATTCTATCCCTTCAAAATTCATGAGCCAAGGCCCTGATCTACGTTATGATGGTATTTGGAGGTGGAGCTTCTGGGAAGTAACTAGATTTGGATAAGATTATGAAGGTAAATGCTTCATGCTAACATTAGTGCTCTTATGAGACAAGACCCAAGACAGCTTGTCTCCTATTTTTCTCTCCAACATGTGAGGACATAGAGAAAAGGTAGCTACCTAAAAGATAGCAAGAGAGCCATCACTGGGGAATTAAATAAGCTAACACTTTGATCTTGGACTTCTCAGCTCTGGAACTTTGAAGAATAAATGTTACAGTAGCCTAAGATTATACTAGTATCTTTCTTTTTTTCTCATTTGTCTGAATTGTAAGGGCAAAATTTGAATCCCACTGTTCTATTTTCTGCTGTAGCTCTCAACTCCAGGAGCTTTTTCCCTTAATTTTTATTTGCTGATTGGAGAAGCACAGAGAGAGAGAACTCCCATCTACTGGTCTTCTCTCCAAATGATTGCAACACTTAAGGCTGGATTTTGGCCAGGGCTGATGCCAGGAATGTAATCCAGTTCTCCCATGTAGATGGCAGAAACCTATCACTGCTGTTTCCCAAGGTTTGCCTTACCAGGAAGCTGTAGTCGGGTCCTAGAGCTGGGTATCAAATCCAGGTACTCCTAAGAAGGGATGTGGACATCTTAAATACCAAGCTAAATGCCCATCTAGTTTTATCTCTCTTTTCAAAATTGATATAATAGATCTATGTTGGCCTGAGTCTAGTAAGAGGAAAATTTTTTTTACCAGGTAAAACTGCTAACCTTGTAACAGTCAAAGTTAGTCTATCTAAAAAGTGATCTAATTGAAATTTACCAAGAAAGTTTTATAAAATGCTGGAATTATTCAGCCTGAAATAGGAAGAAGTTGGCCCTGCCTTTTAATAGCAAGCTTTGTTAGTGGCTTGTCTTAATTGCAATATTTATGTGTATTTTTGACATAATAAATTAGGAGGTAGGCATTGTGACTCTGTTAAGCTGCCACTTGGGATGCCCATATCCTATACTAGGTGGCAGTTGGAGTCATGGCTACTCTGCTTCTGATCTAGTTCCCTGCTAATGAGCCTGGGAAATACTGCATGATGGCTCAGGTACTTGAGTTCCTACTACCTGGGTGGAGACCCAGATGTAATCCTGGCTCCTGGCTTCAGTCTAACCCACTGTTACAGCCATTTTGGGGTAAAGCAGCAGATGGAAGACTCTCTGCATATCTTTTCTCTCCTCCCATTCAAATTCATAAATAAATGAATCATTTAAAAATGTAATACATAGAATTATGGGTTTTGGTGTCAGACATACATGTGTCTAAAAAAATACCGTATCCTCCCCACCCCAGATATATGCCCTTGGACAGCCTCCTAAAGTTATAATTTCCTCATTTGTTATATGGAAATTAAAATCATGTTTACCTCATGTGGTCCTTCTGGGAATTTGTGTATATCTTTAAAATAGAGTCAGCCAACAAGGAGCCCTCAGTAACTTTTAGGCATTATTGTTATTATTTTGGAGCTTATATATTTTATTAGGTAGACATTTATAAAGTGAGTTCTTGTGAATAACCAGTGCTATGTAATGCCACATTTGAGTTATTTGACTAAGGAGCCACCCCAAATATAATCTGTAGCCCCTTTGTGGATATGATTCTTATTTCTTGATAGTTCTCATTAAATGTTTGGGCTTTAAAATCCATATTTTGTAAGCTCTGTGTACTGAAGAGTTTGGTTAATCACATTCCGAGCTTCTTGTTTGCTAATATTCCCTCTAAAGCTCTAGCTGAATATGCTTTATTTTCTCAGAGCAGATTTATTAGGGCTATGAAGAGCATGCATTGATGTTTGGTAGCATGAATATATCTTTATTGGAATAATTACTACAGAGTTAGGAATTGAGAATATTGATTGCATTTATATAGTCTTTTGATATGGGCAAAATTATTAAAAGCCATCAAACACTAGCATTGCCCTTTGACAGCCACATTTAACTCTAGCTACAGGGAAAATTGTGACTTAAACAAAAGCAGCATGACTTATCTATCTTAATTAGGATATTTTCTACAGTGGGGGAAATACCCTCCTTCCTTCAAATACTATAAAATAAGTAGCCAGACTAGTAAAATAGAGCAAGTGCAATTATAGATTAACAGAAAATAATATAGCCTATTAGAAAATGTATCCACCCAGGATACTTGACCAAAACAATAGTCCAAAATTGATTGTTTAAGGTGAGAAATGGTTTTGCTAGTTCTACAGGGTTTTGTTGTAGTCTGTGTATTTGTGGATTATCATTATTCCTTAAGGAATCTAGCCACATATGGCCATTAAGTTCAGGTTTATGTTAGTTAAAATTAAATAAAATTTAAATAACAGTTCCTTATTTATACCAGCCACATCTAAAAGGCTCTGTTGTCCTATGTGGCTTATTGACTATGGCATTGGATGGTGTGCATACAGCACATTCTCTGTCACAGCACTGGGACAATTAGTACAACTCACTCCTCATTCTAATTTTTGAAATCAGTTTTCAGAAAGCCATGTTGACATCAATAATAGAAAGGAAATGCAACAGATCTTCCATTATATTTCCAGCATTTTCTGAATGTATGGTTCCATGCCAATAAAAAATTCTTTCAGCTATCCTATATGTTTTAAGGCCATCCTATTCTTAAATATATGTAACCCACAATAATGATTCTTTCTCAATCTGAGTTCTAAATTTATAAACATACCATTGAAAATATTTTAATTAGATTTAAATGTTATTCATGAACTAATTTCAAACTGGCACAAAAAAGCAAGTAATTTAATTTTTCTCCTACCACTTTCCCTCAAATCCACTGTGTAAGCTCCTCCTCCCATTTCCCTAGATAAGCTTTCAAGAACAACCATTGATTTGCAATTAATCTGAACATTAATGAAAAATTCACATTTCCAGATATTAGAGGCCCACTACAATATAATTCCAAATTTCAAATTGTCACTCAATTTACAGCTTTCTCCCTCCATAGGGCAGTGCCACTCCAGTCTTTAGATGGTAATTGACAAGCCTGTAATACAGAAAGAGGGTAAAATTGACTTTTTTTCTTCCATGTTTCACCTCTTAGCTCTTTGATAGCTGTTATTTCCAGCTTCTTTAAGGGCAGGGACAGGGATTAAGTGAAAGTTGAATTAAAAGAAAAGGGAGAAAAGCAAAGATTTTGGCATTGGGTACTTGATGGTGGATGGCTTCAAGCAAGCCTTTACTCTCATAAGTCATCACTGTGTTTCTTGGGCCATTACTCCTTGGTTCTTAGGCATGGACTAGTCCCATTTCTTCACCTCTAATGATTTTCTTCTCAATCCTTGTTCTAGAGTTAAACTACGCAAAGCCTCTTTCTGTGGGTTCATCTCATTTTACCTAGCTAATCCTTTTGGTATGGTCCTGTGAAGAAGACTAAAGTTGATTATGTTCTTTGTTTCCTTCTTAAGTCCACACTCAGAAAGTGTAGGTCCTTCTCAATGTGGTTTTATTGTTTCGCTCTGTCATCAAAATCAGGCATAGCTAAATTTTAAACTTTGGACTTACCCAGATTCTAATGTCTCTGCCCCATAAACACCAAGAATATTTTTTTTCTTGAAGATTTATTTATTGATGGTAAAGTCAGAGTTACAGAGAGGCAGATGCAGAGAGAGACAGAGTAGGGGGAGGGGAGAGTCTTCCATCTGCTGGTTCACTCCCCAGATGGCTGCAACAGCCGAAGATGCACCTGAAGCCAGGAGCTAGGAGCTTCTTCTGGGTCTCCCACACAGGTGCAGGGGCTCAAGGACCTGGGCCATCTTCCACTGCTTTCCCAGGCCATAGAAGAGAGCTGGATAGGAAGTGGAGCAGCCAGGACTTGAACCAGTGCCTGAATGGGATGCCAGCACTGTAGGCAACAGCTTTCCCTACTACGCCACAATGCTGGCCCCAACACCAAGAATTGTAAGATCACTTGCATTATACCCCATCTTGGGAAATTATATGCTAAGAATAAGAGTTTCTCTTTAGTTCTGGCCATGATTTTGCCACTTTTAGACTAAGTAGGTGTCTATAAGACATGCCTTTAGTTTGGACACTTCAGCTAAGATGAAGAGTCCCACTACATTTCAAAGAGTAAATTATTTATTCTAATGAAGGCAGCACATTCATTCATTGAAGTAGCAGTCATTATAATTCAACTATAACTGGACAGTGATATCCTAGGTATACAGTGGTGAATAAAATAGATATAGATACTGCTCTCATAGGATGACAAATTCTTTTGAAAACTAAAATAAACAATGTGGTCTTTGAAGCCAAACTCATATCAACAATTTCATCTTCCCCACCTCCTTGTAATTGGGAGGTGTTGAAATTCATGTATGTAATAGAAGTGAGAGCCCTTCACACTCAGCCATTCACACCATAGTAAAATATTTTATATAGTGTCCAACACATTTTAAGAATTGAAATAATGTATATTACTACTGTATATACTAAAATTGTAAACTCTCAAGTTATGCTGCATTCTTATAACCACACTTTTAATGTTTTCACTAGAGAGCTCATTCAACCCATTTGCTTTTTTCCTCATGGTAGAGATTTAAAAATTTATAGCTTAATCTAAAAGTCAATCCTAAATTCCAGTCTCATGTATCAATTCTCATTCAGCATGTATTCTTGACTATCTCACAGCTGTTTCAGACAATATTTAAAATGGAACTGTTAATACATTCCCTCCTTCTCCTAACCTATTTTTCTCCCAAATGTCCTCATCTCAACAACTAGTCCTACCATATATCTGTTTGTATAAGTCAGCTATCTGGTTCCTCTTTCTACATTATCACTCCCACTCTGTATCAAATCAATCTCAAATCATTCATTTCTTCCTCTAAAAATATCACGGTTGCCTAACATCAACTTAGTCCAAACGATTATCATCCATCACCTGGGTTATGCAGTGAATACTTTATTGGTCTCAATCTTTATCCTCTTAAATCCATGCTGCACAGAGCATACAAGTGTGACTTTCTCCAAACATATAAGGGGACATGATGTTCACCTGCATAAAACTCCCCAGGAGTATCCCACAGTACTGCTGATAAAATTTAAAACCCTTTACACAGACTTATTCTGGTGATGAAATTCCTAAATAATGTCTGACTTCTGTCTACTTTTCAAGACTCATCTGTTTTTGTTCATTCCTTATCTATCCTATTCTACTTTACTCTAGCCAATCTACTCTAAGATTCTTAGAGTTTGTCAAATTATTTCACACCTTGGAGATTTTGCACAATCTTTCGTGTAATTGGAACACGCACTTCCTCGACTCTGTCTGGCTTATCTATATTTTCTCAGTCCTTTATATTTCACCTCTATTCTTTCTATCATTGTCTTCCGTGCTGACTTAATGATCTCATTATCTGTCTCATCACTCGATTCATTCTTCTAGAATGTTAAATGTTAAGTGTATTTTATTTATTGTCTTTAATTAATCTGTAAGTTCTATTGAGCATGAAATACATGTATAGCTTTTTATAGTACACTTTCTATGAACATTTTGAAGACCCCTCACATTTTGTCATAAGGACTACCTTTCCCTCCCTTCCCAGTGCATCTACATATTGAACTGGTCATTCATGCTTGATTTTTCTGCTAAGACTGGGCTCTCACTCAGTCTTTAAAACTTTTCCAACAGAGTGTTTCAACCACCCCTTACTAATGTATAGGGGATCCAATATTTCTTTCATAAACAATTTCTTTCATAAGCAATCAAGAAAGTAGAAAGCAAAGTCAAGAGCAGCACTATTTGCATGCTCCTAGATTTTAGTGCTTGAGTGTTATTAATATTTTAGCCATAGCTAGGGGAAAGAGACAATAATACCACTTTCATTGGAATATGAATTGCAATAACTATATTCATTGGATAAAATCATTGAAAATATTACCCTAGATCCATAATCCCATGAACTATTTCACAACCTACAAGAAACATGTTTAAGCTCTATTGTTTTATAATGGATGAAATGTTATACATCTGAGATATAAAGCATTGATATATGCATTTAAAAATAATTATTCCCATGTTTTTATATTTTCATAGTGTATGTTAATGTAAGAAACACATTTGTTTGTTCAAGCTCATTTGAATTACAAGAAGTACAGGATAAATTGTTGGTCATTTACTTCCCTTTATTTACTTGCCACTGAGAGATACACCACAATTTGGCAGGTTCTGTAGTGCAACATTAGTGATGATCCAAGGAGAGGGATGAGATGGAAACAGCCCGATCACCAGTTCCATTCTCAAAACAAGCTCTGAAACCTTTTGTTTGAAAGGCTAGAAATAAATACTCCTCCCTTATTCCAGATTGAACAAACAGCAAACAAAAGCCAAATCTTTTCTAAAATCCTCTTAAATGTCTCAGAGCAGGACTGTCAGCTGAGCCCATTGTTGCTTAGAGATTCAGAGGTTTCAGGGGACAGTCCAAGAGAAGGAACACTGTCTACTTTAATAGCTATGACATGAAAAAAAAACTTTTCTCAGCCACCTCACAAGCAAGAAGCATCTGTCTGGGGATGAGACAAAGGGTGTCAGAACAGATCTATCCATCAGAATATAACTTAAGGGAGAAGACTACTCATACTGAGAAAAATAAAATAATCGAAGTTCATAGAATGAAGGCTGGGGACAGACATTCTATATGCTAACAGAGATAACAGGACTCAATGGGGAGTATTTGCAAGTGCAAATTGTGATTCGAATTCCCTTTCCAGAGAATTTGCTGCTTGATTTATCTGTTTGCTTGCTTATTTTTAAATTTAATTTATTCTGTGACAGCTACGGTGTGATCACTTTAGTCTGTTTTCCTGTTTTAGTGCTACTGCCCAAGAAACAAAGGTATGTTTATGGCCCACAGCAGGATTGCAGGCCCTTCTGACCATCACTTTGAGGCGTGCAGATCTGTCTGAGAGTTCATGGTCAGAAGGTATCAATCCCTGCTCTCACTGAATCTTACACTATCACTAAGTTCAACTGATACACCCTGACCTACGTCCATCTTGCCTGTGAAATGTCAGCTCTCTATTAAATGATAATGAATTTGGACAGATTATTTTCCAAAAACTTAGCTGGTAGAGAATTAAAGGAGAAGGAAATGAGTTGATGTAAATCGGCATAAAATAACTAACAATTTTTACTACTGAAATGTAAAGCTGGGAAACTAGTACTTCAAGGCTGGACCAGAGCTTCCCATTTGCCCATGTCCTAAGGCACAAATTGTCTTCTTCCTAATCTCAACTTCTTTGCCAGAGCAGGGGAACCTAGTCAGGCTAGATCTAATCTCATCACCTGTGCATCTCAAGGACCATGGTGACAAAACAGAGAAGGAATGCATGGTGCCTGGCACCAGAAACCTGGAGGCCTTTCATGATTTTGCCATACAACATCCCCTTCTTCATCCAACAGAATAACAAACAGTCCTTTAGACCTGGAAGTCTGCTACACAGATTACATGTTCTCTTTCCTTTACTCCAAAACCTTGTTCTAGTTATTTTGATTGGCACTGGGGACAGGGACTGAGCTTTCAATAAGTAAGATGATGTGAGTTCTGGTTGATATAGAAATTATAGTCAAATTAAAATTCCCTGTTGTTGTGCCCAGTTTTGAACTTTGTCTTATAGGAACTGTTACTTTCCCATTCTCATCTCCATCTTTTTTGTTTGTTTTTTACTGTAATGAAATGTTTTAATGAATATCTGAAATCATAACCTTTATTAAAATTTCAGAATATTCTTTATGTTTGACCTAATGGCAAGTTATAAAAGTCAAATAAATATTTAATAATTTCTAATCAACTACTGTGTTTGGAGCTCACTTAGATATGAACTTTTCAAAAGTTAATAAATACTCAAAATGGAAAATTAGTTTTTCTTCTCTTTTCTTTTCCTCTTTTTTCAGTTTAAGCTCAACTCTATTGCCATTAAATTGAAAGTCATAGTGTAAGATTTTTGCTACTTTGGGTAAAAACTATTAAAAAAAAGCTCAAGTATCTATAGAGAAAAATATATTTTGGAGCAACTGAAAAGGCATTAAACATAAAAACATAGATGTGATTCCATTGAGCATTCCAAAAAACGTTTGAGTTTTATCACTGTTTCTTCAAAGAAAATTCTTCCATGCATTGGAATTCTTTAGATTTGTTCCCAGCATAATCAGTATGACCTCTGTTCGAATTTCTGCTGGTTTCAAATAAGAGAACTGTGAAAATTCCAGCAGCTTCTGATAGTATTAATTTATGAAAATGTCACTCTCTGACCTTTGCAAGTTCAGTTTTTCAATGAACATGTAGGTCTTAAAACTCCAAATTTCATGTTGTCATTAAAGACCCGTTGACTTGTTTTTTTTTTGTCCTGGTTCTGGATCTGACATATGGCTGTCTGTGTCAGGTTCAGGGAAAAGACATAAAGAAGCAGAGTCTTTTTCAAACTAAATGAACGTCTGCCTCAAATTCATTCCCTCTCAAAAAGCCATAAACTCTCACTTATGCTAAACTCAAGGAGTTTGAATCACTGCTTATTAAAAGAAAATTAGTACATCCAATTGAAATTTCCTGTTTGTCCCATGTCAATTAAAATAAATGATATTGTTTTGAACAGAAGCTCATGGTCTCTGCTCTCAAGTTTATACTAAATAGAGGAGACTGACATTTCCAATCTGGCTTTAAAGTAGGTAGTAAACATGGCACTGAGTATGATTTTGAACAAGGTTAATCTTTAAATTTTAAGGTTGGTGTATGTGTTTTATTTAAATTATGGTTCCAGGCACCATTGTTAATGGTCTTCCTATCTGGATGTCTGGAGTCAGAGCACAAACTAGATGGAGTAGGTACTTACAAACAAGAGTGCACAAAGCTCACTGAGTAGATGCCTGGGAGCTTAGGCTAAACTCTTTTTCTTATTTTTTATGAACAGTGTTCACAGACTTTATTTAATATTTCAAAACTAATTAATGTTATTTATAGTATAGCAGTAAGCAATGTATATTATAGATTATGACCACATAAATTCATTTCATATGAAGTCTCAGAATGCACACAAACATGTATCTAGATGTATATAATTGATACAAAAGTTTCAGAAAATAATGCTTAGCATACTTTATGGGATGTCTTTTTATGTTCTATTTAATTAGGAAAAAAACTTCTCAGTTATAATCTATTAATTCATTACAAGTCACAGCTTCAAAAATACTAAAATAGACAAAAGGTCCTACTTATCAGATAACTAGTAGCAAACAAAATATTTAAACATAAAAAAATACTTTATTAGAAAATGTTACTATTGGCCGGCACCACAGCTCAATAGGCTAATCCTCCGCCTGCGGTGCCGGCACACTGGGTTCTAGTCCCGGTCGGGGCGCCGGATTCTGTCCCGGTTGCCCCTCTTCCTGTCCAGCTCTCTGCTGTGGCCCGGGAGTGCAGTGGAGGATGGCCCAAGTGCGTGGGCCCTGCACCCGCATGGGAGACCAGGAGAAACACCTGGCTCCCAGCTTCGGATCAGCACGATGTGCCGGCCACAGCGGCCATTGGAGGGTGAACCAATGGCAAAAAGGAAGACCTTTCTCTCTGTCTCTCTCTCACTGTCCACTCTGCCTGTCAAAATAAATAAATAAAATAAAATAAAAAAAGAAAATGTTACTATTAAAATATTTATTTTGCTTCTTATGATTTCCTCTTAATATAGAAATAGTTAATAGATATATTGTGTGTAAGAATTTTCATTTTAACAGTTATTTCTTTTTTATATTAAATTTTTCATTTAAAATTTTTAAAGAAATTAAAAAGAAGAGGATTTTTTAAAATATTTGCTTATTTATTTGAAAGAGTTACATAGAGAGAGATGGAGAGGCAGAGAGAGAGAGAGGTCTTCCATCTGCTAGTTCACTCCCCAGTTGGCTGCAATGACTGGAGCTGCGCAGATCCGAAGCCAGGAGCCAGGAGCTTCCTCCGGGTCTCTCATGCAGATGCAAGGTCTTGGGCCATCCTCTACTGCTTTCCCAGGCCATAGCAGAGAGCGGATCGGAAGTGGAGCAGCTGGGACCTGAACCAGCACCCATATGGGATGCAGGCACTGCAGGCAGCGGCTCTACCTGCCACGCCACACCACCAGCTCCTATCCAACAGTCTCTACCTTACAATTTCAAGCAGGGTGAAATCTACCTGTAACTCTTGGAAGTGCCTATGCCAGGCCTTACCCAAAGTTTAGTGCTTCAGAAACCTCTAGGAGGCTGCAGTTCTGAGGGACCTTCCTAGTCAAGAGCTCTTTGATTTTAAAGGCTTCTCAGAATTTGGAAGGCTGATGTATGGATGGAGATCATGGAGCATTCGGTGGAAGGAGTTCCAGGGGTGTGTTTTGTGACTGGCAGAAATCCAGGACCCCAGGCAGCTCAGAGATCCCTGAAGGGAGAGCGAAGTCACTGGGGGAGCCTGGATCCGAGTCATGGCACCGATGTAAGGCAACCACAAAACAAACACCGGAGTAAGGGAACGAGTTTACTGGGGGAAAACCGACAGACTGGGAGGAAGGGGCGAAGAAGAAAAAGAGGGAGAAGGAGAGCGTAAGAGAGATCAAGAGAGAGAGATAGAGAGATCAGGAGATGGAGAGAAGGAGAGAGAGAGAGGAGAGAGAGAGAGAGAAAGAGAGAGAGAGGAGGAGAGAGCCAAAGAAGAGGATTTTTAAATCACTTAGCTTATTTCCACAAAAGTATGGTTAAGTGACCAGCACTTCAAAATATGAGGAATAAAAAGAGAATCATTCCATCTTAATCAATTTCATAGAATGTGCATAAAGTCATTTGTACTTTGCTCTTTGTTTTTGCTCTCTCCTGAAGTTACATATTTTAACCATTGATTTAAAGTATGCAGAGAAATTCATACAAGACCGCCCACAGAAATGGTAATGAAGGGACATTTTGCATAAAGGGCCTCAAAGTCATTTTGTAGAGGAGCAGAGATTTAAGGAAAATCAAGTAATTGGATCAAAAGCCTAAAGCTGGTTAGCAGAGAAAGGCGCCTGGAGTCTCTGTGTCCTGACCCACAGTGCGCTGTGTTTCCTTTACAAATGCACTCCCCACCTTGCCTGACCTGAAGAATTATTCAGGATACTTATTAAAGATGAGCATCTCCAAACACTGCTCCCGGAAACTGTGATTCAGTACACCTGGCAGGACACCCAAGCGTCTGCAGGTGTGTCCAGCATCCTAGGTGATTCTTACACTTAGCCAAGTTTGGGAATCACTACTATTTGTTGCTGAAGGTAAAAGTGACCGTTTTAGGCAAAAAGCAACATTTCTCACTAATCCATTTGTAAGTGAAGAAAACTAAGAATCTTCAATGTTTTGAATGATCCATTTGTTTTGCCTACTTATAAATTAGCAAACATGTTCTAGTCATGGAATACACCTTGCCTGCTGCCGAACCTTGCTTGACAAGAACACCAGGACAGGCCATTAGTAGCCTTCTTTTACATTCCCTGACCTCTTCCCTTTTGATACCTGTCGTAAGTACTTTGATTCAGACACTCACTTCCCAAACTGAACCACATCTCTGAAAACAGCCACACTTCCACTTTCTGGCCACTAACTCCCATTCTTCCAGATACCATCTGCTTTTTCACATAACTTGCACACTGAGAACTCCTGTTCCTCAACTGTCACTTTTGAAAGTTCCTGCCAGCACTTCTCTGCACTATGCTCTGTAAACACTGACCCCTTTCAAGTCCTTGAACATGACAAGCTCCCTTTTCTGCCTATAGCATTCTTCTGATAGCCTTCACATAGTTTCTTCTTAAAATTTCAGGATCTATGTTTGGTTTTGACATCTCCAGCATTTCTTATGACTACTGCACCTGCAGCAGTTGACTACTTCTTCCATTAATTAGCTTCTTAATGTCATATTAGTGTTCCTCATTTAATAATCTGTATTTACTTTATTTGGGCTGCATCAAACTTTAAGTTCCACAAGAGTATGGAATGTGCTTTGTTTACTCTTGTATTTCTTGTACCTAACATAATGACCAGCTTTTAGTAGTCAGTATATTCAACGGGGACATAATTTGTCCCTACTCACTTGTTACTTTCCCACTTTGTTACTCTTTGTTTCAGTGAATCCACTGATTACCCAAGTAATCAAAACAGAATTGAATCAACCAAATGAGTCTACAAGATCTAGCAATCAATCAATACTTTGGTGTATTTTATTTTTATTTATTTTGCATTTTATTGGAAGATAGAAGCAGAAAGATATATAGAGAGATCTCCTGTCTGCTGGTATACTCCCTACATGCCTGAAAAGAAAGGGCTGAACCAGGCCAAAATCATTAACTCAGATCTCTGTCTTGGTCTACCATACGGAAAGCAAGGTTCCGAAGTGTTTGAATCATCATTTGCTGCCTCCCGGGGTGTACATTAGCAGGAAGCTGGATCAGAAGTGGAGGAGTTGGAGTCTGGATTCAAATCAGGCACTTTGATACGTGAGGTGAATATGATAACCACTACTCTACAGAAATATTTGTTAGACTGGGGGCACTGTGATGGACTACTTCCATCCACTAGCCTGGCCCTGCTCCCCACACTCTTCTCAGACAGCTGTTAGCATACTCCCCATGCACCCAGGCAGGTAGGTAGCTGCCATCGATTCTGAGGCTGGCATTCAATCCCAGGAAATCTGTCTCCAGAGCCTGTGCTCTAACCTTGAAGCTACACTGTTCTCTCACTTTGATATAAGATGCAGGCGTCCCAAACAGTCTCCTAACCACTGTATCAGATGCCTGTCCCTGAGATGTTTTCTAGTATCTTTTCTTCAATCATCCCCATCCCTCTATTCATTCCTTCCTCCCCTCCTTCCTTCCATCTTCCTTTCTTTCTTCAAATACTAATAAAGTGTTCCCCCAGACATTAGGATGATTCTACTAACTTCTAACTTATTGAATAACTGAAACAGACATCCCGGCCCTCAGGGAGTCCATTCTGTATCTGTTACCTAAAGCTCTATTTCTCACTAGGAAGACTGAAAAATCACTTCTCAGACTACTGGTCTCCCTGCCTTTAGTTTCATCATTTTCTTTTTCTTCTTATTTCTTTTTGAGATTTAAAGGCAAGATTTATTAGAATGAAAGACCTCCATCCAGAGAAGAATGGAGGAGGACTCTAAGAGGTGCAAAGCCTGAAGATGCTGGTAGTAGTGGGGTTTTTAAGCATGATTTTGGAGGAAAAAAATCTTGGCAATCAGATTGACATTCAGTTACAAGGTGGAGACAAAACCCATCAAAAGACTGAGTCTGCAATCCTATTTGCCAAGGGCTGGGATAGTCAACTTGTTTACAATAAATTGTGAGCTCAGAAGGATGGAATCCCTATTCCCTTGCTAATCTTTTGGTAAAATTGGAAGCTTTCAAGGAGTGGGCAGGCAGGCACTTTTGACCTTGCTAAAGATAACTTTCTGTGGAAAGTAAGCACTCTGCACCCTGTTTCTGGGACCACCCTGACTGCCTATTAACCCATGTGACTCCTCACATTCCTCCACCCCAGAAGAATGGGCCCTAACTTCTGTTAGGGGAACTGGATGATGGCTGCTCTTGCTGCCTCACACTGAAAAGGGGCATCGTTGGGAATGGCAATCAAGACAGGGTTCCAGCAGCAGGTGGAGGGTGCAGTGTCAACTTTCAGAAACTACTTCCATCCAAGGTTTCATGTGCATGGCGATCTAGAATTTTTCAAGACTGAAGAAAATGAATCTAACAAGCAGATTCAACTTACAGGGTCAAAAACAAATGACAGAATCATTACTAGAGGACCTAAGAAAGGTGCTATCTAAACTACGAGCAAGTTTTCCCATTGAGAGGCAAACAGAAACTGACAGAGGGGCTTGGTAATATTCAGATGGGCTTTAATAATAATCAGGTTTGAGGCCCAGAATTATCTGTCTTTTCATATAGGGTACCAGAAGAGACATTATAAGGGAGGTGTGAACCTCTTTAGGGAAGGCACCTTGTTGATTTGCATGACCTAACTGGCCTGGGAGGAGAGCTGACCTGAGTAGAAGGTAGGTGGCATCTCTAATGGGAAATGTATAGTCCCTCCTACAATGCTACTGACCCTACTTTACCATCCCCTCAACAGTAGTGGTTACTTTGGAAACTGGGCTGAGTGAAGGGTGTTTTTTTAGCTTGGATCAGGTCTGTGGCTCTGATCCTTCAACCCCTGGGGCTATTCCATTTCCAGCGACCCTGCTCTTGGCTAGCACAGCTGCTAGGGGGCTCCAAAAGCTGACTTCTGTGTCCATCCGAAGCCCTAGCTTTCTTCATTGAAAACTGATGCCATTTGTGGTGGACTGGCCTGTTGGGTCTCCTTGATGGCAGATCACTGAGTAAAGCAGCCATTAATGGGCCTGCCACCTGTCTTTACATTGCTTCTGCTGCCTAGCTTCCTCTTCCTCCTGGTTCCTGTTAAAGCAAACCAGGAAACCTTTAAGGGAAGGCAAGTCGAGGGGGTGCTCAGTCCCATCTCTAATCTTTGGTGATGTAAGGTAGAAATCAATAGTCATGGACATGTTCTGATAGTGGTTTTTCTGTGAGGTAGACAATGCCCATAAGAAAGTTATGGCCTCACTTCAAAACTTTCTCTCCCTTTGGTTTGAAAAGAGAGGTTTTGTCTGTTTACTATGCTTATGGCAAGGTACATCTAGATGTGATATCATAATTTAAGCTCTCATTTTGGTTATGCTATTATTACAGAAACATGTTAGCCATCCCTTTTATAAGATCTAAAGATCAAATTGTACATCCTGGAGAGTCAGAATAGAATCAGTTTCCCATCTTGAAGAGAAAAGAGAAATGAGGGAACAAGTCAGGCTTCCCAGGCCACTTATTGTCAGTAACTCAATATCAAATGAAAACTTAGCAAACAATTTTAACTGCTAAATAACAAATATGAAAACATTTACCCAAAGGACCAATGCCCTTTATAAATTTCAAGACAAGAGTACATGTATTTGGAAATATCATTTAAATATCTAACACAAGTGTAATTTTTTGATCAGCAAACCTAGGTACAACCATATCAACAACTTAAACATTTTTAGTTTCTTTCTACTTACAAATTTAAAATATCTGGTACAAAGATTTAGGTCACATGATCCAAAAAGGGCACTTTTGGTTAATTTAGCAGTTTAAATTTATGAGCAATCTTTTATCTATAAGCTAATTAAAACAGAGCTCTTAATACATTTGTACAAAATGTGTACAATATGTACACATTTATAACATGCAAGATAAAACAATAAAGCAGTTCCAGTAATAGCTTCTTCTTTTTTTTTTTTTTTACAGGCAGAGTTAGACAGTGAGAGAGACAGAGACAGAGACAAAGGCCTTCCTTTTTCCATTGGTTCACCCCACAAGTGGCCGCTTCGGCCGGTGTGTTGCATCCGGCGCACTGCGCCAATCCGATCCGAAGCCAGGAGTCAGGTGCTTCCTCCTGGTCTCCCAAGCCGGTGCAAGGCCCAAGGACCTGGGCCATCCTCCACTGCACTCCCGAGCCACAGCAGAGAACTGGACTGGAAGAGGAGTAACTGGGACAGAATCCAGCACCCCGACCGGGACTAGAACCCGAAGTGCCGGCGCCGCAGGCGGAGGATTAGCCTAGTGAGCCACGGCACCAGCCCAGTAATAGCTTCTTATAATATATAACTTTTTTTTTTAAATCCCAATCAATTAAAATTACTTCCTGCTCTTAGTAATTTGAATTAACCATACTTTTTCTCAGTCGGAACTTGAAGTCCAATTTTGGCTTTAACTGCTTATAAAACTGTCCCAAAGTATTGAATACAATAGAGGTCAGGAAAAAGAAGAAGTCCTTTGGAACCTAAAAGAGGACACATTTAAATATAGAACCAACAATGTTGTAACTTCCATGAGCAGTAAATCTGAATTTAAGTGTTTAGAGAATACAAAACTGTGAATAATGAAAGACTTAAGTAGCCATATTTTAAAATTACAAACTCATTAACCAACAAGAAGAGGCACTTGCTTACTCCACACAATATCTTAGAAAGTACCTGTAGGATTTTATAGAACATCCTTTTTAGGTCTCTGGGCCTTTTCATTAAGATAACCATAATACCTGAAAATACAAGGTCATTAGACTTTTTAACTTTTGGACATTTGTATCAGTAGAATTTTACATTATCACAACTTAAAATTTGATACCACTTCACATCTTGACAGTACCTTTAATATAATCCAAATAGCCTGATTAGTTGGTATCTCTACAAGATGAAAGATATATCTTTTGGTATTTCCCAGGCCTAACTGGAAATATGAAAGTCCAAAGAAGTTGGAACTATGATTTTTTAATGCCTGCCAACGATGCCAAGAGGCTTAAAATATCTGGTTGAAATTGGATCCCTTAACATCATGAGGTAATATAGAGCAGATTTGATCGTTGTTACGAAATGACTACTCAGATGCTTTAGAATCAGTATATACTTAAATAAACCATAACTCTTTTAAAACTCAGCTGTTTTTAAATAATCAGAACTCAACAGAGACATTACGAGAACATAAGAGATTACTTTAGCAGAACACAAAATCTGTCTCTTTGGTCATCCCAAAATTTGGAAATAAAACCTTAAATATAAGAGTTAGCAAATGGAATTATCCCATAACTTGGAACAATTTTAACAGAGTCAGAACCACTGAAGAGAAAATAGCTTACTGGAGCTGGCTAGAAAACTGAGAGTCACCAATTAAACAAAAACTATTAAAAGGAGATGCTGCAATTTTTTTTTTTTTTTTTTGACAGGCAGAGTGGACAGTGAGAGAGAGAGAGACATAGAGAAAGGTCTTCCTTTGCCATTGGTTCACCCTCCAATGGCCACTGCGGCTGCCGCGCTGCGGCCGGTGCACTGCGCTGATCCGATGGCAGGAGCCAGGTGCTTCTCCTGGTCTTCCATGGGGTCCAGGGCCCAAGTACTTGGGCCATCCTCCACTGCACTCCCTGGCCACAGCAGAGAGCTGGCCTGGAAGAGGGGCAACCGGGACAGAATCCGGCGCCCTGACCGGGACTAGAACCCAGTATGCCGGTGCCGCAAAGCGGAGGATTAGCCTATTGAGCCGCAGTGCCGGCCAATGCTGCAATTTTAAAACAGATTTTTAAGACTATTTCAAAATATTTACTAACATATATGCACTGCAAAAACCTCATTGCTTTAACAGAGGATCAGATTCTAGTTCTATGTCAAATCAGACAATATTTTCTAAACAGGATAACACATCGAATCTCAACCTTAGTTACTTTCAAGTGGTGTTGAACTATTTCCATGTGAACAATTTAGGAAAACATATGTTAACAAACCCAAATAGTTTTCCCATAGAATATAAGATGCTAAGAGTACCAAAGTTTACATTTAGACACATTTATCTCATTTGCCTTTACCCAATCTATGTTTAGCGATTACACCTAGAAGATTGAAAATGCTGCTATTATATCATACCTGTACCTGAATTAAGGTCAAAATTACATTTATATGGAATTCTACTCCTTTTTATAAAACTATAGCTATAAATCAGTAACATTAAACCAGAGATTGCAAAATCCACCTTAGAGGGGCTATAATAAGCACTGATTACCCATTGCTATCAGAAACCTGTTAAATCAAGTTGCAAAACAAGTTTGGCAAGTTATAAAGCACTATTTTTTATTTATTATTTCCCTCTCAAAGGAACTTTTTATTTAAGGAATACAGACCTCATGCATTTCATAAATACAACTTTAGAAATATAGTGATTCTTCCCACCATACCCACCCTCCCCCACTCTGCCACCCCTCCTCCTCTCCCATTCCCAGTTCCATTCTCCACCAAGATTCATTTTTGATTAACTTTATACACAGAAGACCAACTCTATACTAAGTAAAGAGTTCAGCAATTTGCATGAACCCCCCCCCCAAAAAAAAACGTATTCCTCAACAGTTGAGACAAGGACAAAGCAATATTTTTAAAGACAGCGGTCTTCCTAGAATAAATGGAGAGAAATTCTTTTAAACCCAATGACCAGTTAACAGTTGAAACAAATTCTCATGCATGAGATTGTTATTTACTAAAGATATCTTTTTAAATTTTAAATTGAATTTGAGTCTTTTATACCCCCCCAAAACAAAACAAAACAAAACAAAACAAAAATCCACCTTAGGCCAGCAATGCCTAGTCAACAGTCAGCTACTTGGGACTGCCTCTGAAACAGGCAGCTTCAGGATAGGTCCCAAGGGTGACTGCAGGCCAGGGGCCAATGTGCCAGGGACAAGAAATACACTGGAGATGGTTCCCCATTATGTTAGGTTTATGGGAGGGGACATCATTAAGAGCAGACGGTCACCCCTCCAGAGGTTCCTAAAGAGATTCTGATGGGAGGCAGAATAGAGGCAACAGCCTACATGGAGGCCCCTGTAAGAGTGGGTGAAGAAGCAGGGCAGGGGGAGAAACACTGGAGGCCCTGCGAAACTGAGGTTATTGGCCCTAGATTCTTGCCCATAAACCACTGGGCAAAATTACATCAATGGGGGCAATGGCCACCTGATTAAAAAAACTCCTGGTCGGTGCCGTGGCTCAATAGGCTAATCCTCCACCTTGCGGTGCCGGCACACCGGGTTCTAGTCCTGGTTGGGGCACCGGATTCTGTCCCAGTTGCCCCTCTTCCAGGCCAGCTCTCTGCTGTGGTCCGGGAGTGCAGTGGAGGATGGCCCAAGTGCTTGGGCCCTGGACCCCATGGGAGACCAGGATAAGCTCCTGGCTCCTGCCTTCGGATCAGCGCAGTGCGCCGGCCGGCCGCAGCATGCTGGCCGCGGCGGCCATTGAAGAGTGAACCAATGGCAAAGGAAGACCTTTCTCTCTGTCTCTCTCTCTCACTGTCCACTCTGCCTGTCAAAAAAAAATAAAAATTAAAAAAAAAAAAAAAACTCCTTCACCAGGGATTAAAAGCCTCAATAATAGTCAAGCAGGACAACAAAGGGACCGTGGCGGCTCACTAAATAGACCCAAGGACCTGTGACACTCTGGAAAACAATTTAATGCATACTGGAGCACACGTATGGAAATAGAGGCAAGAGGCCAGTTAGGAGGCAGAGTTCTGAGACAGGGAGTCAGAGGAGAGCAGCTGGCACTATTCAAAACTCACTTAGGATAACTTCTCTATCCTCTAGCTTGTAACCCAGACCGGTGGGGTACAGCAAAAGATGAGGCATTTTCTTTAAGCTCAGAGGTCAAAGGCATCCCAAAGTCTAAGGATGCATCCCCAGGGGTTGCCTTCTGTAATGAGAGTATAAAAACTGAAGGGTTCCCCAGTTCTTATCTCTCCAGAATTTGAGATATCTCTCAAAACTTTCTCACTGCCTGTGGTGTCCAGATGTGCACTGAAGCCCACAGGGAAGGGAGGAACGTGAGAGTGGGGTTAACATGGGTTACCCATACTCACTCAGCCCTCCATGCCTTAGCCTATTTGTCAGAATAGCACATGCAGGGAGTGATAAATTTCTTTACTGGTGATGTGCTAGACTGGGCCTCTTTCTGGTCAAAAATATTCTGTTGCTTTTTCTTATACATAAGACTGTTAACCCTGAGCCTTAGCTGGTGGGCTTAATTTCAACAATGAGCCTTCATGGCAAGAGCCTTAACAAAGGTATTTTTAAGCTAGAGAGTGCCAGCCCTGGTTACCACCTAGGTTGGTGACTAGGGAGGTAAAGACACAAAGAAGCATAGTGGGGACTGACACTGTGGTGTAGCAAGTAAAACCACTGCCTACAGTGCCGGCATCCCATATGGGTGATGGTTTGAGTCCTGGCTGCTCCACTTCCAATCCAGCTCTCTACTATGGCCTGGGAAAGCAGTAGAAGATGGCCCAAGTCTTTGGGCCCCTGAACTGATGTGGGAGATCCGGAAGAAGCTCGTGGCTCTTGGCTTTGGATAGGTGCACTCTGGCCGTTGCAGCCATCTGGGGAGTGAACCAGCAGATGGAAGACCTCTCTCTCTCTCTCTCTCTCTCTCTCTCTATCTCTACCTCTCCCTCTCTGTAACTATGCCTTTTGAATAAATAAATAAATCTTTAAAAAATAATAAGCAGCAGAGTGGGGGAATAAAATTATCCCCAGTAAACCTCCTCTGAGGTATATACTCTATAGGAAGGACCAGACCGAAGTGACCCAAAAGAGACTTGAGAAGGAAGACAGGGGGTGCCAGATACATGCTGAAGCTTGTCTATACAAGTTTGGGTCATGTGGGGACTTAATGGGAGTCTAGATCCAAAAACTGCCTGTCTGCAAAAGGGATAACTAAGCTTTAACCCAGAGCTAATGGATAAAATGTCTAGGAAATACTCACTAATGGGACCAGGATTTCAGGTTTGTAGGAACTGAGACCTGGTGAGGTACTGGAAGCATTTAGAGGAGCAGAGAGAGATGGAGATTTTGTTGGGATCTGGTGTAAAGGAATAACTCATTGAGGCATGGAGGCTGGAGCCCATAGCCTCAATCCAAGCTGTGCCAAGTCTGGCTGACAAATTAATCTCTGAGGAAGGAAAAAAACATTGCAGTTTTTGGCCAACAGTCCATTGGGCCATCGGGGTCTGATGTTTAGTCAGGGAATCTTTAAAAAAATGCCAGAGTGTTCCTGGCCTGAATTTCATGGTTACTGCAAGCCCTTCCCCCAGTCCCACATGTCAGGCCAGTCCCTGTGAAAGGAAGTGGAATTGGAAAAAACCAACATTCCCAGAGCTGATGTGAAAAGTACAAAGAGAGGAGTCTCTGGCTTTACAGCTCATGAGGACTCCAAAAGGGCAGGGGATTTGCTCCCTGCAGGAGAGTGCGTTTACCGGCCCAACGCCATTCCAGCTCTCGGGGTCTGGTACCCGGCCACGAGACCTTCTGGGAGCACTGAAGTATTGCCCCAGCCAGGGTCTGCCAGTTGTCTCAAGGCCTTCTTCCAGTCCTACACGAAGGGCCAATCCACGCAAGAGGGAGGGGAGGTGTTTCAGAACCCAATATCTACAGTCAGGGACTGGATCTGGATCTGGCCAGGAGATTTTCAGTACACACTGGGGAGTGCCCTGGCCAGAGCCCTTCAGTCATCTTAAGGCCTCTTCCCCGTTCTTTCATGGAGGGCAGATCCACAGCAAAGAAGAGAAGGGTTAGAATAGAATCTCAGCTCCAGGCGATTGCTCTGGCCTAATCAGCAAGCCTTGCCCCTGAGTCTGAAGACTGGCAGCCAAGCTAATCACTTCTAACTGGCTGTCAGGGACCCGGTGTCTTGGAGAAAATGAGAATTGCTATGGAGGATAGTAAAATTCTCCGGAAAAAAAAAAAAAAAAACTGTCCATGTGCTCAGCAGTCCAGCGGGATGATCTGATGCTGGCTGGAGTTGAACTTGAGCAGGATCCGTGTCACATTGGAGCTGCTATCCGAGTAATGGCACCAAAATGTTATGGGTGAAATGGTGGTGGAGAAAATGTTACCTCGGTCCTTTGTCTCACATGGAAGAAGAATTTCTAAGTGGACAAGCAAAGAAATTGGAAAGCAAGATTTATTAGAGTCAAAGACCTCTGGCCAAAGCAGCATGGAGGGGGGCTCCAAGAGAGCCAAAACCCCTAGTTTCATAATTTTCAAGTCTGAGTCCAATTTCCAAGTTACCCTCCTAAATTCTTTCTTTTTAAATTTATTTACTTTTTTGAGAGTTATGAGGTTGGGGGAAGACGGGGATACACACACACACACACACACACACACACAGATCTTCCACCCACTGGTTCACTTCCCAAATGGCTGAAACAGCCAGAGCTGTGCCATGCCAAAGCCAGGAGTCTGAAAATCCATCTTGGTCTTCCATGTAGGTAGCAGAATCCCAAGCACCTGGGCCACCCTTCACTGCTTTCCTTAGCACATTAGCAGGAAGCTGGATCAGAAATAGAGCAGCCAGGACTTGAACTGGTACCCTCATCGGATGCCAGCATCATATGCAGTGGTTTAATCCACTGTGCCACAATGCCCAACCCTCTCCTAAATTTCTTAACAGCTTTTCTCTGCCTTAAATTTTGAGTGATTTTTCCATTCCTAAAACGTGAGCGTGTTTTCAGTAGTTTATCAGATGCTTTAATATCTGGTGTCTGCATACTTTCCAGCTATGACTCTCATCAGGCTCCCACTGGATATTACAGCACTACAAATTGTTCCCCAGGGACATTAGTCCCTCTCCTAGCTCTGTAACAAGGTTCATTTGTCACTGACGCCTGTACTACCATTCCTGTCACGTTTATTTGGCTAATTCCTATCCCTGGTTTATAATTTGATTCATATCTTACATTCTACAAAACAAACAACTCCACTCCTAGTTGAGTCTGTTTTCATTTATTTTTATGAGAATACTCCATAAACATCACTCCGCAGATGGCCGCCAATGGCCGGAACTGTGCCGATCAGAAGCCCGGAGCCAGGAGCAGCTTCTGGGTCTCTCATGTGGGTGCAGGGGCTCAAGGATTTGGGCCATCTTCTACTGCTTTCCCAGGCCATAGCAGAGAGCTGGATCAGAAGTGGAGCAGCAGACACTCGAACCGGTGCCCATATGGGATGCTGGCACTGCAGGCAGCAGCTTTACCAGCGCTACACCACAGCACTGGCCCCGATAACAACTCTTGTAGAAAATATTGTGGTATGACTTTTTTTTACTTAATATATATTTACTTTTGAGGACAATTTTAACATTGAATGTATAGAGTTCTCATCCAGTAAAGAAAATTCAACTTGATTAATTTGGTTGCACATGGCTTACGAAGTCATAAGAACTCACTGTTAATCTAGACTTTATACCTAACCACCATTCCTAGGCTTAAGATTCTTGACAAAACTGCACTTCCTCAGGGCTATATTAACTTTAGCCTTTCACAGAGCTGGTTTTTGTGATGCTCAATGAAAGGTGGCCTTGGGAAACATCAAATAAAGGGACGAGAGGTTTTCGAGAATTGAACTGGTTATGAAGGAACTACATTTGAGGCAGAGAAGCCTTCAGAAGGCAGATTTTAGATGATTTCTTGAACAAAGGATGGGCAGGGCCAGTATTTTAAAAGGGAGGTGTAAATGATGTTAAGCAAACTATGCCCTATTTATACATAGCACTGTGAAATCTTGGAAAAGGAAGAGGGAATATTAAAATTACATTATATGAGAACTGGTTGAACATGGATATTTTGAACAAATAGTTGTAATATGTCCTGTAAGAAAAGAAGAAAGAAAGCACAAAATAGGCCGGCGACGTGGCTCACTAGGCTAATCCTCCGCCTTGCGGCGCCTGCACACCGGGTTCTAGTCCCAGTCGGGGCGCCGGATTCTGTCCCGGTTGCCCCTCTTCCAGGCCATCACTCTGCTGTGCCCCAGGAGTGCAGTGGAGGATGGCCCAAGTGCTTGGGCCCTGCACCCCATGGGAGACCAGGAGAAGCACCTGGCTCCTGGCTTCAGATCGGCGCAGCACCAGCTGTGGCAGCCATTTTGAGGGTGAACCAGTGGAAGGAAGACCTTTCTCTCTCTCTCTCACTGTCTATATCTCTACCTGTCAAATAATAAAAAATCCAGAGAATGCAGACTGCAACTAGATTTATAAAAAAATACATATAATCATAAATATCCTGTTCATAAACCAAGTAAAGCTAACCTTGAAATGTCTCAGGATGTCTAACCTCTGTAGCTTATTTTAAAATACTATATTTATTTTAATTGCAGTTTCATTAGCCATCCAAATCATTTGCACCTATCCTAAACATATTGTGCAGTGACTCATCACACATCTGTGGCAAGTAAATATATACAGTATAATTTTAGAGTAGCAAATATTTGTGTATACATTTATAGCACAAGTAAAATTAACCTGAGCTGAAAATGCGAATTCTTCAGCATTGACCAACATTGTGCCATTTTCATCTTTAGAACCTGCATTTCTGTGCTATAATTTTCAGATCACCTCCCACCTTTAAATGCCAAACTTAATGGAAAACTCTTTTTTCTGTATACTCTTTGTTAGAAAAGTTCTTCTGCAATGAATGTTGAATGCTGTTAATTCCTATTTATGGCTTTAATAGCTTTCCATTAATGAAAAAAATCAGATACCCTTGATATACCCACCTCAGGGGTTCATTTAGAAGATGTTCTATTGATGTGAAAGAGAGTAAAATTGATTTCTGTTGAAGATATGAAAGTAGTAAAAATGCTCAAACTGTATGTTGGCACTAAAATGGCTTGTTTTATCACAAATATTTGTGGCATATGTTTTCCACTTATTTCCTCTAATAACTGTCTTGTGCTCTTCACATAGCTCAAATTCTCATTCCTAAACTATTATGCGTGCTGACAGAAAAAAAAAAGGGATGAAAATGATCCCATAACAGTTTCGTGAGAAGATAGCTAAATACAGAGATATTATCCCTGCATTTGGATTTGTGGAGTTTATGACTATTTGGATAATTGCAAAGTTTTCTTCTCAGATAAAGTAGATTCCCTAGGATAACTGCTTAGGATCTTAATGACTGCAAATTAAAAATCAGGTAAGATGTTGGAATTTAAGAACTTTCTACCATACAACTATATTTTTCTCATTCCCTTTAAAGTTGGGAATTTTGTAACTGTCAACATTTGCTGTTTTTGTCGCTCCCCCTCTTCGTGGAGGAACGACACAGGACCCTGCGCTGTTCTTTCGTCTGCTCGGCCCTCCCCGGGCTTGCTGCTGGTTCTTCCCGGGTTGGCTACTATCCCTTCCACCTCCGTGGAAGGGCAGTTCCCCCTGGCCACATTCCCCACTTCTGCAGGGGAGCGGCACACCGCCGGCCGGCTTTCTCGGGGGCTGCACAGGTGTTCCCCTTAGATGTTCCCCTTAGATGTTCCCCTTAGATGTTCCTGGTGCATGCCGTCTCTCTCCTCCTTTATAGTCCTCCTCCGCCAATCCCAACTTGGCTGCCCACACGCCGAGTACGCTGCTCTCCTCCAATCAGGAGTAGGTCCTACAGTTTATTGGCTGAACTGGAGGCACCTGTGTAGAAGCTGTTTTCTTCTCTCCCAGCGCCATATTGTGGGAGAGCAGATGCATAGAATAAGTCTTAATTCCAGTAACTTAGTCTAGTCCGAATTGCTCCCCACAGTTTTGTTTTCTGAAAATTGGACCATCTCCCAGGTATCTTGTTTAGAGGGTATGAGTTTTGCAGAGACTTCAGAGACAAAAGATGGACCTTGCAGTAGTCAGCAAGATTAGCTTCGGGCAGATGAGGTGTGGTGTAGAAAGAAGACCACCAAGGCCGGGGGAGTTTACTGTGAAACCAACACATAGAATAGGAATCATGTTGCTGCCAAAGTGGGACCAATACTGATGAATGGTTCCCAGAGCAAAACAGGATGAAAGAAGAAGCTCTTGACTCAGATTCAAACCCAAGATCCAATCGGACTTGCCTCAAACAGTGGAGTTAGAAACGTGCCAGGGGATTCCAGTTCAATCCCAACAAGGTGGCAGGTACCAATGCCATCTCACTGTGATCAATTTCAGTTCATAATTGATCATAATGATAGGATTAAGAGTAAAAGGGATCACATAAACAAGACTAGTGTCTGCTAATACTAACTGATAGAATCAAAAAGGGAGAGAACAATCCAACATGGGAAGCAGGAAACACAACAGACTCATAGAATGACAGGTGTCCTAAACAGCACTCTGGCCTCAGAATCAGCCCTAAAGGCATTTGGATCTGGCTAAAGAGCCCATGAGAGTATTTTAGGCATTTTGGAAAGTAAAGACACTGTGGAAAAAAAAAAAAAGACCTAAATCAAAGATCTCTGTGAGTGAGATCCCAGTGGAAAGAATGAGCCATCAAAGAAGGAGTTACCTTTCTCTAAAGGGAGGAGAGAACTTCCACTTTGACTATTACCTTGTCTAAATAAGATCAGAGTTGGTGAACTCAAAAGGCCTCCATAGCCATGGCAACTCATGACAAGAGCCTAGGGTGATTACTGATGCCATAAACAAGAGTGTCAATCGTTAAATCAACAACAGGAGTCACTGTGCACTTACTCCCCATGTAGGATCTCTGTCCTTAATGTGTTGTACGATGTGAATTAACGGTATAACTAGTACTCAAACAGTACTTTACACTTTGTGTTTCTGTGTGGGTGTAAACTGTTGAAATCTTTACTTAGTATATACTAAATTGATCTTCTGTATATAAAGATAATTGAAAATGAATCTTGATGTGAATGGAAGGGGAGAGGGAGCGGGAGATGGGATGGTTGGGGGTGAGAGGGAGGTTATGGGGGGAAAAAGCCACTGTAATCCAAAAGCTGTACTTTGAAAATTTATATTTATTAAAGTTTAAAAAAAAAAAAACAAAAACAAACAAAAACCAAACCCGAGATCACAAGATGAAGCAAAAGCCATCTCTAGCAAAAAGTCACAGGAAAGGGAAGACAAGCATGAGCCAGACCCTATGCATGGGTCTAAAGTAAGACACTTGTCTTCATAGTTCTACCTGATTCATGATGCCAAGGAGATAAACATTCAAGAAGCAAGTTATGTGGAAATTTATTTTGATTTTGACTAAAGTAGTCATCAGCATTGATGCGTAAAAATAATTATTATCATCAGTTTGTATGTATAGACACTTAAAAAGATTGGGTAATGCATGTGAAGCTGTAAAAATAAAGAAAGAAAATCTCTTCTAATTGATATAGAATATTTTCAAATGCAAAAAGCAAAATGAGAAAGAATTCCTATAGCTTCTTATGAGAAGGATTGCTTTTTGCTCGTTTGAGCAAAAAACATAATTCAGGGATTCATTGCACATGGAGACAGTGGGAATGGTGGGGATAGGAGATGATTAGTAGTAAAGAATGGACAGAGAAGTAATTCTTTGAGTATGGCTTTTTGTATAGTTCCACATCTCAGAATCATAGCAATGTTTCGCAAACAAAACTAAGAAATAATATGACTCAAACTGGATGTGGGAGGAAAGTCCAAAAAGAGAATATAAACAATAACAAATGTAACTCTTAAATCTAATCTTTATAAGATAGGTCTTACATCTAGGGACTTGCTACAGACAAAATAAGAAGAAGTCTTCAAATGTGACAAGGTCATGACATGGCAAGGTCATGGAAAACTGAGAAACCAACCCAGAGTTGGAGGATCTAACAGTTATGTGCAATGTGGTGTCTGCAATTGGATCCTAGATCAGAAAAGGAACACTAGCGGAAAAACTTGAAAAATCCTAATAATGTTTAGAGAGTTGGCAACAATTCTTAATCAGTGTTAATTTCTGATTTATATAATTATATTTATGCAAAATATTTTCAAAATGAGAAGCTACATAAAGAGTATTCAGGCACTCACTATTATTTTTGCAATATTTTAATTGTTTTGAAATAAGAAGTAAAGGGGTGGGCATTTAAGCTGCTACTGGGATGCCTTCACCCCATATTGGAATATTTGATTTCAAGTCTTGACTGTGCTTTCCATTTCAGCATCCTGCTAATGTTCACCCTGGGAAGCGGCAGATGAAAGCTGAAATGATTGAGTCCCTGCTACCAGGGTAGGAGGCTTAAGTTGTGTTCCCAGCTTCCGGCTTCTGCCTAGTCCAGCCCTGGCTGTTGTGAGCATTTGGAGAGTGAACCAGTGAATGTGAAATCTCTCTCACGCTCACTCTCTCTCTTTCTTTGCATTTTTACTTTTCAAATCAATAAAATAAATACATTTTAGTACTTATTCAAAAATAATTCAAAACATGACCAGCCTCAGTACTATCATAGAAAACCATTATTATTAAACTTTTGTGTTCATTGACCTACCACTTCAGGGGCTTTATTATATCATCTATTAATGTGGCAAAATCCTTGGTCACTGAGTGTTTCCTAAATTCTGTAATCATTTGTCTGACAATTTCACCAACATGGAACTACCATCCCCACTAGAGTAATTTTATCCCTTTATATTCACTTTTCTGGCAAAATAGTCCATAGAATATATCCAATGAGATTAAATTTTCTTGCAGTTTCAATCTGGTAACAATGAAATTTGCCAATTGAATGTTTTCTGAGTTTATTGGAAGGCTCTGGTATAGGAACTATTGTTTATATAATTTGAACAATGACAGTTCCTCCCTATTTAGGAAGACTGTGATAGATGTAACTTGATCAACCAAAGTATCCTATCATTAGAGTGAAAGATTGATGCACCTGTTGTTCTTGTATCTCTCAATCATAGTATCAAAGGCTATGTAGAAAAATTTAACCCACCACCTACACAAAGTTGCTGCACATCTTCAAGGATGTGGCAAACATCATAGTCATGTGTCAAACAGACATTAATCCCCAGATGTATTAACTAGATCACAGGTAATAACCATTGCTATAATGTAGAGATGTATTTTCTGAAAATTCTTCTATAGAATGGTGCTTCTAAGGGATGTCAAATGGTGTTCAATGAAGGCAGGTAGAGAGCTTTCATTTGTACATATACATGCAGAAAACAAGCAAATTTTTAGGTGTTTGTCTTTAAAAACAAAATTTAAAATTTTTCACTCATGTTTAATTCTCAATTCAGATACCCAAATTCAGCTGTAATAGCTAGAGATTATGTCTGATTGCTTTAAATAAGAATTGGCTAAGTTTAAGGAATATCTAGTTAATTTTTTCCTGTAATACATGAAGTCTCAAAGTTTTAATTGTCTTCAAATTGTATCATGTAATGTCAAGGAGAGGGTAATAGTGTGTGTGGCATTTCACAAACTGATTTGACCACATTGATTGCCAACACTTGCCCTTTTTCTCAGAATATTTTAAGGACTATAATTCTTTGGAACACATTTTTTGAAAATAGGATGTTAAGGATAACA
This sequence comes from Oryctolagus cuniculus, assembly GCF_051225735.1. NCBI lineage: Eukaryota > Metazoa > Chordata > Mammalia > Lagomorpha > Leporidae > Oryctolagus > Oryctolagus cuniculus. The sequence goes on from NC_142867.1 coordinate 189,206,862, forward strand.
AATCTTTCAAGTCACTAAGTAATCTTTAAGTGTAACAAACAACAATAGAAAAATAAAATCTCTGTGCTCACAATTGTGCTGGAAAAGTAAAGTTTATACTTAGACATCAATAAGGGATCAAATAATGACAATATAGTAAAATACCAAATATTATGGCTCAGAAGATGATTGCCATAACTACTGTCAACATGATTTAGAATCAGTAAAGGAAGTAAATTAGAAAAAGGGAGACTTGAGCCAAGCTTTGTTGTGTGAGTAGGTTTTGCAAAGGTAGAGAACAGAATTGCATATAGAATGCTCCACACACAGTAGGTGTTTATTAAATGCTTGTTAATTAACCAACTAGCTAAACTGTGTAGCCCTCCCAGGAAACATGGCCTGACTCAATCTGGAGATGAGCCACTAGAAACTTTCCATCTGGCAGTGACACAGTGGAGGAGCCTTTGCAGGAAATCATTAGAGTCACTTTGAAGAGAATGCACAAGGTCTTTCTCCAGCAACCTGCAGTGAAACTATTCAGAATGGTTTGGCCATCCTGGAATTCTTCCTTCAGCAATAAAAACTTGGCTAGAGTGGTGGCGGATTGAAGATACAGTCTACCATCTCCATCTTTCTCAGAGACAGTCATGAATACCTCTGTTTTAAGGAAGAAGTAATGCAGAAATATTTTACTACATCATCACTCCCTCCATGGAACTTCCATTAAGGCAAAACACTGGCTGAGCAAGTCAGATAAGCAGGTCTTACAAGCAAGATTATATAAGTAACACAAGTGTTAAGCTACATAGGGATATTTCCACCAATTGGAATGAAAGAGGCACACAAGATATACACTTTCTTAAGTCTTTCTTTGTATATGGTCCATATCTTGTTCATCACTGCTTTGTATGATCACACGTTACACATGGTGTGTCCTCAGGAAATAGCTCTACCTTTATTAGCTTAGATGTGGTTTATCAGACAAACCCTGGTAGAAGCCTCTAACTTCAGCAAACATTATGAATAAAAAAAGGAAAAAAACATAAATGATATTAAAATGGAAAATGGAAGTGCAAACTTTTCCAATAATTTTCATAGGTCAGGAGAAATTTAGGTATGGAAAGTAGCTTTAGACCCTGTTAAAAATACAGTAGCCCCCTCTGCCCTTATATGCAGTTTGCTTTTAGTGGTTTCAGCTACCCCTGGTCAATAATGTTCCAAAAATATTAAATAGAGAATGTCATAAATAAATAATTAATGTGGTTTTTAAAATTACAGTAAATTACTATAATTATTTCTGCTTATTTTTGTTAATATACTATGTGCCTAATTTATAAATTAAACTTTATCACATATAAGTATGTATAAAAAAAACCACAGTATTTATAGTGTTTGGTACTATCTATTGTTTCAGGAATTCACTGGGAATCCTGGAACATAAAGGGGGAATTACTAAAAATAATAAAAGGTGTTAAGGCAGAATACATATCTCTGTCCTACTAAATTCAATAGCTATAATGGAAGAAAATTTTTAAAAAGAATGATGTATACTCAACCTTCCATTAAAAAGATAAAACAAAGGAAAAAAAATCAAACAAATTCCAACAAGAATATTTTTTGTAAAGATTTATTTTGTTTATTTGAAAGACAGAGTTACAGAGAGAGCTAGAGTCAGAGCGAGAGGTCTTCCATCCATTGGTTCACTCCCCAGATGGCCACAACGGCCAGAACTGAGCCGACCCGAAGTCAGGAGCCAGGAGCTTCTTCCGGGTCTCCCACCTGGGTGCAGAGGCCCAAGGACTCAGGCCACCCTCCACTGCTTTCCCAGGCCACAGCAGAGAGCTGGATCAGAAGAGGAGTAGCCAGGACTAGAATCGAAGCCCCTATGAGATTCCAGAGCTTCAGGCCAGGGTTTTAACCTGCTGCACCACAGCACCGGCCCCAACATGGCTTTTTAAGTTAGTCCACTTGTGCTTCTGCAGTAAAATACTTCAGGCTGAGTAATTTATAAATCATAAAAATTTATTTGTCACAATTCTAGAAGCTAGGGAGTCCAGAGCAAGGCTTCATTCAGCAGGTTCAGTGCCTGGTGAGGGCTTGCTGTCTGCTTCCAAGAAGGGGTGGTATATGGCATCCTCTGGCGGGACAGACTGTGTAACATGCAAACTGTAAAACCAAAGGCCCTGGCAGCAATTTTGACCTCTCCTAGAAGGGCATTATGGTATGAATTTAGTTGCTTCTCAGAGAAGGCTCTCCCTCTTCATACTATTTCACCTTAGTGTTTAAGTTTGGGGAGAAATCTACATTCAATGCATAGCAATATTCATAGCAAAAAAATTAGCCTAGAAGTGAAATTAATACAATCATCAAGTTAATAGTCTCAAGACTAACAGGCCAAGCATTCAGAGTTTCAAAGCAAATTCTTTGCTTAGACGGCTGTCAGGAATAAAGTTTAATCTGGATCTTGAGTGTTACAGACAAACAGAATAGATAAAGGCATTCTGTGTGGGAAAGCTAAAAACAAGTTTAAAAACATCGTTCTAATGCCTGATTGCACAACCATTCCATTTCTTAAACTTATATTAATATAAAGAAAACATATTTCATGTATTTCACGGGTAGAATACTAAGACGATAACCATCCTTTCCTCCCTTCCTCTGTCTCCCTCAGTCCCACCTCCTTCCTTCCTCTCTTTTTAAATAATCATTTATTTATTTGAAACACAGAGTGATAGAGATGGAGAGGAAGACATGGAGAGAGATCTTCCATCTGTTGGTTCATTCCCCAAATGACCACAAAGCTCCAGGCTGGGCCAGGCTACAGCCAGAAGCCGAGAACTCCCTCCAGATCTCACATCTGGGCAGCAGAACCTGAAGTACTTGGGTCACCCTCTGCTGCTTTCCTAGGCACAGTACCAGGAAACTGAACAGAAGGCAGAACAGGTGGGGCTTGATCCTGCATCCCCAGATGAGATGTCAGTGTTGCAAGCAGTGGCTTAACTTGCTGTGCTACAATGCTGGCTCAGAGTAGCTTTATTTTTCTTCAGTAATCTCATCTTTTTTGTTAAGATAAGAAAGTGCCCTGCATAAAAATTAAGTGTTGCCAGAAGATGCCATCATACTAATAAATACATCTATACCATTCACAAACAACTTGAAATTTCTTTGAAGATACATTAATGGATGGTTATAATTACATATCTTTCAAAAATCTTTTGTTGTAAATATAACCAATGAGATCATTTTTACGGATACTATTTGTCTTAATAAAAAAGACAAATATTTTAAAAAGTCAAAATATCTCCTTTAATCTTAAATTCTTAGCTCAGGTACCTAAATATAGACGTAAGTTCCTAGTAATTATATCTGATCTCTTTAAACAAAGGATGGATAATCTGAAGATGATTTGCTTTGATCTTTTTTAAAACTGCAGGTATTATTGAACTTTCTGCATAACTTTTGATGTACCTGTCATTATAAATTAAAATATTATTTATTTTTAATAAATAAAATATGAATGTTTTAATAAATGAAATATGAATATTTATGAGGAAACTATTCTGAAAAATGGCCTTTCCTGAAGCTTAAGTCTTAGTCATCAACAAATGTACCCATTGAACAAGAAGAACATTTAATTAATTAAAGGTTATGACTCCATATTATAAATGTACTGGTTTGCTCATTGTTTGAATCCCTTTATGAGAACAGAAACCTTAGTTGCATTATTTAACACTTTATCTCATTACTTAAGATACAAATGTAATAAACTTTACTTCAATGTGTGAGTGAAATGAACAAGCTGACAAATACATAAATAAATGTGTGCATAAGGGCTGGCATTGTGGCATAGAAGGTAAAGATGCCCACTGCTATGCCAGTATCCTATATGGGTGCTTCTTCACTTCCAGATAATGGCCAGAGAAAAGCAGCAGAATCGACCCAAATGTTTGGGTCCCTGTCACCCATGTGAAGACCCAAAAGAAGCTGCTGGATCCTGGCTTCAGCCTGGCGCAGCTGGGCTGCTGCAGCCATCTTGGGGAGTGAACAAGTAGATGGAAGATCTCTCTCTATCTCTCCCTTTCTCTTTGTAACTCTGACTTTCAAATAAATAAATAATCTTTAAAAGAATTTTTAAAATTTTTTAAAATGTGTAAATATTACCAGGGAAACCTTTCTATTCAAAAGTAGATACTCAATTTAAATAAAAAAGTACCAAAGATTTTCAGGAGCCCTTCAGTTGGGTTCCTGACCACTCCTGGCAGATGTTAACTATAAAGAGTCGGAAGAATTCTTTGGTTCTTTGGAATCCTCTGTGTCCAGAATAGATAGCAGTTTTAGAAGCAATAAAATATAATCAGGACCTTTTTCAAAGGACGGAGAAGTTGGTTGTACTATGTTTGTTGGAACCCAGAACTGTGCTTTAGGTCTGTCAATCTTTAAAAATTTTGTCTAGGACTCTATCATAAGTCTTTTTGATTACTCCTAGCTTACAGACAAGAGGACTCGGCAATTTTCATTCTTTGACTCTAGCATTGAAGTTTCTTGGAAACTGTACTTTGAATCTGTACATAAGCTCCTGCCATCTTTCATTTTCACTTGTGCTGAAGCTGAGCACCACCTCAGAACAAACCTCTTGCTTCCTTTGTATTTAATTTTTTTACTTTAGTCTTCACTAAGACTCTTCTTCCTATACTTTATGCCCTTAGACCACACAAGAGCCCTGTCTTCTCTGATTTAATAAAGGGGAAAGGAAAAGAAAAGAATGGAAGTAAGGATGGAAGGCAGGGAGGGAAAGAGGGAGGGAGGGAGGTTGGAAGGGAGGAAGGGAGGGGGGGAGGGAATGGGGGGAAGGAGGGAGGAAGGGATAAAATAGACTGGACAATAGCATTTATATTTTGGGATAAACAATACAATGTCCTAGAAATTTCTATTTAAGTCAAAATAGTACAAGAACTATTGAAGATAAAAATTTATTATCCATTAATCTGAAAGAATTGATCAATTATATAGTCTTCCTTGAAGGAAGAAAAGAACTAGCCTAGGAACAAATTATTGGGCATTCAGGAAGAAAGGTACCCTAATAGGAATGAAACATGCATGGAAAGAAAGATAAGTGGATTCCAAATTTGCTTGTCTTATGCTTTGACCCATGAGTTTGTACATGAATAGTATTTGAAGAATTTGAATGCACTAGGAGCCTTTAAAGGATTCTATCATATCTTTTAAGTTCCAATTTTGTTCTAAGCAAAATTTACAGGCTTAAAAGCATAATACATAATTTTATTTGGAGCAGAGGAAAACAAGCCTTTAATGGCTCTGTTAGAGATAATGATCTGGAAAAGAGGGACAATATTTTGCATTATTTGTATCTCTTTGATCAAGGCTTACTAAAGGCTAAAAGCCAAAATATATAAAGCCTCTTTTAATGTATCTTGCTGTCTCCTGAATATATATAACTCCACTTTGCAAAAGACAACTAATTCATTTTTATTGCATAAAATCTGACTTTTCATAACTATACAACATAGTGTAAACATCATTAAAAACTGAGAAAATTTATATATAAGCAACGAATGCAGCAAACATGCTTAAATGTAAATGTAAAACATAAACCCCAAACAATAAGCTTCCATGAATACTGCACTATTTAGACATTTTTCAGATGGCCTTTTTCTATTTTGACAGCCAAGTGAACGTTATATATAGAGGGACTCTCTTTGGAAGATAGACTTCCTGTGTGGTTCCCTTTATTCTGAATACAACTGTAAGACATTTCAATATGTGGGAAGTATCTATGTTATAGAGAGTTGGAAAACATTCAGCCAGAAGGCACTGAAACAGTCAAATACTTGCCAATCCAACATGCTTGTCCATAATGATTCATTCTCTACTTCAAACACATTTTGAAAGTCTAGGGCAATCCAACCTACACAGTTAACAAACGCTTTTTACTTTTAACCTTCTTATAGGTGCACTTACAAAAATGGAATACAGAGTCTAACTTTTAGCAATTTACAGTTCTGGGAGGTGGTTTTGTTCCAGCGCTCCTCTGTGAGATGAAAATTAACTGCAAAACCCTATCTTTACATCTTCTGTGACCTTTGTTCTTACTCTTTTCATACTTATTTTATATACAGCTGTAAGATAAGAAATCAGCAATACAACTTCCTGCATGAAAGAAAGCAGTGATTTCCAGAATCTTGGCTTTAATTTGATTAATATTCTCAGCATGGGTTCCATTCTATCCAGCTGGAAATTATCTTTGAGTTATTCGGATATGACAAATGTGTGTGAATTTTCAATGTGTGAGAACAAAACAACATTGTTGATGATTCATCATTTATAGCAAAATCTTGACAACTTTTTTCCTTTCATGACTTTTAAGAGACCAGGGTTGTAATAAGGTATCCTCTCTACTCTGCTCGAGCCCTATTTAAGAGGAGAACTTGCTTGAATTATTGTATTCTAAGAGACATGTGTTCAACATATTTTCTTTCAAGAAAGATAATTGATGGAATTTTTGAGCAGTGTAGACTAAGAAGTTAGAAGAAAGAAGAAGCAAAGGAATGAAACAAGAAATATTACTTCTCTGGCAATAAGCATTTTGTGAACACAATGCCACAAAAGACTAATATTCTCGACATTAGCTCTTACAAACATCATGACAAAACTTGGAGGATGTCTTAGTTTCAAACTTTTTGAAAATTTATAAACACAATACATATTGCAGATATCATTAAAAATTCCCTTCAGTTCTGATGAATAAACTATTAAGAAATGTGAATAGTGTAAGAAGAGCATAATTTCTTAAAAAAAAAAAAACTAAAAACTTCCATGTAGTTTTTTAAAAAGGAGCAGCATCTTAATAGTAAGCTTCTTTCAAAGCATTGAGGGAGTTATAAAATGGAAATGTACAATCCCTAGTATTTTTATATTTTTTTTTGAAGGAAATATTTGAGAGGCAGAGAGAAAGAGCAGGCTCCTACTTGCTGGTAAACTCTCTAAACACTTGCAAAGGCCAAGACTGGGCCAGGGCTGAAGCCAGGATCTGGGAACTGAATCTGGCTCTTCCAGATGGGTGGCAGGAACCCAGTCACTTGAGCCATCACTGCTGCTTCCCACAATCCACATTATCAGGAAGCTGGAACCAGGACCTTAACCTAAGTGCTCTGATGTGGGATGAATTCATTTTAAGAACTATGCTAAACACCTGCTGCTACAATCCCTAATATTGTCATGAAAATAGACTAATTTATATAATATTTACATATTTTATGTAATCTTTTATGATCTGTACATTATTAAATGACTACAAGCGAAAAATGAGAAAAGTAAGTTTGTAAAATATATGGGAATGTAAATGCTCTTCAAGGTCATGTAATGAAACATAGACAGTTTATTTCATCTCAGTCATAACATTTTGCTATTTAACTGCATTTCAATTTTTTAAATTTTATTCAGATGCTTCTTTAAAAGATCGTAAGGCAGCATAAATTACAAAGCATTATAATGAATGAATAAGGAAAAGATAGACAATCAAATAGAAAAATGGGTAAAATACTTGAACAGGTACACCACAAAAGAGAATCCCAAATAGTCACTAGCTATATGAAAAGGTAGCAAACTTAATTGGCCATTGTGGAAATGGCAATTGTAACACCAAGACAGTAATATACATAAATCTTCAGATGGCTAAAATGGAAAAAATATACATTATTAGGTTTCTGCCAAATGTGTATCATCTAGTATATTTTGGATAATATGATCCAGCAGTTATCATTCTAGATAGATAGCTATTATAACTTCATTCTGTACCCTATGCCATGTAAAAGAATGTTCACAGCAAAGTCAATAGTAATATCTTAGGTGGAAACTGCTCAAATGCCCGCCCACCAGATGTCATATTAATACAATGAAGTACATAGCAATAAAAACAAAGGAAGTCCCACATGTAAGAATATAAGTGGATCTCACAAATATAATATTAAGCTAAAGAGATCAGACACAAGCTACTTTGAATGAATCTGTTTATACATGGAACTTCAAAAAGTCCATGGGGGATGGACATTTGGTATAGCAGTTAAGTGGCTGCCTGATTTCAGGCCCAGGTACTCTCTCTCAGATTCAGCTTCCTGCTAATGCACTCATTGGCAGGAAGTCATTAGCAAGTCAGCAGATGATGGCTCCAGTACTTGGGTATCTCCAGCCATGTGGGAGATCTGGATTAAGTTCCAGGTTCCTGGCCCAGCCATTGCTATTGTAGGCATTTGGGGAAGTGAAGCAGCAGATGGATGATCTCTGTCTCTGACTCTGTGTGTGTGTGTGTGTGTGTGCACTTTCTGTGTCACTCTACCTTTCAAATAAAATGAAATAAATTTTAATGAAATTTTAAAAGCATATTAATAAAATTTAAATTTTCTAAAAGTTTATGAAAAACAGGATGAAAAGATAATTTTATTTTGGTGCAAAAAATGCGAAATCCATGCATACTATTTTCATAATTTGCATTTCTATGGCTTTTTAAAAAGTGATTTTCATTTCATTTGAAAGGCATATGTGTGTGTGTGTGAAAGAGAGAGGCATTTTCAAATACACATAACTCAAACTAGGTAACAACAATCCCAGGAGCCTGGAATTCAATCCAGATCTTCCATGTGGGTGGAAGTGACCCATGTACTTGAGGCATCGTCTGCTGCCTTTCAGGATGTCCATTAGCAGGAAACTAGAATCAGAAGTGTAACTGGAACTCAAACCCAGTCATTCTGATATGGGACGTGATCATCCAACGTGGCCTTTTTCTTTTTTTTTTTTTTCTTTTTTTTTTTCTTTCTTTTTTTTTTTTTTTGACAGGCAGAGTGGACAGTGAGAGAGAAAGACAGAAAGAAAGGTCTTCCTTTGCCGTTGGTTCATCCTCCAATGGCCGCCGCGGCTGGCATGCTGCAGCCGGCGCACCACGCTGATGCAATGGCAGGAGCCAGGTACTTCTCCTGGTCTCCCATGGGGTGCAGGGTCCAAGGACTTGGGCCACCCTCCACTGCACTCCCGGGCCACAGCACAGAGCTGGCCTGGAAGAGGGGCAACCGGGTCAACGTGGTCTTAGCCACTGTGCCCAATGCTACTCCCCCCATGAATTTTTAAATATTTCTTTATATAAAGTTAAAAACCAGATAAACTTAATCTGTTTCAGAAGTAAGAATCACAGTTAATTCTGCCAAGGGCAGTGACAGGGTCTGTAAGCGCCCCTCCTCTCTCCAGTCTAGCTTCCTGCCAATGCACACCATGGGTGGCAGCAGGTGATGACTCAAGTACTTGAGTCCCGACCCATGTGGGATACTGGGATTCAAGTCCGGGCTTCTGCCTTCAGCCTAACCCAGACCTGGACATTGTGGGCATTTGGGAAGTAAGCCATTAGATGGGGTATCTCTCTCTGTCTCTCCATTTCTATCTCTGTGGAAGGAAGGAAGGAAGGAAGGAAGGAAGGAAGGAAGGAAGGAAGGGAGGGAGGGAGGGAGGGGAGAGAAAGAGAGGAAGGGAGGAAGGAGAAAAAAAGAAAAAGAAAGAAAAGAAGAAAGAAAAAATTTTAAAATGACACAAGAATGAATCTCTTAAAAATAGTTCCTTTTTGAGGTGCTGGTTATGTTCTATTTTTTAATCTGAGAATTAGTAATACAGATGTTTTCATTTAAAAATTTATCAAGCCACAACATGATTGGAGAGAAGAAAAGTTACCATCAATGACATAATTACATTAAAAAGTAATTGTTCTAAGTGCCTAGAGGAAGATTTACACCGGGGAGGTATCTAGCAATGTATTTAAAAATTATATTTTTGAAAAATTTATATGACTAATGTGAATGGGGGTAATTTATATGAATAATGTCTTAGTCTGATTTGTGCTGCTGTAACAGAAGACCACAGATGGCAACTTATAAAGAACAGAAATATTTTTCTCACAGTTCTGGCAGCTGGGAAGTCTAAGATCAGAGCACTGGCATCATTGAAGTGGCTAAGGCCATTTTGAGAATGCAGTTATCAAGGAAGCTGAGGCCGGTGCCGTGGCTCACTTGGCTAATCCTCTGCCTGTGGTGCTGGCACACCGGGTTCTAGTCCTGGTTGGGGCGCTGGAATCTGTCCCTGTTGCTTCTCTTCCAGTCCAGCTCTCTACTGTGGCCCGAGAAGGCAGTGGAGGATGGCCCAAGTGCTTGGGCCCTGCACCTGCATGGGAGACCAGGAGGAAGTACCTGGCTCCTGGCTTTGGATTCGGATTCATGCTGCGCATGCGCCAGGTCATAGCGGCCATTTGGGCGGTGAACTAAAAGAAGGAAGACCTTTGACCTTTCTCTCGGCCTCTGTCTCTCTCACTGTCTAAATCTGCCTGTCAAAAAAAAAAAAAAGGAAGTTGAGTTGGACACATTCAGTTTGTAGCAAAAGTAATAAATTTGTGTGGCTACAGTCATGTTCATGTATAGTTACACTCTCTGTTACCATCTTTCTATAGAAATGACTTCCAGGAATACTGAGGCCCATGGACATTGTCAGAGCTCATTAGAACCAGAGATGCTAGGGAGAAAATAAAATTTCTGTAACCCTCAGGAATGGAAATATGCAGTTAGCAGAAGAACAAAGTTTGAATACTGAGATTAAAAACTGTTTTATGGAAAATGCTTCCAAACATTAAATGAATGAAATTATGAGTGGAATTAATTATCTTTGAAGGTATCTCAACTAAATGGAGCCCAGTCCTGTCAGAAATGTACTTTCCAAGGCAGAATACATAATTATAAAAACAATATATTTTCTGTGGGAATCAGACAAAGTAGAACTTATCAGTATTCTTGTGTTTATAAGGAACAAACTTTTGGCAGTGCTAAAAACAGTGAACAAGTCTATGTGCAGTATCCTATATTTTATGTATCTGGGCTATCAATAATAGAGACAGACTTTGATCAAGCATGGTAGAGAAAGACTGGTTTATCTCTCTATTCTTTCAATAGAAAATGCTATTATAAAATTGTTGTTGAAGAGACAAAGAGAATAGAACCTAAAAATTTGGGGAAAACTAATAAAAACACATCTTTGCTCCCTAGATTTTGATATCTAACATTTACGTTTGTCATTTTAAGATTTCTAATCTCATCATAATTATTATTTTTGTGTCTTTTTGTATTTTCAATTTTGAACTTTTATCCTCCTACAAAAGAACACCCCTAAATTGTATCATATTCCGACACCATACAATCCAAATCTACATCTGTAGTTGACACTCTCCTTATTTGCTTAACTCTAAAACATTTTAGTTATCTTTTCTTCTACTATGGTTTCTCAGACAAGTATCTCTATCTACAATCAATGTGACCATATAAATAAACTAAAAGTTTATTAACAGTTACTGTAGACAGATGCCAGAGGAGTGAGGGACATATAATGAAAATTAACTTCAAATTAATAGTGCTTATACAGAGGATATTGATACAACTGTCTGGGAAGGGCATGGCCTATACAAAGTGTCAGACAATTCAACCTCACTGAGCAGCAAAGACTCCTTCTCCCAGGACACCCTGGATTTCCTCTAGTGGAGGAGTTACGAGCCAGTAACTTGACACAGAACGATCCTTGGTTAAAGTCCTATTCAGATCTTACTAGTTGTATGTCAGCATGAGTAAATTCTCAAGCTCCAATTACCTCACATATAAATAGACATGGCAATGGAATTAAATTTGAGAAACCTTGGGGAAAGAGATAGTTGACTCAAATTTATGAGCTCTGGAAAAGAGCAAATCTTTCACAATGCCTTCTGTCTTGTTTCCTCTTTACATGCAAATATTATTGCAAAATGCTTAGTTCAATATATAGAATATAAAATTATTCAAGCTTATTATATATTATCTAGTGGAATTATTTAAAATATACTTAAAATATAAGATAGAACAAAGTGATTTCAAAAATATTTTAAATTATTCATATTGTAAAATAATTATGTGGTTCATAATTTGATACCACATAAAATCAATAATTAATACTAATTACTTTATTATTATTAATCAACGAAAATCTTTTTTTTCGGCTTCAGGTTGAGCCCTGAAATGTCACAAACTACAGGTAATGTCCAAAGTTTGCCTATATTTCTTGTCTTTATTTTAAATTCCCAAATCAAGTAATGCAGTATTAAAATGAAGTTTTCAATTTTTCCTAACATTATTTGAATAATAGGATTAAAAAGAAAAAAACAGAAATAATGATAAACGTATGCTAACTAAATGGGACATGAAGAAAACCATGATTTACAAATGGTTCCAAACAAAATTAAAATTAAACATGACAGTTGAATCTGAAGTCCTCAATTGCTAGTCCAAGTCTTAGAGGCCGTGAGCCAGTTGCTAAAGTCCTCTGACACCGCTCCCCCGCCCCCGGCAATCTAAATCCTGTGGTGACCTCTTCAACCCCCTGTGCACTGTCCTCCAGGACACAGCCTCACTTTTATTTCTGATGCTGAGGAAACGTGTAAAAAGCTTCACAGTGGCAAGGTGGCAAGTGTCCTGGATTCCAATAGAACAGGCACTCCCCAAGCTTCTCTCCAAGGAATGAGAGCAGCCGGGGATCTGTGCACACCCTCAGTCCCACATTCCTCCAGGAAAATGCACAGATGAAGCCTGTGAGAAACGTTTCTTTTTCAGCATGAGGCTTTTTTTTTAACATCTTCTCTATTGAAAGTCATTCCTCCTTGAAAGTAAGCAATCAAAATGCAACAATATGGGGCTCAGGCTGTGGTGGGTAAAGCCACGGCCTGCAGTGCCAGCATCCCATATGCTGCTCCACTTCCGATTCAGCTCTCTGCTATGGCCTGGGAAAGCAGAAGAAGAGGCCCACGCCCTTGGGCTTCAGATCAGTGCACTTGTAGCCCTTGCGGCCATCTGGGGAGTGAACCAGTGGATAGAAGACCTCGCTCTCTTTCTCCCTGCCTCTCCTTATCTCTCTGTGTAACTGAGACTTTTAAGTCAAATAAATAAATCTTTTACAAAGCAACAATATAAGAATTATAGAGTTTAAGACTTCATTTAAAAAACTCAATCTATTTATTTCCTATCTAAAAGTACTAACAATTTCCATCCTCTCTCCTTCTCTCTCATTCCCCATAGAAGAAAACAAGAAAAGGGAAATCGTCTTATCAGATGAAACTTGTTTCATACTTAATAACTCTTCTTTAAAATTTTTAAAATTTATTTGAAAGGCAGAAAAACAGCTGGAGAGGGAGAGAGAGAGAGACAGAGCTCCCATTCATAGTTTACTTCCCAGATTCTTGCAATGTCAGGAACTAGGGCTGAGGCTTGGCCAGGACCAAGCTTGGCTGCCTCCCAGGGTCTACATTAGCAGGAACGTTCAGGTCAGGAGCCACAGGGAAGTATTGAACCCAGGTACTCTGGTGTGAGACTCAAGCATCTTAGCCACTAGGCCTAAGGCCCAAGCATCCTTACAACAACTCTTGAATGTATGTATTGTTATAGTTCAGGACAGGATGTCCAAGAACAAGGCACAAACCAAACTAAGACACACCCAACACTTGTGTGTGTGTGTATGTGTGTAGTTAGAATCAAAAGCAGATGATGGGTTTCCCCCTATTTGAGGGAACAAAAATGCAGGAAAGACAGACTTGCCAGCTCTGAGGTTTCCTGGCTCATCCCAATGATTACTACTACTATGTATTTTTAAATATTTATTTATTCAAAAGCAAACTAATAGAGAGAGAAAGAGGGAGAATCTTTCATGCACTGGTTCACTCTTTTAAATTTCTGCCACAGCGGATATGTCTGTCCTTCATGCACTGGTTCACTCCCCCACATTTCTGCCATAGCAAGGTTTTGGTCAGGTAGAAGCCAGGAGCCTAGAACTCCAATGAGGTCTCCCACCTGGGTTGCAGGAACTCAGATACTTGAGCCATCAAGTGTTGCCTCTTAGGTGCAACAGTAGCAGGAAGCTGGATGGGAAGCAGAGGAGGACTTGAGCCAGGCACTTCAACATGGGATGCAGGCATACTAAGTGGATGAATCCACTGTGTCACCACGTCTGTCCCAGTGACTAGTGTTTACATCAACTACTATGTTTCCAGAATTATTCTAAGGGAACTACGTATACCATCTCATTAAAATGTTCACCAACAATGCTAGGTGGTCCGTATTGTTTTCCTTTTCTACACTTCTTAGGTCAGGATTTTCAGGCTCAAAGGTTATAAAGCTTCTTCGAGGTTACATTAGTAGTCAGTAGCTGAGAAAAGAGAATAAATCTAATGTTCTAAAGTCTTAACATTTAACCATTATGCACACACTAGCTGTTATTGGCAGCATTTGTCACTTGACAAATGAAGAAATTCAGGACATGGGAGGTTAGAAATCTTCCTAAGATCATAAAGATGACTAATGGAGGGAAAAGGCTATTCTGACCCCAATTCTGATGTTTTACCTACTGCTTTCAATTTTGGTTTCATATATATAGGACCTCAGGTCACTCATTTACCTCTCCTGAGAATCTTGATTTTCCCCATAGAACAGGGAATTTATTACTTTCTCTGTAACCCACAGAAAGTGCCTAACAAAGTATAAAAGGCCATAGAGAAGTAAACACTTTTCTTTGTTGTTAAAACTAACCTCGTCTTCCATGTTACCAAGCATGATTTAGGATCATGGAAGAGAATCCTATAGCAACATTAGAACTCTGCTCCTGATTGACAAATACATATTCTCGAATTTCCCTGAAGGAATCTCGAATAGAATGTAGACTTTTTTTTTCCTCTTCCAGTTTTTGCTTCTTATAAAACTCTAGAATTTTTCATCTTCAAGGATTTCAACTATACTCTACATTTAAATCTAAAACTAATTAACCTTACCATTTTAGTAAAAGTATAACATTTTATGTGATGCCCAGTCTCCCCATTGAGTCCAATGATCCTCTCTTCTTGGAGGATCTTAGAAGACTAGGTTTGTAAAAGACACTGCACTTCTACCCTGGGTGCTCTCTCTACCTCTTGGATCACCCAGGACTACCCAGGTGCCAAGTCGTGAGACAGAATTCAAAAACAATGTCACAAGGAGCTGAAGCTTCCTGTCAAATTCTGAGGGAAATCTGAAGTAAATCTTCCAGACCAGTTAAGTCATTGGAGGACTGCAGTGGTAGCTGACAGCCTGCTTGTTTTATTTTATGCAGGCAAGGTAATATCTCCAACTTTGATAGGCTTTCTCCTAGTCACTGAAAAATTTTCTTCTCTTTCCAGGAGAAGGAGTATGTTAATATTTCTGAAACTGGCACATGCTGAATTGACTAGATTCCTGGGTTTCCAATATTAAGGGAGTGGGGAAAAGAGGAGGAGGGAAAGAGACATTTTGATGGTAGATAATAGAATTTTATAGGTGTCAATACTTGGCTAACATAGTAAATAACCCAAAAATCTTAGGGGATAAAGATCCTAAAGACTTGAAAAAAATAAATATAATGGCATGCAGGTTGTGAGCGTGGGTACAAGGACGTTGGTGGGAGTGCTACAGAGAATATGCAAGTTTGTACAGTTACAAGAGCCTGGATGAGAAGGAGAAGGAGGAGAAACAGCATGAAACTTCTCTCCAAAGTTTAAAATCATAAGGAAGGAGAACTTTAACTTAACACTTTCCCAAAGAGATGATCTGAATTAAGTGCAGGGCTGGGAAGGCAGAGGGAAACCAAAAATTTGTCTTGGTCTTTATGGATTTTCTACATTTTAATGCAAATTTTCCTTTGTTTTTGCCTGTTGTGCAAGACAAGATGTGAATGAGGCTCCAAATGCCCCCTCTCTGAGGGCAACTTGTCATTGTACTAGTCCTGGAGTGGTAGTAGCTACTACTGCCCTTTCATGGACCCTAGATTGCAATTAGTCCATTTAGATGCAGAACTGCTCCCTGCTGATTCTCATTTTCACTGAGCTAGCACCTCTTATGGGTGGTTCCCTCTGTCTTCTCTGCACTGGCTTTCAGCCACTCTTTCTTGATTTTCAAACAAACACAGCACCCAGCATCATTTACTCAAGCTGTATGAACACAGTAGACTTTACTAAACACAGTGATGCCAGAGGTTTGCAGCAGCAAATTTCTTTAAGCTAAAATATGAGATTACCTGACATTTGCAGTGATTCACTCTGACTCAGACCAATTCCCCGTCTCCGTCTTTATCCTCCCTGCCTTGTCTCTTGGCCCAATTTCTTTTCCCTGCCCACCAACACAGCAACTCCAGAATAATTGATTCCACAATTCAGTTCCCTGTAGCTATAGTCTGAAATGTAGTTACAGATCTATTTTTACATGCTTAAAACTCAGACAGATTAATGTGTTCTGTTGAACAATGTGCAGCCCATTATATAGACGTCACACATGCTTAGCCCCATGGGTATAACTTGTGTCATCTCCTGTCCGGCTCTTCGAGATTAGAAGCAGCAACAGCAAGTCTTCCATTGATTTGTTGGTCTCCTCTAATGTCCACAGATGAGGGAGTGGGATTATTATTTATTGACATAGAAATTTTTATCTCTTAGACTTGATCTTCAATTCTGGGTCATTAGGGGAAAGCTATTAGAAGTACATGAAGCCCACACAACATGGCTACTCCAATCTAATTCTGGGTTGAACACAATGTTTTCCTAGACATGATCTCATCTTATCCTCACAATAAGCCATGACACTGAAGGGACAGGTAATGTATCAGGGAGAATCAGCTCAGAACACTGAAAACAAGAGAGAATTTAATGGCAAGGTTTAACTAGGTGTATAGTTGCTAACTATTGAAAGGTATAGAAATGAAACTAAAGTTTCACAAAGGTAGATACGTCATACAGAATCTACTGACTAATCCCTAGAGCTGAAGGAACAATCAGAATGAATTGAAGTTATTAGAATTCAGAGGACAGGTATTGGTTTATTTTAAATTAATTAACTAATTAAATATAAAGAGAACAGTTTTAATGCAGTTCATAGATATAATTATAAGAACATAATGATACTTCCCTCCTTTCCTCTGTCTCTCCTTCCTTTCTACTCTTTCTCCTTCCTTCCTTCCTGCCTGCCTTTCTTCATGCCTTTTTTATTTACTTCTTTCTTTTTAAATTTTTGAGATAAAATTTTTAATTTATATAATAGACAAAGGCTTAATTTTTTGCTTTTTAAAAACCAAAAAGACCAAAACTTTGCATGAATACAGGCAAGGGCTATAAAGAATAATCAAATGAATGGATGTCCACTTCACTCAGGTACAATAAATTTTAAAATTAATCACAGTTTTTATTCAAAATAAATAAATTTCATGTATTTCATATGTACAGGTTTAGGAACATAGTGATACTTCCCACCCTACCCTTCCTCCCACCCATGCTCCCACCATTCTTTTATCCTCTCTTATTCCCTCTTTTAATTATTACAATGATCGACTTTCAGTTTACTTTTTACTCATAAGATTAACTCTACAGTCTTAACTATTTGACAAAGATATAAAACAAAGTTGAACAGAACTATATCTGCAGAAATACTGATCCATAAAGGCATATGTATAGGCATATATTGTTTCCTTTTTATTTTAAAAATTATTTTCCTTTTCAACTGTAGCACCACATACAAGGAAGGACACGTGGTATTTGTGCTTCTGTGTCTGACTTACTTCACTCAACATGATGCCTTGCAGTTGTACTCATTTTGATACAAATGGTAGAATCTCATTCTTTTACACAGCTAAATAATATTTCAGTATATATATATACACACATACATACATCATATTTTCTTTATTCATTCATCTGATGATGGATACTTTGGTTGATTCCACATTTTAGCTAATATTAACAGTGCCACTATAGACACAGTGGTGCAGGTATCATTTTTATACATGTCCATGTCTTTTGAGTATACGCCCAGTAGCGTTGTTGGATTATATGGCAAGTCTATTTCTAATTCTTTTAAGAAATCTCCATACTGTTTCCACAGTGGCTACAGTAAAATATAGTCTCACTGAGAGTATAACAAAGTTCATCTTTCTCTGCATACTGGTCAGTATTTGCTTTCTGTCTTTTGGATAATAGCCATTGTGACAGGAATGAGGTGATATTTCTTTGATTTTTTGATTTCCCTGGTGGCTTGAGATGTTGAGCATTTCTTCAAGTATTCATTGGCCATTTGCATTTTTGTTTAAAAAAATCCAAGCTCTGACAAATTTCATTAGAGAAAAAAAATCTAGTGATTTACTTTTTGCCAGTCTGCTCTGGCATGCTTCTAATATCATAATCTTCTGCATCAATGATAGAAACAGTGCATACTCTTTAGTATTGTCTGCATGCTGTTCCCAATTCTATATTATTGCCACTGTAGTGATGGGCACCAGTTTTGGCCAACATGGCATAATACTCTATTTCAGAATTCTTCAAACCTGGTCATTTGTTGGCGAGGGTGAGCGGTTTCAGTTTGCCTTGTCTGATCATCTTCAGAGACTGTTTCTATCCCAGCAGGTACTTTCTGCTCTTCATAACAAGCTGGAGCCCAGAGTTAAAAAACTGCAGCAACTTTTTCATTTTCTTTGCAGCACCATCTTCTTGTCTTAGATGCCGGCTGACCAATTACAGCCACATAGATGACCAGAAAGGCAAGTACTCGCTACTGAGATTCTGTGCCCATTTCTTCACTAGATTTGTTGCTGTTGTTGAATTTTTTGAGTTGCAGGTATATTCTGGATACTAATTCATTTTTGGATAAGTAGCTTTTATATATTGTTCCCATTGGGTCAGCTGTCTCCTCACTCTATTAATTATTTCTTTTGATGTGTAGAGGCTTATGAGTCTGATATAATCCCATTTGTCTAGTGTTGCCTTTGTTTCCAGAGCTTTGAAAGTCTTATCCAAGAAGTCATCACCTACACCAATTTATTTAATTGTTTCACCTATATTTTCTTCCAGTAACTTCATAGTCTCAGGTCTTAAATGTAGGTTTTTGATTACTCTTGAGTTAATGTTTGTATATGGTAAGAGGTAGGTATCTAATTTCCTTCTTCTGCAAAAAATACATCCAGTCATTGAAGAGACTATACCTTTTCTATTGTATGGTCTGGGCATTTTGTCAAAAATCAATTACTTGTATGGAGGTGGATTATTTGCTCTGCATTCTATTCTGTTCCATTGATCTGTGTGTTGGTTTTTGTTAGAGTACCACACTGTTTTGATAACTATAGCTTTGTAGTATGCTTTGAAGTCAGGTATTATGAGGCCTCCTGCTTGATTTCTCCCCCTCAAGATCACTTTGATTATTCTAGGTCTTTTGTGATTCTAGACGAATTTTAAGATTTTTTTTTCTAATTCTGCAAAGTATGTCCTTGGCATTTTGATAGGAATTACACTGAAACTGTTGATTGTGGGACTTATCCCTGGTATGCAGGGATGGTTCAACATTTGCAAATCAATAAATGTGATACATCACAGTAAAAAACTGAAGAAGAAAAACTCTATGGTTATCTCAAAGATGCAAAGAAAGCATTTGGTGATATACAACATCCTTTCATGATGGTATAGAAGAACCATTCCTCAATACAGTTGAGGCAGTTTATGACAAACCAATGGCCACCATCTTATTGAATGGAGGAAAGCTGGAAGAAGTCCCATTAAGGTCCAGAACCAGACAAGGATGCTCATTATCATCATTGCAATTTAATATGGTCCTGGAAGTTTCAGCCAGAGCCATTAGGCAAGAAAAAGAAATCAAAAGGATACAAATTAGAAAGGAAGAAGTCAAACTATTCCTATTTGCAGATGACATGATTCTATACATAGCAGGAACCAAAAGACTCTGTTAAGAAACTATTGGAACTCTCAAAAGAGCTTGATAAAATGGCAGAACATAAAATTTATGCACAAAATTCAATAGTCTTTGTATGCACAGAAAATGCCATGGCTGAGAAAGAACTTCTAAGATAAATCCCATTCACAATAACTACAAAAAAGTTAAATATGTTGGACTAAATTTAACCAAGGAAGTCAAAGAGATCTTTACAAGAAAATTACCAAGACTAAAGAAAGAAATAAAGAAGATAAAAACATGGAAAAATCTTCTTTATTCATGGATTGGAAAAATTAATATCATCAAAATGCTCATAATACTAAAAACAGTTTACAGATTCAATATGATCCTGATCAAAATACCAATGGCATTCTTCTCAGATCTAGAAAAAAACAATGCTAAAATTCACATGGAAACACAAGAGACCCCAAATAACTAAAGCAATTTTAAACAACAACAAAAAGCTGGAGGCCTCACAAAAGCAGATTTCAAGATATACCACAGGAAAGTTATAATCAAAACTGCCTGAAACTTGGAAAAAATAGACTGCAGACCAATGGAACAGAATAGAAACTCCAGAAATCAATCCACGCAACTACAATCAACTTATCTTTGTCAAAGGAACTAAAATCAATGCTTGGAATAAGGACAGTCTCTTCAATAAATGGTGCTGGGAAAACTGGATCTCTGTGTACAGAAGTATGAAACAAGTCTCCTACCTACACCTTACACAAAAATCCACTCAAAATGAATCAAGGACCTAAATCTACCACCTGATATCACCAAATTTCTAGAGAACATTGAGGAAACTCAACAAGACATTGGAAAAAGGAAAGAATTCTCAGAAAAGACCCTAGAAGGAGAGGCAATCAAAGCCAAAATCGACAAATGGAATTACATCAAGTTGAGAAGCTTCTGCATTGCAAAAACAAACAAAAACAACAACAAACGCAACAGCTTAGGAAAGTGAAGAGGCAACTGACAGAATGGGAGAACATACTTACAAACTATGCAATTAATAAAGGATTGCTATCCAGAGTCTATGAAGAACTTAGAAAATTCAATAACAACAACAAAACAAACAATCCAGTTAAGTGCCTGGCTCCTGGCTTCGGATCGGCGCAGCGCACCGGCCGTAGCAGCCATTTGGTGGGTGAACCAATGGAAGGAAGACCTTTCTCTCTCTCTCTCTCTCTCACTGTCTAACTCTGCCTGTCAAGAAAAAAGAAAAAAAAGAAAAGAAAGAAAAGAAAACTACCAGACAGTAGTGGTGAATTCTCTGTTCTTGATTACCTGGGAAACATCTCATTTCTTCTTAGCTTGTAAGGGACAGCCTCACTGGATGTAATAGTCTTGGCTGGAAGTGGTATTTATGTATTTATATTTATTTTTGTTAAGACTTTGAATATATCATCGCAGTCTCTTCTGGCCTGTGGGGTGTCTGCTTAGAAGTATTCTGCTAGTCTAATTATTTGTCTGCTGTATGTAACTGGATGTTTGTCTTTTCTATTTTTAGGATTCTCTCCTTGTCCTCAACTCTTGACAATTTGACTACAGTAAGCCTTGGAGAAAATCTTTTTTGGTTGTGTTTTCTTGGGGACCTTTGAGTTTCCTGTATCTGGATGTTCCTGTCTGCTTCAAGTCTTGGGACTTTTTCTTTCTTTTCTTTTCTTTTTTCTTTTTTGACAGGTAGAGTTAGACAGAGAGAGAGACAGAGACAGAGAGAAAGGTCTTCCTTCCATTGGTTCACCCCCCAAATGGCCGCCACGCCAGCACTGTGCTGATCCGAAGCCAGGAGCCAGGTGCTTCTCCTGGTCTCCCATGCGGGTGCAGGGCCCAAGCACCTGGGCCATCCTCCACTGCCTTCCTGGGCCACAGCAGAGAGCTGGACTGGAAGAGGAACAACCAGGACAGAACTGGCACCCCAACCGGGACTAGAACCCGGTGTGCTGGCACCGCAGGTGGAGGATTAGCCTAGTGAGCCGCGGCACTGGCTGGAACCTTTTTCAACTATTATGTAATTTAGCATGTTCTTTGTTTTTTTCTTTTTGTTTTTTGTTTTTCCCTTTTTTTTCTCCTCTCCTTCAGGAATCCTTATAAAAAGAATACTTTGTTGTTTAATGGTCTCCCATATTTTGCATAGACTTTCTTCATTCTTTTAAATTATTTTCTAGTTATTTTTGCCCGATGGATTACTTTAAAAATCTTGTCCTTCAGATCAGAAATTTATTCCTCCACTTGGTCTATTCTGCTGTTGCCGTTCTCAATCATATTTTTTACTTCATGATTGAAGTTTCCATCTCCAAAGTTTTTATGTCATTCCTTTTAATGATTTCTACCTCCTTAGTGAATTTTTCATTCATTTCACCTATTGATTCCTCATTTCTTTAAGATTTCCATTTGTATTATTTTGCACTACATTGAGTTTCCTTACAATCATTTTTTTCTGAATTCTATTTATAACATTTCACTGATTTCTACCAGTTCTGGATCTAATTTTAAAAAACTATTGTATGTTTTTGTAGGTATCATGCTACTTTGCTTCTTCATGCTTCCTGGGTGTCTACATTGACATCTTTGGATCTGGTATAATAATGCCTTTTTATTTATGGAGTAGGTTTTAGTGGAAAAGAGTTTATGGTTTAGATCAAATTCATAGTGTCACTTGGCTTGTTGCTTTGACTTTGATTCTAGGTGAGCCTAGAAGTGATTTATTTTGCTGTAATCAATGTCAGCTATTACTATAAGTGATAAAGCGGTCTAGTCTACAGCAGTTAGTAGTGGTATAAATGTGACTTTGAGATGAACGTGTGCTTTCTAGTGTCCCCAGAGAATTTGGTGTCAGTTACACTAGGGATTATGATGACCTAATCCTCAGTCTTGTTGAAGGACACAAAGTGAACTGTTACTTGTCCCACTAGCAAGCCTAAGTGGTGCTGTGACTTGTGTCACCAATAGCCGTGGCTCTAGGACTGCATGATGTAAATGGGCTCCTACCCACATTCTGCTAGGACAGTGCCACTGATACTTGGACTCATAAGACCAAAAGTTCTAGTCCAGGACTGGGTGATATGAACTAAACTCTGTTCTAGTCTTACAGTGTGATTATAAGGTATACAAGACATTTTGCACCAGCAAATATGGGCCTGGAGGTCTGGAATGCAAGCAAGTTCTTTCCTAGGTCTCACTGGGTGGATTCCAGCTGACTCAAGGAAATTAGTCCTGATTGCTACAGTCCTGGTGTTGTAGAATATGGCAGGATCAGTACCTAGATCTTCCTGGGTAGGAGCCTGCTGTGGGGGGATAGTGGTAGCCACCTGCCTACAGTACAGTGATGTAGATAGGTCACTCCAGATACTACAAATGAGTGCAAATTACTCAAAACATTGTAATACTACCATCAAAACTCTCAGTCTTACAAGGCACCACCCACCCCGTATGCATGTGGCATGCAAGTATGTCACTAGGGTTTATGTCCAGGCTCCCTGCACTGTGAGCTAGGAGATGTGGAGGGAACATCTTCAGGACAGATCTGAGGTTTTTGATGGGCTGCTGCTGGTGCTACCCCCAACAGGCTGTAGGAAACTCCCATGAATCAAAGAGAGTGAGTGTAGTTCTAAGGCTTATAACCAAAACTTCCACAGTAGTTGCGGGATGCAGCGGATCTGCTCTCCAACCCATAAGTTGCCTTGACTCTGGCTCTGGTCAGTTCTGCTCATCTGCATGATGACTGTACGCAGCCAATTGAGTCTGGTGCTTCGGGAGGGGCAGGGAGTGAAGCAATGTGGCTTCCCTGTTCATAGCAGTGCAGTTGCTCAGATCCCAGTCAGCCTGCTAGTCTTGAGATGAAGTCAGTGGGGTACTGTGGAATTCTCCCACAGTAGCGCTGCTGGTGGTTGGGTGTGCAGCAGCTTCTTCCTGCCTGGACTTGGGAAGACACTGTTTCCCAGTTGGCTGCATGGATGTCGGGGTGGGGGGAGCTGGTGATGTGGCCAGCAGCATCATGTCTGTCTGCTTCCCTCACAGTCCCGCACAGTCTGTTCTATTCTGTCACTTCTCCACTGAAAATTTCTGTCAATCAGTCCCCTGGTAATGGGATCATTCCTTTATTTTCCTGGTATCTTTCTGGAGCTGAGGTTAGTGCAGCTTCTCACTATTCAGCCTGGATTTCCAGGGGACTTGCATTTCACCTAGTGGTTAAGTCACCTGCCTCTTACATTAGAGTGCCTGGGTTTGATTCCTGCCCCACCTACTGACTCCAGCTTTCTGCTAGTGCAGACTGTAGGAGGCAAAAATGATGGCAATTGGGTTCCTGCCACCCACATGGGAGACCTGTATTGAATTCTCAGCTCTCGGTTATGGCCTAATACTAGCTACTGTGAGCATTTGGGAAATGTATCAACATATGGGATCTCTCTCTCTCTCTCTCTCTCCTTCTCAAATAAATAAAATTTTTAAAAATAAAATAAAATTCTGGAACTTATAGAAAGTATTCAAGCATTTTGATATTTGGATCTCCAAGAAGATGGTGCTGAATGGCTAATGCTGGGATCTCTGAACCCTACAGGGATCTTACAGGGCTGAGGCTCAGACCTCTGAGATGAGAGCTCCAACTGTTGATGATCTATAGAACAGGGAGAGGCAGCATGAAGCTGTTTCTGCAAGTGTTGGGAAGACCACAAACTGAATTCAAAGGCAGCTGCCAGAGTAAAGCAGCCCTGCAGGTATGACTCATGGGAACTGTCACTAACAGGAAGTTCACAGGAAGCGGACAGAAGAGCTAGTCCCTTCCTCTTACTCCAGGCTTGAGCACTTTGTCTAGTATTTGTTACTGGCAGAACCTAACAGCAAGCCAGCGACGGAGCAGAAATGTGCTATGCAGATCCTTTGCCAGTATCTCAAAATATATAGAGAGCAGTTTGGAGGCTAAGGTTAAGAACTTAGTAATGAGAGCATATATTTTTGTTGACCAAATTTTTCAATAATAATAATTAAACAAAGAAAAATGAAAACCTAGAAAATGTAACCACAGTGTCTTGCTAAGATAATAAAGCTGGTAAGTGGTAGTAATGTGACTTAGCAGCTATCCTGATTATAAATGTCATAATATTTGTTATATTTCATTTTTGAAAGCCAAACTACTGAAATAACTCACCTACAATCACATACTAGTTCAGTTGCAAAACCCAGAAAAAGAAGCCTCTATCTTAAAATATGCAATTTAGTCACCCTGCCTCAAAAATATTTAATGTTAAGAGGTGATCAAATGTAGAAGAAGAGAGAAGTCTGACTGGAAATGGAGGAGGGTCTCAACGCCGTAACTTTCAGCAGGGGACAGCTAGGCTGACAGGTGAAACAGCTCAACTAATAGAATCAATCGTCCCATTCATCTATTAATTCATGCATTTAAAAACAATTATTTCATATCTACTCAGTTCCAGACATTGTTTTAGATGATGGTGGCTCTTTAGGTGATAAAAATTGCTATTTTCATAAAATTAACAATCAAGTAAGGAAGATAGATAATGAATAATGTAGAATGTTAGACTATAAAAAATAAAACAAGGAAAGAAGATGACAAATATTTACATAAAGTTGTTGGATTTCTCCATTGGGTTGCCAGAAAAATCCTCGTGGAGAAGGTAACAATGCAGTAAAGAGCTAAAGGAAGCTAAGAGTGAGCATGTAGGTGTTTGTGGCAACATATTTCAGGTCAGAGAAGCATCAGGCTTAAATGTGCTGTGCAGCAAAATGAAGACTGGAGATCTACAATGGTAGAAGCAACATGAACAATGAGCAGAGTAGTAGGAAACAGAGTATAGGGATTCACAGGGCACCTGTTCACACCAGGTTTGGTAGGAAGGTTTTCATTGCAATAGTTTACTACTATCTGCTGTCCCTCCTTGGATGAAAGTTTTACTTCCTACCTCATTGACATCATGCGTGGCAAAGTGTCAGTGAAATGTGAGCACGCCTCATCACATGTGTCCCTTTAGACAGAGGCATTAAAAGCTAGCACAGGGATTTCCATATTCTGCTTCTCCCTTTCCAGGACGCACAGCTCTGTCAATTGGTTCTCAGAGAAGTGGACGTGGGGAACCCAATTTCGTGAACCTGAAATGAGCATGTCTACAAACAAGATAATCTCTAATGTTATATGTCAGCACTGTTCTCTGTTTGCTACAACAACATGATCTGGATTTTTCTATTTTGAATGATTAATCCTCTTCTAGTGATGTGTCATCTGTATTTAGCTCGTTTTACTTTTGTTCCAATTTTTTTTCCTAAGACAAGAACAATAGGGGTAAAAGGAACACATTACCCTGAACTTGATAGTGATCTAGCAATTGCCATCCTTTCCGTAGATTGCCAGTCAGATTATCAGTGACATTTCAATAAAAAAGGAAAGTTTCAACTTATCCCATGGTTATTTTCTTTCACACAAATTACCAGTTAAAGGACAAAGTCAGAATGTCCAAATAAATGTGATGTTGTCCACCATCTCATCATAAAAGTTAACATCATATAGTACCATGCTGCACCAATGGAAGGAATCAAAAAATACCAGAGGGAAGAAAGGAAACAGAAGAAAGTATATTATTCCTCTCCTTGATGTCATGACCGGCCTCTCAGTTTTCCACCTCGCAGGCAGCCATCAGCCCTTGCAATCTGTTCACTCAGCCTCCCAGGCTCTCCTGCATATCTTTGCATACATACCAGTCACTCTGTTTTCTGTCATCCCATTCTGGCTACAAACATGTCACTTCTTCTATTTAATACATGATAAAAAAGAAAGAGGAAAGTTAGGATATGAAAACATCCACTTTATAAGATACCAAATGACAATGACGAACCACTTAAAAATTAGCTGAATACACTGAAATAAATCACCATGGTCTTATACAACTACAATACTCTGCAAGAAATTTTCAGAGACTATTATATAACGTCTCTCTTAATTGCATAATATATTACTTATGAATCAGGATCCTACATCACTCACTCTGGGATCCCCAGTACCTAACACAGTAGGTAGACACTGAAAAGAAGTCTGTTGAGCTAAAGCAAAACAAAAGAAAACAACAACAAAACTACCTGAACCTATAAGGAAAGTGATCATTTGTTTGAAATTTGTTAATATTAAATTTGATCTTTCTTTCTGTCTCTTTCTCTCTACTCTAGAACTATTTTTGGCTATGTATAGCATACATGTATATACATATGGAAATACATAGACATTTTAGTACGTTATACTTTATTTTTTTTTCATTGCAAGGGAAGATTGCTAGTAGAGTAAACATATTACTAAGTAGATATCTCAGTTTCTGTGTCCTTTGATTTTCCTGTCATTTAATTCTGAAAGCCAACAAAGTCTCAACCCTATAGACCTGACTTTATTTACTGAATTTTTGTAAGATGTAGCTGGGAGGGAGGGTGGAGGGAAAATAATGTTTCCAGGGTGTTATTAATATATAAAGAAGCTGTCTTATAAGAATGACTTGCATGTTGTTAATATGACTTTTGCAGAACACACAGACGTCTAAATGGTAACATAAATTACATCCAGTGTTTGTATTGCTGCTTGATGCTAGTACCCAAGACAATATAAATTTTACACTTGAAGTAAGATAGCTAGAGCCTTCAATAAAGATCGAGCTCCCTCACGCTGTTCCTCCTACAACAAAACTAATTAGGATATTATAGCAGTGACAGCTAGAATCCTCAGGATGTTATGTAATCTGCTGGGATTCAGTACGATTTTGCTCCATTAGCTTTTTCTTACTCAAAAAGAAAATCCTGGATTTGGTATTCTTTGACACTTACAGATGAAACGTAAACAGCATTGTATGTATGACTGCACATCTTTCCTGTAATTTCAATTTCACAGATCCTTATTAAATAATGCACTTAAGAGGTGGTGAACAATATAAAAATTTTCAGGGAAATTCAAATCTAGTAACTGTATCATCCATTCCTTTAGCATGAGCTTTGGTAAGGAAATAACTTGGAAAGTCTAGCTTCAAAATGGCCAGGGATACAAATGGGTATTTTTGTGCTACTCCAGTATTACCAAAATGATTATATCTTATTTTCAGTTCCTTTCAGTTATCATTTTGGAAATGAACAAAATAAGTTTTTAAAAATTATTTACATTAGTTTTTGATTTTGAAAGAAAGAGAAAGGAAGGAGGGAGGATTAAGGGAGGGTTGGGGGAAGGGGAGGGAAGAAGGTAAATATGACTATATTCTTAAAATTGTATCTACAAAATACATTAAATCTGTATTCTTTATGTTAATAAAAGTTTAAAAAATTAGTTTTTTTTTTCTTTTTTTTTTTTTTTTTTTGACAGGCAGAGTGGACAGTGAGAGAGAGAGACAGAGAGAAAGGTCTTCCTCTACCGTTGGTTCACCCTCAAATGGCCGCTGCGGCTGGCCCGCTGTGGCCGGTGCACTGCGCTGATCCGAAGCCAGGAGCCAGGTCTCCCATGAAGGTGCAGGGCCCAAGCACTTGGGCCATCCTCCACTGCACTCCCGGGCCACAGCAGAGAGCTGGCCTGGAAGAGGGGCAACCAGGACAGAATCCGGCGTCCTGACCGGGACTAGAACCCGGTGTGCCAGCGCCGCAGGTGGAGGATTAACCTATTGAGCCTCAGTACCAGCTAAAGTAGTTTCAATATTACTGAATTCTTAGCATCATCCTCTTGAGTCAAGGGTTTCATTGGTCCATACTGAGTTTTTTGTTCTACTATTTTTTTCTCCTATAAGGATACACAATTTCATTTTTTCTTTAAATAAAACATAACTTGAGGGGCTGGCGCAGTGGCATAGTGGGTGAAACTCCTGCCTGCAGTGTGGCATCCCATATGGGCGCTGGTTCAAGTCCTGGCTGCTCCACTTCCCAGCCAGCTCTCTGCTATGGCCTAGGAAAGCAGTAGAAGACGGCCCAAGTCTTTGGGCCCCTACACCCATGTAGGAGACTCAGAAGAAGCTCCTGGCTCCTGGCTTCCCATTGGCGCAGCTCTGGCAGTTGCAGCCAATTGAGGAGTGAACCAGCAAATGGAACACCTCTCTCTGTCTCTCCTTCTCTCTGTGTGTAACTTTGACTTTTAAATAAATAAATAAATCTTAAAAAAAAAATACTCACCCTCCTACCATCTTATCAAGTGCTAAATTTTTTTTTTCTTTAAAAAAATTAACTTGAAACTCTCCTATATGATATGATACTTATTTACGGAATTATTTAGTAAAGACATTGTTCTAAGCAAAACAATGGTCTTCAAAAAAGGCATCAAAAAGCATAAAATTTAAGTCGTGAATTAGCTTAGATAAAGGAATAGACAACTCAAATGTGGCATTCATTCATTTTCAAAATATTTGGAAGGAAAATGACAAAATATTATCTTTCTACAGTTTAAAAGCTGTAACTCTTTGAGTAAACTTTGAAAATAGCTTTACTTACTTCCTTCTACTTAGAAATACATCTGTGGCCAACGCACCATTTTTTATACTGTTAAGCATTCCAAGATATGTGTATTTTTCTTCATTTCCACCTTTATACTCTGTCCTATGATTAGATTATGGGAATATAATAAATTTGCAGACTTCATCGTTGATGAATCTCAGAAAACAATACAGAAGAGTAGGAAGGATGTGGCGTAAGGAATCCTAATTTTTATTCAGGGAATGGATTCCTGAATGCTCACTGGAGCACCTGGGAAGAGGCACATATCTTTGCTGAATTGTTAGTGAAGCTGGAACAACAGTACCCTCTGACCCACTCTTGGTATAGCATAAAGTTTCAAAAGCATTTGGCTTTTAGTAGATGTGTATTATTAGTAGTATATCATTTCTTTTTTTCCATTCCACTTTATAAAACAAAACAAAACAAACAAAATGAAAAACAACTCAGGGGCTTTCTCCAGAACGTCTGTGGGATTATTTTCTTTTATATCTATGAAATAATCTTATTTGTTTTATATCCTCATGCTTCTATTTTTTTAAAAAAAGATTTATTTAATTATTTGAGAGGCAGAATTACAGAGGAGGAGGGGGAGAGAATCTTCCATTCTCTGATTCATTCCCCAAATGGCCTCAACAACCAGGGCTGAGTCAGGCCAAAACCAGGAGCCAGGAGCTTCATCCAAAGTCTTTTACATGGGTGCAGGGGCCCAAGGACTTGGGACATCTGCTGCTTTTCCAGACCATCAGAAGGGATAAAGATCGGAAGTGGAGCAGCGAGGCCATGAACCCACACCAATATGGCATGCCAGCATCAGAGGTGGCGACTTTACCTGCTACACCTAAATGTCAATCCCTCATGCTTTAATTTTCAAGCTTGTATCTTCATGTAGCTATAATCATCTATTTGTTTCCCCTCTGTTACAGAATAACCTGTCATGTGATTTGTTCAAAAGTGTTTCTTTAAAGGAAAAAAGAAACAGCAAAATCTTTTCATTTTTAATTTAAGTAAGTATCAAGAATTTACTTTGTGATATTATTTATAATTCAGTATGCTATAGTTAAACATCAAATTTTCTTGCAATAAAAACTTGATGCAACACTTGTCATTTATACACTAGTAGTTTCATTGAATGTCCTTAGAAAATTCTACCTACTTTCAACATATTCGGTTTTCACTTAAAAGGAGGAAGTGGAATAGAGAGTAAAAAATTAGAAAGAGAAAAGAGAAGAAAGAAAAGAAAGAAAGAAAGAAAAGGAGAAAAAGGGAGGAAGGGATGGAGGGAAAGAAAGAAAGAGAAAAAAAGGGAAATTTTAAGAGACTAGAGCCATTAAAAATTGTGTTAACACAGTTTGAAGGAAATATTTGTAATTTTTGATAAATAAGTATATATGTAATTAAATGTTCATAATTAGAAATAATATTGAATTTCTAAGTATATTATATATTGCCTTTTAAAAATATTTATTTATTTTAAAGTCAGAGTTAATGGCTCCAATTTTTTTCCAAAAACATATTAAGAATAGTTTGAAGTGTGCCTTCTTGTCATCAGATAATTCACAATATGAAAGAATACTTTCCATCTTTTAGCAAACTGTCATACTCCTTTCCCTGTTTATCCTTTTATCATTTATTCTACTGTTTTATCTCTTGCACTTTATTATTGAATATCCTCAGGACTTTCTCTAATGTGAGTTTTGACAGGTGTCACTGACTCTTGGACTTCTTCATCTTTTATATCACAATAACTTTCTTCATTATGTCAAGACAATTTACCTACACTCAATTTTCTAACTATATATGTTCAAAGTCCCGTGGATTACAGTATTATTGATAATCCAGTGGTCATTTGAATCTTCTATAATTTCATTTATAGCAAATTCAAATTCTGTGTTTAGCATTAAGTTTCACTTTTTGCATTTTGCTCTTCCTTCACATTTTGGGGGGCCAATTTCCTCTTCTGATTATCCAGTTTTGTAAATTGTCAGGGTTAACACTGGAAGGCAAGGAAGCAGCATTGCTATCTGTTCATGAATGAAGCAGTATTTGTGCCATTACCAATCACTATTAGATTTTTAAAGAAGTGGTGTGATTTGTAACTTATCAGGATCCATTTTATTTATTTACATAATGATTTTTGAATTAAATATCCAGGGCAAAGCATTTTATCAATTCCTCAGAGGATACATCTGGTAACTAAAATCTGGGCCATTTTATTTGGAGACATATGATTTGGCTGGATTATGGTAAGTGAAATGTGTAGTTATCAAAGTGAGAAGAGTGAATACTGTTGGTGTTTGATTAACTGAAAGACACATGACTTTAAAATGTGTGTACCATCTAATCACCAAAGCTAGAATTCATGTTTTTGTATAATAAATAGAGATATATTTGAAGACTTAGATATTGACAGAATGCAACTTTTTGGAAGTTAGTTAATATAAGTATTTATAGCATTTGTAACTTAGGTGATTTTAAAGCTATAACTTCAGTCAAGGGATATGTGACTCTAGTAGAACCATTATCTACTCAGTTATCTCTGGAAATGAACAATCACCTTAAGGGGCAGAAATTTATCATAGGGAGGTTCTCCTGGATTTAATAATTCTGTAATTTACTTCAAACCAATGGCTTTAAGTATATTTTCTGAAACAGTAATCATTAAGAACAATTCAGTTATCCCCTAATTTTAAACAAGTGTTGGGAATTGCATGTGTACGTTCATTATTTTTAATCTCAACAATAATGTTGCAAGATAAGCATTAAGCAATTTTTATAATTTACACATAAGGAAAGAAAAGCCCAGAGTCATTGAGTTACTTGCACAAGTTTACATGCTCATGTGTCCTGCTTAACATAGTAAATATCTACCTTACAGTAAATAAAAGAGCTAAGAATCAGTTTATCTCTTCCAAATACTCTCTGCTGATCATTAATCCTTAAAAAGTTCAACCGTGACTCCTTTCCTCTTCCATTTTCTACTTCCCTCAATTCTACTGAAGATGAGAGATTAAACATTTTTCAGAGTTTTTATATCACAGTCTGCAGAAATGAACTCACTAGGTTTTATATTACTACAAAGGTTTTTATTTATTGTAGTTTATTTGTTGTCTCTGTGTTTTTAAGACCATTGTTTATCTTTCTGTAATTGATCAGCATATTTTTCAAGAATGATCTAAGTTTCAGTTGTAATATGTCTTGAAATATAATAGTTTCTGAAAAAGGAAGATGAAAAGAATATAACTCATTGTAATCTTGCGGTATGACATTAACTTCCAATTTTCTATGAAATATAAAATTTACTTTTAATCATGAAATGTAACAGATTGCTTTTTTAATTACCATAATAAATGTGGAGGTAAGAAGTTGCATCTGAAATTTTCACTGAATGCCTCCAAAACCAATTAAAAGAAGTAAGTCTTGAAGAATGTGGGTAATATATATGGCAATTTGCTTAATGTATTTTGAAACACTGGAATTTGAAAAAAAATTGTTAATATACAGAGACAGTTTTTATGCATTCCATAGGTATAGTTCCAAGAAGCCAACCACACGTCCCTGTTCTCCTATCTCCTTCCCTCCCTTTCCTTTCTTCATCAGTTTTCACAAAGCCACAATTGTAATCTACTTCATATTCACAGGCTAATTCACTACTAATAATATTCAAAAGTAAAAAGTAAGGCAACCACAGTTCCACAAGAATATAAACAAGAGCTAAAAATGACAGTCATTTCCTAAAGTTGAGCAACTGTGGTTACCATTTGATAAAGGCTGTCATGGGGCAGGTGTTTGGCAGAGTGGCTGAGTCTATGGGCTGCTTTGTGTTCCATCATTTCATACCAGAGTTCCTTTGGTGCCCACAATTCACACCAGTGTGTCTAGTTCAAGCCAAGTCTACTCCATTCCAATCCAGTATTTTGCTACTGTAAATCCTGAGGGGCAGCAGGTAATGGTTCAAATTCTTGGGTCCCTACCACCTATGTGGGAGCCTCAGATGGAGTTCTAGTCCCCCAGCTTCAGCTTGGTCCAGCTCTGGCTGCCGTGGGTGTCTGGGGAGTGAACTAGCAAATGGAAGTTTCTCTCTTTCTCTCTCTCTTTTTTTCTCCCTCTCTCTCTCTCTTTCTCTCTCTCACCCTCTCATTCCTTGCCTCTGCCTTTCAAATAAAATTAAATATATTTTTAAAAATATTAATTATTATTTTCTCAAATACTTAATTGCATTACAGCTTTATCCCTGGTAATATATATTTCTTCCCTCACATCACATATCTATGCTTATCAGCAACCATCCCATCTTTTCCATTCTTGTTTGGCAGGATATCATTACTCTGGTTTAGAGTTAGTGCTTCAACTTGTCCTCTAGATCGTAGCTTCTCATGCCCTCTTGACCCATGCTCCATCAATTTTCCTTCCACCATTTCTGAATCATTAAGCATTCTTATTCTTTATTCTTAGTTGTTACCATAGTGCATATAAAATCTTTCATTAACCCTAAGACATCCTTATTTTTTCTTCTCTTCTTCTCAGTCAAGATTCCTGAAAGTGTTGTTTATGGTACAGTTTTATTTTCATTTAGTCCGATTACATTTGACCTGAAAGTGGGTTCTATTTCTATTACCCCACTGAAGTTACTCTAGATGAATTGATGGTAACCTTCAAAATGCTAAATATTATCTGTTTAAAATCCTATCTTTCCACATTTTTCTTTCTTGGACCCTGACAAGAACACTTTCTGTGAAAAAAAATCTATCTTTCCTTTGTTTCTGATGCAATTTTTGGTTTTTCTTCTTCCAAATATTGCCAGTCCTTTCAAATTGCTTCATGTGTTTTACACATTTTTAAGTTTTGTTGTCCTTTGCTTTCTCCTGTTTTTATTTTAAATAAATTTCTAAATGATTTTTTTCCTCACTTATTCCTTCATCTGACATAGCTGTGATGCAAATTATATGTATGCCTCTGACCAGATATCTCTCCTAAACTTCAGATCACCATTGAAAACACCTCTTGGACATAATCAGGCACTTTGCTTTTAATTTTCATCTTAATTCCCAAGCAACTTCTCTTTCTATTCTACTAAATGTAGTTTATTGTATCATTAGCTACCTAGTCCCCTAAGTCAATAATGTCAAAGTGTTTTCTTTAACTCATCTTTTTCTTCCACTCTCACACCTATTCAGTTATTGCTGTCATCTGATTCTACCACGAAAATATACCTCAAATGTGACTCTTCCTCTCTGTTCTCACTCTCATTACCTTAGTGAGGCCTTAGTATTTTGCAGAGCCCCAAGGACTTGGGCCATCCTTCATTGTTTTCCTGGGTGCATCAGCAAGGAGCTGGATGGAAAGTGGAGTAGCCAGGATATGAACTGTCGCCCATATGGGATGCTGGCGTCACTGGTGGTGGCTTTACCCACTATGCCACAGTGCCAGACCACTCTGCTGATTCTTAAGGAGCATCACCAGCAAGCTGGACCAGACAGGGAGCAGCCAGGACTTGAATTAGAATGCCGAAATGTGAGGCTAGTGACAAAAGCCGTAGCTAAACCCACTGTGCCGTGCCACAAAGCAGTGCCTGTAATTTGATAGTGCCTCAGTTCTGTATTTATCACTGAAAGGCAGAGAAAAAATTGATTTTTGTTATCTGGGCACTGATAATTCGGGCCTTATGATCACTCAGCTTCATTCTGTGACACTATAATTTCAACTTGTGTATATTTCTGTAACGTGCTATGGATATCCTTAGAGTGTGCAACTATTACAGGCCTTAAAATAAGTTGTACCCTGATGGGATTTCATTTATTTAGCTCATAAACATTGATTAATCTTACTACTATGATGCATATATATGTATATGCAAAGCTGAGTTAACACATTTTCACAGATACAATATATACAAAAATAACTTCAACTTATTGGTGCATAAATAAGGTGGAGAATTTGAAAATCCATTGGTGGATTCAGTAAACTATGTGAATTATAACAATTTGGTTGATGGAAAAAACCCAAAACATCAAGTCAGTAATTTCTCTGAATTAACTCATTCTTTACTATTTACTTGATCAATTTAATCAAAACATCCATGTACACAATGCTCATGGGCTCATATTGTATCTACTTCAAAAAGTTTTTGAGAAAATAGAATTAAAAGATAATTATTTTTTGTAAAAATTGAAATCCATACAGTTTTTTCATAATCATATTCCATGAACTTTTTAAGATTCATCACACACACACACACACACACACACACATATGCAATAATTACATTGAGAACACTGAAAGACACAATAAATTACTTAATTTTGAAAAAGGAACATATAAACAATCACACAGATTTCCATTTAGGTAGTCACACATCTATAAGCAGAAGAGTAATGTAAAGCTAAGTAAGAAATGTGCCCTACTTCCTCTTTCAACATACCATTTTAGAACATGTGTGTAGTGTATGCCATGTTGGAAAAGACAATAGAACTCAGTTCTCTCTAATTATCAAATGGCTCTTTATCTGAAGAAAGAACTTTTTACAATGACAAATATTTATAAAAGTCAGTCTTTATTCGAAGCCCTTAATAAATAACTTTTGAAGCTATACTGGCTAGTAAATAATTATAAAAATACACAGGCACATCTCAGAAATATTGCACATTTGGTTGTAGAGCACTGCAAAACAACGAATGTCACAACAAAGACAGTCCTACAAAATTTTGGGTTTCACAGTGAATGTAAAAGTCATGTTTACATTATACTGTGGTCTATTATGTATGTAATAGCATTATGTCTACAAGGCAATAGACACACCTCAATTTAAAAATACTGTATTGTTAAAGAGCGCTAAGATTCTCTGAGCCTTGGATGAGTCCTATCCTACCGGCTGGCAGTGCCTTGCCTCCATGGTGCTGGCTGCTGACTGATCAAGGCGGTGGTTTCTGAAAGCTGGGGTGGCTGCAGCAATTCCTCAAAATAAGAAAACAAAGACATTTGCTGTATCATTGAAATCTTTCTTCCATGAAAGATTTCCCTGTAGCATGTGGTGCTGTACAATAGCATTTTATCCACAGCAGAACTTCTTTCAGAACTGGAATCCTCTCAAACCCTGCTGATATTTTATTAACTAGGTTTGTGTAGTATTCTAAACCCTTTGTTGTCATTTCAGCAATGTCACAGCATCTTCACCAGGTGTAGATCCATCTTCAGAAAACATTTTCTTTGCTCATTTATAGGAAGCGACTCCTCATTCTTTATGAAGTTTTACTGTGAGATTCTTGCAATTCAGTCCCATTATCGGGCTCTGTTTCTACTCCTGCTTCTCCCACTATCTTCACCATGTCTGCAGTTATTTCCTCCACTGAAGTCTTGCACCCCTCAAGATCACCAATGACGGCAGGAATGTACTTACCCCAAACTCCTGTTGATTCTGACATTTTGAATTCCTTCTATGAATCTTGAATATTTTTAATGGCATCTAGAGTGGTGAATCCTATCCAGAAGGCTTCATTTTGCCCAGATACATTGGAGAAATCACTATCTATGGTAGCTACAACCTTTTAAAATATATTTATTAAATAAGAAAACTGAAAAGTCAAAATTATTCTTTGATCCACAGACTTCAGAATGGATGTTGTGTTAAAAGCCATGAACGTAGCACTGATCCTGTAGATCCCCATGAGAGATCTTGGGTGACCAGGGGCATTATCAATGAGCAGTGATATCTTAAAAGGGATGTTCTCTTTTTCTTGAGCTGTAGTTCTCAATAGCGGGCTTAAAAATTTTCAGTAAACCATGTTGCAATCGAATGTGCTGTCATTTGTGCTTCTCTATTCCACTTAAGGAGCGTGGGCAGGGTAGATTTAGTGTAATTCTTAAGAGCCTTCTGATTTTTAAAATAATAAACGGGTACTAATTTCAAGTTAAAATCATCAGCTTGTCTTTTACCCTAACAAGAAAATGAACCTACCTACCCTTTAGGACCTTGAAACCAGGCGTTGACTTCTCTTTTCTAGTCATGCAAGTCTTAGATGTCGTCTTCATCCAGAAGGAGGTTGTTTCATCTCCAATGATCGTCTGTGTTTAGCGTCGTCACCTCCATCAGCTCTCTTAGCTAGATCTCCTGGACGACTTGCTGAAGCTTCTCCACAAGCAACTGCTGCTTCACCTTGCGTTGTTATGTTGTGGAGTCGACTGCTTTTTCACCAAGCTCAGCGAGCTTCAGTGCCTCTGTGCCTTTGCTTCTGTGCCTTCCCTTTGCCTCTTAGACTTCAGAGAACTGAGTCTGGAGGATTGTTCTGGACTAGGCTTTGGCTCAAGGGATGGTTGTGAATGCTTGGATCTTCTGGCGACACCACTCAATCTTTCTCCGTATCAGTAATCTCGTGGTTCTGCTTTCTGATCATTGGTGTATTCTCTGGAGTAGCAATTTTCATTTCCTTCAAGAACTTTCCCTCTACATTCCTCCTGGCCAGCCTGGGAGCCCAAGGCCCAGCTCTCAGTCCACCTCAAGTGTTCATCCTGCTTCCTCACTAGGCTTAATCATTTTGAGCTTTTCCCTTAAAGTGTGAGATGTAAAACTCCTACTTTCACTGGATTACTTACAAGCCCTTGGAAGGTTCTTAATAAGCCTAATTTCTACAATGTTGTAACTCAGAGAATAGGAAGGTCTAAGGAAATAGAGACTTGGATCAGCTGATCAGTGCGGTAGTCAGAATATAGTACATACCAATTAAGTGTGCAGTGTTAAGTGGGAGTGGTTTTTGGCAACCCAAAACAATTACGATAATAACAGCTAAGATCACTTATCACTGATCATTGCCTAAAATATAATAACGTGAAAAAGTTTGTGATATTGCAAAAATTATCACAATGTGACACAAAGGCACAAAGTGACTTCGCGCTGTTAGAAATGTGGCTCTGAACAAGATGCTAAACACAGAGCTGCCATGTTTACAAAGTCAACACAGAGCTGACTTTGTAAAAGTCAGATTCTGAGAATCACATTAAAGAGAAGCGCAATGAATGAATGAATGCATATTTTAGCTATTTCATGTACATGTTGATAATCTTCCATACATTATTAAAACAAAGTAATAAGAAGAAAGAGAGGAAAGAACAAAAGCAAAAGGAAGGAAGAAATGAGGGAGGAAGAAAAAAGTAGAGAAAATAAAATAAAGAAGAAATGGGAAAATGAGAGAAAGGACAGAAAATGACTTTTCCATATTCTTACTAAGAAGTATAGATGAACACAAACAGAAGGATATGAGAATTAAGAAGCATGGTAGAAAAAGTTCTAGGTACACCCACATCTGGATATACAAAGTTCACCCGAGGATATTACCCATCCTCCAGAGAGTGTTTATACGTTCCGCAGTGAAGTGTACTCCCTGTGGCATTAGCATCCTGCTATGCATTGTAGTGATAGAAAGACTGCTTTAAATATTCTTCACAGAGTAAGTCACTTCCTGCTTGCAAATACCAAGCAATTCCTTATGTAATTTATTCAACATCTCTGAAAATAGTAGGTAATGGCCATTATCCACCTTTGGTTGAATACTGTACATGTTATATTTATTCGTAGTAACCTGCAAGTTGCATGAGATTAAGAAATCTCAGGGCTTATTTTTGCCTACTTGGAGATATTTTTGTGTTTTTATTGCTCTCAGAGGTGGTGTTCAGCCAGATGTAGGGTTAAAGAATGGATTATATTGACTCCCTTTTATAAGAAGAGGCAACTTCATTTCTTTATGTTCTCTTTACACTGCTCTGTCTCCTGTTCATAATTCATTTTCTAGTTCTCCTTAACCTTAAAAAATAGGTAACACTAATGATAATCTGCATTGTTAAAAACAATTCTTTTAAATTTTTCATTATCCTCCTATCTACCACTCAGTAAGTGTATAAAATACACCAAGGGAGACCCATTTGGCTATTAGTTTTTCTTAACAACTATAAGATAGAATTGAAGTTCCTGCTATTAAGATGTAGTCTGAAATGTAAAATCATGACATGCTAGGGCATATTTCAGCCTCATTGATCAATTCTAAAGAGTCCCAATTCTCTTAAGGATCTTTGTTCAGTCAGCTCCAAATATTTGTTAGTTACTCAGGTTAGCATAAAATATAAATCCTTTTTAAGATACTCAGAACTTAGTCATCCATCAGTAAAAGACTATTAATTGTTAGAATTAAAAGTAGTTGACAAGGTGAGCAGAACACTTGCCTGGGTTATATTCACACTTCATGATCTGCATTCAGCTTGGACCAAGGTATCCACTAAAGTTCAGTTCTTTCCCTGCCACAGAGACTGTGAGTCAGCGGGTCTATCTTCCTTGCTGGTTACAATTTGAAGTGATGTTTTCTAGGCCCAAAGAAAGGAGTTTCTTGGTTAGAAAACTGGAAACAGACATTTTAAGAAGATTTACACCACTAAGGTACAGAGATGAGTTTAAGTTTCCACAGTAAATGCTTTAAGAAAAGGGAAGTCAGAAAGAAGGTTGTCTACAGTTTGATCATGCAGAGGGAAACGTTAAGGCAATCATGATCAGCTGATAGCAATTCTCTAAGTTTCTAGTTTAGGAAATCGTTGGGATATAGTACAAATTGTAAAAATGGAGGCAATGAGAGATCAACCAAAATCAGTTCTATTTAAGTCGTTTCTTTATCAAAGGTAACTTCAGGAATTTGATTATTCATAACAGTGTGATCCAATTAGATCCCAATTATATTATGCCATTCAATGTTTAGAAACAAATGAAATGTAAGCACTTACAAAGCTAATATTTGGGCTTTCTTTTCTTAAAAGAAAAAGAGAAGTCCAGGATCTACCCTGAGGTGAATTGTTTAAAATATCAGCTTCAAGGGTATTAGTCAAGTAGAAACAGTTCTGAGGCAAATGAGAACTGTGTTCATCAATGAAAGAAGACATTTTCTAGATTCTTTACTTTCTAGTTCATAGAACTGTATAAATCACACATTAGATGCATTTCTTTCTAAGAGCTGACCCATAAAAGTAGCTTGAATGAATTAAAATATTTTTAATCAAAACCATTTTTCATAGATTGGATTTCACCAGATTACTCAAAAAGAAAATTCATACTCTGGTATGTGTCTGTCAAATGTAGAAGTTGAATGACTTTCTGATTCTGTTTTATGTAACTTGCACCTTTTTGTAGACATTTTTACTTCCTGTAAGAGGTCTGTTTTACAGTGGTTGGAGTTCTGTGAGTCCTCTTAGTAAATCAAGCCCTCATTAGAGATTATGTTGAGATAATTACATGAAATAAGATGGTTGCAAAGCTCAGTTGGAAAACAGAGAGAAGAGGGAAGGAACTACGTTCTTACACGTTAGTGGAGAATTTAGCAATCTTTTTGGTAAAGTAACTACTACTTTGGAAAGGCTGAATTCTCCACTCCTGAAATTAGCTTGGGCATTTTTGATTCTCTGTTAATAACGTTTCAGCTCTTTCTGTCCATAATGAAGCTATTTGGGCTGGGAGAAAAATGTGATCTCAAGATACAATGTTTTAAATTTCTTTAGTATGTTTTTCAAGTGGTCTTATCTGTTACTCTCAATTCATGCAGGAGTGTCCTTAGCTTCTTGAGCATTATTATTTTTCAAAGTCTCCAGAAGTCCTATTTTTGGTAGCAAGTAAGAAGATTTGAATTCAAATACTAGAGTTTCTACTTATTTATTATATGTGCTCTGGCAATTCACTTAACTTCTCTAAGCTTCAGTTTTCTAAAATGTAAAACAGATAATAACAATAAGTATTAACAGAGTTGTTGAGATCATTGGCAAAATAATGCCTGTGCATGTGCCTCATTGTATACAATACAATTCAGGAATATAAAACAATATGTGATGTATTTACTTTTTATAAAGTTGTTTTCATCAAAGCTACCTATTTGCCAATACTCTTTGATATAGAATGATTTTTCCATCTAAACATAACTTTTAGAGGCTTGAAGTGTACTTTATGGATGACTATCCCAATGCTAATATTTATATTGGGAAATAGAAATACCTAGAACTAGGACATAAATATTTTAGGCTTTTTGAATTTGCTTCCCTCTTATTCACTTGATTTATGTTAAATGCTATTTTTGCTATTAGCTAAACTTTTTTCTTCATCTTGGGAACTGCTAGTTTAGAAATTACAGGACAGTTTTACTTAACCTTTTTTCATTCCTAGATCCTTCTGTGTGTGTGTGTGTGTGTGTGTATGGTGTGTCTGTGTGTGACAGAGAGGAGGAAGGGGAACAATTATTATAAAGATATTGTTCTAAAATTGTGTGACACCTGAAGGAAAAATGGAGAATTATAATTTTATTTATTTTATTTGAATGGTAGAGACAGAGATGGAGAGACAGACTAAGATTCTCCACCTACTGGCTCATTTCCAATCACCTGCAACAGCCAGTACTGGGTCAGGGCAAAGCCAGGAGTCAGAAATTTATTCCAGGTCTCCCACACTGGTGGCAGGAACCCAAAAACTTGAGTCATCATCTGTTGCCTCTCAAGGTGCAAGTTAGCCAAGAGTGGAGCCAGGACTTGAACCCAGGCAGTCATGGAATGCAGGAGTCCCAGGCAGCATCTTAATGCTGTGCCAAATGCCAACTCTGAGAAAATAGAGAATTAAAGGACAGCTTTAAAGTCAATAAGTTGATAATCTTTTTTATTTATCTATAAGTCAGAATAGAGAGAGAGAGAGAGAGAGAAAGAAAATCTACCATCTGCTGATTAGATTTACTTCCAAAATGACCTTAATGGATGGGACTGGGCCAGGCTGAAGCCAAGGAGCTTCTAGGTCTTCTATATGGGTTCAGGGACCCAAGCACTAGGGCCATCCTCCACTGCATTCCCAGGCACTTTAGCAGGGAGCTGGGTTGGAAGTGGAGCAGCCGGGACTCAAACCTGTGCCCATATAGGATGCCTGCGCTGCAGACAATGGATTAACCTGCTGTGCCACAGTATTGGACTTGATTATCTTTAAATCCAACAAAGTTTCCATAAGTTTGTGAAATTTGTGATTAAAATTACTATTTATGAAATAATTCAAAATATTTTAAGAGGCTAATAAGAAATCTATCCTCTCTCTAATGATAAACAGATTGAAATCATCAAGACACACAAAAAAATCTCATTTTGTTGCCTGACTTATGGTTACCCAGCTTATTACCTCTTTTTGAGCTTCAGTTTGTGTTCACTGTGGCATTTTATTATGAAAGAATGGCAGACTCTAAATCATCTCCGTTTAATTGTAGATAGCAGAGACTAATCAATGCCAAATTTCATTTTATAGGGCCGGCGCCGCGGCTCACTAGGCTAATCCTCCGCCTTGCGGCGCCAGCACACCAGGTTCTAGTTCCGGTCGGGGCGCCGGATTCTGTCCCGGTTGCCCCTCTTCCAGGCCAGCTCTCTGCTGTGGCCAGGGAGTGCAGTGGAGGATGGCCCAGGTGCTTGGGCCCTACACCCCATGGGAGACTAGGAGAAGTACCTGGCTCCAGCCATTGGATCAGCGCGGTGCGCCAGCCACAGCGCGCCGGCCATGGCGGCCATTGGAGGGTGAACCAACGGCAAAGGAAGACCTTTCTCTCTGTCTCTCTCTCTCACTGTCTACTCTGCCTGTCAAAAAAAATTTTTTTTTCATTTTATAGCTAGGCACAGTGTCTTATTCTGCTGTGGGAACAAAATGCCTTCGACCTGGCAGTATGTAAAGAGAATACACCTATTTCTCACAGTTCTTAAGTCTGCAAAGTTCAAGACCAAAGCATCGGCATACAGTAACTGGTGATGGCTGCTTGTTACATCCTTACCTGGAGAAAGGGGTGAAAAGGAACAAAGGGTGAACAATGCAGCTTCACAGAGTGATGGTAAGAGGGAAGGGAGGGGTCAGCTCTCCGAAGCTCTTTTTTTTCTCTTTTATTAGGACATTATTTTCATCTACAAGGGCAGAGACCTCATGACCTAAGCATTTCTCAAAGGCCTGAGTACCATTACTTTGGTGATTAGGTTTCAACATATGAGCTTTGAGGGCAAGGTATACATTCAAACCATACCACAAAGTGACTACAAATGTCCAGGTTTTAGCTGGATTGTCTGAGTATAATTATTATTAGCACTCTCAAATATTCTTTGGCTTGTATGACAAATAGTATGATCTCCGCTAGGGAAAACAAAATGTAGAAAGTCAAGTGACTTGCCAAAATCTGAGTAATTATTTCTCTAATTCTTTAGAGCCAGAAGTCAGACTTGCTGAGACTTTATCTAGAATTCTAGTCATTGCTCCCCTGCTTCTTGCTATTTTATCTCTTAATCATTGCAAGTCATGAATGACTTAAACACAGATGGAAAGGTCGAATCTCACTAAGAAAAAAAATGAAGAAGAAGGCAAATTCTTCTACAACATCAACCATCTCCTGAACCTGATAAAAACTTAAATCTATTCAAATTGCCTCCTTCCACAATAGTGTATATTATTGTGTGTGTGCACGCATGTGTATGTCTTGGTTAAATATAAGAGAATTGTATTCAGTTGCTGGAGATCACGGGCAACACAATTTCTTTTACCTTAGGGAAATCAATCATTAATCACACAAGAAAACCTCACTAGACTCTTTTAGTTACTCAGGAATATGCTAGCTGCAAAATATTTGCTGCCTGCTTTTTAACCTTGGGACTAGAAAAGATCATGCAGTTAATGTGTAA
Organism: Oryctolagus cuniculus; assembly: GCF_051225735.1. NCBI lineage: Eukaryota > Metazoa > Chordata > Mammalia > Lagomorpha > Leporidae > Oryctolagus > Oryctolagus cuniculus. The sequence continues at coordinate 189,250,820 of NC_142867.1, forward strand.
TTATGTGCTAATGAAAAAAATTGGTCCTGAATGCATGTCCTGCATCTCTAGTTTGAAGGTCTTGAACTCAAAAATTGTCTGCAGCCAGGGAACTCTCTGGACATGGGGCCCAAGTGTGAACAAAGCTCCATTGTTTCCCTATTTATTTGCTATGCTCAGGCATTGGGCAATCTGTCATGCATCTGTTCTGTTCAGGGTTTGCCTAATGATTTGGGAGGATCACAAAGTATAATCTGACACAATGACTATGTAAATGTCATATGGGTCCCTTGTACATTTGCCTGAGGGTTCCTTGATGGGGCACATTTCAAAAACGATAAAGGTTATAGCACCCTGTGAAGGATTTATGCCATGTAGTCTACTGGCCGTGATTTAGTTTTGCAGCAGACATTTCATTTTAAATTTAGGAATTAATCATTTAGTAGAGCTAGTTTTATTAGGAGCCATAGAATATACAAGAATAAGGGGGAAGATTTCTGTACATCATTGAGTTTGATAAATGAAAATAATAAATTATGATATATTTTTTCTCATTGATGTAATTCTGGTAAAAGAGTTACTAAATATACATTACTCAGTATCTTTTGTTTTAGGTTTGTCCAAGAGGTTTATATCCAAGTAACATTGCCAGTTAATCAATAATATAATCCAACTTCATAAAGTTCTAATTCTAGAAATAAACATAATCTATTATCAGATGGAATGTTTAAATAATTTATGAAATATCTTAATTCGGATGAAGATCCACATATTTACTCATACAGACATATGTACATACTCACTATTGTCATCCCCAAAAAATGTAAAGACATTTCCAGAATGAAAAAAAATTTTCATCTAATAAATGTAAATAAAGCTCCTAAGAGAGTTTCCAGGTGTTATCATACATTAAAAATGTCCCTTTGTCATCTAAGGCTACAATTCTCATTCTCATTAGAATTACCAATTCTGCTTTTAAATAATACCAATACCTGAAATTCACTTCTTTTTCTTTTTGAATAGTAAATTGCTTTTATAGTTATGGGAAAGCATTACCAAAGCTTATAATTGAAAGATACATGTAACAATCCAATAGAAAGATAAAATGGTCATAAGAAAGTAAGACCAAAAGGATGTCAAGAAGCATGTTTACCATAACTTCAGGAATCTGATTATTGGACTGGAGGTCTCTCTAAACTCATCACACAAGATAGATGAAGTGAATTAATAAATAGTCATTAACCAGTAATTGCTTAAAGATGCTAAAATTTTACATAGATGAAAATAATATGAAGTTATACCAGGAATAGCAATTTGATTTCTGTGAAAAATACTATGCTGTCCTATTCTATCTAGTATTGTAATTGGCCATCCCAGTGAGTACAGGACTAAGTATTTTTCTGGATATGCAGCCATCAATGCAAAAATCCAAAAACTGGCTTCTCAAAATTTTAGCAAAGGACATAAGGAAATTTCCAAATGCCACTCTCGGGTGCAGGTATATTCATATCCTCCCAACAAAGCAATAACTCAAGTTAAATGACCAACTCAACTGATAACTTTGAAGTACTGTTCAATGAGTTCTTGCTATTTAGGATAATTTTTGACCACAGTCTGCTACTACTTTCCTCAGTAAAAGCACTCTGTGATTCTGTCATTGTTTTTTGTTTGTTGTCCACATCTCTAATAACACCGAGTTGTTTCTGTGAACAGACTTTGAAATAGGTTCCAATATATTTTATTGTCTACCCTCATTTATCTTTGTCTAGTTTTATTTAGATTGTTCTTCTTCCATTTCATATTGTGGCTATTTTTTACATGTGGAATCATTTTCTCTTTTATTTATGTTTTCTGTTTAGTTTTTCAATATGGATCTCATTCTTCAATATGAAATATTTCAGACACCCAAAAAAGATGTAAAATATAATGTAAAAACTACTGACATACTCACTGCCAAGGGTAAATAAAAATGTAAGAATGAAGTCAAAGTGCTCTTACCTCAATTGCTTACATTCACTTCCCTACAAAGCAAATGTCTGTACTGAATTTGTTGTCCATCCTTTTAAAGCCCTCTTTACATACTGACTGCATACAAACACACACGTACAACAAGTTACATTGGTGGATGTTTTCTAAGTCATTATCATGCAGAATAAAATTTTAGAAACTTTGTCCTAAATAATGAAGTCCAGAAGGTTCTAATGATCCCCTTTCTCTTCTGGAGTTTAAAACTTGACTTCTAAAAACATCCCCTCTTCTCACAGGATTTTTCAATATGTCAGTTTCTAAGTATATAAGTGATACTAATTAAGGAAAGAAACTGGCAAAAGTAAAACATAAAAATCTCATTCACATAAACTGAGCTTATCCTTTTAGTGTAAATTGATTTTTATTGCACTTTCTTGGAAAAGATGAGAATGATTACTACCTCTAAGCATTGCAGGGGACCAGCTTTGATGTTAAATATCATTTACTTCATGCTTCTGTGTAGGGTGCTTAGTTGAACTCTTGTTCAAATGCCCTCACACATTTTAAGTCTAGTCTAATGAGCCATCCCAACTTTTTATTAAGAAAATTTAAAGTGCAAACACTCTACGTTTCAATTACTTAGATCTATCTGATCTTACTTTGTTTGTTCGTCGTTTGTGTATCTATATTTTTTACCAAGCCATATTTCTCCCAGGAGTTTCCAGAGAATTCAGAAGTAAAATCTCTGTGTTTCAATGGCCGCTCAGAAAGACAACAGTTTTATCCTCCTGTTCCCTGGCTAAGGAAAACAGAAGCCTTTTCTCTACTTGGTCTTTGTCAAGGCTCTCTGTTAGTCTCTCCCACTCAGGCTAACTGTGCTCTCTACTTTTCCCCCAAGGTCTCCATTTGAATAAAATATGTAGGAGAAAGTTATTATTTTCTCTGTATGTGTGAGGATGATCACCTATTTAAAAATAGAGAAACTGATAAAATCATTACACTACGTTAGATAAGTAATCTCTTTGTTACATGATCAGGCTTGCTTCATGTAAAATTACAGCAATCATCAGGAATGTTCTTCCCACCCACATAAAACGTGTTTCTAGCCAAGATGTAATAGGAAAATACCATCCAAATACACTGTTTAAATTCACATAAATATCAATTTATTCTACACGTTGACTCCTTGTCAAACAACAGTTCAGAGAAATTATTCTCCTGCTGTAAGTTCTCAGCTGGACTTCAACTCTTTGTTTTTCATCCATTTCTAGAAGATTTTGTACAGAAAGGTTTCTTTCTTTAAAAAAATTCACTCAGAGCAAGATGAATGGGAAAAGGAATAGATTATATTGAATTCTGAGTACTGTCTGCAATTTTCATTAAATGATAAACATTAATTATTACATAAAATATAGTAAAAAGCTAAGGTTCTTAGTTCTTAACTATTGTGCACAGTAGTCTACCAAGTTAATACTAATTTAATTTGTAATAATGATTTCTGTAATACATAAATTATATGGTACAGTAAAATAAGTGATAATATTACATATTACAGAATGGGCTGACATCTTAACAAAAAAAATCCTAACACATAGCTATTACACTGGAAGAAAACAATATTGTGAAATAGCTACATTTGCAGTTCACTTTAAAAAATAACTCATAATCCACTAATGCCTCTGAATAATTTGCAAACAAAGGAACTAAAAAATTCCATAAATGACCAGCCATAGGAATTCATCTTATTAGAGAAACAGAGGGGTGATGGAGAAAGGTGAAAAGAATTGGAATAAAGCCCATATTAATAGGTGCTCACATATATGCTAAGCTATCTTATAATATTTAACCAGCAGAGGTCTGAAATGCAATTACTTTGTATTTATCCATTTGTTGATTTGTTTGCTAATAAGATGATATTGCCCAATGACAATGCTGAATTAACTACATAATGATGCTTTTGAAGATTAGCTAGATTAAATCATAGAATCCAATGACTGAAGAATTACTTCAGAGATCATCTAGTCACTCCCAAGTTTCTCAGTAACAAAATCTCTTTTAAATCATTGCATAAAGACAACTGTTCATTCTGTCTATTGCAAATATTCTAAGTGGTATTTAAACCCCTTCTCCCTTATAAAAAAATCTTCAGTTTTATAAAGGCAGCAAAGAGATCTAATTAAATATTTACAATTGCAACCAAACTTGTAGTTAATATTGGCCATATAATATAACAAAAAAAAATGAGAAACCTTTTAAAATGTGCAGGAGAGCACTTTTATTCCTGCCCAAAAAGAGTAACAGGAGGCTTTTCTTTAAATTGAAAACTGATGTAATAGAAGAAACTGATCACTGATGTCATAAATAAGAGTATCAATTGTTAAATCAACAACAGGAGTCACTGTGCACTTACTCCCCTTGTAGGATCTCTGTCCTTAATGTGTTGTACTATGCGAATTAACGGTAAAACTAGTCTTCAGAAAAACTAGTACTTTATACTTTGTGTGTCTGTGTGGATGCAAGCTGTTGAAATCTTTACTTAGTATAGAGTTGATCTTTTGTATGTAAGGATAATTAAATATAACTCTTAATGAAGAATGAGTAGGAGGTGGGATGGTTTTGGGGTGGGAGGTTGGGTATGTAGGGAAGAACCGCAATAATTCAAAACTTGTACTTATGAAATTTATATTTATTAAATAAAAGCTTTCTATAAAAAACTTTATAGTCTGGTTTCCTATTCCTATATGATCAGTTTATAAACGGTTATTATAATATCATTCTGAAGGAAGCAAATCTACAAAACCACATCAAAAATATACATCATTAATAATGTTCTTCCATGTGGCTTTCCGTTGATACTGATGATATCCACACACCCCAAATTGAAATAATCATGCTCATCTTGATGTCTACTCTTCTGTTTATATTCTTTACCTTGTTAAAGAACAAAGAACTGCAGAAACACTGAATCGGGAGCTAGGGGTCATAATTTCAACCCACTACTGATTATATGCAGCATGTTTGTTACATTAAGTCAATTCTCTTAACATACTAAAGAGTCAGCAATTAACATTATTTAATGCAAAACCAAAACATGGAGGTGTTAAATACATTTCCAATTATATACAGCTATTTAGTATTAGCAACTGGAATTTGAACATAGACAATCTGATAACAGAATCCACACCCAGTGATGTCTCACTACCACCCTTCACTCCCCATATTCAATAGTTTACCAAATCTGATTGGACCATCCCAGCACGTGTCAAGTCTGCCCTTCCTACCCCCCTTCCCATTAGCATGGTTGTGTCTTCTCAAACCACTGCCGTAAAGGGGAGCCTAACATACTACCCCTTCTATACCTCATTCTCATCACAAAGGTTATCTTCTTAAAAATACAAAGTGTTCCTATAGCTCTTCTTCAGAGTTTTCACTGAATAATATATAATTAATAACTTTTTCCTTTATTAAAGAAACAAACATTATATTAGACTAGTCTGCATGCTAAATATTAGGCCAGAGCTTTAATAACTGACTGCTTTATGATTAACTTAACTATACAATTAAAAAAGTAGTGGCAATCATGCCTCTCTATAAAATATAATTATAAGATGGAATCATTGTTTTTACAGCTGAGTAGTGTTCCATGGTGTATACATACCATAATTTCTTAATCCAGCCATCAACTAATGGACATCTGTGTGGATTCCATATCTTAGCTATTGTGAATTGAGCTGCAATAAACATGGGGGTACAGATTACTCTTTCACATGCTGACTTCATTTCATTTGGGTAAATCCCCAGGAGTGGGATGGCTGGGCCATAAGGCATGTCTATATTTAGATTTCTGAGGTATTTCCATACTGTATACCACAGTATATATGAAATGAAAATTTGTATACCTTAAATAAATTTTTTTTAAAAATTAAAAATAAAAAAGATGGAATAATCTGCACAGAACCAACAAATGCAGACCCAAGGGCAGGATCCAGTGAACAGACAAATTTTTTTCAACCACTCAGTACTTTAAAAAAAACAAGGCCAGAAGTCCTAGAAACAGTATTGCTGTATTCCTTCATAGCAACAACTGAGTAAAATTGTGTCTCTCCCAATAATTCTTCCATCCTACAATGTCATTTTGTATTTATGCTCGCCCTGTCCAGTCATTTGCACTATGATCTGATATGGAGATTTGAGTTTGTTGATCATTGATATTCTAAATTGATCACTGTTATGTTTGTAATGTCATCAGTAGCAGTGGAATCACTTATTTTTATGTAGTGGCTATAATGAGTTTAACATTGTGGAGGATATAAAATTCCTAGGATGCCTATAATTAGCCATTTAGGTAAGGAACCTGTGTATCTGATATGAAAGAAAAAAGTATGAGTTCAGAAATTATGCAATTAAAATATTAACAACATGCATGTCACTTGAGTGTTAAAATTAAACAATAAAATAACACAAAAGTCTCTAAAAATCTGCTAGTAGGTATTTAATTGGATTGAACTTCCTTTCTATGTGATAGATGTCAAGAAGATTTAACCACACTAAAGTTAACCCTTAGAAAATCTATTAAAATTATAAACTCTTATAATTGATTAAACTAGAGTGTTTGTTTATAAATACTGACTTCTTGCACAATTTTAGGATATCAAAGCTACTCTCATGTCATTATAGTGGACCACATGGTGACACTAGATGCGTATAATAGAGAGTCGGAGTTCACAGTGTGTCTGGAATCCACAATAACCTGGTAGGATTAGTTTGTTGAAGAAGAAATGAACATATGCAGCAAGGAAAAAAAATTAAGGTTGGGTTTGTAGGCTGTGTACCAGAGCGCTTTCAGATATTTATATTTATACACACATGCACACACACACACACCATATACACATATGTAAAATAATAAAACAAAATAGTTTTCTTTCCTGGAACATATTCCTGATAAAACATATCCCTTGGCCTCAAAAAGGATTCTGTGATCAATCTCATCAACATTTTTCTCAAGAAATATATCTTTATTTTCTTCTGATTTTGTAAAATCAAAATTTATTTAAGATGTGATTGTTCAAGAATTCTTTAGTAGATCAAAAAGTGAGCATATGAATATAAAATGACATGAATCATTTATTAATAAATTTCATGGAACAAATTATACAAGGAAACAAAATTGACTTGGTAATTAAGATCTTAAACAGTGTCCTGGAGTAAATATTTGTCGTTTTATGTACTCAACAAGATGAGGGAATCCATTAATAAGTCATAACTAGATTCTGGTCAGATCAGGATTTCAGCGTGAATCCACTCAATTCCAGATTGCATATGTGAGTCTCTATTAAGCCATTCATAAGGGCAATAAAATCCAATCAACAGGAAATTGAGGGGCCCAGATTGTGGCAGAACAAGTTAAGCCCCTGCTTGCAATGCTGGCATCCCATATGGGTGCTGGTTCTAGTCCCAGCTGCTCCGCTTCCCATCCAGTTCCCTGTTAATGCATCTGGGAAAGTGGTAGAAGAAGGCCGACATCCTTGGGCCCCTGCACCCACACGGGAGAGTAGGAAGAAGCTCCAGACTCCTGGCTTTTGCCTGATCCATACCCTGCTATTGTGGCCAGTTGGGGAGTGAACCAGTGGATGGGACTCTGCCTTTCAAATAAATTAAAAAGGGAAGGAAAGGGAAGGAGAGGGGAGGGGAAGGGAGGAGAGGGGAGATTAAGAAAGGGAAGGGAAGGGAATGCTTGTATAGGTGGCCAAAGGAGTGTCATTATGTATACAGGGCTCTATATTGTTTCATTTAGTCTTCATAGTCTCTCTTTGAAGTAGTTATTATGGTGCCTAATTGATAGAGGAAAAGATTACACAGGGAGTAAACACCTATATACTTAGAAACAAGCAAACTGATTGTGATGAGGGTGGTAAGCAGACGTTAATGCTGAAAATATTAGAATGTTGTTACTGACTGGTTTTAAAAGGCTTTGGTTTTCCATGCAGAGACAGCAGTCTAGAATTTTTGCTGGCAAGTGATATAATTTTGTGGCCACTTATTGTAAGCCTAGGTGAACCCATAAAAGTAAATGGGTGGGGCCAGCACTGTGGTGCAGCAGGTTAAACCCCCCACCTGTGGTACCAGCATCCCATGTGGATACCAGTTCAAGTCCAAGCTGCTCCATTTCCCATCAAGCTCTCTGTTGATGTTCCTAGGAAAGCAGTGGAAGAAGGCCAAGTCCTCCCACATGGGAAACCTGGAGGAAGCTCCTGGCTCCATGTTTCGGTTAAACCAAGCTCAGCTTGGTCGGTTGCTCCCATTTTGAGAGTGAACCAACGGATGGAAGATCTCTCTCTTTCTCTCTCTTTCGGTCTCTACTGTCGCTCCCCCTCTTCGTGGAGGAACAACACAGGACCCTGTGCTGTTCTTTTGTCTGCTCGGCCCTCCCCGGGTTTGCTGCTGGTTCTTCCCGGGTTGGCTACCATCCCTTCCACCTCCGTGGAAGGGCGGTTCCCCCTGGCCACTTTCCCCACTTCCGCGGGGGAGCGGCACACCGCCGGCCGGCTCTCTCGGGGGCTGCACAGGTGTTCCTTCACATAGATGTTCCCCTTAGATGTTCCTGGTGCATGTTGTCTCTCTCCTCCTTTATAGTCCTCTTCCGCCAATCCCAACTCGGCTGTCCACACGCCGAGTACGCTGCTCTCCTCCAATCAGGAGTAGGTCCTACAGTTTATTGGTTGAACTGGAGGCAGTTGTGTAGAAGCTGTTTTCTCTTCTCCCAGCGCCATATTGTGGGAGAGCAGATGCATAGAATAAGTCTTAATTCCAGTAACTTAGTCTAGTCCGGGTTGCTCCCCACAGATCCCCCTTTCTTTTTATTTTTTGGCGTTGATACGCGCCTGTCTTCAGTGCCCCGTGGCACACACTCTGCTCTGCTTGCTAGAGTTGCCCACAGGTGCTTACAAGCCCTATCAATCAGGCAAACCGAATCCGGATCCTCTCTTCGCCATGTTGTGAGGAGGTTTTTAGGCGCTGATGCATGCCTGTGTTCGGTGCCCTGCAGCGCATGCTCTACTCTGCTAGAACTGCCTGCAGGTGCTTACAAGCCCTACCAATCAGGCAAACAGAATCCAAGCCTTCTCATTGCTGTATTGTGGGGAGACTTATTGGTGTTGATAACGTGCCTGTCTTTGGTGACCTGCAGCCGCCCACAGGTGCTTATCGTCTTACTAATAAGGCAGACGGAATCCAAGCTCTCTCATTGCTGTGTTGTGGGGAGGCCTTATTTTTCTCTATTTCTCTATCTCCGGGCATTCCTATTTCTCCCATTTTACTTCTATCTTCCAGCATTCCTATTTCTCTCATTTTACTTCTAAACTTCTGTTTCTCTTATCCCTGCGGCTTCCTGGCGCCCGCCCCAACGCTGCTTCCCGGCTCTGAGCCGCTTCAGCCCGCGCTTCTCTCATCTGCAGTGGGCTCCCGGCTCCGCGCGCTCCGCGGTCTCCGAGCCCTTAGCGTCTGCACCATGGCCTTCACACCAGCCCCGCGTTCTATTAGCGCCCCGTGCGCTCTCCCCGTTAGTGCCCCGCGCGCTCTCTCTGCACACGGCAGCTTCCGCGAATCACACAGCGTAGCTCACGTTTCCGCCACCGGTATTCAGTCCAAGTTCCCCGGACTAACCTGGCGAATTCAACCCAGCTCACGTTTCCGCCCCACGGTTTGGCTTCCCGTCCTTTGCTCCCCGGGCTAATCTGACGGATTCCAACCTGGCCCACGCGTCTCCGCCTCTGGTTTAGTTTTTCGCCTTTTGCTCCCCGAGCTGACTTGAAGAATCCCAAGCTGGCTTACGTTTCCGCCTTGGCCTGCCCCCGCGGCTTCATCCTCCCTAACATTTTTCTCTACCCGGTATGTTTCCTAACTTTTCTTCCAACAACAATATTCCCCTCTCATTTCTCCCGGCTTCTCCCCACAGTCCACATCCGAGTCCAAGCCTCCTCCAGGTTTCACTTTCGCTTTCAATCTCCTAGCTTCCCCGCCATAGTACACATCTGAGTCTATGAAAGCTTTCACTTTTGCTTTCAATCCTAACTTCTTTCCCACAGTCTGTATCCAAGTCTATGCCTAGGCTTTCAATAGCTTCTTCCGGCACCTTTTCTGTCCGGCTTTCCCCTTGGCTCTTCGCTAGTCTCTCTCTCCGGTATTGTCCCACTTCTTCCCGTTTCTTCCCTCCTAGGTTTCCTATCCGAGTCACGGCACCATTATGTCGCTCCCCCTCTTCATGGAGGAACAACACTAAACCCTGCCTAGGCTTCCTATCTGAGTCACTGCACCATTATGTCGCTCCCCCTCTTCATGGAGGAACGACACTAAGCCCTGCCTAGGCTTCATATCCGAGTCACGGCACCATTATGTCGCTCCCCCTCTTCATGGAGGAACAACACAGGACCCTGTGCTGTTCTTTTGTCTGCTCGGCCCTCCCCGGGTTTGCTGCTGGTTCTTCCCGGGTTGGCTACCATCCCTTCCACCTCCGTGGAAGGGCGGTTCCCCCTGGCCACTTTCCCCACTTCCGCGGGGGAGCGGCACACCGCCGGCCGGCTCTCTCGGGGGCTGCACAGGTGTTCCTTCACATAGATGTTCCCCTTAGATGTTCCTGGTGCATGTTGTCTCTCTCCTCCTTTATAGTCCTCTTCCGCCAATCCCAACTCGGCTGCCCACACGCCGAGTACGCTGCTCTCCTCCAATCAGGAGTAGGTCCTACAGTTTATTGGTTGAACTGGAGGCAGCTGTGTAGAAGCTGTTTTCTCTTCTCCCAGCGCCATATTGTGGGAGAGCAGATGCATAGAATAAGTCTTAATTCCAGTAACTTAGTCTAGTCCGGGTTGCTCCCCACACTCTACCTCTCTCTGTAACTCTGTATTTCAAATAAATAAAATAATCTTTTAAAAAAAAGAATAAGTGGGTAAGGTTTATCACAAATATTTAAATATCTGAGTAATTCAAATCAGCAAATTTATAATATGCTGTAGTAGCAGCTTCATAATATTTTCTAGGAGCCGAGCATAAATTGATCCATGTGAATTCAAATCTAATCAAATTTCTCAGAAAGAAAAAAATTCTGGTCTGCTTGATTTTTAGAATTTAGAAAACATATTGCACTATTGCCGGCGCCGCAGCTCACTAGGCTAATCCTCCGCCTTGCGGCGCCGGCACACCGGGTTCTAGTCCCGGTCAGGGCGCCGGATTCTGTCCCGGTTGCCCCTCTTCCAGGCCAGCTCTCTGCTGTGGCCAGAGAGTGCAGTGGAGGATGGCCCAAGCACTGGGGCCCTGCACCCCATGGGAGACCAGGAGAAGCACCTGGCTCCTGCTATCGGATCAGCGCGGTGCGCCGGCCGCAGTGTGCAGGCCGCGGTGGCCATTGGAGGGCGAACCAATGGCAAAAGGAAGACCTTTCTCTCTGTCTCTCTCTCTCACTGTCCACTCTGCCTGTCAAAAAAAAAAAAAATGAAAACATATTGCACTATAAAACTGCCCTTGAAATCTCAGAAAGAAAAATATTCATTGACAGCCAATCAGATAAACGACCTGGTTTTATGTTCAGTTGAGTAATATCAGTTGCTTTGCCAATTTGCTAGATCTTAATATATTTGCAAACTTTTGTCCACTTTTTTTTCCTCTCTGATTTCTCTCCCCCTCTGCCACTTTGTCCTTCTCTCTTTGGTGTCTGATTATCATAAAATGAACATTGCGCAAAGCTTTGCTATTTCTTAAAAATGTAAATGCAGAAAATAAAATCTTTATTCAATGTCCGACTCGGGCTGTTTTCTGCCTTTTACAAAATGCTGGGCTCATTTTCATATGAAGCCATGGAAATTGAGGGTGTTAGATTGCAAAATGAAATGTCCTCACAGGCTATTCCTGCATGGAGGGCCACTGACAAATTTTATGGCTTTGGATTCAGAAATAAACACCATTCGGTGACTGTTTGTACAGTCAGGCCATTAAGTGCAATGATTTGTATTTCCTCAAGAGATCCCTTAAACTACAGTGCCTTGTTTTTGCAGCAGCTTGGCAGGAGTTATATATTTTTTTAATCCTGCAGTTCACTGGCCAATAAAGTGAGTTCAGGGTACAATACTTCTCCAGTAAGAATGAAAGAAACGAAGTGTGGCTGTAGGGCTTCTGTGAAATAAGTCATGTCAGTGAGGCATGTTGAATGCTCACCTATTTTGTTTGGTTAAAGTGGATTTTTGCATGGGTAATGATGCTAAGATCATTTTTATTGGCAATAATACAATATCACGGACCAGGCAAGTTGCAGAGTAAAGGTTGTGGGGCTGGCACTGTGGCATGGTGGGTAGAGCTGCCTCCTGGGATACCAACATCCAATATGAGCACGGGATTGCATCCCAGATGCTCCACTTCCAATCCTGCTCCCTACTAGAGGCCTTGGAAAAGCAGATACACTCACATGGGAGACTGGGAAGAATCACCTGGCTCCTGGCTTTGGATCAGCGCAGCTCCAGTCATCATGGCCATTTGGGGAGTGAACCAGTGTAGGGAGGACCTTTCTATCTGTCTCTCTCTCTCTGTGTCTGTAACTCTACCTGACAAATAAATAAATAAAATATATTTTTTTAAAAAAAGAGTCATCAGGCAGTGCACAGCACCACATGATCAGAGACAAGGAAAATAGGAAAAACCCAACCAAACTGGTTTTTATAGCAGATTCTTTATATAATCCACTAACCCATTAATCTATTAACTGCATCAAGTTCTTGGGCCCCTGGCCACACATGGGAGACCTGGAAGAAGTTCCTGGTTCCTGGCTTCAGATTAGCCCAGCTCTGGGCCATTGCATTCATTTGTAGAGTGAACCAGTGGCTGGAAGATGTTTCTTTCTCTGTCTCTCCCTCTATCTCTGTAACTCTGCCCTTGAAATAAATTTTAAAAAATCTTTTCAAAAACTGGTTTTTGTTTTCCTTCCAAATCTCTTTGGAAAATTCTGAGTGCCTACTTTGAATATTTCCAAAGAAAGGAATGACATTTGTTGATTTAATTCACTTTATTAACTTATTCATTGAGCTTTGCAACTTTTTCACTTTCTCTGTATCCTGATATCTGGATGCCTTTAATCTCATTTAATTAACTATTGGGAAAATTAAGAAAACTGAAAATTCTCTTTGATAAAAACTATTTTCATTGGGGTAAAAATTGAACATGAATTTTCCATACTGGACAGAAATATATGGCATAAAATATCATTAGCCCTCTTTGTCCTTTTCACTCCTACCATCCAACAACTGAAGCTTAGTAGGATTTTTCTAATTTAAACTTGTGGCAAGAGATTGCTATTGTACCACAGCTTTAATGCTGATTGGGATCCCTACAAACTACATCCAAGTGTTAATTCAAGCACTTCTAATCCAGCTTCTGCCTAGTGCATCGTGGGATGCAGCAGATGATGATTCAAGCGTTTGGGCCATTCGATATCATGTTAGCTGTGGGTTTGTCATATATTGCTTTGATAGTGTTAAAGAATATTCCTTCTACATCCAATTTGCTTAAGGTTTTTATCATGAAAGGATGTTGTATTTTATCATATTCTTACTCTGTATCTGTTGAGATAATCATATGGTTTTTGTTCTTCAGTTTGTTAATGTGAGGTATCACATCTATTGATTTGCAAATGCTGGACCATCCCTGTATACCTGGCAAAAATCCCACTTAGTCCAAGTGAATGATGTTCTGATGTGTTGTTCTTCTTCATGGGCACTTATGGGGATTTTTTCCTATTGATCAGCAATAATTTTGTTTTAATTTTCATATGTTAAAAGTGAAGACTGTATCTCAGTGCACTTTGAAAGCTGTATCTCACTTTGTATTGTGCAATATTCATATTCTTCACTACAAGATCCTTACCCTCCCACATGTTCATCCTGTGCCTAGCAAGAAAATCCCAGTAAATCTTTGCATCTATTATACGTTTGTCTTTGTTTCCCTGACCTCTTCCACTCCAGCTCATTTGGCAGCTTCACCTAGTCTAGCTCTGTTTAAGCAGGCCATGCGCTGGAGTGGAGTTTTGGTTTGGCTCTGGACATTTCAAGTGATGCATTTGATTCTCCCTTAAATGCGCTCACCTATCATGTAGAGCACTTAAATAGCATTTCATATGAGGAAATCATACATAGTTTATTTTAAAGCCCCATCAGCTCCCTTGCAGCATCAACCAAGTAGCATAGGCAGCTAAATCATTGAAAGCCTCTGTGTTTACTGCAAATCATAACATCAAATACAGCAGCAGGCACACTGAGGAGCACCCCAAAAGCAATTTATGCTGATGAACCCCAGCTATTAACATAAGTAGCACTGTCTTTGACTGCCTGCCTCGCTGAAAGCTAGATTGGTCTAAGAGTTGGGAAATCAGGACTAAGAAAGAACTCAAATCTCTAATAGCTGCACTGAGGTATAATTACAGCAGGCATGCATATATAAATCATGTTTAACATTTTAAAAATACAGTCACACCTGTCCTTTTCAGGAGTCTAGAAAAGGATAAATAAAATAGATACTAGTGATTGAAATAGTTCCAGATATTACAATTCTCCATAAGTGATAAACAAAACAAGGACACTGATGAAAACAATTTTCTAGACTCCTGAGGATTATTAAATTGAGCTGAAAGTAGGATGACTTACCAAATCACAGAAATAAATTCTCAGGTATACAGTTGTACAAGTGACAGAGACTTAGCAAGGGCAAAAATCACCAGAACTTGTTATTTTTTTTTTAACCTCCTTCCTACTCTTCAGTTGAAAGATAAAGGTAAAAACTGAACGTTGCCTGCTTAGAATGTAATTAGGAAATGCTGACCAAGGTGTAGCAATATAGTTCTTTAGAGTGCTGCATTAGTGCCAACCGCTTTCAGTCCATTTAAAACTCAGAAATCGCCACGGTAGCAACCAGAAGTGGTGTAGATCTAAGGGAAAGAAATGAAACCGTGTTCACCAGGTGAAGTGGCAGCAGCAGGCTTCTGAGATCAGAATGTCTTAGAATCAATACCAATCAGCATTGAAGCAAATGAGAAGCTAGTTTCAGCTCACACAGTAGCAGGTTACATGTCATATTTTGTACAACTGACTTCACCTATGTCTTTTTATGAGAGATATCAGATTCTAAGTTGTGGAAGAAACTTACTATTGGAAGTGAGGAAGAGGTAAGCCAGCAGGGCCATGGAAATACAGTGTATTAAAGTGAAGAGTCACAGGGGATATTATGCAAACATAATTTTCAGGAAGCTGAATAGACCTCTGTAGCTGAAGCTTGCTGAAAGAAAAAATCCTTCATTCAGATACACTGCAAAATCTATAACCCAGGAGTATTTAATTTCTTACACGTAAAATATGGATTTTGAAATGCTTCAACATATTGAAATTTGAGCTTTCTAAACTGTCTCTTCAGAAGGAAAACAACACATTTTCAATGCATATTCTTGGACTGACTCTGCTAAAGAAAAAATGACTAAAATTTAAATTACAAGTCTGTTTTCTGATTCTTAAATACTAACAGATTTTCACCCAGAAATGCAGGACAGATCCTAATGTTGACATGTAGATTATAAAACTTTACTAAAGCTATGGTTTGATTCACTATGCCATAAAAAGACAGGGAAGTTTACAATGGCTCCACTCCTTTCTTTCCTTCCTTCCACTTCTTTCCTTCCTTCTTCCTTTCTTATTTTTTCCTTCCTGTCTCTTTTTGTTCTAAAAATAACATTCTGAAAGTGCCAATTAACATATTTTTAAATTGATGTGTCATCATTCATAAAGATGTAATATGCTCCTGTTCTTTTAAGTCTGAGATACGCACATACACACACTTCAAACATAACACTTTTGAAGAAGGTAAAAACATTCATTTGGTTGACTGTTTTTTTGAATACAGTGATACCTCCTTTTCTGTAGGCTAGGCTATTAGACTCTGACAAACGTGGAAGGAAAGTGACATATAACCCATGACAAACTACATCCTCAGGTTTCTCTATGGCATTCCCTTGGTAAAATGTGGCGTATTTCAATGAATATGCATAAATACATCCAGGAGATTTTTATGGAGCACCCATTTGTATGCAATCACAGGAGACACAGAATGCTGCGATGCTACCCTGACACAGAGAACAGAGCATGAAGCAAAAAGAATTATATTCTAGCCTTAAAATCTGATGGAATTTGCTAGTTTTGAACTTGCTTGGTACCCTGTGGAAACATCTGTCCTGTACCTGTAGCACAATTGTATTTTGGAAGAACACACTTGTTTGGCTTCACAGGTTTACAATCAGCGAATTATGCCTCAGGATGAATCATGGCTCAAGTCTCATTCATATTTAATTAAGACTATGCTTATTTGAGGCTTTGAACTTTGAGTTATCAGCTACAATGGTTAAGATTTTGGAAGCTGTTGGGATGGAGATGAAATCATTTTGAATGTGAAAATAATATCGACTTGGGTAGTCCAGAGGGTAGAATGATGTGGACTGATTTGTATCCCCACAAATTCAGACCCTGAAGCCCTAGTTCCTCACCTGCCCTGCCCCCTGCCCCATGTGATGACATTTGGAGATAAGGCCTTTTTAAATGGATTTGCTTCTGGTTAATATCTTCTTTTTTATATTTTTATTCAATAATCGCTTCTTGGCCTTTTGCCTAAGATCAAGTGTAGATTTTTATTTGAGAGGGAAAGAGAGAGACAGACAGAGAGAGAGAGAGAAAGAGATGGAGAGAGAGAGAGAGAAGAGCAAGTGTACAAGCTCCCAACCATTGGTTCACACCCCACATGCCTACAACTGCCCCCAGCTGGGTACAAACATGAGAACCTAGAACTCAATTCACGTTTCCCGTGCAGGCAGTTGAATCTCAATTATTTGAGCCATTCCTATTGTCTCTCAGAGGTTGTATTAGTAAGCTGGAGTCGTGAGTCAGATCTGGGGATTGAACACAAATATTCCAATGTAGTAACTGGTACTTAAGCATCTTAATGGGAATCTTAATTACCAACTAAATGCCCACACAGGAGACAGAGAAGAGGTGACTAAGGTTAAACAAAGTTGTGAGGGTAGCCCCTAATTCAATATTACTGATGTCCTTATAAGAAGAGGTATAAAAATGGATTATACACATATGGAGAAAAGACCATGTGAGGACACAGTGGAAGACAATCTTCTGCAAGTTATAAACAGAGCCTGTGTGAGAAACCACACATTGTGACACCTTAATCTTGGACTTCCAGTTTCCAAATATGAAAAATAAATTTATGTCATTTAAGCCAACTTTTTTTTTTTGTATTGTTTTGGCATTCTGAGCAGATAAGCACACTCAGAAATCTTGAAAGAAGGTAGATCAGCTAGGGATGGATCCAAAGAATAATACGGTAATGTTGGCAATTTTTACAGACAAAAAAGTCCCATCAAAAGTCTACTCTTTGTAGGTAAAGTATCATAAAAAAGGAAGTCTGGCCCCTTTATAAATACAGACAGCAAAAGATTGATTCAATCATTTTGTGCTGTCTGATTCCCCTTATGTGAGGTATTTATAATAGGAAATTCAAAGAAACAGCAGGCAGAATTGAAAGCAGGGAGTTGTGGGATATCTGTAGTTTTAGTTATGCAGGATGGAGATGAGGGGAGTTTCTAGGGTTGTGTTGTTCAACAGTGTATGTGAGACATTATTGATAATATTATTCTGTAGACTTGAAATGGTTGGGAGGGTAAGTTTCATGTTATAGAGGTTTGCCACAATAAAAATAAAAACATCAATCAATCAATAAATGAATAAATAAAGGAAGCTTTTGATAACTGTCCAACTCTAGCCAAATGCCACATTAAAAATAAAAAATTGTGGCTCTGCCCCACACCAGAAAAGATAGCATGGAAACTGGACTCCTTTCTTCAGCAGGCTGTGCTAAGTTGGAAAGGGGTCACAGGACATCATCTCCAGCAGCACCACGGCATTTCTAGCTCTCTTCTCTGAAGGGTCCCAGTGTCAGTCAAATGGAGATTTAGCCACTAACAATCACCCATTGACCACATCAGCGGAGCCAAGTAGAAAGTAGTAACAAGGAATGACTACCCTTCCCAAATCCAGACACCTAGTAGGGGAACCAGTACTCCTATCTGCTTCCAGCAGTAATGAGAATCCCTTCCTCTCTTTAAGTGTCATAAATGGGCAGTTATGAAACATTGTCACCACCCCTGACATTATCAAAGTGGTACTCCCATTTCCTCTGAAGAGAACTGTGTGAGGAAATCAGGGAAAACTAAAAGCTTAAAAAGCATCCAGTCTTAAAACCTATTACTAAAATGTTAATTTTTAAATAGAACATCACTCCTTTTATACAAAACAAGGAAATTATCGGCCGGCGCCATGGCTCAATAGGCTAATCCTCCACCTTGCTGCACCGGCACACCGGGTTCTAGTTCCGGTCAGGACGCCGGATTCTGTCCCAGTTGCCCCTCTTCCAGGCCAGCTCTCTGCTGTGGCCAGGGAGTGCAGTGGAGGATGGCCCAAGTGTTTGGGCCCTGCACCCCATGGGAGACCAGGAGAAGCACCTGGCTCCTGCCATCGGATCAGCGCGGTGCGCCAGCCGCAGCACGCCAGCAGCGGCGGCCATTGGAGGGTGAACCAATGGCAAAAGGAAGACCTTTCTCTCTGTCTCTCTCTCTCGCTGTCCACTCTGCCTGTCAAAAATAAAAAATAAAAAAAGACAAGGAAATTGTCAATATAAATGAAGACAGGACAACAAGCAGATGCCAACTCTGGGAACATAGAGAAGACTAGATCCCTCTGACAGGTATTTTAAAGCAGCTACCATAGAAGTGCTTCAAAGTTCAACTACAAAAGTAGCTAAAAAAAAAATAAAAATTCTTAACAAATAGAAAATATAAAGAATTAAAAATATACAAAATATAATGAATAAAAAATACAACAGAAATAAATAAAGATAATATTTCAACAGCAAAATGGAAGGCACAAAGGAAATAATTAGTGAGCATGAAGAGGTCTGAAAGAGGATAATGATTCTCAGAGTCCGGGAAGGGATAGGAGAGAGGTAGGTAGGACAGAGGATACCAAACACAATGAGATGGAAGGAATAAGTTCTGGTGTTCCCTAGCATAGTGGCATGACTACAGTTCACAATAATATATATTTTATACTTCATAAAGAACTGGAGGAGAAGAGCTGGAAGAGAAAGAGTGGGGAGGTGGAGATGCTGAACTTGATTAGATCAGTTAACACTGTATACATGTGCTGAAATACTACACAATGTCCCATAAAAGTATACAAACATGAAGTATTAATAAAAATATAAATATACATATAAACTAATCTGATTAACAGAGTGAAAATAAATAGGAAAAATAATAAACAGATCCTCAGGGTACTGCAGGATTACAACAAAATATCTAGCAGTCATGATAAAGAGACTTGGAGCAAGAAAAAGTACAGGCCTAAAAAATTAATTGAAGAAATAATAGCTGAAAACTTCCTAAAGTTGGCAATAGAGATAAATATACAGATTCAAGAATCTGACTGATGTTCAGATAAGATAAACTCAGAGAATCTACATGAAAGTATTTCATAGTCCTCCTTCAGAATACTAAAGAAAAAGTCTTGAAAACAGAGAGAAAGGACAACTTACATATGGTGAAAACAATTTAAACGATAATAGATATCTGATCAGAAATCATGGAGGTCAAAAGAAAGCAAATGAATGTTTTATAAGTACTGAAAGACGAGAATTGCCAACCCAGATTTTCACACTCAGTGACAACAGTCTTCAGAAATAAAGAGAAAATTTATATATTCTCAAAAAAAAAAGAAAATTCGCATGAATTTTAATAGAATTGCCAAAGGAAGTTCCCTAAATAGAATGAAAATTATAAAAGAAGGAGCATCAGCAATAATGGAAAATAAGAAAATAAGAAAAAAATATGTAAATGGATTTTATCAAATACAATACAATACATACAAAAGTCTCAATTGAGTTTTCAAAATTACATGTGACAATTGAAGCAAAAAATAAAATTGTCTTATGGTGAATCTAAAGATTTATCTATTTATTTGAAAGTCAGAGTTACACAGACAGAGGGAAAGAGAGACAGAAAGATTTTCCATCTACTGATTCACTCCCCAGAGGGTTGCAATGGCCAGGGTTGGGCCAGCCTGAAGCCAGAAGATTCATCTGTGTTTCCCATATGGTTTTCAGAGCGCAAACACTTGGGCCATCTTCTGCTGCTTTCCCCAAGCCATTAGCAGGGAACTCGATCATCAGCAGAGTAACCAGGACACAAATCAATGCTCATATGAGATTCTGGCAATGCGGGTGCCAATTTTAAACACTATGCAACAATGCTGCTGCCCTGAAGATAATTTTAAATGGAGACAGATTTTAAACAATTGTATTATGAAGAGAGGATATAAAGGAATTTAAAGAGAAATGTTTCTATAACTGAACTTTAAAATGTTAACATCTATAAATCTGATGTTTATACAATCCTAAAGAATAAAAAATAGTAGAGAAAGAAATACACTCAAAAACTGTAGGTAAACCACAACAGAGTTCTAGAATGTGTTCATGATAGCTATGTTAAGACAGGAAAAACAAAAAAAGAGAAATAAAAACAAAGAAACATATTGGAAAGAAAAAAAATAAATGTAAGACTTACATATCAACAATTACACTAAATGTAATGGTTTAAATGTACCACTTAACAAGCAGATATTAATAGAGTGGATTAATAAACATGAGCCAAATACAATAACCTCACTTCAAGTATGATGGTATAGGTAGGCCAAAAGTCATAAAATCAATAGTAAAACACAGCAGGAAATCAGTTTATGGGATATAAAATAACTTCCAGGGATTTGAAAGATTAAAAAAATCATATAGTATGTTCTCTGATACAACAAAATCAAACTAAAAATCAATAACCAAATGATAGCAAAAAAGTCTCCAAAAACTTGGAAGCTAAATAACACACGGGAAAATGATACTTTATTTACAAAGTCAAACAGGAAGGACAACAAAAGTTATTTTAATTCAATTTTCATATATATACTATACAACCTATTAGCTCTTGTGTGAGTCAATTTTTATCCATATTCCTGGGCACTGGAGAGGCATTTTCAATCTGTTAATTCATGTTCAGGTATCCAACTTCTCCTTATGTCACTTTTCCCTCTATTTTCTCCAATCTTCTGAACAAGAAGTTTTGGCTTGATTAAAGATGGTAAATAGAAATGATGCAATCACCAGGAACTCTTAAAGCTGCTTCTCAAGACAGAACACAGCCCTTCTGTTGATATTTCATTAGCCAAGGTGAATCCAAGGAAGAAAGTTTATGTCAGTTTGATGAAATTCAGGAAGGGCTGCTGAATATTTTCACTGAATTTCAATCTGCTCTACCCAGTACACCTATTCATATTTCAGAGTGTGTTCTGAATTTCACCTTGCTAGGGTGGGTGGCAGATGAGTGACTTCACTTTGTCGTGATTGAATGAGGGACATCCACAGGTTAGGTTGTGACATACTGTCTCCTGCACTTATCTATTTTCTTTGGAAAAGAATCCTGGGAATTCTGCTTGGGAGAATTTTAACTGACTGTAACCACTTTGTTCAGGCCTTCAATGAAATCTCCATTGCCAGTCACACATCTTGTTCACCTTCCAACATGCATGAATCTATGATTTCCAACTTTCTCCTATTAAGTTTCACCATATTTTAAACACTTGTTCTGCCTGAGGGCATTCATCTAACTAAAAAGAATAATGGAGTAACCTGGTCTATGCATATACAGGGGCGGGGTTTGGTGCAAATGTGAAGTCTCCACGGGACTCATGCATTCCATATCAGAGTCCCCAGATTCAAGTCTCAGCTGCTTTTGATCCAATTTCCTGCTAATGTGCATGCTGGGAGACAGCAAGTT
This sequence comes from Oryctolagus cuniculus, assembly GCF_051225735.1. Taxonomy (NCBI): domain Eukaryota; kingdom Metazoa; phylum Chordata; class Mammalia; order Lagomorpha; family Leporidae; genus Oryctolagus; species Oryctolagus cuniculus. The sequence goes on from NC_142867.1 coordinate 189,272,730, forward strand.
ATGCTCAAGGTTTCCTGCCACTCATGTGGAGATCCTGAATGAATTACTGGTTCCTGGTTCCAGCCTGGCCAGCCCCAACTGTTGCAGGCATTTAGAGAGTGAACCAGTGTTTGGTGGAATGAGAAGGCCATGCCAAGGTGGCCGCTGGCAAGGGAGCAAAAGTTACTCAGGAATGGATTTGAAACCTACCTGGCAACGGAGCCTGCCTGGCAACAGGCTGTGATTGGATGGCTTTGAATCCCACCTGGCAATGGAGCCTGCCTGGCAACAGGCTGTGATTGGATGGCTTTGGAAACTGCCTGGCAACAGGCTGTGATTTGGTGGGGCATAGACCGCCCCTTGACTGGATTGGCTGGTCTTGGTTATATAAGATGTTGTACCAACTGAAATAAATGAGTCTGCGGGCTGCTCACCTCAGGCCTGCTTTCACCCAACTCCCGGGGTCTGTGTGGTGACTCCGCGCCTCTTGCCCCCACCACGCTCCTCCTCTCAGAAATGAATCCACTGCAACATTGTTGAGAAATCAACTGCGACACCAGTGTGTGGAGGATCTCCTCTCACCCTCTGTCTTTCAAAGAAATGAAGCAAAAATATGTATTTTAAAAAATTAATTTTCCACATATAAGCTTACAAGTACTATATTTTCAGGCTTGCACTCACTCCTTTCACTTACCCAAACCAATACCTATAAGTCTTGAGCTTTTAAAAACTACCCTGCAGAAAAATGGTCCGCTATAATTTCAATATTTTTCCTCATCTCACTCTTGAAGTTTTAATTCTTTCCAGTTAGCTGATTTCTTAATTTTCCATTTGCTTTCCTACTTATCTGCCATTGTCTTATTTTTTTTTTAAGATTTATTTATTTGAAAGTCACAGTTACACAGAGAGAGGAGAGGCAGAGAGAGGTCTTCCATCCGCTGGTTCACTCCCCAATTGGCCGCAACAGCCAAAACTGAACTGATCCAAAGCCAGGAGCCAGGAGCTTCCTCCGGGTCTCCCACATGGGTGCAGGGCCCAAGGACTTGAGCCATCTTCCATTGTTTTCCCAGACAACAGCAAAGAGCTGGATCAGAAGTGGAGCAGCCAGGACTCAAACCTGTCCATATGGGATGCTGGCACTGCAGGCAGCGGCTTTACCCGCTACGCCACAACACCAGCCCCTGTCTTTTAGCCCATAATATTTGCCTAATGGGTTTATAACATTTTGTATTCTTCAGAATCATGTCAGTGGCCATTTGGGAGGGAGCAGAAATAAGCACGAGTAGAAATCAAAGTATAGGCCGGCGCCGCGGCTCACTAGGCTAATCCTCTGCCTTGCGGCGCCAGCACACTGGGTTTTAGTCCCGGTCAGGGCGCCGGATTCTGTTCTTGTTGCCCCTCTTCCAGGCCAGCTCTCTGCTGTGGCCAGGGAGTGCAGTGGAGGATGGCCCAAGTGCTTGGGCCCTACACCCCATGGGAGACCAGGAGAAGCACCTGGCTCCTGCCATCGGATCAGCGCGGTGCACCGGCCGCAGCGTGCCGGCTGCGGCCATTGGAGGGTGAACCAACGGCAAAAGGAAGACCTTTCTCTCTGTCTCTCTCTCTCATTGTCCACTCTGCCTGTCAAAAAAAAAAAAAAATCAAAGTATAGTGGTGTAAAAGGGTGACATGAAGTAACATTGAAGAATATTTAGACACTATGGAATAAAAGGTACGAAAGCACCATATCCCTGTTTAAATTAACCATAAAACTCAAATGAAACTCACGGATGACAACGAACAACAAAGAAGGGAAACAGTGGTTATAAATCAGACAAAAGCAATAAAATTCCTTAACATAATGAAATGAACAGAAAAGAAGAGAATAACCAACAAAGTAAAATTAATATGGAAGATGTCAAATATTATTTGATAAGTAAAATAATATCTTAATAATAATCTTAATAAGCTCTTATAATTTTGCCTTTTACACAAGATAAATCTTCTTTTAAAATCTGTAATATGATCTAGACTTGGGGTAGAAAACATGTTTTGTTCACTTTTTAATTTCCACTGCCTTGCAGCATGCCTGGAACATAATTCAATTGACTTAGCTTGAAGGCTTCAATGCCTTTGTGATTTGATATAATTGAGGGTCACAATACCAATTTAGTAATTTTAATTCATAAAATTTGTGAAATAGGAACCTGGCATCTGCACAGTTATTTAGTTAGTTTATTAAAGCACAACAGACTACATTTGGTTGAGGACCCCATGCGCAAGGAAATGTGATGATGTGTACTCGAGTCTTTCATTTACAAAACATTTTATATTGCTTCTGAAATCGCTCAAAACTGTGCTTTGTTTGATAATTACTGTCAGGATTTGTGAGCTTACTTATTTTGCATTTATAAAGCCTTGAACAAAATTAAAAGAACTCAGATTTATTTATGTTATTGTGTACTTGTGTGCTCAGTGTAAATAAGTATGAATTATATATACTGAGCACCATGTTTCAACACTCAGGTATATTTAGTTGTATACTGAAACAAAATAAGGAGAAATTTCTTCCATGATGGAGCCTATATAGAAGCAGTAGTGAAGATATGAGTGTCATAAAATTTATGAGGAAAATATAGAAGGAAAAGTGATAGAAACTATTCCTGACAAGTTAGCATTTGAATAAAAACTGAAAATGGTGGCGGAAAGTGTTACTAAGAGTCAGACTTGTACAAAAGTCTTAACAGGCTATATAATTTGTATTTTTGAGGAATTATACAAATTTGATAAAAGCAGGGTATGGTTAAGAAAGTAAAGTAGAAGATAAGATTGATGACAGGAAAATAGTTCATTTGAAAAATTCAGGGACCATGAAAAAAAATTTTTTTTTTTTTACTATGAGTAAAATGGAAAACAAGGGAGGGTTTTTATCTAAGTTCACTTTAAGGTCTAAGAGGCAGGCTTCTAAGTCTTCAGTGAATAAATAAAAGTCAGTATCCATCTTGGCTGGACTTGTTTTTGTTTGAGATTGAATTTCTCTTATCATCATTAAATTTATCTACTACAAAACATTAATTGCATCAACATTTTCAGTCCTATCCTTATTCAAGTCATTGCCATTTTAGCTTAGAGTTCTTTACATTGTATCAGGGGATGTGACCACATGGTTTCCATTTGGACATATAGCCAGAAAAACTCATTTTTAAAATTTATTCATTTTTTTAAAACTTTTATTTAATGAATATAAATTTCCAAAGTACAGCTAAGGATTTTATTTAATGAATATAAATTTCCAAAGTACAGCTTATGGATTACAATGGCTTCCCCCCCACCCACAACCCTCCCCTTTCCCACTCTCTCTCCCCTTCCATTCACATCAAGATTCATTTTCGTTTCTCTTTATATACAGAAGATCAGTTTAGCATACATTAAGGAAAGATTTCAACAGTTTGCTCCCACACAGAAACATAAAGTGAAAAATACTGTTTGAGTACTAGTTATAGCATTAAATCACAATGTACAGCACACTAAGGACAAAGATCCTACATGAGGAGTAAGTGCAGTGACTCCTGTTGTTGACTTAACAAATTGACACTCTTGTTTATGGCATCAGTAATCACCCTAGGCTCTTGTCATGAGCTGCCAAGGCTATGGAAGCCCCCTGAGTTCACCGACTCTGATCATATTTAGACAAGGCCATGGTCAAAGTGGAAGTTCTCTCCTCCCTTCAGAGAAAGGTACCTCCTTCTTTGATGACCCATTCTTTCCACTGGGATCTCACTCGTGGAGATCTTTCATTTAGGTTTTTTTTTTTTTTTCCCCAGAGTGTCTTGGCTTTCCATGCCTGAAATACTCTCATGGGCATTTCAGCTGGATCCTCATGCCTTAAGGGCTGATTCTGAGGCCAGAGTGCTGTTTAGGACATTTGCCATTCTATGGGTCTGCTGTGTATCTCACTTCCCATGTTGGATCATTCTCTCTCTTTTTTATTCTATCAGTTAGTATTTGCAGACACTATTCTTGTTTATGTGATCCCTTTGGTTCTTAGTCCTATCATTATGATCAATTGTGAATAGAAATTGATCACTGGGACTAGTGAGATGGCATTGGTACATGCCACCTTGATGGGATTGAATTGGAATCCCCTGGTATGTTTCTAACTCTACCATTTGAGGTAAGTCAGCTTGAGCATGTCCCGAATTGCACATCTCTTCCCTCTCTTATTCCCACTCTTATATTTAACAGTGATCACTTTTCAGTTAAGTTTCAGCACTTAAGAAGAATTATGTATTGATTACAGCATTCAACCAAAAGTATTAAGTAGAACAAACAAACAAAAATACTAAGAGGGATAATGTATTAAGTTGTTCATCAACAGTCAGGGTGAGGGCTGATCAAGTCACCATTTCTCATAGTGTTCATTTCACTTTAACAGGTTTCCTTTTTGGTGCACAGTTAGTTGTCACTGATCAGGGAGAACATATGACATTTGTCCCTTTGGGACTGGCTTATTTCACTCAGCATAATGTTTTCCAAATTCCTAACAGGGATCACTTTTCAGTTAAAATATAAACACCTAAGAATAATCGTGTGTTAATTACAGAGTTCAACCAACGGTACTAGAACAAAAAAAAATACTAAAATGGATAAAGTATTACATTGTGCATCAACCGTCAGGACAAGAGCTGATCAAGTCACTGTTTCTCATTTTCCAAAAAAATTTAAAAGATCATTTAAAAGATCAAATGAGGAAAAATGTGCGATTATAACAAAAGATGCAAAAATTTTTTTAATAAAATGCAATGAATATAAACATGGATAACTCTCAATATAATAAAGGATATTAAATTTAAAAAGGCCTCATATAGGAGTTACTTGGTTTTCTCATTAAAATTAGGATGCAATGATATTCTTTGGTAGGCAAAATACTAAAATGCTCTTCAAGTTGTATGCTTTTGATATATGTATATATATGCATATATATACACTTATGTATTTATATATATTTTATATGAAAGTAATCCCTTTCAGTTGAGTGTAGTCCTAACATGAATATGATGAAAGTTCATTCTTACAATTATATTACAAATCAGTTGAGTTTGGATGAATTAAAAGAGAGATTATCGTGGTACTCCTGGTATTCCAATATGGGATGCAGGCACCTCAAGCAGTGTCTTAACTGATGCACTCAATGCCTGCCCCAATATCATTGATTCTTTATATCCTGAGGGCAGAAGGTGTTTAAAACTCAATATTGCCCTTCAAAATGATTATCACATGTTTATAGTTATTTTTACATATAGTTATATGTTAGTATTAATTCTCACTATATTTAATCATTTACTCAACATTAAAAATGATCAATAAGAAGACAAGAATAATGGCAATAGAAAAGTGATAATCAACATATGAAGTAACTGGCACAGGAAGTAGAAAGAATGTTTAGAAGAGAGTGATCATAGGACTGTGAAAGAAGCACACATAGGAAACATAATGAGAGGGGAAAGATTAAGCATGATCAGTCCTAGCAGAAAGAAAGAGGTGTTAGGAGAGAGAGAAAAATGGAATGAGAAGAAAAATCAAAGTGGATGCATACAAAAAACAATAAACAATAGAAGGCATATCTGGATATATAGGGGATTGAGATTTCTAAACAATTGTTATTGAAGCTAACCAATTATTTAATAATTCTCATTCTACTAGAATTGTTAGGCATTCAAATAAACTAAAGCTATATCCCTGAAAATGACCATCACTGCTTTATATTTACTTTACACGTAAGTGTATGTGTGCATTTCTGTGTGTGTACCTACCTGTGTGTTGTACAGTGCCATCTCTCCTCACCTCCCATCCTAACTCTGTTTTGGGAACTCATTGTACAGCCCACCTCACAGCATGATGAACAGCTGATTAATGAATGAGACTTCTTTGAAATCTGCTTCTTCATGATTGCTGAATGGTAAAACTATAGGGAAAAATGGCACACTTGTGGCAGACTTATCTAAAAACGAAAAATAAAAAGACTGTTGTGTTTTCTGACTTTGTCTTTCCAGAGCAGAGGAAAATCCTTCAGAAGTTGGTGGGGATTTGGGCACCTGGGACCAAATTAATAGTGAATCCCATAACTGTCTCATGTATATGCTTTGGAATTCAACATTGTTGGGCACCTTGGAATGTCCTTCAATTGGTGCTTTTATCAAAACTAGGCAAACAACAGGTAGGGGGATGTCTGTAGGTGTTTGCATTATGGTATTTTGCCTGCTTGTCAGATATCTTTTTTGGCAGGTATCACACCCTCAGTTCTGCATAGCAACCTGAACTTACAAATAAAAATTAAATTCTGAGAATTATTTCAACATATACAGAACTCTGTGTTCATTCTGCTGATGTCTCTTTTTTATGCAATCTTCCTATTTTCCAATCCATTTTCAGCGACTTTTTAATTTGGTCTTCAGTAATATGCAGCGATCTCATCAGAAAATGCATTTAACACAAGGGCTAAATTACTGGGTTGGAATTTCATTTTCTTTGGCATTTTAACATTCACTAAGTAAACTGATACTAAATGCTTTGAGAACGATAGGCCTGCTTTATCAGTGTACAGCCCCCCAAACAGTGTAAATTATTTCTTGAAATGGTTAGTTGGTGAGAATAATATTGAGAAGAGAACCATAAAATGTGTTTGACTAAGCTAAGAGCCCTAGCATATATTTTAAATTAGTATGTTCAGTATTATCACCCTTAATTCAGCTCTATCACAAATATACTGTGTTTTAGGATGGCACATTTTTTCAGATAAATAGGAAGCCGAATAGTGGAATTAGCCCACACCAACTGAATAGCAATTTCATATGTGTTTTTTTTTTTTCCTATTTAAATGAACTTCTAACAATAAATGTCGAATAGTCTTTGGAAATGGACTGGCATGATTCAGAAATCTATTGTGACACATTTTCAGACAAATCCTTTTTTTTTTTTAGCAAAAGAAAAACCCCACCTCTCTAGGGAATCAAGGTGAATATCAGAGGTAGAGGGCAGTAGTACACGAGGATGACAAGCACCCAAGGACAGGCCTTTGAAGGCTCAGGTTGAACCTCAGCGAACCCTGATCCTTTGTATTTCTCTTCTGCTTCCACATGAAAGGGGGAAGAGCCCCTGGAGCCTACCCCAGCCTCTTAGCTTAGTGCTCAGTACTTCAAGCTTCTTTAAAACGTGTGATCTTTTCCATCACCTCTAAGATCTCCTAGACGTCTGACCTGTCACTTCTGTGATCGCTCCACATCTTGCTACAGAAAACTGCTGTTGACATGGAACCCACCTTTTCTCCTCTTTTTTGTGTTTCTATTGGCAAAGTCACACAATATAGTTGTATCAATAGCAATGATAAAATATTAATATACACATATAAGCCTATATGAATCAGAATATTAAAGAAAATATGAGAATAAATCAAATATATGAATATAAATATTTGGCATTATCCAATCAATGATAAAATTCCCTCTACTGCTGTGTTACACAAATACAAATTGAAGGGTTATAAGCATGAGAGGGGATACACTATCTCTGTGTAAATCAGAATCACTCATCTTGTCCATATATTTTAGGAGATTTTTAGTCAATTCAAAATTATTTATACACACGAGTATTGGTATATATACATATACACACACATATGTCATTTGGATATACTACTATATAGGTATGATGCAGTGGGTTTTGCAGGATAAGCATTAGCAGTCCCTTTAAAAAATAAAGGAAATACAACCGAGTTTTCATGACACAGCATATATTTTCAGTGGACCTAGTATGATCTCTTCATGAAAGAAAGATTCATTAACAAAGCTGATGGATAAATAGATGATATTTGGTCCACATTATAACTGATGGAACAAAGACATAAGCTTCAGCCATTCTTGCTCATTGCCCAAAGATAGATAAAACTTGGAATGCATTCCTTGCCCCTGAATCTACATTAGGTCTCACACCCTATGGCCTTCACACCCCGCCCTGCATTCGTTTCCAGGTTACCAAGGCCCTGCCCAGTTCCAGGAATTCCCCTCCACCTGCTGCCTCCTACCCACCCCAATCCCTAGCCTTCCTAAATTATAAAAAAGCCCAGCCCCTGGGGGTCTGGGGCTTCCGCCATATCTTCCATCAATGTGCACACAGTCAGTTGGTCACCCACCTCTACAAATTTATTTTCTCTGAAAAAAATTGGTCTGGCTATAAATTCATACACTGCTTCCTCTCTATTCTGCGCTTCTTTTCCTAACATTTTGGTGTCCTGTGTGAGAAAGCACCAATCTGCAACTCTTTTCCTAATATTTTCCTCTTTTCCTAAGTTATTACTTAACTTGGCTTTTACTGAATGTCCTGATGTCAGGCCACTTCTATATCTCACACTCAGAAACTGAAGCCCATTTAGTGTGATATTTGATGATAGCAATGTGCCTTGGTATAGTATTTGATATATCATTTATAGATCTTATGTCACCATAACAACAGAATATGCATGTGTGAGTGTTTACGTGTGTGTGAATGTGTGCATGTGTGCTGAGTGAAAAGACAATCCTTTTTTACCCCAATTGTTTTTTCTTTGATCTAGAGAATTGGATTATTTTCTCTGAAGTTGTTCATAATATGGCACGGTAGAGGAAACATAGGTGATAATTACAGGAACCTCAATAGGGAAAAAGTGCTTGTTTTAAATGAGAGCTTTAAATCCCATACCTTATGTCCTAGGACTGTTAGAGATGATTGAAGTGATTCCTACCTGTATCTATCATAATGCTATTTTCCCCTTATCAGAGATCAGCTAAGGATACAAAGGTTATGGCTTTCTTGATTAATCTATGTGACAGAGGCAAATTGCCTGTTTTCTTTTGTTCCTTTTATTTCCCATTGAGTGCCAGAGGCAGGGAACTACTATGTTTCACTAGTGACTCATAAGAAAACTTAATAGAAAGTGTCTAGTACCCACTGGCCCTCCAGCACCTGACTGATGTAGTCTCAGACTCAAGTAGCTTACCTTCATTGAACCAAACGCTAGAGAGGAATAATTCTTGTACTCTGGTAATGAGAAAAGTATCTCTGCCATATTTTATTGTTAGTTGTGTAATCTATATTTATAAAGTGTTTTGTTATCATTTTTACCTCTGGATTGACCATATATGTGTGTAATTTTTATTATGCAGGTAGTTTAAAAATATAGGTAATAGAACCTGTTGTTCCTGTGAAATCATGTTTCCCAGACTGTTAAGTGAATTTAACAGCTCAGGTCTCATGGGTTTATTGTATTATACTAAATAATTTATGCAAATATTTAAGACAGTATCTAGTAAAACATCCAAGTGTATTCAATGGTGACTTCCATTATAATGTGTCTGAAGAGGCTCTTTGGGCTACTGCTGATCTTTGGTATATGTTCTTACCCATGACTGATGGCATTGTCTCTCCTTGCATGGCAATGTAGTAGACTTCATCAGGTTCATACTTGATAACCTAACTTCTGACTGCTGTTCACAACTCAAATCAACACAAGTAGCTATCAAGAAGCATTATGCTAGGTAATTAACACTTAGTAGTATTTAATGTGGTGATATTGGCTTATGAATTGCTTATTATAAAATCATTCTTTTATATATTTTATAATATCAAAGAAATATCACACCAATTTTCAGCATCAAATATGTAAATATATTGAATATTTGATACCAGTATCTTATCATAGTAGTTCTTGAATAGAACTGTACATTAGAATCACCAAGAACAGTATTAAAAATATAGGTTCACAAGCACCCAACGCTGATGTTCTTATATGATAGGACTAGCTGGGAACACCAAACCTGCATCCTACAATGACTAATAGCATTTGAATACAGTCCATGTTGAGAATTGAGTTCTATAATAGACCAGATCTTAAACTTGCTAACTTTGTGGTTTAAAAAGTCCCATTTTCAATTTTATTTCACCTTTGGTCTTCTTGCTTCCCAACTATTCACAGTGATGCTAAGAAACAAATTATAACCCACAAGACAAAAAAGCATAATGTATCATCTGTTTGTTTTCCAATAACTGGAAGATATGCCAGAAAAAATGTTTGTTGATCTGAGAAAAAAGATTCTAGGGTGCTTTGCAAAATTATCATACCTTACCCATATAAAAAGCACTGAACTTAATTTCTGCAAATTTTCTTTTCCTTGGATCTTAAGTATTTAAGCATCTTAAATACTGTGCTGTCTTCAAATTTAACTCAGCAAAAAATAAGGCTTATAGTCCATCATTGCAGCCTATTTTCACATTTTCATTTATGGGCTTGGTCATCATTATAATGCTAAGTAATTAATGAGATGAGAGAGTGAAACTATTATGGGGCCTTAAATCATTTAAAGTCTATTCAGTATTATTACATCTTTGACAGAAGAAAATAAAATCCATGATGAATATGAGAATTACAACCTCATCTAAACTAATTTAACTATGGTTTTTAAATATCGCTAGGATCAACTCGTTAGGCCTCCCTGATAACTGTCAGTTTCAGTACATAGGTGACTGACCCAGCTTTATAGTATTCTGCGTAACTCCACAGATACAGCTGACAGGACGGACAAATGTATGGAATTATTTCTCACGTGTCTGATCTGGTCTTGCATGCCAAAATGGGGTGATTTGCTATATGTTACACATTTAAATTTGCTCCCGTGGACTCCTCTTATTTTATTTTACTTTTTATTTTTTAGTTTCAATTAACTTCCAAATCTTACCTCACCCGTTAGAAAAACACCAAGTAGTAGCAGTGTTATAAATAAAGGACTCAAACATGCATTATTTATGTTACTTAGAGCCATGCAGGTATATTCTGAAAAGGAATTGGTTCACACACCTTCTCAAACACATGGCTTTCTCACTCATACGAGTGAAACTCCATGTGACAAGATTTTTAGGTATATCTTCAAGAAATTTGTACCTTTCCATGTGTTCTGGCCTTTTCCAGTATGTGCCACCATGTCCTTTATTTTTTCTCTGAATTTACCTAGTTCAAGTTCTGCTTTTAAAATTTTTATTAATTATATTTCTAAAAGATCAGAACAAATATGCACTAGTGACTGTATATTTTACTGCAGTAACAATGAAACAGAGTTAAAGAATGTAAAAGTATAATACAAAATGAAGAGTTAAAATGACTCCAATTTTACTCATCAGTCTGTTTCAATCTTAGGCCAGCTTCTTACCACACCACTCCTCTGTTCCTTCATATGAAAAGGGAAATAAAGATGTGTGCCCTCTGCTTCACAGATTTCTGTGGGCTTAAATAATGTAATTCACTGGAAAATGTTTTGAAATTGTGAAGTGTCATGTAAGAAAAACTGTGGTTTCAAAGTAAGAAATCTCCAACCCAATACCTCAGTCTTAACAGAGTTGGAGAGTGAACCAACTTTTATATACAGAAGATTGAGCCACAGATCTTTCCTATGATTAAAATATTCCTGTTGGAAATATGGTTTATTATGCATGAAGTGAGACTTGTGGACACGGGCTTAAGCCACAACTTGGGATGCTGGCCTCCCATATCAGGGTGCTGTTCCAGTCTCACCTAATTTGTTTCCAATCCAACCTACTGCTAGTGTATTGTGGGAGGCAGCAGCAGATGAGTGAAATGCTGGGCCTCTGCCACCCATGTGGGGGACCTGGATGCAATTCCAAGCTTTTGGCGTAGGCTTGGTCCAGCCTTGGTTTTTGTGGGAATGCGGGAAGCAAAACAAGGAGAGGAAAACTGTTCTCTTTTTGTCTACCTTTCTGTGTCACTCTGCCTTTCAAGTGGGTAAAAATAAAGACAGACATGTAAAAATAATTTCTGAAAGGACAACTCTGAAGATTCATGTGACAGTTTATCACTGAACAGCCTCTCCCTCCAATCTTCACTTTCAAAAACCCTTCTCAGCTTCCAAATTCATTAATCTCAAACTTTCAGAAGTTTTACAGATAAAGGTTGGATTATATAGATAAAAAAGTCTTTCCTTTGCCTTCCCAGAACAGTCCGCTAACTTATGAAACATCTCCTAGTGTGATTCTTATTTTCTTTTTTTTTACTGCTTCTTTGGTATACCATAAATATCTTGAAATTCAGCACAATCGACTTAATTGCCTTTATATTGCCAAGGCCTCACAAATTTCAGATAGGGATAGTTAAAATTCACTAACATGGTGGAATTAAAGTGAATAGCTCAGTAATGGGAATTTAGTCCATACTACATATATAAAAATTATATTTTAATTCTTGTTTTTATATAAAACTTCAACTTCTTGTCTCTTGTTCAGGAAGAATTAAAAATTCTTTCTAACATTGGTATAATATTGAGTTTTACAATAAGATGAACTTTATTGAAGGTCAGTGTCTTTCTCTAATAAATTAAACATGTAAAATTGCAGTTTAAAAATTTTCATATATTGTAAATAACACCATCATTTTTCCTTAAGATATTCATCATATAGCCATACCCTTATGCAGATATTATCAATGCTATATAGGTTCCAAGCAGCCTGGATGTTCCACCCCAACTGATTAATACATCTCTTAAACAGTAGTCATAGGATCCACTGAGAATGTTTAAACAACAATGGAATTGTAGCTGGAATGGATGATGTGAAATGAACTTCATGAATTCCCAAGAATTCATAGTTACACAACAGCAAGAATGAGTAAAAGGAGATTATATCTCACTCTGCCAGCCTTTATTTTTTTATTCCAAAATTGAAAAATAATTAAATGATCTCAGTCTTTAAACACAAATAGTATATGAAGGTCCCACAGAGTAGCTTGCCCAGCTGTCTTTCATGGCACTACCGAATCTAATCTCTACTTTTCCCATTTTCTTGGTATTTTCTTTCTACTCTTCTCAGAAGTACATACAAATGGATATCAGGAATTAAAAGAGGTAATGGCCAGGATTGATAACAGAAGTAGGAAGTTCTGCCTATGATCCTAGAAATGCAACTTTCCCCCAGGCAAACATTAACAGTACAAGACATCATGAGAGTCACAGATCCATGCATGGACGATTCTTTTGAGAACAATAGAGAGGACATTTGTATGTTTTCTGAGTAAGAAACCTTCCAGATGGCAGGCTTGAAAGTTAGTTGTTCCTGCTCAAAACACAGAGCTTCCTCAAGAGAAAAATAACATTTCCTTCATCAGCGAGAATGAAAGTAGTTTTAAACAGAATTATTTTGGAATAGGCAAACAAAATATGTGTGATGAATCTCCTGGGTGTTTGTATATGTGTGTATATGATATATGATATACACATATACACACATATATACATTATAAATACATACATATAAATCAATGTATGTGTGTATATGGTAAAGATGTCCAGTGTTTTGCACTTGGAGTAACAAAAGAACTTTTGTAGCAGAATACAATATGCATAATGCATCCAAGTATCCCTTCACCTGGGGAAAACACAGAATTCAAGGAGAGGTCAAAACAAACTAGTGTATGAAACAAACTAGAAGGAATTAAAAAGGACACAGAAGTGATCCTATTCACTTTCCCATATTCATATTGGCATTTACACTTTTCCCTAATATGGAAAATTACTAAATGGTATTCATACTTGTGCATGGTACTCAGATAATTTCGCACATTTTTTTTTTTTTTTTGTGACAGGCAGAGTTAGACAATGAGAGAGAGACAGAGAGAAAGGTCTTCCTTCTGTTGGTTCACCCCCCAAATGGCCGCTATGGCCAGCCGGCTGCTGCACTGCGCTAATCCAAAGCCAGGAACCAGGTGCTTCCTCCTGGTCTCCCATGTGGGTGCAGGGGCCCAAGCACTTGGGCCATCTCCACTGCCTTCCTGGGCCACAGCAGAGAGCTGGACTGGGAGAGGAGCAACTGGGACAGAATCCAGCGCCCCAACTGGGACTAGAACCGGGGTGCCGGCGCTGCAGATGGAGGATTAACCAAGTGAGCCCTGGTGCTGGGCAATTATGCACATCTTTAAACTAATTAATGACTGCACTTGATTGGCAATTTTGAAAAATTTTTAATCCATTTTTGATTAAAGGGTTAAGATTAAAACAAGCAAAACCCTCAAACACACACAAATAGTAGAACATCTCTATTCCACACAACTGAAGATTAATCAATTGAAAAGAACAAGCTATAGTTTGATAAAATAAGGAGAAGTTTGAATACAAACAGTAAAATGCAAATGTATTTCCTATACTATTCAATTTATATTCTGATCTAAATAAAAAAAATAATAAGTAATACAATTTCCTTTCCCTGTTCCAAAATGGAAGTGTCTGTCTTCATGCCACACTCCTGGGACCTGGTGAGAGGTGACACAGTCAACCATTTCAACCTGCATTCTTCAATGCAACTTTGTTGTTATACAAAAAAGGGGCACTGTGGTTTATTCCTTGGTGTCTGTAGCTCTTTTGAGGTGACATGGTGAGGAGGTAGTTGCTGGAGCTTCTTACCCGGAGGCCATTTTGGAACCGCCCTTAAGAATTCCTTAATCATCTTTGTGTTTCCATTTTGAACTACTTAGCACAGTGCCTTTCCTACCACAGGTACCACATCCTGTAAGTATTTTTACAATCAAATTGATAGTTCTAGCCACTTTACACTATAATATCTTTATACTTCACACCAACTTCCAGGCCATCTTTGCAGTGGCTCCAAAGATACGATCTTTTCATTTATGGTAAATGATAAAAATTATCTGGCACTGCAATACAATGTACATTATAAGAGAAAATTTTGTTTAATATTTCATTCTGCAAGATTTTAAGTGGTTATCCAAGGATACTACATTAATACTCTCTCTCTTTTTCTCTCCCCCCCGCCCCGCCCTTATTCTGTCTTCCATGAATTGCTGTTTTTTGTTTTTTGGTTTTTGTTTTTTTTTAGCTTACATCTGGAAAGCAAAGGATTAGGAGCTAGTTTCAAGAAGAGAAAGTGAAGGCTGGTGCCGCGGCTCACTAGGCCAATCCTCTGCCTGCAGTGCCGGCACCCCAGGTTCCAGTCCCAGTTGGGGCACCGGATTCTGTACCGGTTGCTCCTCTTCCAGTCCAGCTCTCTACTGTGGCCCAGGAAGGCAGTGGAGGATGACCCAAGTGCTTGGGTCCTGCACCCACATGGGAGCCTAGGAGGAAGCATCTGGTTCCTGGCTTTGGATTGGCGCAGTGCAGCAGCCGGCCGGCCATAGTGGCCATTTGGGTGGGTGAACCAACGGAAGGAAGACCTTTCTCTCTGTCTGTCACTGTCTAACTCTACCTGTCAAAAAAAAAAAAAAAAAAGGAGAGAGAAAGTGAAATCAAGGATTTGTATTATCACATAAAAGTGCAGAACCTGTGATACGTTCGACTCAAGGGAAGTTCTGTGTCTCTCAAAAATAACAGAATGGTGCATCATTTCCTTAAATTGTGATAGTAAAAAAAAACTATCCTAGAAATATTTATGACTTTCTATTTTCCCCTTTTGTTCAATAAAAAGAATATTTGGAGACTGGATATTTGCACTGGCCAACACTATTCACTTCATGTTTAGGTGGTTAAAGACCAGTCACGTCTTTTGGTTGAAGGTATTACCATAATTTTCATTTTTCAATTTCTGATGGGTTCATTCTGCATGCATTTGCCTTTTGTATTTCCACGGTCACTTAACCCCTGTAGGGTTGTTGCATAGCCTTCCCACCTGCCACTTGTTTGGCACATTATGCTGCTCGAGAGAACAGTGAAGCAGCTGTGAACAGATCCTGAGGAGAAGCTCCCAGACTGCGGCAGTTTAGTTCTGATTGCTTCCCTCTGACCATGAGGATGTTTTTCCCCGATGTGGAAATACTATTATTTTCTTGATGCCAGTTCTGCTTATGGCTTGTAACCTGATTGCCTAAGGTTTCAAGAAATTACCCAGCTTTAAAGAATCCAAGTGAAAGAAAAAAATCATTCAAGAGAAAGCATACTTCTCACTCAGTCCTTCTCATAGCTTGAAGCTGTACTAATTAAATATGCTTTCTCTGTGCTTACAGATTTTCATCTGCCATGTTGCCTAGAGACAAAAAGAAATTTCTTTACTCCATTTTATTCTAACATTTCTATACTCTTGTTCTTGCTATTCAAATATGCATTATGGATAGTTCCATGAAGAATAACATTTATTTAAGATTAAGCATTAATAAGGTGAAAAAATTTTAAAAAAACAATACATGGATAGTCTTCCAAAAGAGATCTTAAATGAAATATAACAAAACCAGAAAAAGAAAAAAGGTTCAGTGAAACAAGGCTGCATTATAGCAGCAGATAAATATTTTTCATTAAACTTTAAAAACAACATCTGTTACTTTCTTTAACTGTGAAGATTTCACTTTATTAAGTTTGGGGTGGTTAATGACTTTAAAAGTAATTTGCAATTTAAACTTGCTCTATCTAGTAGCTAATTTGTGACAATGTCTTCAGCATTAATTCTCAATCTTATTAACAGTCTCACTCTCTCTTAAAAGTGACAAAGCAGTACATCATTCTGTAGAAATATTGTAGTCTATGGCTTTTGTCACTGTTTTCCTTTGCTATCTTTCCCTTTGTTCTCCAAGAAAAGAATATTTGGAGATTAAAGGACAATTGATTGGTACAAAGAAGAATCTCTCCTCCACTGTATTATTATTCTAGCTGATAGTGGTCATTATACTTTCAGTTATTATGACTAAATTCACAAAGCCAGGATCAGGCTTTCTAAGTTGTTTAGTGAATGCAGATCAAGGTACAAAGATTCAGCCCCAGACAGAGTGGAGTTGATAATTGGTTTTGTCACATTGTGCATACAGCATGGATGAGATAATGAGAATTCAGAGGCTGTTGAAGCCACGAAGCTTGGCTGTGTTGATTCAGCCTTCACAGTGGGTTGAGGCTTCAATTTCTTAACTGCCACAGCTCCGAGGTGATCAGATGGCATGCAACCATTTCTCATATCAACCAGTAACTGAAATCAATAAAAGGGCAGAGGAAGGGTGCAACAGTTCAGTTCAAACCTATGGCCATCATGTTCTGTTCCTCAGATACCACTGATAACTTCACCTTGATAGTCAACCTATTTTCTCTTCCCCTTTGGGGTTGCCAGGTCCTGATGTCACCTCTTTGCAGAGTGACCCATACCAGTTAAGTCCTGGCATAGGCTCTACATCTACTTAGTGTATTGGTAACTTGCAGTATGTGTGAGGGTACTTCAAGAAATTCAATAAAATGTGCGTTACCATGCATGATAATCTTCCCATATTTTTTAAGAATATTCATGTATATTGACTTCAAAAAATTATGGAAATGGATTGCAAAGAGAAATTTATTTTGGTGAATAAAGTTTTAAAATCCATGCATACAATGAGTCTTCACAAAGTTTATGGAAACTATGTATCACTAAAAAATCTATGAGTGGATTTCAAAATATTTTGTACCCAAAATAAAGTCTTTCAACCCTATTTTTAATAAGATTTTTGAAATACTTTGGTATATATGAATTCTATCCTTTCTTTGTCTCTTGATACATTAGTCCAAATGTTCTTTTTTCTTTAAAATTTAAGAGAAACATGATTTCATATATCTAAAAAGGGAAAGAGAAAGAAGGGGAAGAATCTTATTTTAAATGTAATATTATACATCTGTCCCCTCTTGGTACAATATTTTTAAGTTGAACTAAGTGTACAAATTCAAATGGGCCTCAGTTCTATGTATTTTACAAAAGGATAATTACACTACCTTCATTATACCAAAAGATGTTCAAATTGAGGGGGTTACTAAAGTAGTCTACTAAACTATTCCCTAAAGACAGAGAATTGTTGAAGTCTAGTTTGGTGAAGGAGTCCAGCCCAATTTTGGTTTCTCTTTGACATCTCATATTTTATTTGAAAACTTCATGGAAATTTCAAATTTGACTCTCTAATATAGGTGAGTTGTTCTCTATGACTGTTTTTAAGATATTTTATATTTTGTTTGTATTATTACAGTGTTTTGAGTAACTTGATGTTACTTCATGTTTCTGATATCTGGATTTTGTTTAAATTGAAGATTTTAATTTTGTTAAAATTAAAGAAAAAAATTCTTGGTTGAGTATGTAATTTTATGAAGTTTAAAAATATTTTGGCATCATTTTTTCTTTGTTTCCTATTGTACTTAAATAATTATCACAAATATAGGGGTTAAAAGAGCATCAATTTATTAATATAGTTCTGTTGATCAGAACCCATCAAGACACGAAGAGGCTGCTCTGAGTTCTCTCTTATGGGGACAAAAATCTTCTAAAATCATTTGTTTGTATTGGCACAATTCAGTTCCTTGTAGTTTTAGGGTGGAGTCCCTCATTTCCAGGCTGGCTGGGAAATAGGAAGATCTTTCAGCTCCTAGCTGCTGCCTCCATTTCATAACCCATACCCCACTGCATTTTCAAGCCAGCAATGATATGCTGAATCTTTCTTGTACGCCAAATCTCAGACTTTCTCCTCTGCAAACTACTCCATTCTTTAAGCTCTCTTGAGGGTTGGTGTTGTGGTGCAGCAGGTTATGCCATTTCTTGCAAAGTCAGCATCCCATATCAGAGCTCTGGTTCTAATCCAGCTCCCTGGTAACACATCTGAGAAAGCATCAGAAGATGGTCCAAGTACTTGAGCCTCTGCTACCCACATGAGAAGCCCCATAGAATTTCAGGATCCTGGCTTCAACCTGGCCCACACTCTGCTGTTGCAAAAGTTTAGGGGGATCTCTTTCTTTATTTGGCTTTTCCTCTCTCTCTCTCTTCTCTCTCTCTCTCTCATCACTCTGCCTTTCAAGTTAATAAAAACAAATCTTTTTTTATAAAACAAATTTCTGTTAATTTCAACCAGAATATTTCTCAAACTTCCAGCTTCATTTATAGAGGTTTGAATAGGTCTTGTAATAGTTCCATTCTTTACTTTCTTGACAGTAGGTAACACAATTATAATTACTGTTTAAATCTTTTTCTGATAATTCTAGTATCTGTATCTGTTCTGATTGGGTCTTGATTGATATCTTAATCACTGCATTTTTATTTTTCCAGCTTATTTTTATGTCTGATCATTTTTGCTTCATTGATAGTCACTGTAAAGATTATTTTGTTGTACCTGAATATTTTTGTATGTTTATAGTTATTTCTGCTTTTTTCCTGCCCTTAATTGAGTTACATATAAAATACCTGATCCTTTTACTTTTAAAATTTGATAAGCCACACCACAGTTATATTGAATCTTGAACTAAAGGAATGGTAGAAATCACAGTTCAATTTTGGCTATATTGAGTTTAAGATGATTACATATATATGGAGACATGGAACAGGAAATTGGATATGTACATCTACTTCCATGGAAGAAATTAGTAATAGGAATACACATTAGTTATCTTAATAAGGCAGCCAAGAAAATTAACTTATATACAATTATGTACGATTCAACTGAAGGAGTCTAATCAGTAGACCTGCTAGAGATCACTTTGCCTTTCATACTTCTTTACTTTTTCATAGTAATTTTCAAAGTGTGCCTCCGGATCAGCAACGTTCACATCATCTGATAATTCATGAACAGTGGATATTTGTGACTCCATTTCAGGCCTACTGAATCCTCTGCTTCAAGGGGTGAGGCCAGATAGCTGTTTTAAAAAGTTTAACTATGATGAACTCAAGTCTAGCTAACAAGGAATGGGAAGACTGCAAGGATGGCTGTATTATGTCCTCAGCTACCAGATCTCAAAAATTAATAGGAGTTTCTAGATGAAGAATAATGGAGGAATTCCATGTGATGATAGCACCAAAGGAAAAGACATTAAATCTATATGACATTAAAATCTATCTTTACTAGTTCATGTGTTTAGGGTGACTTATATGATCTTTAGTACTTGAAAGAGCCACACAATGCTTCAAAAATCCCAATTTTACAAAATTTTATGGTAAAATTTGTAAACTCAGATAATAGTACTTAAATTATTAATTCTATATTCATCATTTTGAGACTAGATACTAGTCAGAAATTCAATTTTCTGGATAGTTTTACTACTGCAAATTTCCTACAAGAGATTAAGACAGTGCCTGATACATTGGAAATATTCAATAAATGTTAGCAAATGTAACTTACATTAGTTTTGAAAGCACTTTCCACTTTCTTGGTGCATTTTGAAGTTTGTCACAAGGGAACTGTGATTCATAGCTTGTTTTCTAAATAATCTCTTCTTTTTAGGTGTGTGCATTTGCATACCATAAAATATTGAACATGATTAATTGTATTATTTACAGTCTTAATAAACTAGAATTTTGAAATAAATATGGCCTGCCTGTAAAGGAATTATTAAACATCATACTTTCTTCATCCCAAAAAGTGAAAGATAGATATTACCTGTCCAAGTTCTCTTTAGACAGGCTGAATCAGGCACTCATAATGGGATCATATTGCTGAGATAAGGTCTTGAGGGACAGAAATGTTAAATTGGCTGTCAGGTATAGGGATATAAGTTCATGATTGGAAACAGAATGTGAAGCCAGAGGTCTGAAGGCAAATAAAGACAGGAAATGAGTGGGAGATGAAGAGTAAAGCAGGACCCAGTTGAGCTGGACCAGGATTAGGTGAACTGACCTGAACCTCTCCCACTGCCTTTCCAAAACTCCATCTTGATGACTGCCTTTCACTAAATGCCTTGCTTAGGGTCTGGTGCACACTCTTCATCCAGTTCTTTAAAAGAGCCCTGTTTAATCCAGCTTTCAAGCAATTCCCAAATAATAATTTTAAGTTACCTTGTACTTGGGCAATAATGAAATGAACTAAAACTCTCCCCTTTCCATCAAAGGCATTATTATTTTACCTATATCCGTGCTCAAGATTTCAGGATTAGAACGTAAATTCTAAATTCTCTTCTCATACTTCTTTTTAGAATTCCATTTGAAAAAAAAAAATAGTGAAGTACATTATACATGAGAGTATAATATGGGGCTAGTGCTGTGGCACAATGAGTTAAAGACCTGGCCTGAAGTGTCAGCATCCCATATGGGCGCCGGTTCTAGTCCCGGCTGTTCCTCTTCCTATCCAGCTCTCTGCTATGGCCTGGGATAGCAGTAGAAGATGGCCCAAGTCCTTGGGCCCCCTGCACCTACGTGGGAGACCCGGAAGAAGCTCCTGGCTCTTGGCTTTGGATCTGCGCAGCTCCGGCCATTGAGGCCAATTGGGGAGTGAATTAGCAGATGGAAGAACTCTCTGTCTCTAGCTCTCTCTGTAACTCTCTCTTTCAAATAAATAAAATATATCTTTTTAAAAAAAAAAAATGTAATACAACACACTGAAGAGTGTGTGAAATTCACAGATACACAGCTACATTATTCAGACTCCATACTTGGACTCTCCCATTGTCAAGGCAATCAAGTGACTACTTAGCATAACGTTTTACATGCAAAATAATCTATCCCAGAAAGTATTGTACATGAATCTGAGATTTCAACTTTTAAAACTTTTTTCAAAGTACTTTGTCAGATTCAAAGCTCTGTTTCAGAAAAATTCAACCTGATTACAAATATCCCTGTGGGTTTCCTCTGTGAATAAGGGTGCCTGCCACCTGGTAGGGTAATAATGAAACCCTCCTCTACTTTCACAATATAATGTCCAGTCCAACTTCTTGGTCCTTTTGATTCTAAAGTTTTGACTCACTTTGCAACCAACAATACAGTACTCAGGCATTACTTCCCAAATAGAATCATGAATTGGCTGTAAATCAAGTTTTTTCAAAGGCTATTTGAAGCAGAGTAGCTAATATGTTAATCTTTTATTTCTCTAGGTTAAAACACTCTATCCTGACATTCAGATAATCAGAACAAAAAGTCTTAGTGTAATATTGTTTCAACAGTTCTCAGGATATTCCTTTGTTCATAGGAAGAAAAATTGCCACTGAAATGACCCAAGATGTAGGATAATACCATGCTGGGAGCTTTGGAATATCAGAAACAAAAATCATTAAAGACTGAATTTTTGACAGCAACTCTTGAAGAGGGTTAATGGCAAAAATTATCATATGTATAACATCAATGTGTCTTTGAGAATCACTGTTGAGTTAAAAAAGTGTCTCATTATTTTTATCCACGTTTTCATTTGTTCAATAAATATTGGTTGACTGATTTCCATGCATGATAAAAATGTAGTGGAAAATCAAGTAAGAAAAGTCTAAGGAAGGAAAAATGGAGTAAAGAAGGTTTAGAAAGATAACAATTAAAGATATAGCCACATTAGAACTTTAAGACCAATAAAAATTGCAAAAGGCACTTTGCATTCGGTGCAGCAATAATTAATATAAGCAAAATTGACAGGTTGAGATTTGCTTATTGTTTACAGTCCTTGTCTATACTCTTGAAAAACAGTGGCTCTTCTACTTGTTGAATTCTTTCTTTAGTGGAGGATTGAGCTTGTAATTATAAAATGAGCTGAAAGTATGTCATTGTAAAAGTTGAAGGAAGAAATAGGAAAGGTAGGAGGGAGAGGGGATAGGGCTGGAGGGAGGCTGGGGTGGGAAGTATCATTATGTTTCTGGATCTGTCTATATGAAATACATTATATTTATTCACCCTATATAAATAATTTTTTTAAAAATGATACAGATTGGGATGCCTACATTGAGTCTGTGTTTCCCAAGCATCTCCAAGGAAATGAACCAGTATCTGGGGAGTTTCTCTCCCTCTATTTCCCAAATAAAATAGGAAAATAATTTTTTAAAATATTGTAAGGATCAGATTCAGTAATAAAGCCTGAGAGACAGCATAGGAAATTAATTGCATCTAGAATCTTAGCCAATAAAATTATATTCTTTTTAAGAAGATAACATTTTTTTCCTGCTATTAATATTTATTACATAAATTCCAAAATGTTCGTATTAATCCTTGTTGATTTCAGTGAAAGGAAGTTTATTTCCAAAACAAAACAAAAAACATTTACTTAAAAATCAAAGGGCTGGCACTTGGCCCAGCAGTTAAGATACTAGTTGAGACCCTCATCCCACATCAGAGTACCTGGATTTGAGGCAGCAATTATGGCTCAAGCAATTGGGTTTCTGCCACCCATACGGGAAACCTGGACTGAGATTCTAGCTCCTGGCTTACATCTGGCCTAATCCAGGCCATTAGGGACATTTGAGGAGTGAACCTGTACATGGTAGGTGTTTCTGTCTCTCCCTTTTTCTCTCATAAATAAATAAATAAATGTGAAGGGGCAAGAAATCCTCTACTACCCTTATTTTTGGCTAAGTTTTCATGAAATGTAGAACTCACCCCACACAGTTTCAGGTCACATTTATATCTCCTCTTCTTTTCTGTTTTTCTTGTAATGGATTTATTTTTCACTTCAATATTAATTTCTGCTTTGTATGTGGTCAGGCACAGTTTTTGGAAGAAAAATATAGTCCTTAGTAAAGAAAAAAATGGTCTTTAATAAAGATGTCATGTATGCCACTTTACTTTGGAAGAAGTAAAGACTAGTCAACTTAATTTAAAATATTTAAGCAAATGGAAACTATATTCTACATATTAGGTTGAAATTCTCAATTTCATATTAGGTATATTTATTTCTAATGGGCACCAACATCATTCAAAGCTCTCACAGAAGCCAAGGGCAGTGTATCCATGTATCATGCACAGGCTGTCATTCTCTATCTTCTCAGCTTTTTGTTCAAAGTAGGGTTAGAACTGTGATCAAATCAAGATCAGTGATGACTTAAAGGATAGGGGGTTTCTGAAAAAGTTTTTCCTTTCTTATAAAAAGTTCACAGAATGGTCTGACACTGCCTGCCCCCTGCCCTTGAGGGACTAAGGAGATATGTTGAAATGTAGCAGATAATTTGTGACACAAGGGATGCCTACAATTTTAGAATATTGAAAGAAAGTAAAATATCCTGAGTGTTGATAAATGGAGGAAATGGAAAGAAATCAATCAAAGATTACAAACTTGAGGTGTAAGATGAACAAGTTCTGAGAATCTACTGTGCAGATGATGATGGCTCATAATACCATAGTGTATTGAAATTTGCTAACAAAGAAGATTTTAGGCATTCCCACCCGACATACAAAAAAGAAGTTATGTGAAGGATAACACTCAGATATACTCAATAGTTTGATTGTAGAAACCATTTCAAAACATTACATTGAAATTAATATATGCATTATGATATAATTAATTTTAATTCTGAATTGTATCTCCCTGCAACTGAAAAAATCTATGTGATGGCATTACTAAGAATTTTAGCTAGCACTGATAATATCTACCTAGGGTCTTCTTACCATGTGAAAAAAATAAACTGTTACATATTTAGGCTACTGTTTGTGAGCTAATGGCAATTATATGTATCCTTAAAACATAAACTGCCACCAAATTTTATTAGCAGTACTCGATAAATACTTATTCCAATTGGTCCTTAATAAAGATGTCATGTATGCCACTCATTACCCTCCCACTTGAGTGATCTAATGGAGATGTTCACTAATTATTGCCAAAGCCAGTCAGCAGACCTTTAATAAGTGTTTGCTAAATGACAATGAATTAGATTTTCATAACATCCATTTATATTTTCTTGCTACATCAATTTTATTCTCCTTCCAATAATCTTAAGGTCAATGGATTTATTTTTTCTGGAGCATAATTTTGATCATGCTTTTTTCTTGCTCATAAATGTTAAATGGCTCTCTGGCACCTACAGACATCTAAATTCCTTAGTCTATTATCTGAAGTAATTCAATGTCTTTCATACAGTCATCCCTCCATATACACAGGTGCTACGTCTGTGAATTCAAAGAATTGCTGATTAAAATATTTGAGGAAAAAAAGTTACATCTGTACTTAACACCTTAAAGATTTTTCTTGTCCTTATTCTTTAAAAAATGCGGAAGAATAACAATTTGCATGGTACTTACATCTGATAAAGCATTATAAATAGTTGTATATTAAGATATATACAACTCTGTGTGTGGGTCCTACACAATTTTTATACCATTGTGTTCTCCTATGTGGAATTTGAGCATACACAGATCTTGGTATCTTTGTAGAAATCAATCTCCCACAATCCCATACAAAAACTACATTTCTTTTCAACGTTATTTCAGATTGTTGATTAAACTTGAACAAAAGAACTGCTGTAAATTTTTCTTACATATTTAATCAATTTTAGGAGGGGATTCTTTTTCACCTATTGGAATGACTGACCACTCATTTCTTCCTCTCAATAATCTATTTTACTTTTTAGTTTCATCTCAAATTTCTTTCAGAAAAAAAAAATTCTTTATTACCCAAGTCTGTTTACCTCCACAAAATCAAGACAATCTTCATATATTCTTAACTATGAAAGTCATCTCATGTTTGGAATTTTATAATAGCTTATATATGCTGTGATTATTTGAATTTTCTGCATAAATGTCTTCTATTCTAGTGTATTTAGCATAAATGTTTATGTTTTATGAATTTTATTTTGGTGTTATATACATATTGATGGATGATGATGATGGCTGATAGATGACAGAAAGATAGATACAAAAACAAAAAGCATAAAAATTACAAGTCTAGAGCTTGATGAATAGTAGAGACAATGGATACTATTAGGTAATCACCACTTAAGTGAAAGCATAAAATACAAATACAACTCAGTATTGCTTCTTACATCCCTTCCCAGGAATGACTTCATCCCAAAGGTAACCATCGCTATGATTTATATATATATATATACATATATATATATATATTTTTTTTTTGACAGGCAGAGTTAGACAGTGAGAGAGAGAGACAGAGAGGAGAAAGTCTTCCTTCCATTGGTTCACTCTCCTAATAGCCGCTACGGCCGACACTGCGCGGATCCAAAGCCAGGAGCCGGGTGCTTCTGGTCTCCCATGCGGGTGCAGGGACCCAAGGACTTGGGCCACCCTCCATTGCACTCCCGGGCCACAGCAGAGACTGGACTGGAAGAGGAGCAGCCGGGACAGAACCAGCGCCCCAACCGGGCCTAGAACCTAGGCCGCCGGCCCTGCAGGCGGAGGATTAGCCTAGTGAGCCACAGTGACAGCCCATCACCATGATTTTTATTGCCATATACAAGGGTATTTCAAAAAGTTTGCGAAAAATTGAATTAAAAGATATTCGTTTTGGAGCAAAAAATTTTTGAAATCAGTGTTTACCAGGAGTTTTCATAAGGCTCATGAAATAACTAGGTATGGATTTCACATTTTCTGCAATAAAATAAATTTGTCTTTTACTTCCAGTCTTATCTGTACTTTTTAAATTATCCTTGTATTATTATTACTTGCATTCGAACTATATATAAATGTTATGATTAATAATGCATTCTTTTGGATATGGCCTCAGCATGTGTTTATTAACTATATTCATGTTGTTCATATATCAATAGTTTACTCTCTAAATGAGTACACTATTTACTTTATATGAATATGCCATATTTTTACCCATACCTTTATTTCATCTAAACATAAAAAATTTCATATTTATTGATAAACACTTGGTTTCTTCTAGGCTTTTTTATGTTATGAGTAACAGTTACAGACATTCCTCTACAAATGTTTTAGGGATATGTTAGATATATTTCTGCTGAGCACATGCCAAAGTGCAAAATTTTGAGTTACATTGTACACCTACGTCCAGATATTCACATTTACAAAGTGGAAAAAAAATCTATTTTTTCTCTACCTGTATCACAAGTGGCTGCATACACAGATCTGTTTATGAACTTTCTGCTCTATTTGTTTTATATGCCTGTTGTTATGATAAATATTACACTACTCAATGACTAAAGGTTTAAAATAAATCTGAATATCTAGTAAAGTAAATCTTCAAATGTTTTCCTTCTCAATTTTCCCTCCCATTTATGTCAACTAATTGACCATAAAGTAACTGTTAGAATTACTTTAACTTTCTACATGTTAATTTTAAAAACATTGCCATCATCTTTTAAATTAAAAATCTTCTAACCCATGAAAAACAAAGGAGTCCTACATTTATTTAGGTCTTCTAAATTTTTTGTCAGAAATATTTGTAGCTTTATCTTGCAGCCCTTTTCTGGAATTATTAGTATGTATTTCATTTCATTTCATTTCATTTTATTGAACTGGCAACAACCTCCAAATAATGTTGAATTCCAACAGTTCTAGCAGGCATTCTTGTCCTTTTTTTCCAAACCCTTGTTATGTAATAATTTACTACTAATATGAATTTTGCTGAAGGACTTTTGTTGATAACATTTTGGGATTTAAAAAGTTTACTATAGATCTAATAAACGTTTTACATAAGTGGAGAGAATTCACCTTTTTACTGCAAGTAATTGATACAGAATCTGAACTCCCATAGTAAATGACATAAAAACTGGTCAAAATATGAAAAACTGCTTTAGATAATGAGACAAATAAGTGGTGCTGGGCTGTGACTCTTGAGAGATGGAAACAAGTAAGCCTATGAATTTTGAGATTTCTTCTCAAAATTGGTGGAAATTTCCAGGTTGCGATGAAGAGGGGAAAACTCAAGGAGCACATGAGAGTTGCACTTAGATTGAGAGTATGACATCAAAGTGTGGCTAGAGTGGAGTAGCTGGAATCTGCTGTGTCGTCAGAGTGTAGGATGCCACACCAGGAGCTGCAAAGATGTGAGCAGCAGCTCTCTGGAATCCGTTATCGAATCATACGCGTGCTTCGAAAGTGCAATGCATTTATTTGTGGGTATGTTTCTGCACTAGTCTACTCAGGCTCCTAAAACAAAGTAACTCAGGTTGAGCGGCTTAAATAACAGAAAGTAATACTCACAATTCTGGAAGCTCGGAAACTGAAGGTCAAGGTGCCTGATGATTTTATCCCTGGTGAGGGATCTCTTCCAGGAAGTCCAGGACTACCTTCTTGCTGTGGACCCGCATGAGCGCTTCTGTGTGCCTTGGGAAGGAGGTGGAGAGCAAGAGAGAGGAACTCTTATTTGATCTGGGCTCCACCCTTCAGAGCTTATTTAACCTTAATTACTCACTTCCGGTTCTCTGACCAAAAATACAGCCATATTGAGGGTTAGAGTTTCAACTTGTAAATTTACTGAGGGTACAGTTCAGTCCACAGCAGTTTCTGTTTTCTAATCCCCTCTTCTTTCATGTGTCATTGTGTACATGGAATTTTTGCCTGAATATCAGAAATTATATGTGAAAAACTGTAGTTTTTGTGCTGCATTCTCATTCTTCACCTTCCTTGGGAGGCAGCCTGAGTAACATAATCACCGCAATCCAGTTGAGACCCATCTGATTTCTAGTTGTTTTGTGGTGCTCACAAGGCTCAGCTGCTTGGGTTTGCCCCCCAATCGCGGCTGTGCGAGACTGAAAGCCGGAGGTGTTATTGGAGCCCTCTCTCTTGGTGAGACCTGACTACAGTGATTGTTTCTTCAGCTACCTGGGTATGCTGAAAACAGCTCTCTGAGGCAACAAGTTTCTGTTTTGTTTCTTAGCCTATGGGTAGGTTCATAATAAGGATTCAGCGCATGCCTCAAAGGACATACCCAAAGTGTACTGCTCCCTTTTCCCCATCCCTGGCTCTCTGATATCCTTAGTCCCCGGGACTTAAATTGGTTTCCCAGCAAAATCTATTTGTCATCCCCATATTATTGCCGATGCCTCCTCGGCTTTTCTGTTTTGGTTTTAGTCCTTTGCCTGGGTTCTTATGGTTTCACTTGCCCAGGACCAGAATTGGCAGATATAGCAAGAGGAAAAGTAGCTTTTTCTCCCCTCTCTTCAGATCTCTGATTTCCTGACTGCCTCAACAGCAATCTGACAGTTTAAGTCGGATTTTTAATATTTTGATTCGCCTTTTCTAAATGAGGGGATGAATGAATGAATGGTTTTCTGTGAGCAGCTCCATCATAGCTCATAGTGAAGGTATGTCAGCATGGGCATTTGGTACAGTGTTTAAGATACCACTTGGGAAGCCCTCATCCCATATTGCAGTGCTGATTTGAGTTCCAGCTACTCCGATTCTGATCCAGCTTCCTGCTAATGTGTACCCTGGGAAGCAGCAAATAATGGCTCAAGCACATGGGTCCCTGCCATCGACGTGGGACACCTGGATGAAGTTCCAGTTCATAGCTTCAGCTAGCCCAGCCTTTGTGGCAGGGATTTGGGAATGAACCAGCAGATAGAAGATCTCTTCTTCCCTCTATGTCTCTCTCTCTCTCCCTCTGCCTTTCAAATAAAATAAAAATAAATTTAAAAAAAGAAAATACACCTTATTGACACATCAGTTAGTGCCTAATATATAACCATTACAAAAATATTTAATCAATGAATAAAAAATAAATGAGCAAATTCATTCAAACTATCTCTTCAATGGTTGCTTTTATGTTGGATAGCAGAAAGACATGTAAGCAGACAATAGGGACAGAGAATGTAAAAGTTACTTTTATATTTCATATTTTCTACCAATTTGATCATTGAGAACTCAAAAATTAATAAAAGAGCAAAACAGAAGAATTTAACCTTTCTCTTTTTTAAGATTTTATTTATTAATTTGAGAGGTAGAGTTACAGACAGAGAGAGGGGAGCCAGGAGCTTTTTCTGGGTCTCCTATGTGGGTGCAGGGGCCCAAGCACTTGAGTCATCTTCTACTGCTTTCCCAGGCCCTAGCAGGACTAGAAGAACAGCCAGGACTTGAACTGGTGCCCATATGGGAAGCTGGCACTGCAGACAAAGGCTTAGCCTACCATGCCATATCGCCGGTCCTGAACTTAAAACATTCAGATAAACATTTTACTTTTATGAAAAGATAAGAAATATTCTAGGTTAAATTATTCCTCTTAAAATTGGAATCTTGCAATATTAAGAGTTCTTCAATTTAGAGCACCTGATGTTTGGCTCTTTTAGAAAAAATGATATTCGGTGTAAAAATAAAGAACTGTATATTAATATGTATACTTCACTATTTAGCATGTCTTTCTTATTATATTAATACAAATTGATTAAGAACTTAGTATTTTCTTTATAATGAATGACAGAATAAGCTGTCTGTGAGGAATGTGGCTTGATATTCTAGATGTATTCCAATTTAAATTAGAAAAAATCTAACAGTATGATACTCACAGATAAATAATGTAATATAAGGAATTTTCAATTAATCTTGGATTATTGTGGTTTTCACATGCTATACAGGGCATGAGGAATGCTCAAAACCTTAGTGGTATGCCGACTCTATAACTTTAACCTACAATTAGGACTAAAGAATGAAGGATAACTTTAGAAAAGGCCTTTGACTTAAAGAGAAACTGTAACTGTGAAAGAACAATTTCACAGGATAGTGTTAAACAGGCAAAGAGGACTTTATTTAACATTGCAGTAAGAATGGTCAAGATAACTCAGTTAGACTGAACTCAATTCCAATGAAACAAAAGGCAAGAGAGGTTTTTTTTGTTTGTTTGTTTGTTTGTTTGTTTTGACAGGCAGAGTGGACAGTGAGAGAGAGACAGAGAGAAAGGTCTTCCTTTGCCGTTGGTTCACCCTCCAATGGCCGCTGTGGCCGGCGCATCACGCTGATCTGAAGCCAGGAGCCAGGCACTTCTGGTCTCCCATGGGGTGCAGGGCCCAAGCACTTGGGCCATCCTCCACTGCATTCCTGGGCCATAGCAGAGAGCTGGCCTGGAAGAGGGGCAACCGGGACAGAATCCGGGACCCCGACCAGGACTAGAACCTGGTGTGCCAGCACCGCAAGGCGGAGGATTAGCCTAGTGAGCCACAGTGCCAGCTCACAAGAGAGTTTTTAATCATTGGTGTAAGCTTATGAAAAAAAAGTAAAGGAACGTAGGGGCATGTGTGCTATGTGATTAGGCCATTTATATTTGCGAATTGGTGCTTATAGAAGTTAGGCTCCTTTCTTAACTGGACTGGGACTTAGGAACACTATCTCAAAGATTACACATCAAAGAATTGGCTCTGATGTTCTTGAGAAAGAGAATCCTAGGTTGTAAAGCTGGCAGGAGGCTGGGAGAAGATTTACATGTTAAAAAGTCAGGAAAAGGGAGATCTGAGAAGATGGCGGAATAGAGAGGGAGGGAGCACAGCGAAGCTCCACTAAGGGAAGGTTCAAAGAGGGGTGAAAATTTGTAGTTTTTAAGCCCTTCCTCAAACTGGGGTGTTAGGGTGGACACGCGAGGAGGACGCGGACGCCTGAGACTCAGGACACCAGCAGGAGCGTGTATGCACCAGCGCTGGAAGCCGAGGTGAGACGGGGCGCTAGCCCAGCACCGCGGCACAGCTGCCGCCGCCCCTCCCCCAACACACCCTGGGACGGACACTGAGACATGCACGACTGAGTGGGGGAGGAAATAGAAAACGGAACAGAGTGAGTGGCGCCGGCGGAGAGAGTGCACGATTCAGGGACACTAACTGAGAGACTGAGTAAGCCAGTATCTCTTGGCGCCTCCCCGGAGCTCCAGCGGGCGGGAAGCAGCCATTTTGTTTGTTTACATTCGGGCTTAAAGGAGAACTATCTTTGCCTCCACACTAACCTTCGGAGGCGGAGCCCAAAGGTGGAGCTGAGGGTGCTCCAGGGAGGGCAGCCCAAAGTCCTGAGACCCGACTACTCAAGTTACTGAATAGCACCTCCTGGTGGGGAAAAAGCACAGGATCCAGAGCTGCAGTGGGAAGAGAGCAGCCATCCTGTCTGTTTACCTGCAGGCTGTGTAGAGCAGCCTGGTTACACTGGATATTGGTAGAGACTCACAGCAGCCTATAGTAGAGGGAAATCAACCTGAAAAATCACCCAGACGGAATGCCAAAAAACAAAACCAAAAACCAAAAAAATATAAAAGATAATATAAATTTGCCAATGGAGCAGGCTAAACCAACCATAACAGAGGCAGAAGAAGAAGAAGTTGAAAACATGCCAGAAAAAGAATTCAGAAAATTAATAATCAGAATACTTAGAAATAATGAGAAACATTGTCAAGAGCTGAATGAAAAACAAGCCCAAGGATTAGAGATCTTAAAGAGAAGCCAGAATGAGATACTAGAACTGAAAAACTCAATTGACCATATAAAAAACACCGTGGAATCCCTCGGAAATCGAACAGATGAAATAGAAGACCGAATATCAGAATTTGAAGACAAACTTCCAGAAATAATACAGTCAGTTCAATCGCAGGAAGAAGAAATTAAAAAATTAAAAAACATGGTCGGAGACCTACAAGATTCAATCAAACGGTGTAATGTTCGGATAATAGGATTCCCTGAGGGGGTGGAAAGAGAGAATGGATTAGACGGTGTCTTCAACGAAATAATATCAGAAAACTTTAAACAAAGGCAGCTGGATAACAACACACAAATACAACAGATAACCAGGACTCCGAACAGAAGAGAAATTCACCACGACACATTGTGGCAACACTCAGTTCAGTGACACACAAAGAACAAATCCTAAAATGTGCCAGAGAAAAGCGACAAATCACATTCAGGGGTAAGTCAATCAGACTCACCCCAGACTTCTCATCGCAAACACTACAGGCAAGGAGACAATGGCATGATATATTTCAAGTTTTAAAAGACAAACAATGCCAACCTAGAATACTATATCCTGCAAAGCTATCATTTATGAATGAAGGGGAAATAAAGATCTTCCACGACAAACAGAAACTGAAAGAATTTGTATCCACGTGTCCAACCCTACAACACTTGCTCAAAGACGTGCTGCACACAGAAATACAAAAACAAGAACTTCACTGCAAAAAAAAGCGAATGTAGAGTAACCCACAAACAAAGTTCAAAATACATAAACAGCTCGTTTCAGGAAACATGAAGGGAAAAAGACAGTACTTAACAGTAATCACATTGAATGTGAATTGTCTTAATTCCACGACAAAGAGGCACAGACTAGCGGATTGGATAAAACAAGAGGATCCAACTATATGCTGCCTTCAGGAGACACACCTCATCAGCAAAGATGCACGCAGACTGAAAGTGAAAGGATGGAAAAAGATACTCCAAGCTAATGGAAATCAAAAAAGAGCTGGTGTGGCCATCCTAATATCAGACAAAATAGACTTTAACATAAAAACTATTAAAAGAGACAGAGAAGGGCACTATATAATGATTAAAGGATCTATCCAACAGGAAGACATTACTATTATAAATGTATACGCACCTAATTACAGGGTGCCTGGCTACCTGAAAGAATTACTAAAGGATTTAAAGGGAGATATAGACTCAAATACAATAGTAGCAGGGGACTTCAACACCCCACTCTCACCAATGGACAGATCAACCAGACAGAAATTCAACAAGGAAACAACTGAGCTAATTGACGCCATAGACCAAATAGACCTAATAGATATCTTCAGAACCCTCCACCCCACAGACACAGAGTTCACGTATTTCTCCCCAGTACATGGAACATTCTCTAGGATTGACCATATACTAGGCCATAAAGGGAGCCTCAACAAGTTCAAAAAAATTGAAACTATACCATGCAGCTTCTCAGACCATAGTGCAGTGAAACTTGAAATCAACAACCCAAGAATCTCTACACTATATGCAAATATATGGAGAATGGACAACATGATCCTAAATGAACAGTGGGTCATCGAAGAAATTAAAAGAGAAATCAAAAGATTTCTAGAAACAAATGAAAATGATAACACAACCTATCAAAACCTGTGGGACACAGCAAAAGCAGTGCTAAGAGGAAAGTTTATAGCAATTAGTGCCTACATCAAGAAGCTGGAAAGGAACCAAACAAATGAACTCTCCATGCACCTAAAGGAACTAGAAAAACAGCAGCAAATCAAGCCCAAATCCAAAAGGAGGAAAGAAATACTAAAGATCAGAGAAGAAATAAACAGATTTGAAACCAAAAAAACAATACAAAAGATCAACAAAACCAGGAGCTGGTTCTTTGAAAAAATAAACAAAATCGACACACCATTGGCCCAACTAACCAAAAAAAGGAGAGAGAAGACCCAAATCTGTAAAATCAAAGATAGTAATGGAAATGTAACAACTGACACAATAGAAATAAAAAGAATCATCAGAAACTACTACAAAGAGATGTATGCTAACAAATTGGGGAACCTGGAAGAAATGGATAGATTCCTGGACAAATGCAACCTTCCTAAACTGAGCCATGAAGATATAGAAAATCTAAACAGACCCATAACCATGGAAGAAACTGAATCAGTAATAAACGCACTACCGAAAAAGAAGAGCCCAGGACTGGATAGCTTCACTGCCGAATTTTACCAGGCATTTAGAGAACAACTAACCCCAGTTCTTCTCAAATTATTCCAAACAATTGAAAGAGAGGGAATCCTCCCAAATTCCTTCTACGAAGCCAATATCACCTTAATTCCTAAGCCCAGAAAAGACACAGCAGAGAAAGAAAACTACAGACCTATCTCCCTGATGAACATAGATGCAAAAATACTCAACAAAATTCTGGCAAACCGAATCCAACTACACATCAGAAAGATCATTCACCCGGACCAAGTGGGATTTATCCCTGGTATGCAGGGATGGTTCAATATTCGAAAGTCAATCAACGTAATCCAGCACATTAACAAATTGAGAAACAAAAATCATATGGTTATCTCAATAGATGCAGAGAAAGCATTTGACAAAATACAACACCCCTTCATGATGAAAACCCTAAGCAAATTGGGGTTAGAAGGAACATTCCTCAACACAATTAAGGCAATCTATGATAAACCAAAGGCCAGCATCATATTGAATGGGGAAAAGTTGGAGGCATTTCCATTGAGAACTGGCACCAGCCAGGGATGCCCACTCTCACCATTGCTATTCAATATAGTCCTAGAAGTCTTAGCCAGAGCCATCAGGCAAGAAAAAGAAATTAAAGGGATACAAATGGGAAAGGAGGAAGTCAAACTATCCCTGTTTGCAGATGACATGATACTATATATAGAGGACCCAATAAACTCCTATAAGAGGCTACTGAAACTCATAGAAGAGTTTGGTAAAGTAGCAGGATACAAAGTCCATGCTCAGAAATCAACAGCCTTTGTATACACAGACAATGCCAGGGCCGAGGAAGAACTACTAAGATCAATCCCATTCACAATAGCCACAAAAACAATAAAGTACCTTGGAATAAATTTAACCAAGGAGGTCAAAGACCTCTATGATGAAAATTACAAAACACTAAAGAAAGAAATAGAAGACGACACAAAAAAATGGAAAAACCTGCCATGCTCATGGATTGGAAGAATCAATATCATCAAAATGTCCATTCTCCCAAAAGCAATTTACAAGTTCAATGCAATACCAATCAAAATACCAAAGTCATTCTTCAAAGACCTAGAAAAAACGATGCTGAAATTCATATGGAGAAACAGGAGACCCAGAATAGCCAAAGCAATCCTTTACAATAAAAACAAGGCCGGAGGCATCACAATTCCAGACTTCAAAGCATACTACAGGGCAGTTATAATCAAAACAGCCTGGTACTGGTACAAAAACAGATGGATAGACCAATGGAACAGAATAGAAACACCGGAGATCAATCCAAACATCTATAACCAACTCATATTTGACAAAGGACCTAAAACCAACCCCTGGAACAAGGACAGCCTCTTCAACAAATGGTGCTGGGAAAACTGGATGTCCACATGCCGCAGTGTGAAGCAAGACCCCTACCTTACACCTTATACAAAAATCCACTCAACATGGATCAAAGAACTAGAGTTGCGCCACGACACCATGAAACTAATTGAGAGCATAGGGGAAACCCTCCAAGATATCGGAATAGGCGAAGAATTCCTGGAGAAGACCCCACAGGCACGGGTAATCAAAGATAAAATAAACAAATGGGATTACCTAAAATTGAAGAGTTTCTTAACAGCAAAGGAAACAGGAAAGCGAAGAGGCAACCAACAGAATGGGAGACGTTATTCGCAAACTACACAACAGATAAAGGATTAACAACTAGAATCTACACAATGATCAAAAAACACCACAGAATCAAAACAAACAACCCAATAAAAAAATGGGCCAAGGACCTTAACAGGCATTTTTCAAAAGAGGAAATCCAAATGGCCAACAGGCACATGAAAAAATGCTCAGGATCCCTAGCCATCAGGGAAATGCAGATCAAAACC
Organism: Oryctolagus cuniculus; assembly: GCF_051225735.1. Taxonomy (NCBI): domain Eukaryota; kingdom Metazoa; phylum Chordata; class Mammalia; order Lagomorpha; family Leporidae; genus Oryctolagus; species Oryctolagus cuniculus. The sequence continues at coordinate 189,308,830 of NC_142867.1, forward strand.
ACAATGAGATTCCACCTCACTCCGGTTAGATTGGCTTACATACAGAAATCAACCAACAGCAGATGCTGACGAGGATGTGGAGAAAAGGGGACACTAATCCATTGTTGGTGGGAATGCAAGCTGGTAAAGCCACTATGGAAGACAGTCTGGAGAGTCCTCAGAAACCTGAACATAGCACTACCACAGGACCCAGCCATCCCACTCCTTAGAATATACCCAAATGGAATTAAAGGGGTGAAAAAAGCCATTTGCACCTCAATATTTGTTGCAGCTCAATTCACAATAGCTAAGACATGGAATCAGCCTAAATGTTCATCAACTGATGACTGGATAAAGAAACTATGGGATATGTACTCTATGGAACACTATACAGCAGTAAAAAACAACGAAATCCGGGCATTCACAACAAAATGGAGGAAACTGGAAAACATCATGCTGAGTGAAATAAGCCAGTCCAAAAGGGATAAATATCACGTGTTCTCCCTGATCGATGGCAACTAAACGAGCACCTAAAATGATACCCATTGAAGTGAAATGGACACTATGAGAGACAATGACATGGGCAGCCCTTGTCTAGACTGTTGAGGAAAAACTTACTATTTTGTTCCTTTAGTATTTTTGTTGTTGTTGTTGTTGCTCGGTATGCTCTACACAAGACCACTGGTTGAACTCTGCAATCAATGCACAACCATTCTTAAGCATTTAAAAATTAACAGGAAATTGATCTCTGTGGAACATGGGAGTGGGAATAAGAGAGGGAGGAGATATATAGGATGGCACATACTCACTCAGACCTACCTCCAATGGTGGAACTGGAACTGTGCCAGGGGATTTCAACTCAATCTTACCAATGAGGCAGGTACCAATGCCAGCACACTTGGTAAAGAGACAAATATAAATACACAACTGATCCAAAAGATAGGGTAAGTGTCGAAGAGATTACACAAATAAGACCAGTGTAAGCAAATAATGAAAGATAGAATCAAAAGGGTTGAGAATGACCCTGCGGGGGAAGCAGGTCACACAGCAGACTTATAGAATGGCAAATGCCCAAAACAGCACTCCTGCCTCAGAATCAACCCTTGGGACGTTTGGATCTCACTAAAAGGTCCATGAGAGTCTCACAGGCATGGAAAGCCATGACACGGTGGCAAAAAACAATCTAAATGAAGGATCCTGGTGAACAACCCTCCAGCAGAAGGATCAGGCCATCAAGGAGAGAGGCGCCTTTCTCTGAAGGGAGGAAGGAACCTCCACTGTGACATGGCCTTGACTAAACAAATTCAGAGTTGGTGAACTCAAGGGGCTTCCATAGCCTAGACAGTTCATAGCAAGAGTCTCGGGTGATTGCTGACGTCATAAATAAGAGTGCCAATTGTTAAATCAACAACGGGAGTCACTGGGTTCATGCTCCCCTCGCAGGATCTCTGTCCTTAATATGTTTATCTATGAAACTCAAAAACAACACTACTAGTCGAACAATACCCTATACCTGGTTCGGTTGTGTGAGTGCAACCTGTTGAAATCCCTGCTTAGTATATACTAAATTGATCTTCGGTATATGAAGGTAACCGAAAATGAAACGTGATGAAGGGGGGGGAGGGGAGAGGAAGTGGGTGAGGGGAGGGCCACGGGAGGGAGGTCGGTCGGGGGGAAGCCACAACAATGCAAAAGATGCATTTTATATTCTACTTAAAACTATTGGTTGAGCTCTGTAATTAATACACAATTACTCTTAGATGTTTAATTAATGCTATAACTAGTACTCAAATAGTATTTTACACTTTATGTTTCTGTGTGGGAGCAAAATGTGGTAATCTTTACTTAACATACGATAAATTGATCTTCTGTATATAAAGATAATTGAAAATTAATTGTGATGTGAAGGGGAAGGGGAGAGGGAGTGGGAGAGGGGAGTGTTGTGGATGGGAGGGAAGACACGGGGAGGGGGAAGGCTATTGTGGTCCATAAGCTGTACTTTGGAAATTTATGCTCATTAAATAAATTAAAAAAAAAAAGTAAAAAAAAAAAATTCAGGAAAAGACTTTACAATTGTCTAAGGTAAATGACCTAAGAAAAGGCAAATCAGGAATCTCCTCAGGAAGAAACCTAATGTTTATTGGAACTAAACAGAACATTAAGGCCTTCTTGGTCACAAACCAACTCAAAACCTGAGTGATATGAACCAGAAACTCTATAAGCCCTTTTTTTTTTAAAGGCAGTGTTGAGCATAATACTGTGATTATTATTATTATTATTATTATACCACCCATTTCATGGAAAAAGAAACTCTTAGGAAAACCTAAAGTAAGTCCCTTGCCCCTGGTCACCGATCTAGGAAGTGACAGGTACATATCAGAAATTCAGGAGGCTATTTTAATAACCACTAAGTTAAGAAATGAAGTAGACCTTATTATGATATCTTCTTCCCATGTTGCACACTTTATCATTTCATTGCCTTTATCCAAAGCCTGTATTGGAGCAGCCTAACAAAGACAGCTTACATTTCATTAATTGTGAGCCTGCTAATAGCAACCTTTAACCCCAAACTTCACTGCAGCATAATATTGTGGCGTACTAAGGAGGATCTTAACACTTTGTAGGTATTAGATTGTTCCCACTGAAATGGTGGAGACCGGCATTTCTTTAAATCAGTGTGATCATGTGTATTGAGGTAAGTTCCCTTCTTTCTAACTGCCCTTTTTGAGGCATAGCAATATACCAGCCTTTGAGAGATTTGGGTATCTTCTTTCAATTAGCTTAACAACCATCTTAGTAGTAACTACTTTCTCCCACTTTAAATATGAGAAAACTGAATTTTAACAAAGCTGAGTAATTTGCACACAAGAAGCACTTTAGTAATAGTCATAATCATTAAAGTTAGGGTCTGGGATTTAATTCTGTACGTGCTGAAAGGATCCAGTCTACTGCTGTGCTTTTAGGCCATATGTCAGCACCTTTCTTTCTGCCTTCCTTCCCTTTATTTAGGTTTTTCCTGTGTTCCAATTTTCTTTGACTGCTTTTTCATTCTTTAAGCTACTTCACAAACTTGAATAAATCAGCATTTGGGGGAATGTTACATAGTTAGGCACTTGGATATTTGAGCAATTTGAATAATGATATGGAGGTGACTCCCTAAAATGGAAGGCCTTCCCTTGGGTATTCATAGTAATTAAAAAAGAAAAAAAAAGCAAGTTTTTTTTTTTCCAATTGGCAGACTTCTTTTTAAAATATGCCTATTGCCACAGGCACAAATTAATATTAAATTATAAAAAATAGTTAAAACTTACATGATATATTTTATTGATTTTAGGTATAGGATATTAACGTGGAAAGCATTTTTCAAATTGTGCATTTACATCTTCAAAATGTGCTTAGAAACCCCTGTTTCAGTGCTTTTTTTCAATCTGGATATAGCAGTTTTAAAAAAGAAAATTTATAAATATCCAAACTCTACTAAAGACTTATCCCAGAATCATTAAGTATTTCTGTTTTTAAAAATCCCCATTATTGATTTTGATATATAACACAAAGTTGAGAATCTTTACCCAATTTTTTAATTAACACTTTAAACCATTGACCAGTTGAGCTTAAGAATCTCTATAAAAATATTATTTTGCTTCTGTGCTAAATAAATCACCATGTGAACGTTTCTGGATAATCGCAAACATTTGCAGTTCTTGCATCTGGGCACCTGATCGGATTTACTTCCAGCTTTCTTATGTTGGGAAAAGTGGTGCCTGATGAAACTGTATTTCTGGGCTAGCACATTTCATTGCAAGTAGAGCTAGCTTGTGCTACTCAGACTATGTTGAATGACCCAGCTGCAGCAGTAGCACCTAAACTTTTCACAGAATTGCAGATTCTCAAACTCTGCTCAAATGCTCTGAATCAAACTCAACAGTTTCCCTAGACCACCAAGTGAACTTATGCAAATTAAATATGGAAAAAACACCAGGCCAGACTGGAGTTGTGGCTCAGCAGAGTGAACCACAACTTGGAAAGTTTCCCCTGCAGCTCATATTCTAGCACCCATTAGACTCTTAGCTGCTCAGCTTCTGATTCAGCTTCTTGCTAATGCACTTGTGAAAACAGCAGAAGATAGACCAAGGGCTTGGGCCCCTGTCACCCATGAGAGAAACCTGGAAGCAGTCCCAGACTCCTGGATTTGGCCTCCCAACACCTGGCAGTTGCAGCTCTTTGGGAGTGAAACAGTGGATGACAGATCTCATTCTCTCTCTCTCTCTCTCTCTCTCTCTCTGTGTATATATATATATATATACATATATATATATCAAATACATTTTTTTAAATGTTTTAAAGATGTGAGAAACATTACTCTACTGTTCTAAATTTCCCTGGTACTATGGTCAGCAATATTTCAGATGGTGACTGATACTTCAGGCTGCAACCCTGAGTGATTTTGTTGGAAAAAACTTCCTGACAACCAGCAATGGGAATGTAGCCTTCTTTGCATTTTAAGGTGTCTGTGTGTTTCAACTCTGCAGTGTAACATATTCCATATTGACTGAATACTTTGGATGGAATGAAAAGAAAATGTACATTTTATATTTCTCTTGAACTTTTTGAAGATCCAAAATATTTCTTTGCCTACTCTTCAAATTCAGTTATAAAATATACAGTTTCAAGTCAAAATCAAAACATCTGAATGTGTGTTCAAATGTAAACACAGATTTTTAGCACCAAAGAGAGAGATTTATATTGGGAATAAATAAATTCAAGACTATCTTGGACAGGAGCAAAAACCTGTGTTACTCTTCTTCCCCAACACAAAGGTCATGTTCAAAACTTGTATAAGCAAAGATTAACAAGACAGAAGCATAATAAATTTACTTAGCCACAGTTTTACATGACATGGGATCCTTCAGAAATGAAGACACAAAGAACCATAGAAAACTGTTCATTTGCCTGCTTATGCTCCATGAAGAATGGACATTTGTATAGAAATGAGATTGGACAAAAGGGGATGATCTAATATTAACAGACTGACAGGGGAGGCCCAGCAAGGCTTCTCTTCATTTTGCTCTTAATCCATAAATGAGGCAATATCACTTCTGCAATGAGAGCCTTGTGACCTCATGAGAGTCTTCCTTATGGCCAGCTCCTATACAGAAAGCAGAAGGTTAGAGTAATGTTCTAGTTTCTAGGATCGGCCTTAGAAAAGAGGAATCCAGTTCCTGCGAATAACCTCAGAGGGAGACAGATGGCCAGGAGATATGAGGACAGGAGAAGATTGGAGTGAAACCTTCTGAAGCCCTTGCGAAGTCCCTCAGTTTTGGGTATTCACCATGCCAAAGCACTATACTTGATGATATATTTTCTGGAACTCCTGAACCAGAAACAGGGCAGAAGAACAGCATATAAGCCATGCTTGAGTAGCACTAAATAGAGTTTGAGTTCCTTCACAGCATTGGGGAAACAGTTCTGAGTTGAGTCTGTAAAATAAACAGAGAAGAATGACTGCAATTTCAGCCTTTGAAACTCCTTGATGTTAAAACTAAAGCCAAATTCATGGTTGGGAGGTGGAAGGTTGGGGGATATTATCATAACTTGCCATATGGTTTGCTCTGTTTACTCAGCAAGGAAAAAACAGGTGGGTTACAAGAGAGTGCAGGAACTAGAAAAGAGAGGAATAGAAATAGTAACAAAGGTTTCAAGCTTACTACAGCTTGTTCTTTTATTTCAAACCCAGAAAATAGCTCTGGGCACGTTTGCCTTGATGAACTGGAAAAGTTCCACACATTAAGGCCAGCAACCCTGACATGAGGCCATATCGACACTGAATACATCTTTTCCATAAAGGGCTAATCTTGTGCAAACACATTGCAGGGTCTTTTCAGGTCCTCTAATGACCTCCAGACTCTCTCTTGCACCATATTGTTAATGGAGAGGATATTTTTGCTAAACATTTTGCAGATTAAACTGTTGGATTATTTTCCTTGCATTTTAAAAATATCATTCTGCCCTGTGGCCAGATCATTCCTAACTGAAAAATGCAAAATGTAACTGAATTTCCTCAGGATTCATTAGAGTGAAGGTTTGAGAAAATTTAAAGGGACTGTTCAACTTTCTTCCTGCAAGCATGCGTATATATTTTTTTCCTTCTAAGACACCATGAAATATCAGTGACCTCAGAATATTAATTTGTTAAATTCATTTAGTCATTTAGGTATTCATTTATTCAAAAAGTGTGAGCATGTTCTCCAAGAGTCGAGCACTGTGTTGGGAGCTTGTGATGAAGTGGGAAAACAGACAAAAATCCTGTCTTTATGGAGCTTACACTCTAGTATAACACTGTGTCTGCCATAGAAATGTAAACAGTTACTTCCACTAGGAATACTGACTGATGTCTTGATGATTTGGTAACAGGCGTTCACTTTGCTTGGTAAGATGGCATCACTCTCTAACACATTAATTTACTTCTTATTTGGAATATCAAGGTCTTTTGATATGTTCTGCTTTCTCAATATTTTTGTCAGTCATTATTTATTTTTTTTATTTTTATTTTTATTTATTTATTTTTTTGTCAGTCATTATTTAGCACTTGCTATCATACAACTCAGTCTTCCAACAATGCTACTTTCTCGACACATCTCTGCTTATATTTATCAATGGAATTTCCAAAGAAATATGTTTGAAAAATAAGATGGCAAAAGTAATTTGTATATCAATTTCCAGTGCTCACTGAAAATCTATGTCTACAAAGATACCAACTATTGGTCATATCCAAGGGATAGTTTTTGGAGCACACCAAAAAGGACCATCATCTAAAAGGCATTTAAAACCAAGCGCCAGACTAATAGGAAGGATATTGATATTGATTGAGAAATGAAACAATTGGGTTTTATCTGGATAATTGATAGATTGGAGGAAGACAAAAAAACTAGGTGTTAGAGTAGATTGAGCTGAGATAATAAATCAATGTGATGGTCAAGTGCCTGTTGTAAATTAATGTTGCAAATGATTTTTGTATACAATGTTATTTACTCCTCTAGGCCTATTGTGTCCTTAAAGCCATAAAACTGGGTTATACAAAATAACTGTTGCAAGGGTGTAGAAGGGTAGGATTGTGTTGCCAAATAAAAGATTATCATTTACACAATTGTTGCTTCCTTCACAGTATTGTGTAAAGAAAGAAAATAAATTTGTGAAAGTTTCATAAATAAGAAAAAACTTTTCCTATTAGAATCAAAGATTTGTTATTACTGTTTTTGTTTTAATGCAACATAGACACCGAGACAGCATGTCTTATACATCACAAGGTAATTGTGCCCCAGAAAAGCACATTCTGCACATTCTGATTTTGTTGGATCATCATTCAGACGTGCATATGACAGTTAAGTCTTTTTCATTCACTATCTCCAAGGTTCTTACCCTACCGAGCCAAAACAAGGCAGTGTGACTTCTGTCCTCCTTCTAGGTGAAATTGCACACACAGGCACTAAATTGAGACTGATCCATCATGAAGAAAACAGGAAGGTGAAAATACCAACCTTTCCCAATATGAAGATGGTAAAATGTAAACTGTCATTCTTGTCCTATCCTCATAGGAAGAAAACCGATTTCCTTCTACAAATGTCAAAAAAGAAAACCTTTAGGTTGTTGTACATGGCCCAATATTTTCTAGAACATGGCTCAATTTGCCTTCTGCAAGAGTTTATGAACAGAGCCAACTAGAGGGTGCTGGTTTGAGGGGAGAAGGTAAGACATTAAGGAAGACAGAAGAATGAGACATAATGGGCCAGTCCAGAGGACAAGCAGACCAACACACTAGGAAAACACTTAGGGATGGAAACATATTATGTCAAGTTGACCTGTGAGTACTGATACTAACCAGAAATGCACAGATTTCTTTCTCTATCTTTGAGCCTGGGCACTCCTACAGGCACAAGCATGATTGCTCTTAGATTACACTTCTCTAGCACCAAATCCTGCAAAAAAGATTGAGTGAAAGAAGTTTGTCATGGAAGTGAGTTAACCTAGAAATGACCAGCAAGCGGCAGGAGGAGAAGAAGGCATGAACAGGATGTGCTATTGAGCTGGTTACTCTAGATGCAACTAGGACTCTACAGTTTGGCAGAGATTCCACATGTATCCCATTCCTAGGTAAGGATGTGAAATGCAAGACAGTGGAATCCTACACATGGAGCAAAGAAACTGGGATATTTATCTGTCAGTTCCTATCCACTTTTGTTTTATGGTTACTCTCAAGGCAAGTAATACTTGGGCTACTCCATCCTCCACACTCCTAGGATGAGGACACTCTTGCCATCACAACACTTCTGACAAACAGTTGAGGTGTTTTGTGTTTTTGGGAAAATGAGACAGTTTATTGGATGATGAATGTATTCACGGCATCTGTTATACTCATCATTGCTCCCAGACACTATTATTTTACTTGTGACTTTTATTACTTGAAGCCAAATATTATTCTGCACTTTCACCAAATATGACCTTTGAAAGACACTCAGGCTCTTGTACTGGCTGTGAAGACCTTTATTCCATATTGCCATATTCTATCAAGTGTCTAGAATAGCACTGTTTGATATAAATGTAAGATGAGTCACAAATACAAGTCACATAAGCACTTTTAAGTTTATCAGCAGCTATTTTTTTAAAGTAAATACAAAGATATTATTGTCACTACGATATTTAACTCCATATATCCAAAAATTCTTTCAACATAATCAATATAGAAACATTAATGAGATAGTTTACATTTTTTCAGGTAGAGTATTTTATATGCTTATGGCACATTTCAATTCAGAATATTGCATTTCTAGTGTCCAATGGCTATATGTGGCTACGAGCTACCATATTGGAGTGAAGATCCAGGACTTTCTCACCCTCTGTATGAAATGCAGGGGCTTACAAGCATCCTAATACTTTGAGGGCACTAAATGATAGTATTCCTGCTTGATATTAAGTGGTAGGTATGTTAACAATGTCTATGATAGTATGGCAATAATGCCAGACACTAGATATGGCAGCCCTCTCATCCTCTTGTCTACCCCTCTTTACACCAAAACCACAACAACACAAATAAACTTAGATTTGTTACTATGTAGAGAATTATACAAAGTTCTAGGAATGAGACTTTGGGAAAACTTTCCAATCACTGAAACTAAGTTTTCGCACTCTGGCAAAATGAGGAGGGAAGATACATGAGCCTCCAACTCCCAACCCCTGTGACCTATTTCCTGATATTTATACTCTTGTGGAGTCCCCACCCACATTGTGCCAGGGCTGGTCTGTGTGACTAAGAGAATAATGCATAAATGATGATAACTCAGCTCAGAGAGCAGATAATAAAAGAGAGTTTCTTGCTATTTGTCTCATTGCTGACTGAAGGGTAAGCTAGCTGCCTTGTTGAGAAAACAGCCCTATGCAGAGGGCCAAGTAATGAAGAATGGATTCCTGCCTATAGTCTCAAGCTGAACAAGTATGGGTTTTGAGTGATTTCATACTCATAGTGGATTCTTCATCCTGGTCAGTTCTTCTGACTACAGCTCCACTCAGCAGCTTGACTACAACCTGGTGAGCAACGCTGAGGAAGAACCATGCAGTTAAGACCCTCCCAGATCCCTGAAGCTCAGAAATTGTGTGAGATAAGAGTTGTTTTGACCTCCTAAGACTTTGGAGAACGTGTTACATAAACAATATAACATCCAAAAAATTTCTATTATTGATCCATGAAGATAGTGGATTTCTGTGTTTACCATCTGAGAATTATGGCTACTATAGTCAGATTGAAAGGAATAAGCAAGAGGCTGCAGATGGAAGACACAACCAGATCATGATACAAATAGTATAGAAAATGAAGAAAAGACAGCAAAATGATGCCCCAGAATTTCCATAAACACAACAAAAAATACCAAATAAAACCTTTTCATTTGTTGCTTGGCTGATGGTAAAGACCTGATGTCTTGTTAACTTCTTAAAGGAAAGTACTAGATTTAGATGTCATTCAACTGTTTTCCAGATCATCAACAGTCAGGAGGGGGAAAAGATGAAAAAAAAAAATCTTCCCCATAGCACTCAGGACAAATTCTAAGACTGTATTTCAGAGAAAACTAAATGTATAGTCAAGACCAGCTTGGAATTTCACCCCATATTAAAGGAGGTTTTTGTCCTCCCTGGAGCCTACATTCCAGTAATGTTAAGTACATTCCTGAGGAATGTTAACTACATTTCTACAGAAGCCACACCATTGGGCCTAGCATACAGAATGCTTTATGTGAGCTTCATTAATCTTATTAAATAACATGTCTTTGCCTTTCATTGATTAGACATACAAATCATTCATCCCCACAAGGAATTGCAAAAGAATCTACAATCACTCAAAGCTCAGCCTTCTGCTGCCTCTGGTTGTCAAGGTAACACATGTCTTAGGATTCCAAGCAACCAGACCTCTGCAGACTATTTCAAAGCTACCACAGATATTAACCATCCTTCCACCTCCCACTTCATGGAACAGTTTCTGGAGGCATTCTCAGGAGAGCTAATCAAGATATTAAGTTTATTCACAGACAACCACAGTGCCAACACCCTGTAACAAGTTAGGAGAGATTAACTTTTTTTTGTGTTCCATCAACCTTAGATGCTAAATCCTCCTGCACCAAATTAAAGCCCCCTCTGCTGTCGGTGCTTATAATAGCAGCTGCATTCAGGGCAATGACTATAAGGGAGTGAAGGAAGTTGGAGGATACAAGTTCTACTTGCTCCTTCATGTTGATCACAGCAATGATTATAGATAGTCTCATTTATTAATTGCTTACAATGTATGCAAAATGGGTATTACTGTGCTCTTTGTAAAGATGAGGGGATTGGAAACCAGTGTATTGTTCAATTCTTACTGAGAATACCCAACTGTTAAGTGACAGCCTTGATATGAACTGAAGACTGCTTGACTTCAACAGGAAGTAACAGAAATACTATCACACCATTTAAAATAGAATGTTTAGATTTGAACAGAGAGAGAGTTTCAGTCAATCAAAATAAAAATGCATTTCCTTGGCAGAGTCCATTAGTAAGGTACAAATTAAGTAAATACTTCTGTCTCTCTAAATATTAAACTCATCCAGTTTAAAACTGTGGAATGATCCACATCATTCACACACAAGCCCTGTTTGTGAGCACTGTGGAAATTCGCTTTTGGTCTAAATATTACAAATGGTATATGGATTATACAAACTATAGGTTTTTATATTTCATGTAAATGTAGACATGATTTTCTCTTCTTGGAGTAGGACTGGAAATAATGCAGCCTTCCCCAAAAAGCTTTGCATCTTACTATAAATTTGTAAATAAGAAAAATAGCAGAGCTCTCAAATATCTCCACCATAGAAAAAGGTTAATGAAGTTGCAGAAAGAGGTCAATGCACTGATCATTGTAGCTTCCAAGAAGGAGTTATATCTTTGTACAGTGTTTGTAGTACATCTCAAAATTATTAAAGCATTTTCAATTTTATTTTGGTCTTTTTGTTCATTAAGCAATAATTTCTATCTAAAAAATCTAGAAGACAACCTCCATGCATTGCTCCATCAAATATATTTATTTTAAGGAACCCAAAAGTTTTCTTTTAAAAATACCATGAGATACACTTTAATTTTATAGATAATTTATGAAAATGAAGGCATATAACTACCATCAGTTGAAACAATAGAAATTGAAGAGCCTGTGAGAAAGGTAAGACATTTTTCTTCCCTATATCTCAGTCTTTGGAAAGTCTGTCTTTAGTGATTGTAAGAATGCACTATTCTGCTCCTTTGCCACACAGGAAACCCTTTTGTTATTTCACTTTATTGACTGACATCCCTGAATCATTACTAATACTTTTTGTTTTAAAAGAAAACAAAACAGATGTTTTTATTACAAAAAAGATTGTTTTCAACTCTCCCTTACAGTATCTGCTTTCATTAATCATGTATACATCCCACAGATATTTATTGATCATCTATTATTTGCAAGAAACCATCTACGAAGTGGTTTAAAAAGAAATCAGTGTCCTTAGATCAGTTGGATTTCTGAGTCTGATAGAGGAGAGAAATACTAAGTATACATATTAGATATAGATATAGATATATAGATATATAGATGTATGATATAGAAGGATGATAAAAATAATTTCAAATGGTAGTTAGTACAGTGAAGATAAAACTAAGTGCTCTGAAAGAGAAAAAGAAATCTAATAGTAAAATTTAAATTGAATGGTTAATCTAGGAAGAATAGACATTGAAGTTGTGACCTGAAAACTACAAAAGAATAGGCCAGATGAAGAATTTGCAAGCAGTGAAGAAAGTACATGCCAGGGCTCCCAGTAAGGAGAAAGATTGGAGCTATCTTTACTACCTTCATTTGACTCATAGGTTATGGTATTTTATACTTTTATTTTTCTCTAATATATATATACATATACAGTTTTCAAAGCTGCTGAGGGCGAATGACTGGTTTAGATCTATTTTATCATATATCATAAAACTGTCTTGCATTCTAGTATCACAAGCTCAAATGCCTCCAGAGTTTAGACAGGAGGAAAGCTGATAAAGAATAAATGTTTATTCTTAACTCAGGGGAGAAATTTTTTGTTTTCTCATTGAATTGGTTAAGCTTCAGTCAGGAAAACAAGTAATTCTAAATATTGTGAGTATAAAATAGCTCATTTGAACTTCATAACTGTTCTAGATCTATCTAGCCATCTATTTCCTTTTATTTGTGGAGTCTTTCCCTCTCTATCTTATAAATCTAATGCTAGTACTTCTTATTAACAGACCAGAATCTGTGTTTATACAGGGAAGCAGATTCTGGAAAATGTGTTTCCAACTTCCCTTCTGCAATAAACCTTTCATCTTTGCATCTGTAGTTGTGTTTCAGCAAAATTTTAAACTTAAAAATTACATTGATATAAATAATATTCTGCTTCCATCTAACATGAGAAGAATATTCCTCAATCAATCAAAAACATGACTTAGCCTGCTCAAAAAGTTGAGATGCAGATTCCATCATGTCCCTGAATTCATCTTTGGATAATGTTCTTTTTTCCTGTCAATCATTATCTCCTTTTGGTATCCTCTTACTTAAAGATTAAATTTATGGCACTGACCACGGTTAACATGTTTAACACATCCTATAATAGCGTGACAAGGAGGAAGGGGGAAATGTCTGATATATAAAAATATATCCATAAAAAGGCAAGTATAAGATTCCCCTGTCCCCCAATAAAATGTCCATTTCTATAAGTGGTTCCATACCTTACTTTCTTCTTCCATTGCACAACTTGTATTGCCTTTGTTTTGAGATAGTACTCCAACAGATTAGGATTCTTTACTTTCTATGGTGGACCACAACATCATTCATGAAAAGTCTGAAGCATTAGTATTTCTGGCTAAAATGGGTTGTTGTATATAATGTTACACAAAGTAGTTCTTCTGGAAATGACAATGCTATCAAGTGTCTTGAGGAAACCCCTGACTTCAGATCATCTCCACCATGCCATTATTTTGCAGGTAATTAAGATCAATCATTCAAGTCAGGACAATAAACCACTATGCTGCCCATTGGATCGGTGACAGAAAAAAAGGGTGGGGGAGGGCAGCACTGTGGCACAGCAGGTTAAGCCACCATGTGCAGCACTGGCATCCCATGTGGATGCCAGTTTGAGTTCTGGCTGCTCCACTTCCAATTGAGCTCCCTGCTAACGTGCCTGGGAAAACAATGGAAGAGGGCCCAAGTGCTTGGGCCTCTGAACCCACATGGGACACCTAGATGAAGCTCCTGGCTCCTGGCATCAGCCTGGCTCAGCCCTGGCTGTTGCTGTTGCATCCATTTGGTGAGTGAACCAGTGAATGAAGATCTCTCTTCATCTTTCCCTCTTGCCTTGTAACTTTGACTTCAAATAAATAAATCTTTAAAAAAAATAAATCACAATGACTATGGAGAAGTCTCCAACTGCAATTCAGTGGAGCTATCATTCAATCACTATGCGTCCTTTTGGAAGCGTTATCGTTACTAAGCCCTTTAAACAAGCAAAATCCAAAGTTTCAGGAAGTAAATGTATAGTGACAGAGTTATGAGGGAAATGAGAACTCACTCCCACTTCCATAACCTAGTTCCAGATTCTATGTATTCTGACAGTGGCAGAGATGGCAGCTTATTGGTTAGACCATTAGCTCAGAGCATACCTAGTCCTGTAGCACTATACTTCAATTCAGGTTGTTACCAAAGTATTGCCAAAAGAAGTGTGCCTTCAGTATAATATATCACCAGTCTACATTAGGCCACTCATACCTGATAGAATTCATGAATGAAATCTGAAAAATTACCGGACTTCCTATTTTCTTTAAATGAGTATTCTGGTCAAAAGTAGTGCTGTATGTAATACAATGGTGGCCGGCGCCGTGGCTCACTAGGCTAATCCTCCACCTTGCGGCGCCGGCACACAGGGTTCTAGTCCCGGTCGGGGCGCCGGATTCTGTCCCGGTTGCCCCTCTTCCAGGCCAGCTCTCTGCTGCGGCCAGGGAGTGCAGTGGAGGATGGTCCAAGTACTTGGGCCCCGCACCCCATGGGAGACCAGGATAAGTACCTGGCTCCTGCCTTCGGATAGGCGCGGTGCACCGGCCGCAGCATGCCGGCCACGGCGGCCATTGGAGGGTGAACCAACGGTGAAGGAGGACCTTTCTCTCTGTCTCTCTCACTGTCCACTCTGCCTGTCAAAAAAAAATTTTTCAAAAAAAAAATACAATGGTTATGAAAGCATTCAGTAGTGCTGGCAGTGGGATTTGTGGAGAGAAAGCAAATCTATAAGTGGAATAACAATCTATTCCAGTAAAGATAAATTGCTGCTATTTCTGTAATTGTAGAGGTATAAGGTAACTGACTTGTCTTCAGGTGGCTGATTCTCCCTTGCCCTGGGAAATAATGCTATATCAGGGGTTCAGCATTGGCTTAGCTGGTTCACACTCCAAATGGCCATAATGGCTGGAGCTGGGCCAGGCTGAAACCAGGATCCAGGAGCTTCTTCTGGTCTTCCATGTGTATGCAGGGGCCCAAGTACTTGGGCCATCTTCCACTACTTTCCCAGGCATATTAGCAGGGAGGTGAATCAGAAGTGGACAGCCAGGTCTTGAACTGGCTCCCATATGCGATTGTCAGTGTTGCAGTTGTGGTAAGTGACAACTCTGCACCTCCCACGGCCCGCATGAATAATTTTTATCCCTGCTTCCATAATCACTTTGTTTCATAAATATGTTGACCATAAACACAGCTAGTCATTTTATGCACATTCACCTAGGATATAGATATCTTTATTTTTTGTCATTCTGAGAGATTTATTTACATGAGTATTATGTTTTGGAAAATAATTTGACTGTCTTACAAAGACCCATTTGTTCAAGTCTTGGTCTCCAGAGTCTTATATTAATGGATCGAGTGTGGACACCTAATATAGTTATGGTCTTTAAGAGGAAGTCCAGTGGAAGGTCTTTAGGTTATTTGGCACTTACCCTTGTAAAGTAGTTCCCATGAGAGAGTAGGTGCAATAATTTGAATTTGGCTTATATCCTTTCTCTGCTTCCTGCTTTGCTATGTGATCTTTCACATGTGTTTCGCCATCAGATTACAAACTAATGGGGCCACCTCAACTCAGACTGTGAACCTCCAAAACTGTGAGCTTAAACAAACTTTCTTCTCTCCTAAGTGGTTCTTCTCAGTTATTTTAGTTAAAGTAATAAAAAAACTAATACAAATAAGCCTTCTCCTATTTTCTAATTATGTCTCTTCTAGATATGTACTACTGCCTGTCGTGGAATGAGAAAGTGAAAAGGTCATGAGAAGGTGAGAAGGTCATGCCAAGATGGCCGCTGACAACAGAAACTGCCTGACAACAGGCCGTGATTGGATGGCTTCGGAAACCACATGACAACAGAGCCTGACTGGCAACAGGCCGTGACTGGATGGCTTCGGAAACCACATGACAACAGAGCTTGATTGACAACAGGCCGTGATTGGATGGTTTCAGAAACTGCCTGGCAACAGAGCCTGACTGGCAACAGGCTGTGATTGGATGGCTTTGGAAATTGCCTGGCAACAGGCTGTGATTGGTTAGGGCATAGACCGCCCCTTGACCAGATTGGCTGCCTTGGCTATATAAGCAGCTGTAGCAACTGAAATAAACGAGTCTGCAGGCTGCTCACCTCTGGCCGGCTTTTAACTGACTCCTGGGGTCTTTGTGGTGACTCCATGCCTCTTGCTCTCACCATGCTCCTCCTCTCAGAATGAATCCTCTCAGAAGAAATCCACCTCAACAACTGCCTATTTATTTATATGTTTATTTTGTGACATTAGGTTAAACAAATAGTCATTCTTCCAACCTGCCTTCTTGCCTTCTCCCTTTCTCCTTCCCTCCTACCTTCCTTCCCTTTCTTTCTCAATCTCCTTTTGTCTTTTCTTCATTCTTTTTCTTATCTCTTTCTTTAAACGAGTTGTGCCCATCTTTATTAGGGCATAACTGACAAATAAAATTTATATATATTTTTAGTGTATAATCTGATTTTTGATACATGTATACATTGTGAAATGATGGAATTAAGCTGCTGAGCATATCTATGACCTGATATACTTAGCATGATTTTTATGCTTTAAGATCTACTCATAGAAACTTTCAAGTGTATCTTATTAAATATAATCACAATGCTGTGAAATATATCTTCATTACTTATTCATCCTAACTGAAATCTATTACTGTTTGTCCAACATCATTCTGTTTCTACCCCCATCCATGCCAGGTCCTTGTGTCCATCATTCTACTCTGCTTCTATGAGTTCAACTTTTCTAGATTCAACATCAAAGTGAAATGATGCAGTATTTGTCTTTCTCCACATGGTATATTTCTCTGGATCTATCCAAACTACTACAAATTATAGAATTTCCTTGTTTTATAAGACTGAGGGGGCTGGCACTATGGCATAGTGGGTAAGGCCACCACCTGCAGTGCTGCATTCCCATGTGGGCACTGGTTAGAGTCCCGGCTGCTCCACTTCTGATCCAGCTCTTTGCTGTGGCCTGGAAAATCAGTGGAAGATGGCCCAAGTCCCTGGGCCTTCTGTACCCCCGTGGGAGACCCAGAGCAAGCTCCTGGCTCCTATCATTGGATTGGCACAGCCCTGGCCATTGCAGCCAATAGGGAGTGCACCAGCAGATGGAAAACAATCTCTCTCTCTCTCTCTCTCTCTCTCTCTCTCTCTCTGCCTGTCTTTCTCTCTCTGTGTAACTCTAACTTGCAAATAAGACTGAGTAGTGGGGATTCCAAGATGGTGGGAAAGGGTATGATGTACTGCACTAGCTAGGGATAAATAGCTAAAAAACAAAAAGTGTAGGAAGTGCACTCTCAGGGGAGAATGAAAGAGAAAACTATAGTGGAAATTCTACAGAAGGATGAGGAATGCTGTGAGCCTGTGTGAAAGGTGCAGACATACAGCACAAACATGGACACAACACAGACTTCAGCAGCTGAGAGCCAGAGAGGGCGCCAGATTGGAAATGGAGATTGCAGCAACCCATGGTGATATGGTAGGAGGGAGAGCATGGAGTGAGCCCAGCCTGGAGTCCTAGGGGCTAGAGGGTACCTTCAGAACCAGTGGAATAAAAGGGATACCTTTCTCTCACCCCATTCTCCCTGTAACAGTGTCTTGTGTCCAGCTGAGAGTATGTGGGCACCATTTTGGGCATAAACAGCAGCTGCAAAAGCCTTTGTTCACATGCATAGCAACTGGCTGAGAAAGATGGCATCTTCTCAGTGGTACTGGTGGCAGTAGTTGAAAGAGGGAACATTCAGCCAGTGGTTCTTGTGTACGCATGTGATCCAGAGTTTCTAGCAGAGGGAAAAATCCACACTCCTTGGTAATTTTGAGCCTGGCTGGGAGAATTGATAGGGGGTTGGGCACTCATGTAAGACTTCGAGGCACTCCCAGCCTTCCAACATACCACAAGCTCTGGGGCTCAAGCTGCCGAGGTGGAGCACCCATAGACAGCTGACTTGAGGAATGTCTGCCTCTCTGTGGACTGTATAGGCTAGGGGGGTGGAGCAGATCTATGCACCCAGTGACCATGGGAGCCTTCTGTGCTGAGAGTATGGGGATTCTATGGCTACCTGAGAGGCTGCAGGTGTAGCTGGATCTCAGGGCAATCATTGTGTGTAGCTTCACACACTAGAACTCCTTGGGTGCCTGGGACGGGTCATTGAAGCAGGATCTGTGTTTGGAGTGAGGACTGTGCAGATCATGTGTGGTTCATACCAGGACGTGGATGAATGTTGCACTCAATGGGGGCTAACACTCAGGTATTGATCACCTTGGAGGAGAGGAGGTAAAGGTATGATCACACCAACAGAAGTGACCATTCCCTTCCATCTGTTAACAAGAGGAGATCTACCGCACCCAACTTGGGTGTTAAAACTAGATACTCCCCCCACTCTGCAGTACTGACTCCCTGGTCACACCCAGCACACACTTCTTGATATTCATTGAAAGTGTAGACATTCACTAAGCCTAGCATAGTTGAAAGATAAAAGGTATTAGAGGAAAAACCAACAAGTATCTTTACAAATGCCTAAAAATAAATGCAGAAATTCAAGAAACAAGAATAAGGAAAACAATGTGACTCCCCTAAAGGAATACATTTCAATATTAGAATGTGAAGATGAGGAGATTGATAATCTTTTGAATTTTATTTCAAGCATTTTAATAATAGGATTACTCAAAATCAGTCAGAAGTAAATTCACAAATTAAAGAAACCCATACATGACATGAATGAAAAACTTTCCCATGAAATTGAGATTTCAAAGAGAAATCAAAATGAAATATTAGAAATGAAGAATTCAATAGATCAAATTAAAATGTGGTGGAAAGCCTTAACAACAGATTTGGTGAGGCAAAAGAAAGAATATCCAAGCTAGAAGACAAGTCTTTGGAAATTTTTTCAGACAAAAAAAAAGGAAATTAGAAAAATTAAAAACAGTACTGGAGATTTATGATATACTATCAAACAACCCAACACACAGGTGTTAGAAGTTCCTGAAGGTGTAGAGAGGGTACGGACTAGAAGGCCTAATTAGTGAAATAATTACAGAAAACTTCACCAATTTGGAGAAAGAAAGGGATGTTCAAGTACAAGAAGCATATAGAACTCCTAATAGACATGATTGGAAATGATCTTCACAATGACAGATTGTAGTCAAACTTTCAACAATAAGACATAAAGAAAAGATTCTAAAATGTTCATGAGAGAAATGCCAGATTACTTTCAGTGGATCTTCAGTTAGACTCACAGCTGATTTCTTATTGGAAATTCTACAAGTGAGGAGAAAATGGAGAGATGTAGTCCAAGTATTAAGAGAAAAAAAAAAAAAAACTGCCAACCCAGGATACTGTACTTTGTAAAGCTCTCATTTATGAATGAAGATGAAACAAAGACCTTCCATAACAGAACAGAAATTGAAAGAATTTATCACCACTCATCCAGCATTACAAAGACTCTTAAGGATGTGCCATACAAAGAAACACAGAAAAATGGTCATCACTTTGAAAGAGGTGATGGCAGAAAATTCTCCCAGTAAAATACAAAGGAAATCCAAAGTAGGAACATTTATGGGAAAATGGCAGGGTGAAGTTGTTACTTATCAATAGTCACCTTGAATAGTCACCTTGTCTTTTAACTTCCCAGTTAAAAGACACAGACTGCATGAATGGATTAAAAAACAAAACCCGTCTGTTTGTTGCCTACAAGAAACATCTCACCAACAAAGATACATGCAGACTGAAAGTGAAAGGATAGAAAAAGATATTCTCTTCTAACAGAAATGAAAAAAGAGCTGATATAACCATCCTAATATCAGATTAAATAGACCTTAACACAAAAACTATTACAAGAGACAAAGAAGGGCACTATTCAATGATTAAGGAATTAATTCAACAGAAAGATATGACTATAATAAATGTATATGCACCTAATTACTGGACAACTGGCTATTTAAAAGAAATGTCAATAGATCTAAAGGGAGAGAGACTACCATACAATATTAATGGGGAATTCAATACCCCACTTTCAAAATTGGACAGATTAACCAGACAGAAAATCAGCAAGGAAACTACAGTTAATCAACACTATAGAACAAATGAGCCTAACAGATATCTACAGAAATTTTCATCATACAGTTGCAGAATACACAATCTCTCACCTACACATGGAACTTTTTCTAAGACAGACCACATTCTAGGCCATAAAGCAAGACTCAGCAAATTCAAAAAAATCGAAATCATACCATGAATCTTCTCTGAATACAATGGAGTGAAACTGGATATCCACAACTCAAGAATCAGTAGAACATATGCAAATACATGGAGACTGATAAGCATGCTCTTGAATGTTCATTCAAGTGGGCCACAGAAGAAATAAAAAAAGAAATAAAAAAAACTGTTGAAGAACAGTTATTTTTTCATACTATTTGTTTAATTCTTTACTTAGTCTAGAGTTAATATTCTATGTATAAAATTAATTGAAAATAGATTATAGTAAAAAATAAGAACGGGGATTGGAGAGGAAGGGGAAGAAGGGTGGGACAGCAGGTATGAGGGTAGGTATGGTAGGAAGAATCACAATGTTCCTAAAGTTGTACTTATGAAATGCATGAAGTTTGCATACATTAAATAAAAATTTTCTGGGGAAAAAAGTATGTGAAGATCACATGAAGACCAGTGGAGACTGCATGGGTATCATATGAAGACTGCATGAAGACTGCATGAAGATCAGATGGAGACTATGTGAAGACTGTATGGAGATCATGTGGAAACTGCATGGAATCCCATGAATACTATGCAGAGACTACACGGAGATCACATGATTACTGCATGGAGACTGGATGGAGATCTTATGAAGACTGTGTGGAGATCACATGCAATCTGAAGATTGCATGGAGATCAGGTGGAGACTGTGGAGAAGAGAGCTGGCAGCAGCATGAGACTCAGTTTTAGTATCAATGGGAAGAGCTTAAGTTCAAGGAAATGCTTTTGTTTCATATTGTTGGCTGAGGTGGGGTGTGTGGCTGAAGACAGTAACAGCAGGGACAAACAGAAGTGTTGGTGTCAGATTGAGCATGAGGTGCTGGTTTACTGGAGTCACTGTCAAACTGCCTAACAGCATTGACAGGTGGACGGACCTAATGCTGTTGGAGAAAGTCATGCTGAAGCTCAACTGAATGCGAATAATTGGCTCAAAGCCAACACATAGAGACAGATGTTCCGTTTTTAGAAGTATGATGTGCCGGCGCCGTGGCTCACTAGGCTAATCCTCCGCCTAGCGGCGCCGGCACACCGGGTTCTAGTCCCGGTCGGGGCGCCGGATTCTGTCCCGGTTGCCCCTCTTCCAGGCCAGCCCTCTGCTGTGGCCAGGGAGTGCAGTGGAGGATGGCCCAGGTGCTTGGGCCCTGCACCCCATGGGAGACCAGGAAAAGCACCTGGCTCCTGGCTCCTGCCATCGGATCAGCGCGGTGCGCCGGGCGCAGCGCACCGGCCGCGGCAGCCATTGGAGGGTGAACCAACGGCAAAGAAAGACCTTTCTCTCTGTCTCTCTCTCTCACTGTCCACTCTGCCTGTCAAAAAAAAAAAAAAAAAAAAAGTATGATGTAACACTGTGGCATTTGCAAGGTTTGAAATGATCAACCCCCAACACTGTGATCCAATTGTCAACTTTGTTTTCATTGTGCAAAATTTCAAATACATGGAAAAGTAGACAAAATATTCATATACCCCCTCCACAATGAGACAGATATGACCTACTTGGTGTATTTGCTCGGGTTTCTCTATTCCTTTGAAAAATATAACAACAGAGATAAAGTTGAGCTTCTTAATTCCCTCAGAATTCACTACTAACTGAACATTGCTGGGCATTCCTTCTATGTGTGCTTTTGTGCTTTTATAACATGTGAAGGCTTCTGTGATAACATGTATTGTGCATTTCCAGTGATATGTGTATAGAATACACACGTTATTAGTCTTCAAAAAAAAAGAAGATACAAAAATTCATAGGAATTTCTTTTCCTTCACTAGACACCCAATTTTTAGATATAGATAGATAGATAATAAAATATGTAAGACATTACTACTGATCTAAGCTTTTGGAAGGTAAGCAATTGTTTTTATATATAACAATGGTTTTATATATCATCATCATCATCATTAAAAAAGTAGGGTCAGTGTGAAAAAAACTGTTTTTCTTTATTTTTTTATAGTGAAATGCTTAAGTTTCTAAATCAGGGAATCATCTACAGTGCAGATCCACAACTTGTAGAGGAGCCCTTAAATCCTTTGAAAGGACTCATTTTCCCTTTGAATTGCGCTTCATTGGCAGCTCAGCTGTGTTGTCAATCTTGATTTAAAACTACCTCTCAGATTTTCCTATAAAAATTAGACTTCAAAGTCATTTCCATATAGTAAGTCATTTAAAGAATTAAACATATTCTCTCAGTGTATAACGTATTTCCATGGAAAACTCTATAACTTTCTGAAACACACAAACTCATACATACATATGAAAATCATGTCAAAGTTACTAGGAAGTGAATTAACAAATTATAGATTCAGTTCTGCCAATATGCTAATTATTCAAAGAATTTAAAGTGTTTCAAATATCTAATATCTGTACTAGAGGAACCCAATTCAAACTGTGTGTAAGATATTTAAATAAACGCAAAACAAAACCAAAATATAATAATAGTAATTACAATAAAAAGTGTTCTATAAATGGCTAATGTTATTATCCTCTCCACTGGTGTTATCATATTATTAGCTTATTTACTTTAAAGTAATTTTATACAAATGCTCATCTGGAATAACATTAAGATAATTTCAAAATTATTATGAATATAATGAAACCATGACTTGTATAAAATGTCAAATTTACTTTAAACAGTTTTCACATTATTTGGTAATTTAACCCTACCCAAAGTGCAAATCTATAAGGCAATTTAGCTGCTATCATTAATTCTTTAGGAATTAGCTGTGACTATCTACTTTGCTCAGGAATGTTCTTATACATCTAATTAGTGCTAATAGCAAATGCCTTTAAAATGTTCAAATTAAAACAAAAAAAATATGACAGCAGTTATTCTTATCAGGAGAATGTGCAGACTCTAAGGCATCTTATTATGGGAGATAATATGGCAGTCAGTTGAAAGATGCCAGGGAGTCTATTTACTTATATGGGTGATTATTTTTTCATTTTATATACCCATGCAAATCAACATCTTCAAAATCCCTATAAGCTTCTAAACAAGGAGGTAAATTAGAATTGTTTTAACAGCGAATTGAAAATGAGAAATAATAGGAGTGAGGAAGAGAGGGAGAAAGCAGAGGAAGAGGAAGGGAATGGACTGATAATATCAAAAATAAATAAATATAAATAAGCAGGTGATTTGTTCTTAGTTAGAAGAGGTTAGTTCACTTGTTTTTAATTTTTCACAACCATTTTGAGGGGTTGTCTGTTGTGTTTAAGTTGCTGTGAAGGACACTGGGAATGCTTCACTGTATAGATACTCTTCCGCCTCTCCAGCAGCTCACACTTCAGACCAGAATATACTGCAGTAACTGCTCAGGTGGTTGTACACAGAGGCACAGGGGAAACATGGTGGGTGTACAGGTATGTCTGCATAGGACATTCAGAGAGCTTTGTGAAAATAGGACATAGGAGCTCTCTCTTGCCTGAGGAATAGAAGTTTGCCAAGTGGATAGAAGTGTTGTCTGCAGAGGGACAGACATATGCAACCACATACTAATTCTTCAAAAACTGCAAGATGGTTGCTGTGACATGAATTCAAGCTCCATTTGAACAGTGGTCATTTTCTGGTTATCACCAGAAAGAAGTGACAGAATAGAATATTTGTTTTCTAATGATATTCTATTATTCATTTTCTAATTTGTTTTCAAATGAGTGTAAGTGAAGTGAAATCAACTCAGCCATTAGATAGGGGAGAAAGTTGTAACTCCATACATGGTACAGTGGTACAGTAGGTTCAAGGAAGTTGTCCAGTGTTCAGTTATGCCGCAGCAATAGAAGGAATTATACATAAGTGGAATCCTGTGTCCTTGGTGTGATTAGCAGGCAATAATTCGCATCATGGAGAGGGCATGCAAAGCTAGGTCTTGCCCTGGACAAGAGAACAGAATTTGTTTCAGCACGGTTTTGCAGGGACAGGTGCCTGCATTACTGGTCTGCAGTTCCCCAACTGGTTGAAATAAAGGAGTAAATTAAAGTTAGGTTGAATAACATAAAATTGCCAATGTATGATGCTTTCCTCTCTGTAAAAATGGCAATTTTGTATGACTAATTCTACTTTTTGAGTGCTTACCCAGGATCTATTAGTCTCCTAAAGACTGTAATACCTAATTAAATTAAGGTTCTCAAGCACTTTACAAGATAAATTCAGCTATCTCTAATCTGCAGAGAGGAAGACAAAGATCAAAGTAGTCAGCTGAGAAAACCCTGGGACAGAAAGCTACTAAGGAATTCAATAGGAACGTCTCTGATTCCAAAGCCAGAGAATTTCCTAGTTTACTAGGGTCTTCATTTTTACATTGAAGGACTCACTAGACAATAAACTTTGCAATCAGAGAAAATAGAAAATGGCTTGCTATCTAGAGAGCTAGTGAACAGAAACCTACACATACATTACATACAGTTTGCTCTCTCATTATTCTCTCTACTTCTGCCCTCTACTATCTACCTGATCTACCTGTCCTATTCCCTTTAACTCTTTCTTTAACCATTCTACTTCTATCACTGCTTCCTTACCTTTATTTCCTCTTTTAGCAATGATGAAGAAGTAGGTACATATATATTGGTATAGCATAGGAATGAGTGTGGCAACAAATAATCTTATGCACTCATTTAAGATAGTGAACACATTTGTGCTTATTCAGTGAAAAATAAAAATCTACAAAGTAAATGCAGTTGATCAAAATGTCTGTCATGTATCTAATTAGTTATTTGGCCAAGGGAAAGTGTCTGGAATGATATTCCAATAGTTATCCCTGAAAAGAAAAATGTATCTTTTCGTCTGATTATTTTCCTTAGTTTTCTGCTGTTACTTTTATTAATAATAAAACAAAAATTTAATACTGTGATTTTCTAGTCATCTAACTTTATGTGTCTATTTCTGAAAGCAACATTTCCTCAGAAATATAGTTGGTTCCAAAGGAGGCATTTTCTATTGCTTCATCCCAGGCAATGCCCTTTACTTTAGAGGACTATGCTCCTTTATGAAATAGTAATATTTTAATATGTTTCAATTTTTTATATCAAAACAAAAACAATGGTAATAACTATTCTTTGATTGCCTAAAAATTTCTTCCAGCATTTTATAAACTTACTTTTTTTCATTTCTTTATTGTCCCTCTAACACTAGCCAAAATATTTATCTTTACATTTATAATTCATTTGTTGCTTTAGCTCTTTTTGGAAGGGAGAGGAGAGCCTAGATATGTTTTATAAACTCGCATGGTGATTTCATGAACAGGACCATTATCCCTGCTCTATCAGTCAGCACTATCTTCTTTAACAAGCTATTGATTTCCCAAAGAAACTGAAGCTAGAAATCAAAATGCATCTAAGAAAATGAAGAAAGTAGAAGAAACTAAACTGGAAAGAAAGAGAAGCCAGGAGAGTTGGGGAAAAAAAAAAAACAGTTCTTACCTTATTAAACTACTGTGAGAGATCTTGGGAGGCCACATCATCCAAGGATGTCTTTTATGTAGAAAAATATCCTGTAGAAGACACTCCTACAAACTGCTTTGGCTTATATTGTTTCTGTAATGCCCTAATTTATCTCTAACTTTTTAAAATTATTATTTGTGGAGGACACCCACATGGCAAGAGAGAGAGAGAGAGAGAGAGAGATATCACAACCATATCCACTGTTCATTCCCCAAATTCCCATAATGGCTGAGGCTGGACCATGCAGAATCCAGGAGCTGGCAACTCATTCCAGACCTCCCACTTTGGTGGCAGTCACATAATTATTTGAGCCATCACGTTTGCACACACCTGACCATTTGTGTTGGGCTGATGTATCAGATTGCCAGGTTTTACCTTGATCCCTTCTTTCACACATGGAGCTCTCATCTTTAGCGACAGAGGATTAGTATGCAGGTCCTCTGCTCTCTCGTCATGTGTACTATTCACACATCATCTTTGGGTTAACGCTCAGCTCTTACTGTAACTCAACGAATGTGTGTGGAATTCATGGTTTGAGCTGTCACTCGTCACTAGAAAAACTGCTCCATTTTCTGACGTAAAAAAATAATCTTATCTTGAGGTAAGTTGGTCTTATCTATGAAATACATTATTCTTATAGGCATTTAATGATAGCACTATTAATATAAAATAAATTATTTCAGGGACTTTATGATTCTCTATGAGCTAAACTCCTATAAAACATCACTCAGGTTTAAATTCAGAATCCCAAAATTTCTGAAATTTATTTTATTCCATGATTTCAGTCAGAGCAATAGATGCAATAATCACCTACCATCTCTCTTTTTACTCTATAACTCACATCTTACTTCATTTTGAGAAAAATGTTTATGACAGTTAACTAGCTAATATAATTATCTCATGCAGGAAAATTTTCCATTAAACATAATACATATTATCACCTTAAAATTCCACATAAACATTGTACAAGATAATTCAAGGGAAACGTAAGAACATAAAATTGTATTTCTGCCTTGGGGCTTTTTAATATATTACAAATAACAAGCATGAATTACTTAAATCCCTCACCGGAAATACAACTTTATAATGGTACACTTGTCATGCATTATCCTTCATACAGTTGTCATCATCATCTAATTAGGATGGTTTCCACTCATATACTTTTATAATTAATTTATTGCATCAGAAAATTGCTCATGTCCCACTACACTTACAATTCAAAAGCTATTAGAAGAATTGATGTGGGAAATGGGAACCGAAGTATATTTATTCCATACAACTTTAACTTCAGAGATTTTGGAATTCTCATTTTTCTTTTAAGTATGTCTAATATATGTTCTAGAATTTCCTTTAAGCCTCAAGAAGAAGAAAATATCCTTTGGGAACCAATATCGAAAATTGCCTTGGGCTGCTTAATTTCCCACCTCCCTATGTCCCCAAAGGCTCCCAGTGAATCTCCCAAAAGAATATTTAATTTCCTCTTAAGTATCTCTAGGTTCTTACTTACATTCTTTAGTTTTGCCATAGTGTTTACAGTTTCTGTTTTATATCACTGATTATTAATAATATTAACAGCACAATAGTAGCATATATTACATGTCTGGCACCAGAATATTTCTGAAAGCATTCCATCTTGAGATACAAGCAAATAAGAACAAATAACAAGCATATTCATTGACTTGAAGGATTATGAAAAGAAAGGTACCAATATAATTCTAATTACACACTGAAAGCAACACTGTTCTAGTTCTAATATGACCAAGCTTTGTGTACTCACATTTCTTAAAGCCAATAAAAATGGGTATCAGTTGAACAGGGATTACAGAAAAATAAATAAATTATATTACAGTTCAACTTCTGATGTAACATTTTTAATGGAAGTAGACCAGTAAAAAATACATCTATTGTCTAGCAACAGGGACAGGAAGAAAGTGCTAGAAGATCTATCCTTCACCAAAGAGTGGAATTGTAGAACTGAAATCCTGCTTCTTCAAAAAAATGTCTGGAGATGTGGTATAGTGTTTTGGATTTCCATGAAGAAAGTTTTTTGGGGGGAAATAGCACTAAGGACTATCATACAATATTCTACATATTGTGCAGTACCTACCTCTACCCCAGTATCAATCCCATTGAAATCCAGAGCTGTGCCTAACCCACACAAAGGAACCCAATGATACTGCCACTGTACCCATGCAAGGGAGGTCAATAATATTATCTCCATTGCAAGATTTATCTATTCTGATAAAGAGTGCTATGGCCAGAGAAGATACATCACTGAGACCTATAGGGTGGTTGGAAAGAGTGGGTGGTAGTATCCAGCCTATTAATAGACTTACTGTGTCCAATTACTGTGAGGAACTATTAGTGGATTAAGATAAAATGTTTTTGCCCTTAATTTTTCAACAAATTTAGAGATCAGGTTGAACCAATATTTTTCATGTGTTGTCTCACTCAATTCATTTGATAAAATGTTTTAGCTTCTCCAATTTTAGAAAAAAAAAGATTTTGTGAGATGTTACAATTTTTTTCTAATGATACTCACCTAGTAAGCTCCAGAGTTGAGATATGAATTAATGAGTGCTTACCTCAGGGCCTGGCATGGTGATGCAGAGGGTTAAGCTGCTACCTGCAATGCTGGCATCCAATACGGGAGTTGGTCCAAGCCCTTCTGCTTTACTTTCTATCTTGCTTCCTGATAATGTGCCTGAGAAAGAAGAGGAGGATAGTCCAAGTAGTTGGGCCCCTACAACCCATTTTGGAGGCTCAGGTGGAGTTCCTAGCTTTTGGCTTTGGCCTAGCCCAGCTCCAGTTGTGGTGGACATTGGGAGCATGAACCAGTAAAGAGATGACCGATCTCTGTCTCTTTCTCTCTGTAACTCTTTCAAATGAATATTTTTTTTAAAAATGCTGATTTCCAAAGTCATTATTTTTAAATATTGTTCATTTCCTGTTTTCTATCATAGTTACTTACACAGTCTGAACCCATGTCTGAAATGGAATTCAGTGAGATCTTTTTTGAGTTCACTCAGGATACGAAGGGTGGAAGAGTGTTTTAATTTCCCCTCTTTCTCAGTTTTTAAAGGTTTATTTATTTATTTGAAAGGCAGAATTATAAAGAGGCAGAGGGAGAGAGAGAGAGAGAGAGGTCTCCCACCTGCTGGTTCACTCCCCAAATGGCCACAATGTTAGGAGCTGGGCCAGTTTGAGGCCAAGAGCCAGGAGCTTCCTCCTGGTCTCCCACATGGGTGCAAGGACCCAAGCACTTGGGCCATCCTCCACTGCCCTCCTGGGCCACAGCAGAGAGCTGGACTGGAACCTGGTACCCACATGGGATGCCAGCGCCGCAGGTAGAGGATTAACCACGTGAGCCATGGCGCCGGCCTCATTGAAAGCCAATTTTAATAAGGATTCTAAAGTTTCACTTCTTTCTTTTTACCATTGGCTAAATTATCCTGAAATTCTAGATCATTTAGTGAACACATACATATGGAATGATGAAACAATTGGACAGAATATATGAATGTATGTAAAATACCATGCTAATAATGCTTAGATGATCATAATATCTGTCTGCTAAGAACTCTCTCTCTGTCTCTCTCTTCTTCTTTAGAAAAAGCACTATTCAGAAGTAGTGCCACATCTATGCCTAACAGTCCAGTCTACAAGTCACTTTGGGACTACCTCCTTTGTTTTTCCAAGAATGAATATGAAGAATCGCTCTATGAAACTGTAATAAAAGTAGATATCCAGTGCCTTGTGTAAAAGACATAGGAAACAAATTTTTTTTTTTACTATTATTTTAGAACAGGGGGATAAGTCAGTCAAGTTTAAAGCCATTATCTTGGGAAGGAAGTGGTAAAAGTGCATCTTTTATAATGAGAATATCTGTATGAAACAAAATAATCTCTAAGGAAGTTGGTATCTTCAAGAAGGTACTCACCACTAGAATATTGAGAACATATATTTTTAATTCAATATCTGAGAAAATCAAGACTTTTCTTCCAAGTGAGAGTGCTATGGGAATTAAGACTGTCCACATAAAGATAAAAGAACAATTGTATCTATGAACTTCCACTCTACTAAGCAGACGATGATAACAAAAACAGCACCTAGAGACTGCTCTCCACTTGCTTCTCTAGATATTGAACAGAAATCTTGTGTCCTGATAATTTCTGCAGAAAAAATATGAGAGAGCATCCAATTGTGGAAATGTTAGTGGCAGTGCCAGCCGCAGTATCAGAATTTCCCTCTCTAAGGCATTGGCAAAGAATTGCCCTCGCGTGTGTGAAGCAGTGAAGAGTTCCATCTTGTAGTGACAGGAGACACCCTGCACCTAGAATGCACCTGAGATCCAGAACAAGCCACATGGAGCCCTGAGCATTTGACTTTGGGTGTGACCAGGCTGTGGAGGGTCAGCAGTGGTGACCGAAAGGTCTGCAGCTGAACGAACATCAAGGGGCCAAGCGTCTGTAGCTGTAGCTGCCTTACACTTCGGCAGCAGCTCTTTATCATGGCAGCCTGCAATCGGCTCTTGGATGGTGGGGATTGAGTTTTAGAATCCTCTGTGTGCAGGCTTGCATTTCACAATGCTGGGACAAGTAGTAAGTCCTGACTGATTAGGGGATGGGGGAAGAAAGGTAAGGAGAGAGGAAATAAGGAAGGGACCATGGGATAATAATGGGAGGAGGAATTCTTAGAATCACACTGGCACAAGTGTGAATGAAAAACACAGCCTTCACTTTTTTGCCAAATACAGTTTTCAAGTATTGCAAGTGTGAATCATCTGTTGACTTGTGCAATGTACTAACCTAGACTTGATTTATGATGCTGGTCGTATTGGTTATAATCCAGACATGGAAAATCACATAGTTAGTGATTAATATATTTTAACTTAGCATAACTATTCGCCTATCTAATTTTCTCAGGACAAGCTAACTAAGAAAAGAGGGAACTCTGATTTCAGGCCAGATGACTTACCATGTTGAAATAGAGGAGAAACTCAGTGAGGCATATAACATCACTACACTTGATCTCCTCTCATGAAATGAAAGTGACAAAGAACTGTCCCATCTTCTCAAATAGTCTCATGTCCATGTTGTGCTAGGTGCTTGTCAGTCTGGGTAATAAGTTCTCTGTGGACACACTGATATTTTGCAAACTAACCCACAATTATATAATGACTAATATCAACTACTGATTATTTTATGTGCATTTAAATATTTTCATTTTGTAAATATCATCTTATAAATAAAAAGTGCTCACTCTACTGACTCATGACGGGAACATGAGCAGATTCTACCATGTTTTCAGCATTCCTACCAACAGCTTGTAATTACTAACTAGAAGGGGATGAGAAAAACAAGAACTGCACTCTCACTGAGTGGTCTGCTAGATCCTCACGTCTTCCACCTTCCCTTCTCTCTCTACATGCAAATCTCCTCATCAATATTCCCACTATTAATAAATATTAATCTATAGAAGTTAATATTAAATTAGAATGTGATAACATATGCAGACAAGCAGAAGGTTAAAATTCTTCTCTATTTTCTCTAAGGAAATAATTACCTTAAGGCTAAAAAATTTTAATGCTCAGCCTTCTGCCTCTAGACTTTATTTTACTGTGTTTTGTTAACTAAGTAATTTTGAAAAAACAAATCCAATATTCTTTAAGAGACCACTCCAATCTGTGAAATTCATATAAAGTGGAAAATAAAAAAAAAAAAAGAATTTTTAGTCCTAGCTTCCAAAATCTGTTTGTTGGCAAATATCTAGAATGACAGCTTATAGTAGATGCCACAAAGATTTCAGAATGAAAGGTCATCAAAAGCCGCCAATTTCTACTTTCTGAGTTTGTTTCTGACAATCTCCTAGATTCTCAAAAAACTCTTAACTCAAAACACCTAGAAATGTTAGGAAAATACAATAACCATTCCAAATGCTTAACTGAATCCAATAGAAAGTAAGGGTGGTCTCCAGAGGCCAGAATGCAGAAGAGTGACAGGAATCAGATTGGCAGGCTGACGGTAAAGCTATGAATGCCCTAGAGGAGCCTGTCAATCTCACTATACAGAAGTTTAGGTTTTAATGGCTATGCCCAGAACAATAGAAATGACTTTGACCCCAAGCAAGATGATGTGTGAGAACACAGCCTACTTCAGAGGGGCCAGTCCTGAGAAGCAGTATGCCCTTATTGAAAGAGAGACTGGAAAAGATCCATGAGAAAAAAAGTAGTTGATAAAGACACTTATCTATCTTAGCCGGCTATATGCTAAGGAATATAAAAGCCCACCCCAAAATGCAGGATTAGGGAACATCCCTGATGTAGGTTAGGCTTAAATATACCTGGAAAGTCCAACATTTTAAAAATAACACAGGTTAGTTCCTGGTTGGCAACACCTTGTAGGCAACTGGCAGAAATAAATGAAAATTATCTCTAAAAGATCCACCTCGTATCAGAACTTCTTTTGTTCCTGAAGATAAACCTCTAGCATGGATGAGCTCATAATACACCAAAAACATTTATTGGTTTTCTACTGCATTGAAAGGTGACTACAATGTTTTTAGAATATATATTTCTCTATTTAAAGAAAAAAAAAAAACTCTAGAAGACAAGATTTTAGATGTTTTCACCATAAAGAAATGTTAAACATTTAAAAAGCTAAATATGGGGGCCAGTGCTGTGGCACAGAGGCTAAAGTCACCACCTGCCTTGCCGGTTGGCCTGGGAAAGCAGTAGAAGAAGGCCCAAGCCCTTGGGCCCCTGCACCTGCGTGCAAGACCAGGAAGAAGCTCCTGGCTCCTAGCTTCGGATCAGCACAGCTCTGGCCCTTGTGGCCAATTGGGTAGTGAACCAGCAGATGGAAGACCTCTCTCTCTCTCTCTCTCTCTCTCTCTGCCTCTCTGTGTGTAACTCTGCCTTTCAAATAAATAAATAAATCTTTAAAAAAAAGCTAAATATGTTCATCCTGATTGGACATTACATATTATATACATGTATCTAAACATTACATGGTACTCTATAAGTATGTACAATATTAACGTGCCTGTTAAAACTTCAAGATTTTAGCTATCAGAGTGAAATCCTGTCTTTTGCAACAAGACAAGTGCAACCAGAGACCATTATTCTTAGTGAAATAATCCAGGCCACAAAAAAACAAATACAATATGTTGTTTCTGATTTGTGGTTGCTAATATATAGAATACAAAAAAAGAAAAAAAAAATCCTTGATTACTGCTTATAGCCCTTTGCTATATTCCTGCAGTATAGTGGTCTTTCTACTTTTTACTTGTTGAATTGTTGTATTTAGTGGAGTTTGAAACTTGTGATTATAAAGTAAAGTTAAAGTATATTTTCACAAAAAAATTTTTAAAAAAAAGAAAAGAAGGAAGAGAGAGGGAAGGAACTATTATGTACTTAGAATTGTAACTTTGAAATACATGAAATCTCTTTATATTAATAAAGTGTATAAAAATAAAAACTAAAAAATTAGAAAAAAGAAATTACAGGGATAAAGATAAATGCAATAAAATTGAATGAATATATTAGAATTAAAGAGATAAATATAAGACTGAAATATGAATCAGAAGAAAATCACTAACTCTATCTTATAGAAACAGAGACATAAAGGTAGAATAATAAGGGCTATCTAATATCCAATTAGAGTCCAGAAAAAAATGGGTATCATAGGGAAAGAACATTAGAAAAGGTAACTGTTGACAAATTGCTATCATAGATGAAACAGATATGAAGCCTAAGACTCACCATGCCCTGCAAATTCTAAACACAATAAATACATGCAAATATTATCATATTAAATCTATGGAATACCAGAGATAAGGAGATTTAACATGTCACCAAAGAGACAGATTACCTGTAAGTGATACCTCAACAATGATAGAATATGAGAAGTTCTGTGGTCTATACAAATATAGATCAAAGTGTGCTCCTTTGGCGTTGAGTTTAAGAAAATCACATTTGTTTTCCTCCCAGGAGTTCCTGATGAGCAAGAAAACCTCCAAGTTACCATAAATGGGTTGCTGCACTTTTTATTTTTATTTTTTTTAAAGATTTATTTATTTATTTGCAAGAGTTATACAGAAGGAGGAGAGGCAGAGAGAGAGAGGTCTTCCATCCACTGGTTCACTCCCTAGTTGGCTGCAATGGCCAGAGCTGCGCCAATCCAAAGCCAGGAGCCAGAGCTTCTTCTGGGTCTCCCACACTTAGTACAGAAGCAGAAACTCGGTGGATACTCAACTGTCTTCTTCTGTGAGCTGTTTTTTCTTTCACATAAACAAAGTCAGGAATATTTTCCAGTGTACAAAGTAGTGTTTGGTTGATCAGACCTCTCTTATGTTTTTGAAAAATAATCATGAAATCTTAGATATATAATTTTTAAATTTTTAGTTATTTGAAAGGCAGAGTTATGGAAAGAGAGAGAGAGAGAGAGAGAGAGAGAAACTCTTGCATATACTTGTTCAATTCCCCAAATAGCTGCAATGGCTGGAGTTGGGCCAGGCTGAAGCCAGGGACTAGGAACTTCATCCAGGTCTCCCATGTGGGTGCAGGGGCTCTAGACTTGAACCATCTTTTCCTGCTTTTCTGGGCACATTAGCATGGAGCTAGATAGGAAGTAGAGTAGCAGGGACTCAAACCAGCACTCACATGGGATGCAGACACTACAGATGGTGGCTTAACCTGCTATGCCACAACACTAGCCCCATCTTTACATTTTTGATCCACGCAGAGAGTCCCAAAAACCTAACCTAACCCTATGGGAGACATAATATGCAAAATTGTCTTACACTGCTCTTCACAGCAGATGATGAACTAGAAGTTTTTGGGCTGGGGTGAGCGAGTTGTACGCAAAGGTGTCTGAGCCCTTCATTTTGCATGTACCATTCCTGAGCTGGGAAAGCACAATGACTGGGAAAGAGGCAAGGACAGAGGAAGCTCCTTCTAAGATTATTTTAAATTCAGCTACTTTTTTGAATTTATGTTCTTATTAACTAAAGAGCACAAAATATATTCTGCTATATCATTTCAGAAGCAGCAGACTTTGAGGAACATTGATTTACAAGTGGCGAGGAGAATCCTCTGTGTTTTGTATATTATGTGGCATCTGTGCACCACCGTTTTCTCACTTGTACAATGGGTGTAAGATATCCTTAACAGAGTTCCCTAATCGAAACTTCCACTGCTCTCAAATACAGCCCAACCTCCTGGAACCCTGAGGTTTCCCTCTCTACTTTCCCCTCTGGATGCAGTCAGTAACAACTGTCACCTGCCATTCTTTGTTGGATCAAACTAAAATATTTGTTCTTAACACAATGAGCCCAATTCTTTCTGCATACAGTTTCCTTGCTTAATTTTTTCTTCCCTTATTCCAGTTACTTTATATCTATACTTTTGTTCTCAATACAGATGGGACCAAATTGTGCAAGCCTCTCCTAACTGCTACCCAAACCAGATTAAACATCCTTTCCTTGTCTTTACCTTAAAACTTTGTGCAGGGATAGGCATTTGGCCTACTAGCCAAGATGCACACATCTCACACTGGAGAGCACGGGTTCACCTCTTGCTCTGTCTTCTGATGCCAGCTTTCTATTAATGAAGATCCTGAGAGGCAGAAGGTGATTGCTAAAACAGTTGGAGCCCTGCCACACATGTGTGAGACCTAGATT
Organism: Oryctolagus cuniculus; assembly: GCF_051225735.1. NCBI lineage: Eukaryota > Metazoa > Chordata > Mammalia > Lagomorpha > Leporidae > Oryctolagus > Oryctolagus cuniculus. Next base: position 189,344,292 of record NC_142867.1, read on the forward strand.
GAGTTTCTGATTCCCAGCCATTCCCAGCCATTGTTTGCATTTGAGGAGCGAACCAACAGATGGATGTCTCTCTGTGCCTATATGTTTCTGCATCTCTGGTTCTCAAATAAACACATGTGAAAAATAAAAACAAAAAAATGTAAAAACATGAAAACTCTCATGGTTAATATTTTTGCTAGTTTTCTATACCATATTTGTGTGTCTATTTCCCTCAAGAGATTTTAAATTCTACAGGGCAGGAAATGTATTTGTATTATGCAGCAAAACAGGTATGACACAGATTTTAGTAATACTAATGATTTTATTAATGCCTGTTGAGTAAGGAATAGCTATACTTGCAGGATCTTGATAATTATTCATATAATTAAAAATCAATATAATGATAGCAGGTAATATTAATTCTGACCCTGAGCCAGGAATGGAATATCTTTAAATCATTCCCAGATTCCTCTCAGTTGCCCTATTTTCTTCATTCTTTATCTCTTTTCTAACTTGAATAGTTTGAGGATCACATGGCTGAGTAACAGTACAGAACCATTCAATCAATCCCCTCCACACACATATACACACAAACAAAAGGAAAAACAAACCCTCATTTATGTAAATGAACAAACAGTGGTAACAGATAATTCAACTTGACTTTGGTCAGAGGTACAAATTCCTTATTGCATTGCTGAAGCTCTCTCATGTGTAAGATGATGGAGAATTTTTGGATGAAGTATTTTGTTATGAATTCAGTAAGAAGTTAGTTTTCAGAAACACCTTAAAATCTTGTATTTTTAAATTTCTTTCAAAAGGGGTGGACATGGTTGTGCAGTAAGTTAAGCTGCTGCTGCTTGTGAAGCTGACCTCCCATATCAGAGGGCCAGTTCTAGTCCTGGCTGCTCTGCTTCTTATCCAGCTTCCTGCTGATGTCCCTGGGAAAGCAGTGCATGATGGCCCAGGTCCTGGGAACCCTGCCACTCAAGTAGGGGATGAGGATAGAGCTCCTGGATGCTGGCTTCAGCCTGGCACAGACCTGGCTATTTGGCCATTTAGGGAGTGACCCAGCAGATAGAAGAGAACCTCAACTTCTCTCTCTCTCCTGTGTTTGTGTGTTGTGTGTTGTGTGTATATGTGTGTGTGTCTTCCTCCCTCTCTGTCACCCTACCTTACAAATAAATGACTAAATCTTACAAAGACTTACAAAAAATCAAAGGAGCTAAAATACTAAATAGAAATGGATAGCTTTTTATTTGTCTTTCTTTTTAGAAACAGTTTGGCAGACAGACATGTGAAAGACAAAATTCTCTACACAGCTTTGACAGCACACTGCCTCTGGAATTCTACTAACACTTTGAGCTAGGCCCTAGCAACATGGCCAAGAATTTCCATGGAATTCCAATCTCTTGAATATTTGGAAAATGGTACAGACTGTCACTCATGCCATAAATCCAGGAAGAAATTTCCTGGAACTTCAGAAAGGATTAGCAAGTTCTTGCAGCTCAGTAATTGCTCTACCCGATGGACCACACCATCTCATTATCCTCTGGAGCTCATTGAAGTTACATATGCAATAGGAGCTCGTAGCAGGATGAATCAAATAAAATTGTCCTTGGAGAGATCATACATATGTATTAACTAAGACTTTTTTAAAAAGACTTTGATAATAGCAAACCACCAAGTTGAATTGTGGATGAATTCGTGCATAGAAAGAACTCAGTTCTTTTTATCATCATTCACAAAGCACGATTAAAACTAGAGCAATGTAATCTATGCAGTTAATTACTTTGTCTTCATCAAATATGTAATTTTATTTAATTCATATTTTATTAAATAACTGCAATATTTAAAGAGAGTATACAAAAGGTCATGCACACACACAGCTTTTTATCTAATAAACATCATTATTGATAAAGCACCCAAACAACACAAATTAACAAAGTCTTGCACTTAAACTGTAAAGGAAAAGAATGTGATCAAGTGAAGGAAGGAAGGCGATGGAGGGAGGGAAAGGAGGAGGAAGAGAAATTTGGATATCCTCTTAGAACTGTACCTGTGAAATACACGAAAGCTGTCCTCTCTATATTAATAGCAATTAGGTTTACTATGGAGAGAATAGAACAAGAAAAATGAACTTGAGCTTTTTTAGAGTAGGGATTGTATTTTTTTCCACACAGATTCTTGTTTAAACAAAGCATAAGGTAGATATTTAATACATTTTGGTTGGATTTAACTGTTTATTGATCCTAACTGGAATCATAGGAGAAAAGAAAGTAGGCAACCCTAAAAGGACTGTAAATCCCATGTATTAGAGGTTTATAAACTAGAGTGCAGGAGCCAAATCTAGACCGCTGCCTCATTCTGAAAATAAAGTTTTATTGGGATATATTAGAATACAAGGTTTCTCTTCCACACACTTGTGTATTATCTATAGCTATTTTCACAATGTTAACTGATTGTACAGAGACTATATGCTTTATGAAGTCTACAATAGTCACTATCTGGTCCTTTATAGGATTCACTCCTGCCATATATGTTAAACTGTTTTATGAAATGAAAAAAACTGCCATTGTATGATATCTATAACCTTTCTAACATCTCTGGTTCTAGCATAGGATTTGTATTTTAGGATTCATGTGTTCCTAGAAAATAAGTATAGAGCTGTAATGGTAGTACTAGATGTAAAGTGGGGGAACAAAGCATATAATAAGCATATTAGAAAGCTCTGGACTCGACAGTACTGAACTTGAAATCTGGACACTAGGGCTTGGGAGCTGTGAGCTGCAGCAAGTTAATTGACTGCTAAATTTCCATTTCTCTTCTATAATACAGGAAAGAAGGTGTCCATTGCATAGCATTGCCAGAAAGATTAAAGGAAATCACGTAATTAGAGTTCCAAGATGGTAATATATATTAAATTAATATATTTTATTGTTTCAAATTATCAACCAATAACCAAATGTCTCATAGGCCTACCCTTTTCGGGTCAATTGAATAGTATGAAAGAGGTAGGAACTGGAGTCACTGCAAAGCCTTGATATTATCTCCCAACTTTCTGCATCACTACCATCAGCAAGAACAACATAACATAATCAAATTAATCTAGGTGCTTTCTTACAAAGTCCTTGCATCTGGAATTCAAAAATTAGTCTGGTTCAAATGACAAAGTGTTAAGCATCATTACAACTGGTATAGGGGAAGTTTTCTCTATTTAAAACACAAAAATCACTGAAACTAAAACAGTGTAGGATCTATATGAATAGACAAGTAGTTTAACAGAAAAGAAATGTGTATATATATCAGTAAGGAAAATTAAGGGCCTGAGTTGTGGCACAGTGGGTTAAGATGTCACCTGCAATTCTGGCATCCCTTATGGGTGCTAGCTTGAGTCCTAGCTGTTCCACTTCCAATTCAACTCCCTGCCAATGTGCCTGGGAAAACAGTGGAAGATGGCGCAAATACTTAGACCCCTGCTACCCACATAGGAAACTCAGATGAAGCTCCTGGTTCCCGGCTTTGGCCTGGTGCTGTCCTGGCTGTTACAGCCAGTGGATATAAGACCCCCTACTCTCAGTCTCTCCCTCTATCTTTGTAACTCTGCTTTTCAAATAAATAAATAAATCTTTAAAAAATTAAGAGAATTAGTCATTAAATAAATGGGTTTCTGACCATTGGCTAGCTATTTGGAGAAAAAAAGACATGACAGATAAATCACTTACTCCAGTAAAAATGAATTCCATATGTATGAAAGTTCTTTCATAATCAAAACAACAAAATTATTAGAAGAAAATAAAACATATTCTATATAAGTATGGAAAACAGAAGCTTCCAAAACAATTTTTTTAAGAAGGCAAACACAGGAGCATAGCTATTACATGTGTTTTCTCATATGTGGAAGTTAAATATATAAATATCCCTATATGTATATGTATATGTATATGAATATCTACTCAATATGAATCTATAATAGTGATTGCCAGAGGCTAGAAAGGACGGAAGGATTTAGTGAGTATTACATGATGGGTATCAAAACACAGTTCGGTGATGGAAATGGGTCTGGTATTCCAAAGGTAATAAAATCAAATCAAGGAGAGAGATTAAATAACTCATTCAAAATCACATCACCATCAAGAAACAATCTGGAGATGTGAATTTACCCAGTTTCAATCCAAAAACTAACTTTTAATACCAGTATATTACACATATCCATAACAGTATAACAGGCCATGTTTCTGGTAACCACATTTTATAGGTAGGAAAACTGAAACAGAGGATAAATATCACCAAAGAAAACATTCTTAGGGCCGGCACCGTGGCTCAATAGGCTAATCCCCCGCCTTGCGGCGCCCGCACACCGGGTTCTAGTCCTGGTCGGGGTGCTGGATTCTGTCCTGGTTGCCCCTCTTCCAGGCCAGCTCTCTGCTGTGGCCAGGGAGTGCAGTGGAGGATGGCCCAGGTCCTTGGGCCCTGCACCCACATGGGAGACCAGGAGAAGCACCTGGCTCCTGCCTTCGGATCAGCGCGGTGTGCTGGCCGCAGCACGCTCCAATACCCGCAGTGGGCATTGGAGGGTGAACCAACGGCAAAAGAAAGACCTTTCTCTCTGTCTCTCTCTCTCTCACTGTCCACTCTGCCTGTAAAAAAAAAAAAAAAAACAAAAAACAAAACAAAACAAAAAAAAAAACACATTCTTAGAAGTCACAAAGTTATACAGCTAGAACCCAGGCAGGCTGGTTCCAGAGTCTACCCCCATAAACACTGTGCTGGCTTTATTGGCCTTTTCAGAAAATGGTTTCGCAAATTATTTCAAAATTTAAATTTCTATACATTGTCAATCCTATAATTGCTCTTCTAGAACTTTTACCTTCTGTAGATATTCATTGAAACATATAGTTGAGTAAGAAAAATAAGTTTTGGATAAGAAATGACTTAATGTTCAGCAATAGGGAAATGTTAAAAAAAATTAGCCTCAATTCACATTAAGGAATGCTAGAAAAATAGTTCCAAGAAGTCTTCTGAAAATTTCTTATAAAAAGATAGTTGTGGAACAATATGTAGACTATGGTCTTATTAATATTTAAAAAGTGTACTTACATATACATACAGGAAAAACAATTGGAAAATTATACATGAGTTTGATCATTATGAGTCCTCTGTGAATAAAAGTGGCATGACAGGAGATGAAGGATTTACATATTTTTATTATATGCTTCCTTTCAAACTCTCTTGCAAATAATATACATTCATAAACTACAACACTTAAAATACATATATGTGAAAATACTCACACTACTCACCATTTCATAAGGACCTTTCTTTACAAATGAGCCAGACAATTCAGTAGAGTTGCCTTTTGCTTGCTTAAACCAAAATAATGCCTGGGTTGTCTTTAGTGGACTCTGATTAGCTCCCATTTGATTTTGATTTCTCTCTGCAAGAAGCCAGATACTTCCTCCTGTTTACTTCCTGAGTCTTATTCCGCAACCTGCTAGAACAGAAAGAAATGTTAATCACTTCTCCCTTCAAGCTCCAAATAGAAGAGCTAACCTACAGGAACTGATCTTTACCTCTAAACAACAAATTAATTCTCTCAGATCTTTTCTCCCAAGACACATACCTTAACACCACTCCTTGCTGAACTCTTTGTGGTTTTATGGCAGGAATATTATTGAACCTACAAACCAAATGGAGCAGCAGGAGTAAGGAAGAAACTAGTTACCTCTGTGCTAAAAGCATTCGTCCTTGATCTGCTTCCGAGCTGGTATTCTCAGGCACATATTTCACTTTCTTTAATGATGAAAAAAACTTGCTTTAACTCTTCTCCCATTGCCAATGCAATGTGAGGTTTTTTTTGCATGATGTAAAATATCTTTCATGCAGAGCTATGCTCCTCGATTAAGCTTACCTTCAAGGTCACATAAAAAAAAAAAAATCCTGGGCTCAGGTGAAGAAGAACCTCCAGCCAATGCTCTTTGAACAAGCATTCTGACCTGCACAATAAAAATTCATAGCAAAACAGCTTGTGTAGTCAAAAAACACATGTCAGTTTCTTGAGCTTAGATCTGGGATTAGAGGGCGAATGCCGGAGTCAGGCTACCAGGATCTGAATCCTGGTTCCTTCATCTTTTGTTTGATCTTTGGTGAGTACCTAAACCCTCTGCTTTAGCAACAAATTGAGATGTTTGTAAAAGTGCCTACCTCACAGATTTATTGTGAGTATTAAATTAGATTATATATGTGAAGCTTTGAAAGAGTTTTTCATTCTGAATGACTGCCAATTCTCTGGATTGGTATCCTAGCATCAGCATTTAACTCCTTCATGAAACATATTTATACAATAGGACTTTTATGGGCAGAATTGAGGTCCTTCAAATTTCATGTGGTAAAGCCTTAGTACCTCTGAATGTAATCATATCTGGAGAAAATAATCTTGAAAAAAGTTAAGTTTAAATGAGGTCAAATGTAGCACCCTAATCCAATATGATTGATATCCTTATAAGAAGAGGAAGAGACATCAGGTCTGCATGTACACGAAGTTAATGTTATGGGACTGGGCCAGTGTTGTGGTATAGCAGGTAAACAACCGCCTGTGATGCCAGTATCTCATGAGCATGTTGGTTAAAGTCCCAGCTGCTCCACTTCCAATCCAGCTCCCTGCTAACGGCCCAGGAAAAGCAACTAAAGATGGCCCAAGTCCATGATGGAGACCAGAAGAGGCTTCTGGCTCCTAGCTTTGGCCTGGCCCAGCCCCAGTGGTTGCAGCCATCTGGGTAGTGAACCAATAGATGGAGGATATATCTCTCCCTCTCTTTCTCTCTCTGTCTTTCCTTCTCTCTCTGTAACTCTGACTTTCAAATAATTAAATGAATCTTAAAAAAAAAGAAGTAAATATCATGGGAGGATAGCGATAAATTTGCAGGCCAAGAAGAGAGGCCTTAGGTGAAATCAGCATTTTTCTTATGCTTACAACATTTTAAAAATTATGGGTTTTTAATTTTAAAATGTAATAATTTTTAACATTTGGCCACATTACTTCAAATATAGACATTATACACACACATACACCTATATACATTTTTCCTTGGAGACAGAGGTATTAATATCACAAAGTGAGGGATTCATGACAATGATCATAACATGGGAAAAGAAGGGTAAATTGTCATTAACATGGTATGATTTCATGAGGCAATATTTATAACTATGAGCAAAATGCTATGACAACCACACATATAAATAATAGATACAGTGAAAAACAAACAGGCTACATTCAAACAACAAAATGTAAAATGTTAGTAGCAATTATTAAATTTCTATAAAATAGGAATTTAAGGGTGGACATCTGATTTCAAGGGGTGGATTACTAGAAAACAGTGTGGAAGATGACTTTCCATAACTTCTACAAATACTGAAAAGAGAACCTCAATAATTTTTTACCTCAAAGAACAAAATAAAAATTTGCCAAGACTGAGGGGACTTTGAACAATATCCAACATTGAATCTAATTTCTCCACGGTGAAATATGAAATTAAATATAAGAAATACTTTCAAATAGCCTTTAAGATAGCATGATTATTCTCTAAATTCACACCTGTAAACTCTTATATGAATAAAAAATAATTTAATTCATTTAACATGTAACTTCAAAGACAGGTAGCAAGTAGAACTGCCTGAATAATCATTGACTGTATATAGAAAATTCATGTTTGTGGCCGGCGACGCAGATCACTAGGCTAACCTTCCACCTGCAGCGCCGGCACCCCAGGTTCTAGTCCCGATTGGGGCACCGGATTCTGTCCCGGTTGCCCCTCTTCCAGTCCAGCTCTCTGCTGTGGCCCAGGAGGGCAGTGGAGGATGACCCAAGTTCTTGGGACCCTGCACCCGCATGGGAGACCAGGAGGAAGCACATGGCTCCTGGCTTCAGGTCGATGCAGCACTCCAGCTGTAGCTGCCATTTGGGGGGTGAACCACTGGAAGGAAGACCTTTCTCTCTGTCTCTCTCTCACTGTCTAACTCTGCTTGTCAAAAAAAAAAAAATTCATGTTTGCATCTTTGTGTGTGTGTGTGTTCATATACAGTAGTTATAACAGTGACAGCATGAAATTTGTTCTCTTTATTCTAATAAAAATTCTAAAAAGAAAAATATTGTTCAAGAAACACATTATAATTATCATATATGGCTTCCTTTTGTATAAAACGTCCATAGTAGTAATAAGGCAAATAGTGAATAATAATTTATCCAAAAACTGGTGGTACATTCGCTTTGTTAGGGTAAGAAAAAGGAAAGTGCATAAATATGTGTAAGTTCAGTAAAAGCTCTAAATTCTCATCTTATTTAATAGAAAATCAGTAAGTAATGGCTACAATTGAAACAAGAAATATCACTATCATGATATTATTTTGTAACATAGACATAAATAAATACAGGGGGAAATAAAAAGGTTATAAGTAATGCTCTTAAAATGGCTTTATTTTTGAAGATTTTAATTATAAACATTATAGTATTACTTAATTTTTTAAAAATATGTATCATGTATTACTTGATACAATTAAAATTAAATTTACATGTGATATATACAATTGATTTTAGATCCCTTTTCAAGCTGCTTGAAATATATATGTAAATCTTTGTACATATTGATTTTTCTTTCCAAACTGTTTTTGAAACATAATTTTGATTTTGTCACTCACCTCTTTAACCTCAGAGAATGTCAAACACTTGAATTAATTCTTATGATCAAGAATAGATTTTAGAAGTGCATATTCAAGAAGTAGAGGGGACATTTAGTTTCTTTCCTAAGGAAATGTAAATATGTTATTCTGTAAAACTCCTCCTAAATATTTTCCCAATACGTATCACTTTGTTCAATCATGTAATGTTCACTATTGATTGATGAACAATGTGACTTTCAAATTTATAATCCAGTTGTCATTTCAATAAAAATTCAGGACTTAAGTGTGATTCCTTGAAACTTAGAGGCATAATTAATAACAATAGGAAATGTTCTGATCCTTCTCTACATTGTCATTTCCATTAAAATAACCTCTATGATGGTTTGGAAGCCACTGGGATAGGAAAAAAGGGGACAGAATCTACTCTAGGCTGAGGGGGGAGTGTCTTAGAGCAATCCATTCTGCTATCACAGACTATCAGAGATTGGGTAATTTATAAAGAATAGAGATTTATTACTTACAGTTCTAGAGACTGAGAAATTCAAGATTAAGAGGCCAGCAGCATCTGGTGAGAAAACATTGTGTCATCCAATGGCAGAAGGCACACGGGCAAAATATCATGCATGTGTGCAAAAACGAGGAGAATAAAGTTGATTTTGTTAACTCAAGAAAACCCACTCCTAAGATGACATGAATCCATTCATGAGGGAAAGCAGACCTAATCACATCCTCAAGACTGTATTGAGGATTAGATTCCCAGCATGTCAGTCTTGGAGGACATATTCAAACCACAGCAAATAGGTAAGCACGCAGAAAGATAAGAGTTTTTAAACTTCACAAATTGTAGGGTGCTTCAATTTTCTAAGTCTTGCTCAAGATTTCTCACTGTAAATTAGAGGCTCTGCGATTCAAATAAAAATCTGCCTCTGAAGTCCAGATTTTCTTCAGTTTGCCAAGAACCAAAGCAGTACAATTAGAAATCCATCCCAGGTCTGAAATCTTGCATTTGTTCTCTACTCCCACGGTTGTAAAAGGAGCTTTGTGGATGTGTTATTCCTAAGACTTAGACCCCAATATTCATTTTTCTTAAGTAGTACCTAACCTATATCTGTGAAATTTTAAAGTACTTAGAGATGTAAACTTCCCTAAGCATCTCTGCTTCACTCTTTATTATAGTATTAGCTTACAACTCTTTTCCAAAACATAGCATTATTGAAGTTGTATGGTAAAGGAAACTTCAAAATGATTAGGGTTGGGGGAGCCACAGAAAGGGTGAACATTTTCTGCCAACATCATAAGAACTCTTTGAAAATCCTTAGCTATTAACTAAAGAATAAGATTAGACTCATGTCAAACTTCAAAGCTCCTTCCTAACCACCTATTTTAAAAGGCTTTTCTCTGGAAATAAAATACTTTCCTTTTTCTTCAAGCACAGTGAGAAATATATTTCTGTTCATTTATATGATTTTAGGAAAAAATTCTTTTGAGTTTCTATGGGAGAATGAATTCTTGTCCTGCCCTATCTTGTCAATGATTGTTCAAGGTAACAAACAAAAATACTTGTAAACATTTTTCCAATTTGTGATGAGCAGTCAATAAACAGAAAATGCTAATCATACTAATTTCTTCTCACTGGCAAAGTGATGCATAAATTATCTATTAACATGCAAGGGCCAACAGGGTTAAGCTATTCAAATATTATCATTGATTTCTTCTTTTTCCCCCATGCTCACTTCTTCTATTCAATTGGTACTATATAACCCCTATTTTCCCTTATATTGTAAAACTTTGCTCCCTTGAGCATCTTTGTGAAGCTCTCCTCTTAAAACATTAATTAAAGGGAGGTGAAGTGTTTTACTAATCAGCAGAGGAGTCTGTAGGGTTCCAATGCTGAATGACAAATGTCAATATGTGCTTTCAGTTTGTTGGATCAACCAGCCAATATGGAGAAACTGATCCATCATCTTGTCACCAATTCCCATGGCATCCCAGAAGCCTGCCAATTAAAAAAAATGTTGTAATCACAATACATCACTCACTGTTATTGCATGAACATGATAAATAGGGACTTTTTCTTCCTCGATGTTGAGTATTTGATGTCTTTTTTGAAAATTTATTTCAGGTTGGTGCAGAACTCAAATCCAAAATGAAAAAGAAAGCACTTTAAGTTATATATTCCTTTGTTCTTTTACCTGAAGTATAGATTAACATTTTGTTGAATAGGTATAAATTCTTACAGACTTGTAAAGAGTGACAGAAATGGTTAAGACAGTACCTTTTATTACTTAGAACTGGCCCATTTAATAGATGCTTTTCTGTATAAAGGCAAAGTTTAGAATTTTTTCTGATGAATATTCACTGAAATGTAGAGGGAGATACAGCATGTAAATCCACTCATAATATTCATCCCTTATCTGGACAAAGATGTTACATAAATTTTTCCAGATGCATTTTTTGCTTCACTCCTCCCGATACCCTTCTCTCCAACTATTCTACTCTATAGGCAATTTTCTTCAAACATGATTCCATTGTTTGGAAGGCTCTCCCGATTCCACGAGCATTTAGCCAACTCCTCTAAGTTCTTAAAGATTTGAGTTGAATACAATTCTGCCCTTGGACAAAACTCAAAGGCTATATTAAAGGTCCTCTTTTAGGCTTCTTGCCTGATTTTTGAAAGCATTTGGTTAATGCTTTTATTCAAATCGAAATGTTTAATTATTTTATTACAATAGGAAGTTTTCCTATCTGTTTCCTTTTTAAGGTGATGAATTCCTTGAAAGATGATTAGCTGTCTTCCTGAAGAGTTCTAACTCCCATTTAATATACTGAATAAGAGATGTGTGGGTGGGACTGGGGATGGAGAAGATAGTTTGCAGAAAAGAAAAATGAAAAAAAGAACTACATTTACATTAAGAAAATAAAGACAAAAAAGAAAAATGTTCATGTCATATGCCCTGTTTGGGATTCCAGAGGTAAGCAGAAATGGTAAGCTGTAACTTCGTTTCCTTTGTTTTTAACTTAGACAGTCAGCGGTTTTCAGCCAGCTGGCAGCCCCCAAAGCTTTCAAAAGATGACCAGAGGGTTGAAATGGTGAGTTCTGTGAATATATCTGACTTTTCTGTTTAAAATCAGCTTTCCCAACCCTCAGTAGAAAGCCTAGCTTGTTTTCAGATGGATTTAACAGACTCTTACTTGAACAAATGTAGCCTGATTGACAGTACTGAAAAATTTAGAAAATGAAAAAAAATAAAATTATATCATTAATACTTACTAACCTACTGATTCCCAACTGAAATATGGACCTGAATCCAATTTAGGCTTTTATATATAAATGTATTTTATATTTCCTATTGAAATTGGTAATATGCCATCACTACAATTTTACTTTAATTTGAAAATCTTACTCCTGCTTATTAGATTAAACCTTCCAATTGGAATAAGTAGAACCATGTTAAAACAACAGCAGGGCCGGCGCCGCGGCTCACTAGGCTAATCCTCTGCCTTGCGGCCCCAGCACACCGGGTTCTAGTCCTGGTCGGGGCACCGGATTCTGTCCCGGTTGCCCCTCTTCCAGGCCAACTCTCTGCTGTGGCCAGGGAGTGCAGTGGAGGATGGCCCAGGTACTTGGGCCCTGCACCCCATGGGAGACCAAGATAAGTACCTGGCTCCTGCCATCAGATCAGCGCGGTGCACCGGCCGCAGCACGCCAGCCGTGGCGGCCATTGGAGGGTGAACCAATGGCAAAGGAAGACCTTTCTCTCTGTCTTTCTCTCTCACTGTCCACTCTGCCTGTCAAAAAACAAACAAACAAAAAAAACAACAACAGCAGATGCAGTGGTAGTAGTTTCAGTACTCTGTAGGACCTACAATAAAAGGAGAGCAGAGCTTGATTAAAAGCTGAAGCTTTTCTTCAAGAACAGATTCAAGGGAATTGATATTTCACCACTGGCTGCTACGCCAATTCCTCCTGGTCTCCCTTGCAGATGCAGGGCCCAAGGACCTGGGCCATCCTCCACTGCACTCCCGGGCCACAGCAGAGAGCTGGACTGGAAGAGGAGCAACCGGGACAGAGCCTGGCTCCCCAACCGGGACTAGAACCCGAAGTGCCAGTGCAGCAGGCAGAGGATTAGCCTAGTGAGCCATGGCCCTGGCCTGTTTCTTCCCCATCTAAATTCCTTTTTCAGAGACAGAGACATAGGAGAGCCCCAAGACAAATGAAAAATTGATTATATTACTAAGAATTTGGAAGTTATATTTTAAACCAATAAGATGTTAGCCATAAATGTTAGCTAGCCTCTATGTCGTTAGATTGAGCTAAGATTCTGGAAACTGCCATTAAATCAGTATGGACACACTTACAAAGTATTCATGGTTTGGCATATTTTGGCAGCAGACAAGTGCATTTTTCAATGACATCAGTATTTGAAAAGGAACCAAGCTTAATGCTGTATTGGGGCTTCTTTTCTCTGAAGTTCTAGAGCAGTGTCTTAGTATAGATTTATTTTTCCTTTCAGACTTTCATGAAAATGTTTTTATAAACATTTTTAAGTCCATCTGCCTATGGTTTTATATAGAGAGATAATACACCTTTTGTTCTGTTCGCTGTGAATTCCTAGGTATGAATTTGTAGAACTGATTTCTGCTTGAAGGGAAGCCACGCCTTTAATTTCGAAGGTCCACTCCACACGAACCCTGTAAATGTCTACAAATAAAACACTAAAACTTCTCGTAATAGTATCCATTCATGAATATCTGCTGAGCAACCAGAACGGTCACTTTCTTAAGTACCTTGTTAAAGAGTAAAGATTATTCTTCTCACTTATTTTTTAAAAGAAGAGTGCACTTTAATAAGCACAGAGCTGCATGGGCAGTTCGAACAAATTCGTTAAGTGCAGTACACATTCAGAAACGAAACTTCCTGAAAACCGTTCAAAAGCTGAGCCCAGACTGGCTGTTGACTTCATTGCCTGTAGGCTGAAGCTCAGAGGCTTATCAACTTTGAGGTGAGCAGACTGCTTAAAAAGAGCACTGTGAATACAGCCGGAAGCTTCAGACAGGTCTGTAAAGTGATGGAGGCCATATTTTCCACTAACTCTAGCAAAACTGACAGAAAAACTCTTAGAGAAAAAAGTTAAAGATCCCTTCCCCCCGTAGTGCACTCTTCACAACAGCAGAGTTTTGCAAATGGAGTTTTACAGTCTATAGTTAAAGATTCTGTATTTGTAACAAATAAAGTATGCAGAAAAGAAAAAAAATGGACATAATCTCACAATTGCCCCAACCGATGGCGTAGCAAGTGGTATCCGATAAGTCCTTAGTATCAAATTTGTAGTCATTAGTTATCAAAAGAATCCTTGGCAAACTGGCCTCTGACCTCTTCTAGCTTCCTGTTAAGCCAACCTTCCCCTCCCTCGTTTGACTTACTCCAAACTCTCCTTTCATTTTCTCCTATGTGTCTCCAGTGTCTCTGTACACAGTACGCCTATGTTGGAAATACTCTATATCACTCTCACCAACACATTTCTTAATTTGCATTTTAAAAGCCACTTCTTCAGGGAACATTTCCCTTGTAATTCCTGCTAAAACTAAATTATGTCCCCAATTCCCTGATCCCATGACATCTTCATGGCTCTTATCACACGTGCATCATTCATTGCTTTGTAGATTCAGTCGTTTCTAGACTATAAGTTCCATGAGAGAAGGAGTCATAATTTCTTCTATTCATAGTCATATCTATGACATCTGAGAGGAGAAACTCAGTAAATATTTGTGAGCATTTTGAATAAACAAATCTTGAATATATAAGCTAAATTTTAACAGTACAAAATAATGAAGCCTATAAACATGACATATTACTATTTTTAAAATTAAACTTTTATAGTAAAATTTATGAAACATTATTCCAAGAAAGTCATTGTTTATTTTACATTCTTTCTGCACTTCCTAGTCATCAAATTTAAAACAAGAATGTCTTAACTCTTAAAATCCAGGTGCCTCCATTTTTACAACTTAGAAAATTTAGCCTGGCAAGAAGCCATAAACCTGAGGGTATCATTAAATTAGACTGAAGATGTGAATAATTGTTTCTTCTTAATGCCACCAACCCCAATAATTGCTGGCACCTGTAATTTTCTTGACAGCTGTTAGTGCCACACTCCTTTCCTCTCCAACCAGCTGAGGAGTAAGTGAAGTCATTTCACAAATTCCTCCACACTTGAGAGGCAGAAAATGTGGGCACTTGCAGACAAAGGACTGCATTAGTGTTCACATTCCATTACCTACATTGTAATCCTATTATCTACTATTTTGTCCTCAAAGTGGAAGAAAAAATTGGCGCGGAGATGGTGGAAACCAGTGGCATTGAGTAAAATGTCTCAGAGGCCTGAAAGGCACATTGTGACAAATCATATCCTTACCAACTGATTGTTGAAGCTATCTGCATCCCCTACTAATGTTCAGAGCCTTTGTGTGGTAAACAGGTGGTGCTAGTCTTGGAAGAAGAATCAAGGGGGCCTGGAGTCTCTAACACAATCCTGTAAAACACTGATCATATTTTGGCTTACAAAGAATGCATCCCCAGTGACAACCTGCTGAAATCAGTGGAATTTATTTACTTACTTACCTTCTGTTTGAACAAGAATCTAACTATAGAATTAAAATTCAATGGACAGAAACCCAACAGAGAACTGTGCTTCAGGTATTGTTTCAATCTTTTACCTGATTCAGACTTATGAACAAGACCACATTAAAGCTCCTCTAGTCATTTTCTCAAACATTGCAAACAGCAACAAAGACCAGGATTCCTTAAAGTCAATCTCCACTAACATATTCAAAAGCCAAACATAGAAAAATAAGCAAGCACAAGGCCAGAAAATGTTTAAAAATCGCATTCTGAATTGCTAGGGTTGTCTGGGTGCAAAAATGGGTATCAGATGAAGAATGAGTGATTCCATATCTAAATGTCTCCTCAATGCTCTTTTAAAAACTTCCTACAATTGATCTGAATTTTAAAAAGGAAATGGTATAATTTCCCCTTCACCATAATTTCATGAATGTGTTTGTTAAGTTTTGTGTTAATATGAGAGTATCTTTTTTAAAAAAATCCATATAATGTTGCATAAAAGTAGTTTTTCACAAAAAGCTAGAAACACTGGAAAGATAGTCTCTACTGCTTCCTATAAACTGTGAGGACATAGCACAGTGCTCTTAAGAGGACATTCAATGCATTTTTTTAAGATTTTATTTATTTATTTGAAAGTCAGAGTTACACAGAGAGAGGAGAGGCAGAGAGAGAGATGGGTCTTCCATCCGATGGTTCACACCCCAATTAGCTGCAACGGCCAGAGCTGTGCCGATCTGAAGCCAGGAGCCAGGAGCTTACTCCAGGTCTCCCATGCGGGTGCAGGGGCCCAAGGACTTGGGCCATCTTCCACTGCATTGCCAGGCCGTAGCAGAGAGCTGGATCAAAAGAGAAGCAGCCGGGTCTCGAACCGGCACCCACATGGGATGCCAGCGTTAACGCCAGCGCGTTAACCCACTGCGCCAAAGCACCAGCCTCAATGCATTTTTTAATTAAGTCTGCTTATGAAACTCCTTTTCCATTTCCATGCCCAACCATCCTCCTCTCATTTTGGTATATTCCCACCTTTATCTGACACTTCCTCCACATTTGGGGAAGAAATGATATAATACATAGAAGCTTTGAAAGGTTTTCTAGTTCATTTTTGTGAACTGTAGATTTATACAATTTGTCTATGGCCATAGTGATAGGCTAGCTACCAAAATTTCTACTTGACTTACAGTGAGATACTCAATCTTATCACTTGCTTGGTAATGTATACGTAAAACATCCAATTTATAAGTATTTACTCTTACTTTCTGTGGAGTGAATATTAATATCTTGTTGACTACACAGAATTAAGATAGCTCCTATTACATCCTTTTTTATCTCCTTTCCCAACACAAAATTCCTCCCAGTTTGAAGGGAAGAATCACTAATACCCATAAGATTTTGATACTTCAGCATTCTTGTTTAAAATAATCAAGTAAACCCATGGCAAAAAAGGTATTGAGTTTATATTCCATGACTTGTTCAGTTTTTAATTTCACATTATGAAGCTACAGTCACAGTGATAGAAAATGATAATTTGCCCATGTTGGACTCTGTTTGGAGTCTGAGAATTGAGTCAACTCTGGTTAATTCTGTTTTGGTAATGGGGTGACCCACTGCAGATTTACCTTATATCACTAGGGAACTAAATTGAAATGGTAGCAGCCAATTCTAGAAGGAAAAGTAAGAGTAATTAACTCTATACTTAGTAAAAAACAACAACAGCAACAACAACAGATGTTAAACATTCTAAGAATCTGTCTAGGTACACTGTAACAAGCTACTCCATAGCTGTGTTATTTATTGCTTATAGAATGGTACCATGGCAAGGTGCAAATTCTGTGATTAGAAAGGATGCTATCAATTACCTTGCTATTGTACCAAGTAGAGCTATACCATAATGAGGTGAAATAGTTCATCCAACCCCCTAAAGTAGTCTAGAAATTTCCATCCTATGAGATTATGTATCCTTTTTATCGAAATGGTTTTGGCATGACTGCTTTTGCTGGCTATTCACTACTTTTTGCCAGTTATTTCAGAGGAAGCAAACTATGATGAGTAAGTAATTTTAACAATATTATTTTTTTAATTTTTAATTTTTTTATTTAGTAAATATAAATTTACAAAGTACAGTTTATGGATTACAATGGCTCCCCCCCCCCCATAATTTCACTCCCACTTGCACCCCTCCCATCTCCCGCTCCCTCTCCCATTCCATTCACATCAAGATTCATTTTCAATTATCTTTATATACAGAAGATCGATTCAGTATATATTAAGTAACAATTTCATCAGTTTTTTACTTTTTAATAAACAAATTTAGAAATTTTACTAAAGAAATGGTTGAAAGTTAGTGTCTAGTCCATCAGGATTTTCTTCCCTAAATCATTTCTATATTTTTTCTATTTTAACTAAAAATGTGACAGTACTCTAATAGACACTATACATGAAATTTGGATTACTTTGGAATATTACTAGCTCATTGTATTGTTTTTTATTTTAAAAACAGCTCTAGGTAATGGCATCCCATTTCTCAGAGGGAAACACAAAAGGCTCAGTTAGTGTCTACAACCTTCCAGACCCTGTCTGCACACTTGCCCTGCATTATTTCCTTATGCTCTTAAAAAACAAAACTATAAAATTGGCATTATAATTCCCTCAAATTGCTCCATCTTAAGAAAGTTAATAAAAAACTTAAAAAAACAAAGTGAATTTGATGTTTTAGCAAAATCAAAGGAGTAAGTGATACAATGTGTAGTATAATTCCAATGAAAGGATTAAATGTAGTACCACATCATCAAAAATCCTTTCCTTTATTTCAGGAGCTACCAAGAGTCATTTATAAATTGAAGTGGATCTGTTCTTCATCCAAAGCAATGGAAAGGATTGTTTAACTACAACTACACTTTGATTACCCTTGGCTATGTCATGGGTGCAAAGACTGCAGCTGGCTGGAACATTTTCAAGTATTGTAATTCTGCTTCTCAGGGATTTCTTCCCCCATTGATTTGACTAGTAAGGTAAGGCTGCATTCTGGAAACTCTGAAGATAGACACAAAGATAAACACAGAGTTTCCAATAATGTGTGAGATTTAATTAGGTAATATATTTCCCTTGTCTTCTGGTAGCCAGACATCATTATGTTTCCCTGCATTAGTAACTACATTGAATGAGAATTACTTGTATCTGACTTTTATGAGCAAGAAAAGCATTTTGAATAGCTCTGTTGTCTTTTGTGTAGACACATGGTTGGTGGGCTATAAACTAATTAGCATGGGCAGCAGATACAGAGAGTGGTTTGTCATAGAAGCTGATAAGACACTACAGCATCTCAGAAATAACACCAAATGATCTCGCTGTCCTCTGCTCAAAAGCGATAATGCTAATACCAGTTTATTAAAATTTGTAATCTAATATGCTCTACTAATTTCCTCTTTGGGGTAGTACTTATATTAGAAGAGTTGCTTATTTTACATGTATTCAAAAACATGCAATGAATGAAAGCTAAGTTTTACGATTTTCAGTACTTGTCTTTATTATCAGACATGATCGGTTCGGAGGGAGCAAATTTGAACATGTAAAAAGCATCGTATTTTCAAATTGATTGTCTTTGAAACTTTAATTAAATCAGTATGTTCTTTATAGTGCTCTGAGCTCAAGCTACTGCAAAAATAGTAGAACTACTTGTCAGCTGAACAGGATTATGAATAGCTCTACAAAGTCAGAAAAAAGTATTAAATAGAGTAGTAAGAGGATCATTTCTCACTGTTAATTAAAAGCAACAACACAAAACTATGCTTGTATCTTTGTAGCAGACAATGAATATGGAGTATCTATCACAAGCTTGATAGCAAAGAAAGTTGAAAGTTTTAAAGTCAAATAAAATAGGGTTTGAGTTTGAATACTGCTTTCTACACACACTGAGTAATATCGGCCACACAGTTTTTTCTAAGCAGCAGTTTCTTCATTGTAAAACAAAAGTAATTTGACCTAATTCAAAATTGTTATGTACATCCAGCTCATAAGAAATACTCAATGAATAATAATATTTTCTCTTACTATCCATGACTCTTAAAATTTTTGCCACAAAAACTGTAAAATGAAAAAGAAAATGACTAATACACAGATCTATATTTGTACATCTTTGGAACCGCTTGTCTGATTTTCCTTCACGGTCTTGATGTGTGAAAGATAGCTTGACTGGATATGACATTCTTGATTTAAATTTTTTCCTCGATGAAAAAAAAAAAAAACAAATGTTTCTCCACTATTGTTTTGCTCTGTAACTTGCCAGTGAGAAATCTGGTAGTTTTGCTAGAGGTCTTAAAGCTTTTTTATTTTTCTTTAGCAGTTGTTACTTGTATGTCAGTTTTCTTCTGTGGTTGATATTTGCCAATTTCAATATGTAGATTCCACTTTAAATTCCAAAAAGTTTCCTTGGATTTTGTTTTGTATTCATTCCCTTCTGAATTTCTTCTATTTCTTTAGGTCCTTGTGCTTACATTTCTTTCTTCTCTTTACTTACAACCAAGCCTTCAAGAGATGCTTAGGCTTCTCAAGTTTTCCACAATGGCACATACTAAAGTACAAGGAGCAAAGAATTATGATGACCATAATGTACCTGCAAATGTTTCAGCAAAAATCACATGTCGATATAGGTAGATATATATCCACATGCTCATATGCACACAGGGAATAGGATAAAACAAATGTGGCAAAATATTAACAATTGCTGAGCATGTGAAAGACACAGAAATATTCCCTGTACCACTCAAATTTTGTGTAGATTTGAGGTTTTTTTAAATGCAAAGTTGATGGTGGGAGAGAATAAGCTTCATTCTAAAATCTACTCAATTCTAACAGCTTCATGACAAGCAGATCTAGAATTTCATACTGGAGGAATTTCAGCAATTATTCTATCTAAAGCTTTACTTCAAAAAGAGAAAAATGTAGCACAGGGAGACTGTGTTTTTCCAAGTGTCACAAAGCTTAAATTTTTCAAGATAAAGATCAAACTCTCCTCCTCTGAATCCAAGTTTAGGGTTTTTTATTTTGTTTTTCCATGTCTAGATCTGTAATCAGCAAACTTTCTAGTGCAGGTAATGGTTTAGGCCTTGCTGGCTACATATAGTTTCTATGTTTCCTTTTAAGCCATTTAAAAAGCATAAAACACACCCTAGATTGAGGACCACACCAAAACAGGTGAAAGTAAAATTTGTTTCCTGGTGAGGAGCATAATTTGCTGACGTCTGGCCTCTACTATTGGTTCACTTCACATCCACTTTATGTGCTTTCATTCATACACACACACACACACACACAGAAAACAAGAAGACCAAGTACTATAGTTGACTATTCCTGAAGCCAACTACTTGTGACCTAGTTAGAGTTGCCATATCCAGCAAATACAGACAGGACAAGTTTCCCAGCCCAGAAAGATGGTCTAGACACAATTATCTTTTTTCCTCTCCTCTAAGAATAGTTATAAACCCCGAGAATAATACAACTGACAATAAAAAAAAAAAAAACTATGAAACAAGAAGAAAAGACAGCAAACTGGTTTTATTTCCAATACTAAAGGAACAATAAGAAGCTGAGTGTCTTGAGTCCTCCAGCCCAAGAGAGGAAGGTTGACGCAGGTCCAGTGTTTCCTGGGTCCAACCCAGTAAGAAAACACAGCCAGACAGGCTTACTCCTCCATTGGAAAGGATGGGCATTCCTCTGACATCAGGATTGCCTTACATCCCCGGTAAGGAGGATGAATTTGGATCCTTACAACAACGAGTGATCAAAGTCTAAGACATCTCATCCCCTCATAGAAACACTGAGGCTAGAAGTTGAACCATAAAAAGGAGCCCAGTCACAACAGGGAAGCCAGGCCTAAAACTCATTTATCACAGGGAGACATCTGTGGTCCTTCCTGGCTCTTCCACCCCCATGGCTTCTGTTAGCAGAGATGGGTGGGTGCTCCAGTAACACCAGAGAAAAAAACTAGAAAAAGTCATAATGCAAACCCTAGAAAAATTAAACTTTCATTAGAACCACAATCCATAAAAGTAGACAAAACCTGCTTATCCAAACTAAGTAGGATAAGGAGTACCTGCTGAAATAAAATATTTAAATTCTTCTCTGAATCTCTGACTTCATAAATTAAAAAGAAATCTAAGATACAATAGAAAATCACCTGTCATACAAAGAACTTAGAAAATCATAACTTATAGGAAAAAAGAATCAACGGATGCCAACACTGAGATGATACAATTGTTCTAATTATCTGACAAGAATTTTAAAGCTGCTGCCATAGAAATGCTTCAACAATCAATTACCAACTCTGCTACAAATGAAAAAGATAGAAAACAGTTATAAAAAAGAAGCTATAGATGAGAACCAAGTAGATAAAATAAAACTGAAATACATAGTAATAGAAATAAGAAATTCCTGGGTTGCTTCAATAATAGCAGTCAAAGAAAATAAATTGGTGAACTTGATGACAGATAAACAGAATTCACATACTCTAAATGATAGGAAGAAAATATACTGAAAAATAATATCACAATGTCAGACGGAGAGAAGAGAGTCTCTCTCTCTCTCTCTCTCTCTTTTTTTTTTTTTTTTTTGACAGGCAGAGTGGACAGTGAGAGAGAGAGAGAGAGAGAAAAGTTTTCCTTTACCATTGGTTCACCCTCTAATGGCCGCTGCAGCCGGCACACTGTGGCCAGTGCACTACGCTGATCCGAAGGCAGGAGCCAGGTGCTTCTCCTGGTCTCCCATGGGGTGCAGGGCCCAAGCACTTGGGCCATCCTCCACTGCCTTCCCGGGCCACAGCAGAGAGCTGGCCTGGAAGAGGGGCAACCGGAACAAAATTGGCGTCCCTATTGGGACTAGAACCCGGGGTGCTGGCACTGCAGGCGGATGATTAGCCTATTGAGCCATGGCACCTGATAGAAAGAGAGTTTCTTAAAGACTATTCAAAAACTTAATAGCTAGAAACTTCCAAATTTGATGAAAGGGATACACCTACAAATTCAAGAAGCTGATAAAACCCAAACAATATAAACCCAAAGGAATGTACACCAAGAACACCATTATTAAACTTCTGAAAACTAAGGGCAGTCACAATACTGAAAGCCTCTAATGAGAACCAGTGCACCAGACAAATAATGACAAATTTCACATTTGAAACCAGAAGGAAGCACTACAACATTTTTTTTTTTAAAAAAACATCAAAGGTGAATTCTTCTCTGGCAAAATCCTCCTTTGAAAATTAGGAAAAGAGATTTTCAAATACAGAAAGTCTAACAGATTTTTGACTGATGGTAGGTCTATCTATCATTCAATATTGGCTGAAAGAACTTCTTCAAACAGAAAGAAAATGATATGAAGAGCCTTATTGCATCATGAAAATATAAGAAACAATAGGAAAAGCAGAAATGTGACTATACATCACAGATTCCCATTTTCACATGAGTTTTATTAATTTTTTTATTTATTTTATTTTATTTTATTTTTGACAGGCAGAGTGGACAGTGAGAGAGAGAGACAGAGAGAAAGGTCTTCCTTTGCCATTGGTTCACCCTCCAATGGCCACTGCGGCCGGCGCGCTGCAGCCAGCGCACCGCGCTGATCCGATGGCAGGAGCCAGGAGCCAGGTGCTTTTCCTGGTCTCCTATGGGGTGCAGGGCCCAAGCACCTGAGCCATCCTCCACTGCACTCCCTGGCCACAGCAGAGAGCTGGCCTGGAAGAGGGGCAACTGGGACAGAATCTGGCGCCCCAACCAGGACTAGAACCCGGTGTGCCGGCGCCGCTAAGCGGAGGATTAGCCTAGTGAGCCGCCGCGCTGGCCACATGAGTTTTATTAATAACACTTGTTGCTTGCAACAAAAATTGTAATGTGGGTTAAGCTACTACTTGGGACATCCACATCCCTTTATTAGAATGCTTAGAATCTAGACCCACCTCCTTTTCTGACCTAGCTTCCTGAAAAGGGCACACCCTGGGAGGCAGCAGGTGATGGCTCAACTACTTGAGTCCCTGTCAAGGACTACCTACAGGAAGTCCAGATGGAGTCACCGGCTCCTGGCTTCAGCCTAGCCCAGGACTGTCTGTTGCAGGCATTTAGGGATGGAACCAGTAACTGGACAAAGACACCTCTCTATTTCTCTGTTGTTCTGCCTTTCAAAAAAATTTTAATGAGGATGGTGAATGATAGTAAATGGAAATTAGTTTACCACACTTCACTGAAATTAGGTAAAATGTTTATATTGATAGAACATGGAAGTCATATATACAAATGCTCATAGCCACCACCACAACAACTATACAAAGATATATATATATATATATGCTATACCCCAAAATGCTAAGAATAAATAAAGTTGGAATCTAAAATAAAACTAAGTCACTCACAAGAATGCAAGAGAAACAGGGAGAATCAGAGAGGACAGTGAGAAGTACCTCGTTACAAAGCCCCCCCTTACTCTCCTTTCAATACCATGGGACTCCTATTGCTGTTTGATTTTGCATCCTTTGTCATTGTTGAGCTCTAGATATTTTGTTTTCATTTCTGCTTTTTAATTCCATAGAAGTTTCTACATAGAATATCATCGCAAATTGATAATTTTAGTTTTTCACTCCTAATTTTGCAGGCCTTTCCTTATGCTATTTCAGTGGCTAGAAATTCCAGTACGAGGTAGTGTGCACAGTCAGTCTGAAACATTCTCTTCTTGCTGTGAATACCCTGTCATATAGTTCTGGCTACCATAATCCAATATTCTAAATATGCTTCAAGTAAAAATTAAGCATTCCATTCCTTTTTCATAATAGTATACAACACTTGTTGGAAATCTTTATCAACCAAATTAATCTGATGATTTCTGGACATGAATGAAGATACAGTAATTTTTTTCATGAAGGAAAGAAAAAGTTATAAAAATCTTTTTGAAAGCCAGATCCTATATGAACATTGTCTGTTTTACTTTTCAAAGTAACCTCTAGCCTAAGTTTTATTCTTTCTAATTATTATATATTTATGGACAAGACCTACCTACATATCATCATTTATGAAATATTTTTGAACACTTATTATATGTAATATGTAAGCTGCTCAGCATACACTGGGGACTGGATGGATATTGAGCTTCTCTATAATTATAATTATTTTCTAAACTGAGGAAGGTAGTCACTAGTTGAACAATTACTATAAATTTCTTAAAGCACCACTATTAGAGAAATATAGCATAAGTGAGGAATAGGAGAGCTCCAAATAAGAGTGCCTAATTTTCTAAAAACTATTTTTTAACTATTAAAGGTTTATTTGATATTTTGATATGCATACATATACATCCATTACTTTCCATAGTAGTCAGTGTGTGTGTATTTGTGTGTGTGTGTGTGTGTGTGTATGTAAGAAACCTAATTTCTATGGCCTCAGAAACTTTTCAATTAACAATATAATATTACAGGGTATATGCTGTACATTAACTCTCTAAACATATTCATCCTATCAAACTGCGTATTAGCCCTTTGAATTATTATCACTGCTCCTGTAAGTATTGTTACAAATCATTTTTTTAAGATTGCACATTTAAGTGACATCATATATTTCTTTCCAAGTCTACCTTATTTGACTGAATACACTGCCCCTTAATTTCATCCATACTGGGGCTGGCATTGTGACATAGCAGGTTAAGCTGCTGCCTGCAGCACCGCATCCATATGGATACTAATTTGAGTACCAACTGCTCTACTTCTGATCCAGCTCCCTGCTATTGCACCTTGGAAAGCAGCAGAGGATGCCCCAGGTGCTTAGGTCCCTGCACCCATGTGGGAGACTTTGAAGAAGCTTCTGGCTTCTGGTTTTGGCTTAGACTAGTCCTGGCCATTGCAGCCAACTGAGGAGTGAACCAATGGATGGAAAACTTTTTTTTCTTTCTTTCTCTGTAACTCTGCCTTTCAAATAGAGAAAATAAAGCTTTAAAAAATCTCAACCTTCAGCAAATTAGGTATAGAAGGAACATTTCTCAACACAATGAACACAATTTATGACAAACCCACAGCCAGCATCTTATTGAATGGGGAAAAGTTGGAAGCACTCCCTTTAAGATACCAAACCAGACAAAGATGGCCACTGTCACCATTACTATTCAATATAGTCCTGGAAATTTTAGCCAGAACCATTAGGCAAGAAAAATAAATCAAAGGATATAAATTGGAAAGGAGGAATTCAAGTTATTCCTATTTGCAGATGACATGTTTCCATAAATAGGAGATTCAAAAGATTCCACTAAGAGACTATTGGAACTTGTAAAAGAGTTTGGTAAAGTGGCTTTTCTCCACACTCTGCCGACATTTCCCTCATATCTCTCTCTCTCTCTCTCTCTCTCTTTTATTTTTTACTAATAGTCATCCTAGTATTTATGTTCATTGCACTTTTAATTACCTTTCCCTGATAATTAAAAATGCTGGGTACCATTTCCTACAGGTGACCACTTTTGTCTCTTTGGGAAAATGTCTATCTAGGTCCTTTGTACATGTTATTATTAGGGTTTTTCTCCTGCTACTGAATTTTGTTAATCCCTTATATATTTTGCATACTAAATCTTTTACAATTGCTATTTGATTTTTGTGTAGGAAGTGGCAGGGAAGAGGAGGTATGTGATTTTAGAAAAGGCCACGCAGAAGCACTGACAAAGTGAGTAATGTTCACTTCAAGAATAGATAGGGATTAGCTTGCCACAGAGGTAGAGGAGAATGCCTGGACCAGAAGATCTGAACAGCTGGAAATGAAAGAAAGCAAGGTACATTCAAGGACTGAAGTGCCACTTTAATGATGCACAAAGAAGTGAGTGTGGCCAATTCAGATGGGACCCATCCCCGGGGCCTCCTAAGCTGCACTGCAAGCATGTACAATAGCCTTATGGAAATGGGAAGCCCTCAGAGGAATTGAGGAGAAAAGGCAGAGAGAGGTTTGTTTTCAGGGTGGAAACATTGCCATAACTCTAAGTGGGTATTTACAAAGCAGTACTCCCCATCCCAAACCCCCATCTTCAAATATTCCACACAAAAATTCAGGAAAACATTGAAAATATCTCTTTTTTTCTGCCTTTCCTTTTAACATCTTTTGAAAATGAATCCACCTATGTATGCACCAGAAGCAGTTATATAATGCTTATACTATGACTTTGAACTTTTAAAGAAAATATTCAAATATAATAACAAAAAATTTAAAGCCACACAGTGTTTTCCCTAATTGGAGATGTGGAGTAAGAATTTCTACAATTAATTGGGTCCTAAAAATAGGAAAAACATAAAAATTTCCATTTATTTAAAGCTTTTAATTTTTTTATCTAAGAAAACATTGTATAATACATTCCTTAAACATATTATAAAGACAAATGAATATATCTCCATTAAAACAAAGATTTTTGCTATTTCCTAGAGCTATATATTTAGTAACCACTGAACTAGATAGAGAATTTAGGCTTAATGTAGCTTAACAAATGTATTGTCATGTAGTATAATTGCAGAGTTTAAGAGTATTAACTACTGAAATGAAAACATGAACCCTGAAGAGTAATTTGGTCATCTCTACAAAGAATTAACTGATTTGGATCACAAAGTTTCTATAAAACAAATTTTATGTGATAGTGATAATATTAATAACAATCCTCACGGTATTGCTGAGTAATTATAGGATAGCTAGATAACTGTGCATTTCTCCAATAACGTCTGTATACTCGCTGACTCTTCAAATTGATAGAAAATCAGTATCATCAGCAGTTTTGTGTACATTTACCTTTTCTTCTCTCTTGATTTTGCTCAAAGAGGTTTAATGTAAATTATGGCTTCTATTTTTTACCAGGAAAATATGGGTCACTTTTATTATAAAGTAAGACTATTGTAAATAAAACATTAGTTTTACTCCTATCCAGACTTTGTCTTTATAGCTACTTTATAAATCAAACTCAGTCTTCACTTAAAAGGAGATTGATCGAAGAATTTCCGCATTAGCACTGCCTTTGACATTATTCAACTCAATTTGATTCCAATGGATAAATAATTTTCAAATGTCTACCTTTTTCCAATCAGTTTGGCTTAAAATGCCTTTTGTTCTATCCTATTTATTTTCTTGCCCAATTGGGATTTCTAATTATTAACCAAACTACTCCCCTGGCAATTATCTCACCTCCATACTTAAATGGAGGATTTGGCTCAATAAAATGCCAAGTCTAATATGGTCCCACCCCATCTCCCTACCTCCCCCCAAAAATCAACATTTCAAAACACTGAGCTCACACTGATGAATTTCTCTTAAAATGTGCCTCTCAATCACATTGTTTCCAAAATAGAACTTCAGAAGAAACAAGTATAATAACGAAGTTCAACAGGCCTTTCTAATCAGAATCAAGCCAGAATTGACTGGTTTCTCCCAGAAGCATGGTGATACCAAATTAAGAAGGAGGTTAGCGGATAATCTTCGTTACTTCACTGGCACAAATGAAGATGAAATGGTCAGTGCATTTAAAATTGTATTTTATCAATGACAGAAAGATATCCTTAAATATTTCTAGTAGCTGATTAAAAAATATTGAAGGGGTAGTTACTGTAATTAACAATACAAAGTTTGTTTTACACAACTTGCTTCTAATTTATATCAATCTTTTTTAAAAATGAGCAGAAAACAACTTTTAGCCAGTCTTCAATTACTCCCATTGGAATGTAATTATTGAATAGAGTGTGGGCTCCAAGGCCATCCTCACTGTCTCCGTGTATTACCTGAGACTAGCTCAATGTCTAGAACATAGTAAAGTATTCATTAAACACTGTTTGATGAATGAATATTCCATTAGCTCTTAAGAAAATCCTCTAAAGGCTTCTATGTCAATCTCTCTGTTCAAGTCAGAGAAAGCATAAAGAAAAGACTGGAATCATTTTAACAAACAGAATATTCTCATTTCCTCAAACACCATCACTCTTGATCGCAAAATAGTGTATTAGGAAAATACTGTTTTTCTAAAAGAAAGGCAGTTTTTATGATGAGTAAAATAGTTTCATTTTGTCCTAAAGAGACCCGTATCATTCTTTAATAAGCTCACTAGAACACTGTAAATAATTTAAACTGAAGTTATATATTTTAAGCCATCAATAACTACGTTGAATTTAAGAGAGCAGGAAACATAAAAAATTAACAAATATTTTAAAAGACTATGTATTTATTTATTCACTTATTTACTTGAAAGACAGAATGGCAGAGAAAGGAGAGAGAGTGAGTGAGCTTATATCTGTTGGTTCACTTCCCTAAATGTCCACAATACTGAGGTTGGGTCAGGTCAAAGCCATGAGCCTCGAACTGAATCCAGGTCCCCCATACCAGTGGTGGGCAACAGAGTAGTTGGGCCACCATGCTCTGCCTTCCCAAGTGCATTATAAGGAATCTGAATAGAAGTGGAGTACCCAGGTTTGGAACCAGTATGCAATGGGGGATCTGGGTATACCAAGAGCAGTTTAACCCACAATGCCACACCATTCACCCATAACAAGTATCTTTGAAAAATAATTGTCTCAGACTACATATTGTAATTAATTACAATAATGTAGAGTAGAGTAATTAATTACAACATGTTTAGAGAGAGAGAGAGACATAGTAATTGTAGGGTCTTAATCCACCCGAACGAGGATGGACTGGGTCCGAGGAAAGGTAAGTGCGCCGCTTGCCCGCTCCCCAGCCTCCCTTGATCCCGGAGACAATCAGATGTAGCGGGGAGCCAAGTCAGGCAGGAAGTCATTTATTGTGCGCGTAAGCGAAGCCTTTTAAGGTACAAAACCGCAGGATTACTGGGGCAGGGCATAAGAACCAGCCAATTACTTAAAAGGTCATTTTACAGGGCGATTTTTTACAGTTCCAGCCATATGCCTGTACACTTGTCATCAGTTGTCATCACCTCTCCTGATGCTGCACGGCCAAGTAGCTTTGGCGGTAAACAACTTTGGGTTCCGCCCACCTTACTTCCTTTGGGTGCCATCTTTGGGTTGCCTTGTGTGCCTAATATCCCTGCAAGTAATTACAAGTATGGATTCTAAAATAAAAGTGCTATAAGATGAAATCTCAATTAGCCTATTTCCAAAAATAAAAATTACTGTGCTTTCAAAACATCAGTAGTCCATCCATAAGATTGGAATAAAGCCAAAATTATGTAATATATGTATGTTTTTCATCATGAAAAACATCCATGACTTACCACTAAACAAAAAGACATACCATGGACCATTTAATATTCTTTTGCAAAATGACGTTTATGCTTTCACACAAAAAGTCTGAAAGTATATACACTAAAGTGTTCATTTAATTACCTCTGAGAAATCATAGTGGAAATAGAGAGGTAATCTTGCTTTGTTTTTCATATTCTTTTCTCTCTTGCAAAGGTGCTCTTTGAAACAAAAATATAAAGTCTGATTTACAGACCTGCTTTAAGGATTAAATGAGATAATGGTAGCAAAGTGTAAACTAGCACATCAGTAATAAAAATACTAAATATCATAAATAACAATTTGATCATTCATATTTTTGTTTTGTTGTTTCATATCTATACTCTTAAACACATGCCATGAAATAATAAAAATTAATTGCTATATAACCACAACCTACTCTATATACCATTGGCCTACTCTAAAGCTGCAGTGTTCACACATTGACAGAACTTCAAGTTGTATCTACAAGAAACAAAGTAACAGGTTAATAAACAGATATGTAGTGTGGAGTAAATCAGGACATATTTGTCCCTTACAAAATGCCTCTTCCATTCACTTGAGCATATTGCCATGCATTGTTATGGCTACTGCTTTAGTCATCTATGTGGAGAACTTGAAAACACAACTAAAAAGCAAAATTAACAGGAGAAAATGTTGCATATCAAACTAAAATGTCTTCTGCTAACATTTTAAAGAGAAAAAATTATTTACAGATGATATTTCACACAAACCATCAAATTACAAAGTAAAGAATATTAATAACTAGTATCATATCTTTTTTTGGAGGGCACTTGATGGTACCCATGGGATCTGAATGAGTTAATTTGCTTCCTGTGCATATGAAACCACAGAAAGATTATTCAGTAAATTTAACACATCTGTTTAGAAGTCTCTTCTCTCTCTCTCTCTCTCTCTCTCTCTCTCTTTCATTCCCTTTGCTAATAGTAATCTCCAAGAAATGTGACCTTGCTATTAAGAAAGGTATCCTTTGGTATATGGAATGCTGAACTCAAATTTTTATCAAAAACTACTATCTTGTACAGCTTATCAGAAATGCTGACATTCACCTTTCCTTGGGTCTCATTTGAATTGTCAGTGCTGTCATAATTTTAATACACACACATTGGGATGTATGTAGCTAATACAAATGTATGCCTTGGCATAAATAATATTCATCGTTGAATTTTCTTCTATGATGTTTTTATGACCAACAACCCTTCCACTAGGCAGATCATCGCAAATTGTGATTTTCAATGAATCATCCAGTAATAAAGAAGTATGTGCTTTGCAAATAGAACCCTCTCCCATGCAACATGAACAGCTTCAACATAACTTATCAGGAGCAGGTTTATTTGTCATGAACTGCAGCCAAAATACCCTGATGGTTAAGTTACCTCCTGCATCTTAAACCCTCCATGAAATTTTTTTTATAGTTTTCAAGTTAAAGCGTTGCCTTCTATAGCTATTTTCTCCAGAGTCACTTAAGAGTTCTACTGATATTGAATGGTTAGAGAGGATTAGTAATGCCAAGTTTCTCAATTATGACTTATTTGATAGGCAATAACCACACAAAAGGAAAACATGAAAATAAAAATGGACGTAAAAATGAATATTAAACATTGAACCTTTCCTAGTGTTAGGTTTTTATTTAATGATGACACATCTTTAGAGAGAGATTTTATTAGTATCCCCATTTCACAATTTTCTGGGTAGAAAATCTAAACTTAGAGCATAGAGGTAAGGTGACCAACATCATACAGCCAATAAGTTAGGGAGTCAGTAGGAATCCCAGACTCCCGAGCTCCATGCATTTAATCAACCTGTTTTCAAATCTATATATATGGGGCCACATACATGTAGTATTCTGTGCAAGACATATCAAGTACCATATGGCAGACACATAAGCTACAGGCATTGCCCTCATGTTGTTGAAAGCACAAGGGGAGAAACAGATACATCCTTACACATATGTAGTAAAAGGTAGAATGTGGCAATTTGTAAGATTAAAAACAGACAGTGTGTATAGAGGGGACATAAGATACAAGATTGATGAATTCTGACCTGGGGATCTAGGAGAGACTTATTAAAAAGTAAAAAGAACATTTCATGAAATCATTTTCAATTTTTACAAAACTAAAAGAATATGAGGAGCCTAGGAATTATTTGAGGGATGTCAGATGCTTTGTGTGGCAATAAGATAAATGTGTTAATTTCTTATAACCCTGCCACATCAATACGGATATTATAGGGTAATTCAAGAAGTTCATGAAAAATGGAATTAAAAGACGAGCTTATTTTGGTACAAAAGAATGTTGAAATCCACACGTTTGAGTGCTCTTTAAAAGGTTCATGAAAATATGATAAAAGCATGCACATTTTAAAAAATTCTGCCTCAAAACAAACTTATCTTTTAATTTTATTTTTACACAAACTGTTTGAAGGATCTTTGTGTAAAAACTGTATGAGTGATTTACTTGATACCTTAAAACTAGTAAATGTGAGAGCTAGAGTAGAAGCATGAGTGGTCTAACTCCAAGAACAATATGTCTTTGTCTGCATCTTGGGTTGCAGGCTCAACCATAAAGATACTGAGAGTACAAAAAGCAAAATGGGCTGTGTGTAAAACAGTTAGGAGTATTGAGGACTGTGGCAAACTATGAAGTCCAGGCCTTGCCCAAAGTATTTAACTGCTGAGTCTCAAAATCAACTACGCACAACAAAAGTGTGTATGAGCCAAAAGCAGTCTTCAGTCTTTTATATCACAACATCTGTGTACTATGGTTCTTCTTTAGGGCTTTGAATCATGTTAAATCAGTATCTGTATTCATATTTTGGAAAACGAAGTTAAGAAAAGCATCTTGGATTAAAAAGCATTATAAAACTAGTCTTAAAAGATAGGAATCAAATTATTCTAAGATGTAATATATCTAGAAAAGACAATGTTTATTGTAGGTAAATAAGTACAGAAGGAAGTATCTGAGACTGTACTCTACATTACCACATTGATAAGTCATTCATTTATTCATCATTCCACACATATGCTAGGCACTCTACTGGATGTTAGGAGGTATCATGTGGAGAAAAAATAGACATATTCAGCCTTTATGGCGTTTACAGTCCAATGGTATATGTGGGACAGCATGAAGAACAGCTAGAAAGCTGGGTGGAAGGCATCTCACAGAGTTCTCCTGCTAGAGAGTTTTGAATTGAAAAACAGCATGTTTTTTGTGCATGATGTGCGGTGATCATCCTGATAAACAAGAATTCCCCGTCTACCCCCCAACACACCTGGACTCAAATAAGGCTCATCCAGGAGGGAGAAGTGAGTAATCCCCGAAGGAAGCTTCAGTCAGCAGGGCCTGGCTGGTAACCAACAGGGAAGCCCAGCTGCCTGGCCCACAGCAATCCACATCGGGAAGCAATCTACTCTCTGTGAGTAAATGCTCAAGACCATCTGTGAATTTCAAAAGATGGAGCAGAAACAGCATCAGCTTAGCCAAAAATAAGAGCATCCAAAATCGAAAGTGCAAGCAATCTGTGCAAAAGGACATTTCCCCAGGGATGCAGCTTTTCAGTGCCAGACTGACCTGTGGGTCGGGTCAGTTTAAACAAACAAACATTTGTTGAGTCACTCCACTTGCCATATGACAGTACGAGGGACTGCAAATATAGAAATGATAAGAAAGACATCTTGTCCTTCAGAAATCCAAAGTTCAGTGAAAGAGTCAGATTGTGCACACAGTGTACTCGGTGCTCTTGCAAAAAGCCCGTCATTGTTGAACCGAAGAGATCTGGTGAGTTTCCCAAAATAGTGCTGCTCAAACAGAACTGAGCCTGGGAGCCAAGCAGCAAGGGAGCTGAAACAAATTCATCCTTAGTAGGGCAAAAAACAAGGCAGGAACCAGATGAGCAAGAACTTCAGTTGTATTCAGTAGGTCGATTAGAGGTTCATAATCTTTGGGTGCAGAAAATGACCTGGAGAGCTGGCATATGAGTCAGATCCCCTGGGCTGTGCCTCCACTATATTCTGGAACCTGTGCTATAGCCGTCTGCATTTTCACACCCCACAGTTAGTCCCCAAGCAATGAAGCAGGTGGTTAGAAGACTGCACTTTGAGAACTATGATGCGGATGGTTGTTCAGCCTGAAGTGTTTCATCCAGAGTAATGAGGTTTGCTTTCCAGAAAGTCATTGTGGAGCAACTTATTTAAAGTAGAAAATCTGAAAATACATACAGAAACCAATTAAGAATTTATTAAAAGAGCATAACCAGAGGATGGAAGATCTCTTTCTCTCTGTACTTCTGACTTCTAAATAAATAAATAAACTTTAAAAATAAAATAAAAGAGAATAATCAAGTGATGAAGTGATGAAAAAAGTCAGAAATGGAGCATTCAGAGACAGGATAGATTTGAGAAATACGTAGGGGACATAAATAGCCAAACTTAGCCCATCAACTGTAAAGAGTGAGGAAGGAGTAGGAACCTAAATGATCACCAGCTTTCTGGCTGAGGCGATTGACAAGATGACAAAGCCATCAACTGAAACAGAGCCAAGCATCCAAGAGGAGTTATGATGGCAATGGTGATAAATTTCAGTTTGGAGTAGCTGGCACTTAGGTTCAGAGAGCAAACCTAGACTAAGTGGCATCATTTACTGTATGAGATAGAAGCTCAGAAGAATCAGGGCCAGAGATCTCATGCAGAGGAAGAAATGCAAAATCCCTGATGTCACCTGCTGCCCAGAAACCCATTTGCTGCCTATACTTAATGACACTGGTATATTCTAAACTCTTCCTGTTATAGGAGCCCTTTGGAAAGGAAACACTTCTATGATGATCACTCACAAATAGACTAAGTTAAGATGAAAAATTTCACAGGAATCATTGGCAGGAGGCTTCTGGGGATGTAAGGATAAAGAAGATGCTACATCACAAGGGATTCACCATTTGAGCATCGTCTTCTCTCGCAGAGGTTAGACAGTTGAGAATGGATGCCTACCTTTCACTACTGTGTAACTTATCCAACTTATAATATTTCAAAACTGAACAGTGCAGAGAGGCACCAAAATATGCAACCCAATGTTTATCTGGCAGAAATGAAATAAAAGCTCAGTGCCAGCACACTCATTTATTTAATTTAGCTAATGTAGAGTAACTAATTCAAACACCACCCACTGCCATCAATCAATCATGGAATTTTTTGCTTGAGAAGATATTATCAATAATGAGTTTAATTCTTCTTCTCAAAGTGAAATCCATAACTTTGTTAAATAATAGTAGAAACCACAGACTACACCTATTTCTAACACAATTTTTGGTCTGCCTAAAGAATCGTTTTTACTTTTAAATTTCTGAATGAAGTTATTTGAAAGAATACTTTGATGAACAGAGGAAAAAAGGTTTTAAAGTGACAGGTGGTTCTCAGCTGCTTTCTTTTTTCAGTCTTTGTCAGATGCAAATTTGAAGTTTAGAAGCAGTTCATCAGCACCAGCTTTATACCCTCTCTCTGACACTGGCAAGCAACATTCATATGATGGACTAATGTGCTGATGCTAAATATGATGTTGAATAACACGAGAAAATGTGTAAGGTAATACTTTAGCTCAGAAAAATGTACCTTGTATGGGAGCAGTGCGTTGCTGCTGCTTGCGACACCAGCAGCCCATAACAGGGTTCCAGTTGGAGTCCTGTCTATACCACTTCTAATCCAACATCCTGCTAATATGCCTTGGAAAGGCAGCAGATAATGCCCCAAGTACTAGGGCCCCTGCTACCCTTGTGGGAAAACTGGATGGAGTTTCTGGCTCCAGGCTTTGTTCTGGGCCAGACTTGGATGCTGTGGACATTTTGGGGGTGAATCAATGGCTGGAATGTTTCTCTCTTCCTCTTTGTTCCTCCCTCTCTCTGTGTCACTCTTTCACATAAATAAATAATTTTGTTAGAAAAAAACAAGGTGTGGGCATGATGGTGCAAGAGGTTAAACTGAAGCTTGAAATACCCACAACCCATAGTGGAGTGCTGGGATCGAGTCCCCTTCTGCTTCTGATCCAGCTTCTTGCCAATGCATTTGGAATGCAGCAAATAACAGGTCAAGACCCTGAGCCTCTGCCACCCTTGTATGAGATCCAGATAGATCCAGCCCCAGCTGCAGCAGGAGTTTGCGGACTGAACCAGTGGAAGGAAGACCTTCTGGCGTGTGTGTCTAGTCTTCTGTCATTCTGTTTAAAATAAATAAACCTGGCCGGCGCCACAGCTCACTAGGCTAATCCTCCACCTTGCAGCACCGGCACACCAGGTTCTAGTCCTGATAGGGACGCCAGATTTTGTTCCCGTTGCCCCTCTTCCAGTCCAGCTCTCTGCTGTGGCCCAGGAGGGCAGTGGAGGATGGCCCAAGTGCTTGGGCCCTGCACGCCATGGGAGACCAGGAGAAGTACCTGGCTCCTGCCATCGGATCAGTGCGGTGCGCTGGCCGCGGCGGCCATTGGAGGGTGAACCAACAGCAAAGGAAGACCTTTCTGTCTGTCTCTCTCTCTCTCACTGTCCACTCTGCCTGTCAAAAAATAAATAAATAAATAAACAAACAAACAAACCTTAAGGAAATACAAAGTTGTATAAACAGGAATGTATGTATTAATTTTTAAAGTAATAAAAGACTTGGACAGAATACTAGAGTTTATCAAGGGTGATTTCTCAATGAGGGAAATGCAGGGTTTGGGCTTTCTCTACTTGATTTTCTGAAACGAGAGAAAATGTTAACTTTATATGTGATTATAAAACACAAAAGATCACAAACAACAACTAAGTTTTTGTTGTTCCTATTTATTTCCTTCATAATTAAGTTTTGAGCTAGGTCTCTAAAGCTTTGGACATTGCAGGGTCAAATACGTAACCATCAGAAGAGGAGTCACAATGAACAAACAGACACAAGGATTGGGTCAGGGAAGGCAGGGGGACCAACGCAGCAGGAACGTGAGCCAGGCGGCTCCTCATAACCTTCTATAATAAACATTTAGGAGTGTCAGGTCACTCTCATGCCAAAACCAACTATTTTTCTTACTTCATTTATCAGGGGTAAAAATTATCACAAGAAAATATATCTGTGCATACTGCTTTTCATAAAATGTACTGTACCATGTTTCATCCCAGTTTGAGAAAAGCTGGTTATATTTAGGATATGATGCCAAACTCTTTCCAAATAATGAAATTTTAACTACTTCCATTGCAAACAGATAGAATTTTCTCCTCCTTACATCAAAATATGTCACTTTCAAGAAGAAAATGGGCAAATTATCTAAATATTGATGATGATGTGCTTAAAGTATTTTTACCATTGAATAATGATATTCTCCTTAGGAACTTATGAAACAATAATCCTTGTAAGAAACTTTAAAAACAATCTGTTTTATTTTTAAGAACTATTCTATTTAAGATGGTTCTTGAAAATTTGATTCACATAGTATATTCATGAAACTTAATTACATTAGCATAATTATAGTACTGGGCTTTAAAATATGTAATTTAACTCTGTCCCATTTAGATTTTCAGGGACTTTGTGTAGCTCTTGAAAAAACTTCTAATGACAGAAATAAAAACAAAAGCAAAGAGTCCTCTTCCAAGGCTCTGACTGAATCGTAATTTCACAAAGAAAAGCAGAAATCTACTAATACTTGACCTGAGCCATCTTTTTAAGAGGCAACCTAGAAAGAGCTCCAAAATATTCTAATAACACTGTGAGATAAGTCAGGATCCCTGTTGTTTTCTTCTCTCCTCTACCTTCATCAAGGCATATAGCGTTATGCTTGAATATTGAAGCATCTGCTTTAAGTACAGGAAAGAAAAATGTAAAAGGATGTGTAGGAAGAAAAACAAGAACATAAAAAGGTGAAAATTAAATTTAAAATAAAAAAGAAGAGGAAAGGTCAAATGTGAAGTTCATGAATACCTCTGCATGATAAAATTGAGATAATGATATAGGACAAACAAGCCTATATTTTTTCTCTACTTATTATGTTTTTATGCATATAAATATTTAATTTTCAAGGACCTAGGCCTGATCTTTCCTACTTTAAACATTTTCAAAACTGTGGTATTAAAAGCTGTTTCTTAAAATGTATGAAAAATAAGATACAGGAAGTGTTTGAGCTAGAAATTCAATCAATTTTAGAGCTACATGAAATGCAAAATCAATACACCTAGTCCCTTCCGTCACATATGTACACATTAGGCTGAGGTGATGACTCACCCTGGATTACCCAGGCAGAGGAAGAAGGATAAAAGATCCTAATTGTTAACAAAATTTTTAAAACAATTTCGTTTTGTTGGCCATAGGGCTACTGGGATTAGGCAGGTACAACTCAAATTTTGTGATGTGTGTTCGCTCTTAGGTGTCTTCTACTACTTTCTGGATTAGGGAGTGAAGAACTGAACAACTCATTTATTTATTTATTTATTTTTAAAGATCTATTTATATATTTGAGAGGCAGAGTTACAGACAGAGAGAGGGAGAGACAGAAAGAGAAAGAGTACCTCCATCCACTTATTCACTCCCCAAATGCCCACAACTGTTAGGGCTGGGCTGTTCCAGGGCCAGGAGCTGCTTCTATGCAGGGGCACAAGCACTTGAGCCATCTTCTACTGCTTTTCCAGACCATTACCGGGAGCCGGATTGGAAG
Organism: Oryctolagus cuniculus; assembly: GCF_051225735.1. Taxonomy (NCBI): domain Eukaryota; kingdom Metazoa; phylum Chordata; class Mammalia; order Lagomorpha; family Leporidae; genus Oryctolagus; species Oryctolagus cuniculus. Next base: position 189,382,474 of record NC_142867.1, read on the forward strand.
TGGAGCAACCGGGACTTGAACCAGTACCCATATGATATGCCAGTGCGGCAGTTGGAAGCTTAATCTACTATGCCACAGCGCTGACCCAAAACAACCCATTTATTGGGGCATCTTTCTGCCAACGATACTCTGATAGTTATCAGGCATGTTACTTCTTAGGGTTTGGTTCATTATCAGTGCCTTATCACAGAGACATGACCTAGTTCTGGATCATTGCCTCAGTTAATTGGGTGAATTTGCATAGTAAACCATGGTAGACATGCGATTGCTGCCATAAATTAGGTCATTAGCTAGTTCATGAACTTTCAGAATCTCTCAACTATTGGGCTAAGTATATCTCTAAGGAGTCCAAAGGGTATTCTTTAGATGTGCAGACATGCAAGCGACTATTTTCTGACATAATGATGGCTGTCAGAGAGGAGCACGCCCTAGTCACTGGATTGAGTTTCAGCTTTTAGGCTGGTAGAAGGTAGCATTAGGAGGCAGAAAGGGTTCAGTCATTGAAGTTGGGAATAGGTTTCTTCTAAAGGATAAGCAGTGGGACACACACAGGCATATATTTAGAAAAAGGGAGGTTGCCAGTAATCAAAATTAATAAAACAAGTAGGAATGAAATGAAAATGAGGGCAACTGGATGTGGACTTGCATAGTCTGGGAAATACAGGTAAAAAGTACTTCAGTCAGGTTTGATCCTAGGAACTGGGGAATGACTAAGTGTGAAGAAAAAGGAATGAGGTTGGGAACCTCATGAGCTTAATATCAATTATGTTAGAAAAAGACTCACCTTTCAAATGTAGACAAATAATTATTCACTGGTTCCTAAGAGTGTATGAAAGCATTCTTTTTTTAAAAAAATATTTTATTTATTTTAAAGACAGAGTTACAGAGAGAGGTAAAGTCAGAGAGAGAGAGAGAGAGAGAGAGGTCTTCCATTCCACTGGTTCACTCCCCAAATGACCACAACAGCCAGAGCTGAGCCGATCCGAATACAGGAGCCAGGAGCTTCCTTCAGGTCTCCCACATGAGTGCAGGGGCCAAAGGATTTGGGCCATCTTCTACTGCTTTCCCAGGCCATAGCAGAGAGCTGGATTGGAAGTAGAGCAGCGGACTAGAACAAGTGCCCATATGGGATACTGGCGCTGCAGGCTGGGGCTTTAACCCACTGTGCCACAGCACCGGCCCCCATGAAAGCATTCTTAGGAGAACATTAAGCATAACTTGAAGAAACAGGGGCTTAAGAACAACATAGAGGATCAAGAGGGATGGATATTTGGCCCTTGAGGTTCAGTTCCCAGCTTCAGCTCCTGATTCCAGCTCCTGCTTATGAACACCTTGGGAGGCAGCAGTGATGGCTCAAGAAATGCATTCCTTCCGTTCATGTGGAAGACTTGGATGGAATGCCCAGGTCCCAGTTTTGTTATCTGCTCAGTTGCAGGCATTTGGGAAGTTAGTCAGTAGATGAGATATCTCTCCCTCTTTCTCCCCACCGCAATACCACTTGCTCTCCCTGTCCTCCTCAAAATAAAAAGTGGTTAATATTATTAAGAGCATGTCCAAAGTTATACATAACAGAGTAACAACTAAAATGTAATGTGTTCTTTCTATGTATGATTTAAATTTTAGGTCAATTGGCCATTTAAATTTGCCCTCTAAAGAAGGTACACCATTTTGCAGATGAGATAACTGAATTATGAAAAGGTTAAAAGATTGGCCTTATGATTCAAGGTTTGCAGTTGGCAGAATTGAGAAAGGTAAGTTTAAGTGAAAGCAAGGCTGCAGGGCAGAAATACCTCCAAGATAGGCCTGCAGGATTTTCCTGTGACACATGCTCTAAACATGCACATTTATTACCTAGTCTCCTTTCCATAGCAACATAACAATTGCTTTTGGCTTTAACCTGGTTCTTGACTCCCCAGAACTATATACTATCAACAGTGATAATAGCTAACATGGATTGGGTTTTTACTCTGTGGCCAACAATATTCCGAGTGCTTTAAATGCAGTGGCATAGAAAGCATATCTTTCCTCAATATGGAGCTTTTATCAGTTAGCCAGAAGATCAGGTAGTGGAGTGTGTCTCACTTCTGGGCTGTATCAGGGAAAAGACCAAGTCAATCCTCCTGACTTTCTGTTTCCCTGCTGCAGCAAAGTAGAGACCATGGTCCAGATGGCCAAGCCCTAGGATTCGAGCAGCTTGGATTGCTGAGCAGGTGCATGGAATACAGTTGCCCTGGAGGCCTACCTTATATCACAGATGACTTTATGTTAATGAGAAATAAACCTCTATTGCACGAATCCTCAAAGATTTTAGATGGTTTCTCAGGATTCTCTTAATGTATTTTGACTAGTAACACATACATAACTCATTTAATCCTCCCAGCAGCTTATCAGTGTCAGATGAGAAGAAGTAGGTCCAGGGAAAGTAAAGGTTACAGATATAGGTCATGGTAAGGTCAGAAACAAATTTAAGCGGGCTCACTCCAGAAATTGTTTAACCCAGTACATACTTCGTGAGGTATACAAGGAGGTATATATATGAGGAGGTATATAATGAGGTGCTGTGTCAGAACTATTAATAATCCACTTTGAATCACACTGTTACTTTTTGTATTCCAAGTGAAAAGTTATTACTGAAATGTAGTCCCATGGAATTGATATCTATTTAAACCAGAAATAGGACTCTGCCATGTTTCTTCTATTGTCAAGAGCTCCTAACATGGCACATTACAAAAATGATGGGTTTCAAACTAATGTAAACAGGGTGGTTTCAAAATTAGAACCATTGTAAATTTAGCGTGCTGCAGATAACAAACAAAATGCATTACCCAATTGAAGAATGGAAATAACAGCAAATGATTTCAATTTTTGCAGGAACAATCCACAGAACAAAAAAGACAGGTAAAAGCAAACCAGGAAAAGGATTGGTTCCATTAGCGGAAAGCTACTACTAGTAAATAATGATCTCTAGAGGAAATAAATTTATTTTTTAATGAGAGAAAGATTACTTTATGATGATTAAGTGGTAAGCAATAGAAAAAAATGTATCTAGAGGGAGAAAGAGGGCTAAGGTTGAGAGAGAGATATTAGTTGCTTTTTGCTGAACAATATATAATGAGGAGAATCAGAGGAGTCCATAAATGATTACTAGTATCTTACCCTGGACATAAGAGGAATTACAGAGAATTAATCTTAGGAGTTATAATAAAATGATGATGATAAATACCATATGTAGCTATTAATGGGGAATAAAATAATAGATGACAAAGAGGAATTTATCTAGAGATTTCTTGCTTTTTAGTACTAAAGACTCAACTGATGCATCCTATAAAGCTCTTAGAAATGCACTAAAAGAACACTAATATCAATTATCCCCAATGTTGATCGAGTGTTTTCTGTCTACTAAGCACTACTTATCGTGTTTCATATGAATTATCTCATTTAATCCCCACAACATATGTGAAATTTATTATTTCACTTTCTAAAGAAGGAAACAGAAACAGAAAAACTAACAATTTTCCAGAATCAAAAAGGTAGAAAGTAATAGAGGCAGGAGTAAAGCCCAATATCTGGCTCCAGAGGCTTTGTAACCATTGTGCTAGTGAGTAGGTGGTAAGGATGGCAAAGAAAGAAAAAGAAGCTTGAAATTAGTGGAGTTCAATTTGGTTCCCATCTACCTCTTCCACTTACCAAGAGTGAGACAGGAACCAGAGTGTTCTTTTTCTATCAAGACATTTGCGATCTGTGGTTCACATGTACTCCACAAGCTTGTTAACGTAACCAAATAAGGCAGTAAAATTTTTTAAAAAATTTTAAAAGTACTCAGCTTGCAGAGTATTTTTCAAGTGCTCTTTATAGATGAGAAATTACTACCAGGACATAGAGTAGGACCCAGAGGAGCATTTACAGAACTTTGTGTATTTCCCTGGGTGTATCAGTCAGCTTAGGCTGCCATAACAGAAAACGACAGACTTGGTGTTATAAACTAAGAAATTTACTTTCTTACAGCTCCAGAGGCTGAAAGTTGAGAAGCCACGGCACAAGCATGGCAAGCACCTTGCTGACATGTTTCTAAATTAGTGGTGGCCACCATCTTCCTTGTGAAGAAGAGACAGACAGAATGTGACAGCTGTGTGTTTGAGGGTATGCTTTCTAGTGTCTCCTCATAAGAGGGTACAAATAGTATCATAAGGGTTCTATTCTTGGCCTCATCTAAACCTATTTATCTCCCAAATCCTCCATGATACAGAAATCAATTCACAATGGATCAAGGCTCTAAGTCTATGACCTGATACCATCAAATCCTTAGAGGAAAACATAAAATAAACTCTGAAAGACATTGGTATAGACAAACATTTTTGGAAAGGAGAAGCACAGGCAATAAAAGTAAAAACAGACAAATGGGATTACATCAAGCCCAGAAGCTTCTGCAGTGCAAAGAAACAATGAACAAAGTGAAGAGGCAACCAACAGAATAGGAGAAAATATTTTCAAATTATGTGACTGATAAAGAATTAATATCCAGGATTTGTAAAGAGCTCAAGAACCTCAAAAACAACAAAACAAATAATCCCATTAAGAAGTGGGAAAAAGACATGAACAGGAATTTTTCAGATGAAATACAAATGACTTAAAGACACATGAAAAAATGCTCAGGGTCACTAGCTATCAGTGAAATTCATAAAAACCACAATGAAGTTTTACCTCATATAAGTTGTTATGGCTATCATCCAAAAATAAAAAAAAAAATAATGCATGCTAATGAGGACGTGGGGAAAAAGGTACCCTAATACACTGTTGGGATGTAAACTAATACAATCATTATAGAAGACAGTATGTGTCGCTCCCCCTCTTCGTGGAGGAACGACACAGGACCATGCGCTGTTCTTTTGTCTGCTCGGCCCTTCCTGGGTTTGCTGCTGGTCCTTCCCGGGTTGGCTACCAACCCTTCCACCTCCGTGGAAGGGCGGTTCCCCCTGCCACTTTCCCCACTTCCACAGGGGAGCGGCACACCGCCGGCCGGCTCTCTCGGGGGCTGCTCAGATGTTATCTGGATGTTCCCTTTAGATGTTCCTGGTGCATGTTGTCTCTCTCCTCCTTTATAGTCCTCTTCCACCAATCCCAACTCTGCTACCCACACGCCGAGTACGCTGCTCTCTCCTCCAATCAGGAGCAAGATCAGCTCCTGCAGGTCATTGGTCAAACTGGAGGCAGCTGTATAGAAGTTGTTTACTCCTCTCCCAGCGCCATATTGTGGGAGAGCAGATGCATAGAATAAGTCTTAATTCCAGTAACTTAGTCTAGTCCAAGTTGCTCCCCACAAGTATGGAGATTCCCCAGAAAGCTGAAAGTAGGTCTACCCTATAACCCAGCCATCTACACCTAGGAATTTACCCAAATGAAATGAAATCAGTATATGAAAATTTATTTGTACCTTCATGTTTATTGCAGCTAAATCTACAGTAAGTAAGATGTAGAATAAACCCATATGTCCACCAACTGAAATTGTGGTATATATACACTATGGAATACTATGAAATACTACTCAGCCATAAAAAATAAAATCCTATGTTTGGCAACAAAATGAATGCAACTGGAATTTGTTATGCTAGTGAAATAAGTCAGTCCCAAAAAGCAAACATAATATTTTCTCTGATGTGTGATAGTTAATATAGAATACAGAAAAAAAGTATAGGAATGAAACGGCATCTTGTGATTCAACTGTTAGCTTTTAGCCCTTGTTTATATTTATATGGGACTGTAGTCTTTCTACTTTTTATTTTGCTGAATATTATAGTTAATGGTGCATTAAGGCTGTGATTATAGAGTGGATTGATGCAAAAATTAAAGAAAAAAATAGAAGGAAGGAGAAAATTGAGAGGGAAGCAGGGAGGGAGGGATACATAGTTTTCTTCTTAGAATAGTACCTATGGGGGCCGGTGCCGTGGCTCACTTGGTTAATACTCTGCCTGGATTCTGTCCCGATTGTTCCTCTTCCAGTCCAGCTCTCTGCTGTGGCCCAGGAGGGCAGTGGAGGATGGCCCAAGTCCTTGGGTCCCTGCACCCCATGGGAGACCAGGAGGAAGCACCTGGCTCCTGGCTTTGGATCGGCATAGCTCTGGCCGTAGTGGCCATTTGGGGAGTGCACCAACGGAAGGAAGATCTTTCTCTCTCTCTCTCTCTCTCTCACTGTCTATAACTCTACCTGTCACATAAATTAAAAAAAAGAATAGAACCTATGAAATACATGAAATATGTTATCTATTAATAAAAAATTTTGAATATTGAAAAATTAATATAATTTTTTGAAAAGCAAATATCATCACATGGTGATTATGGTTCATCACATGAAATGGGGAGAGGGGAAAATAGAGACAAGATACAGTTCCATAGCACTGAGTTAGAAAAGAAAGGATTGCTTTTGTATGGTTATGTTGGATAGGAAATCTGGAAGACAGATATTTAGACACTAACTCCAACTTTGTGAAAATAATATGAAGTGTTTGGTGAGTCCACAATGTCACAAAAGGGAAAAAAAGGTAATAGTGGATAATGCATATGTGTTCAGCAGAATCAGTCAGAATCAGACCAATGTGCAGAATCCTTCCTTGAAGAAAGGTCATAAAGATACCTTATGAGGCACTTCACTGTAGTTAGTAAAAACTCAAACTTAACTGATCTAAGTCATTCTGCGTGACTTTGGCCAACTCATTAAACTACAAGTCTCAGACACAACAGACATTTTAACAGCATTTTGTGTATAAGATTTGGTATATGACAATGACTAAGAATACGTGAATGCTTTATCAAAGTGCCTAGTTTGTATTATGGTATTTTTATTTGAAAGGCAGAGATACAGAGATAGAAGGAGAGAAAGACAAAAGTAAAGAGAGAGAAAGATCTCCCATTTGCTGGTTCACTTCCCAAATGGCCGCAACGGCCGAGTCTGGGCCAGGCTGAAGTCAAGGGCCAGGAATCTCTCTGGATCTCCCACACGCATTCAGGGGCCCAAGCACTTGGGCCATCCTCCACTGCCTTTCCAGGCACATCAGCAGGGAGTGGATTGGAAGTGGGACAGCCAGGACTCGAACTGGTGTCCACATGGGATACCAGCACTACAGATGGAAGCTTAGCTTTCTATGCCACAGTGTGCCGGCCCTGTATTATGTCTTCAATAATCAGTAAATGTTAGTATTGTGAAGTGATTTGACTCTCTCTTTTTTTGCATTTTTTCTTTTACTAAATGTCATTCAGCACCTACTATATCACAGATATTATTCCTGCATTTCATTAGTTCCTCTGGGAAGAAAATATAATTGAAACATCTATTCATTTGTCTTTTAATTCACTGATTTAGTGATTTAGTGACTGTAAATAGAACATCTCTCTCTCTCTCTTTCTCTCTCTCTCTCTCTCTCTCTCTCTCACCTCTCTCCTTTCTCCTCTCTCTCCTCTCTCTCTCTCCCCCCCTCATAACCCTGGCTTCTTTTACTTGCATGTCCTGCCCAGCAACTTCCACTATTCTTGGGTCTTGGGTATGTTCTGCAAAACTGTACATCCTCCATTGGCAGAGTCTTTTTCCTACATATTTGCTACTCTTGATGCTGAATTTATAACACTCCAACACCCAATTTTTGACTTTCACATGTGGAGTAGTCTTAGGAGTCTCTAAGCATATTGTAGCTGTTATTGATACTCAGTTTACCCCACTTAACTCTGCATGAAGACAGCAAGTTAATTTTTCCAGTTGGTCAAGCAAAATTCAGTCATGATCTCTGAATGAAAACAAAATTAAATATTAAATGAATACATATTTAAAATAGGACAAGTTACAATAAAAGAAAGAAAAAATAAATGTAAAATTATTCATTTATTTACTTATTTGTTTGACAGAGAGACACAGAAGGAGAGATAGGAGAGAAAGAAAGATCTTACATCTACTGGTTCATTCCTCAAATGCCTGCAATAGCTAGGGTTGTGCCAGGCCAAAGCCAGGAACCAAGGAATCCAATCCAAGTTTGCTACATAGGTGTTTGAGACCCAAGTACTTGGGCCATTCCCAGGTGCATTAGCAAGAAGCTGGATAAGAAAGAGAGTAGCTGGAACTCAAACCAGCACTCTGACCTGTAATGTGGACATCCAAAACAGCATCTTAACCCATTGCACTATGCTGTCCACCCTATATTTCCCATGAATTTTTGATGTAACCTCATATAAGTAAAGAGTAAGAGACCATTAAATGTCAAACAAGTTCCAACAGATCTTTTAATTAAGAAGATAAAATTGGGATTGTCCATGTAACACATTTACTTACTAACAGTTTAATGTCAAGTATCTGTATCTAGTTTACATTGCTGGTATGAAATCTTGTACACAGGACCTGGAGACTCCTATCTATGTCAGAGGCGTAAGCATGGTGTGCCTGAGGGAAGAAAAATGAGTGCTCTTGGCTAAACACACAGAGGAACTCCTCTATAAATCCAGATCCATCAGAGGTAGAATCAGACTTCTAAAGACAGTACCCAGTTGAAAACACAGGTGATGATGCAGTAGTTAATTCAATAACTGACTGTGTAGAACTCACATTTTCTCCGATAAAAAAATCAGTGTTATAAATGGTGTTGCTGGGAACAGAGGGGATATATGATGGCCAACACATAAAAGCTTATTCAGCCCATAATGGAGCTGAAACTCAGCACAACTGTTCCAGAAAAAATAATTCTGTCCCAACTAATAATGAAACAAAACACAAAGACCTATAAACTTAAATTTAAAAAGTGGTTTGTTTCTCTTGAGTATTACTGCTTATAAAAGCACAATTTTAATTAAAAGAGGATGAGGAAGTAGAGGAAGGTGTTGATGGAGAGTCTAAAGGGAACTGCTAAGAACTCACAAGATATTAGTAGCTTTGGTTATTGTCTTATTTCGCTTTATAACATAAGGCATTGCTTTTTTGACACGGTTGTATTTGTTTGCATTATCACTTCTGCATTTGTAAGGCAATCATGAATCAATTTTGAGAAAAAAAGAAATAGGATGTAATGATTTGCTCATAAGGTAACCTCTAGAATGTTAAGAAAATTAATAAAGTTGGATGGGAGGATGGATGTGTATGCATGTGAAAGAAAATGTTGTCTTATGTAGAATTATGTGAGAAGGAAATGGCATGTTGTATCTGGAGAAAAACTAGACAAAAGCAGAGAAAGTGTGCTTGGGTAATAGAGAGATAACTCTGGACAGTCTTATAGCTGTCTATAATAAGACAGGAAAAGAAAAGTATTTGATCAAACATTACATATGTAGGGATGCAATTGTTGCTAACTGTATCTGTATTATCTAGGAAGCCCTTTCTTTTTAATCATCTTTATGATTGCACCCTGCATAACCTGATTGGCTGATAAGGTTTTTTTGTTTAGCAGAAAAATAATTATGGGATTTAATTATCTTTACATTTTCTGTAGCTCTTCTTGTGTATGTTATCGTAGATATAATTAAAAGTGCCAAAAGCTCAGCTTTCTGTATGATCCCCAAACTCTTAACAACATAACATGAAGTCATTAGGATTGTGCAGCTATTTTAGATGTGCTGAGTGAAGCACTGAAAAAGAATCTCATTTCATTTTCAGTCGAATAATCTAATGTTTAAAAATTAATGCCTTCAAACTTCACTATTAATATAGTTTTATCAGTGTGCAATGTAGCTGAGAATGCTATCAGCTTTTATTTGAAGAGACAGGGCAAGGGCATGCCACAAGAGTGTCAACAGCAGTGCAGGTTTTGCAGCCAACCGACTAGGTTCTGATGGGGCTTCTCCCACTTAACCCTTAATCTTCATGTGCTGCATATTTCTTATCTGAAAAATGAGGTTGCTGTGACTACCACATGAGTTAATTCATGTACAGAATAGGCGTAACTTCCTGGTACATACTGAGCACTCAATAAATACTAGCTAATACAACTCCTATTAAACATTTTGATGGGCAGTTCCTCTACATGCCAGAAATTAGATTTCAGTCTTAAGAATATTGGTTAAACTATGCCAAGTATATATTGATTTTTTTAATATATTTTAGAAGGCAACTAGAGTATTGTAGCATCTCAAGGTCATTTTCACTGACCAACAGAGGTCAATACTTATCATGGCTTTGAATAATGCCAATCGTGGTATTGTGATACATAAGAAGGTGATATTTGAAGTGTTTCATTTTAATTTGCAAAATGTATGCTAAGAGGTGTTCTATATAACACTTACACCCATGTTCTCTGGGAAGCTTGCATCATGCCCAGGCAACACAAATTAAGGACTTCTTCTATTTGCCTCTTTGCTCACTAGCCACTCCAGATCTGTACAGACAAATATAAACTGGATACTTCCCTTTGTTATGCACACCTCGAGCACAAGATATATAAAACATATGCCTCCCACTCTAGCTTCCTCAATCTCCATGGTCCCTCATGAATTTATTCCCTAGAGAATAGGGATATTTGTTTCACAGTACTATCATATGAGATGGGACGCTGCCCTTAGGTCTTCAAGCCCCACATTCATTGAATCATCTAACCTTGCATTTACCCATGTCTCTTTGATCGCATATCAATATTATCTACTTTATAACTCTAAAAATGACTTCTAAAAATCTTTAAGAGAATGAGCATTTGCCACATCAGTTATGAAGCAAAAATAGATGCCCATAGCCCATATCACATGTGTGGCTGGAGTCCCAGATACTCTCCTTTTGCTACAACTTCTTTCTAATGTATACCCTGGGAAAGCAGCAGGTGATGGCTCAAGTAGTTGAGACTGACCCATATGTCCTTTGTGGGCAGGGCCAATGTGTGGACTGATTCAAAAGTCTTACTCTTTTTTTAAATATTTTTATTTATATAAGGTTAACAAACTTCATGTATTTCATGTATACAGATTTAGGAGCATAGTGATACTTCCTACTCTACTCTCTCTCCTTCCATGCTCACTCCATCCCTCCTCCTGACTTTCTTATTCTTTCTTCTAATTTTTACAATAACATACTTTATTTATTTATTTATTTTTATTTATTTATTTTTTTTATGGCCAAGTGCTTGGACTCCTGCACCTATGTGGGAGACCCCGAAGAAACTCCTGGCTCCTGGCTTTGGATCACCTCAGCTCTGGCTCTTGTGGCCATTATTTTACAAGCATAAGCTTAACCCTTCACTAAGTAAAGCATTCAACACATAGTAAGAAAAAAACTCAGTGTTCCTCAATAATAGATAAAAGGGCTATAAATAATAATCAAATCTCAAAATATAAAGTTCACTCATATACATTACTTTTTTTGTACTCTGTTAACCACGGATCAGGGAAAACATATTTGCCTTTTGGGGACTGGCTTATTTCACTAAGTATAACGGCTTCCAGTTCCATCTATTTTATTGCAAAAGACAGAATTTCATTCTTTTTTATGACTGATTAGTGTTCCATAGTGTTTATATACCATGTTTTCTTTATCTAGTCATCAGTTGATGGACTTCTAGGTTGATTCGATGTCTTAGCTATTGTGACTTGAGCTGCTATAAATATGGAAGTACAGGTAACTCTTTCACATGCTGATTTCATTTTGTTTCAATAAATTCCCAGGAGTGGGATGGCTGGGTCATATGATAGATATATTTCAGATTTCTGAGGTATCTCCACACTCTTTCTTAACTTGTCTGGCACACTAGAGGTTGGCAGCTGGATTTCTCTGCTCAGAAACTGTGTTACTTACATATGAGGAAAATAATAATAAATGTAAGGAAAAATAAGAGGATATTTGAACACAGAAATGTGGAACAAAACCCCCTGGGTGTACCCTGGAATATGGCATCTGGGTTCTTTTGATTTTCAGGATATTGTAGGTTGTCAGAATATTGTCAGAGACCACACACATAGAAGTATAGACTGGAAAACTCTTAGCATTCTCTTAAATAGAGGTAAAGGAATCATTTATTTCTTAACAAAAGAACACTGGGTAATTTTTAAAAGGCAAATATGATCAGAAATTCAGGTCATTTTCTCCAATACAGATTTTTCCAAGTGAAAGAAAAAACAGGCTACTATTTTGTTCTCAGTTGGTTCAGAACCCACAGAGAGGAAGGGGACCTATTCTGAGGGGTCTTCAGCTGCTTTACTGGTCATATTAAACAAGTTTGGACATTTACCTTTCGCAGATGGGCAGCAATAAACAGTGGAGTTCTATAGAAAATAGTGTCTTAAAATTTACAATAAAAATTCAACAGGTAATAGTTATTGACACATCTCTTCCCTGGGAAAACCCCATAAACTTTAAAAGAACTACATAGAATTGCCTGAACTTCATATGGATCACCAGAGGGCAAACGGAGCTATAAAGACAGGTAAAATTAGACTTTGAATTTACCTACAGTAAAAGTGTTTCAAAGCACACTTGGGAAGTTGGGTATACTGCATTATAGAACAATTTTGCTAGAAGGAACAGGATTGGACCAGTTAATTTCTCTGATGGGATTCTGAAATCCTTTTACTATGGCCTACACAAGGATTCATTGTAAAGGGACTTTAAAGATGTAAAGATAACATGATTATTAGTTCATCCCATGGAAACAAATAAAATGAGAACCTAACCAATAGGCATCTTGATTTTGGGTGAGAGGCACTGCATTGCCTGTTAATAAATATTATTAATGGAATATACATTTGAAAGGACATTTTCTCTGTCAAAGAAACTTACAAATCTTATAGTCAGCTAGAAATAAAAGATGTAATCATGCATTTTAAAGATGATAATTGAAAAGCAAAATATGCAACCTTCCTTTAGAGAAGTAAAAGGATTACACTGTTTAATCTTCTATGAGTTCAATATATGTAGTTCAATCCACAGGGACTCCTGTGGGGATTTAATTAACGATATTTTGTGGCTCCAATTAGAATGAGATTCTTAACCTTTCTAATGTGCTGACCTACCTTTACAGGGAAGAAAAATTATACTACAGGCATACGAAGTAATTAAATTTACATTAATGCTACCAAGAAATGTGAGCAACTTTTTCTTACTGGGAAATACTCTAAAAGGTCAGTAGGTCTGACAAACGTCTTATCCTTAAACATAGTAAATAATTTCTCGACACGACAAACATAGTCAAAATGTCTTTTCATAGTGACGCCAATATCCAAATAATAACCTGCAGGGTGTGAAACATTACTGTGCTGCAAGTCAAGCGAGAACTAGACGGTTATCATAAACTGCAATAGAGAAGTTTCAGCTATGGTTCCCATTTAACTCAGGCCTACCAAAGGGCTAAGAGGTTCTGCTGATCAAAATAATGAACTGAACTACTAGTCAGTGAGTATGAATTACCTAATCTCTATATAGTGTTCAGGCTTAGAAGCAAGTGTTTTTATCAAATGAACCCAGCAAGACACAAAAGGACAAATACCATATGAGTTCACTTATATGAAGTACATAGACCATTTAAGTTCATAGAGACAGAAATGACACTAATAGTGGTTACCAGAGGCTAGGGGAGGTAGAAATGGGCAGTTGTTTAATGGATATTATTTTAGATTGGGGTGATGAAAAATTCTGGAATGAATAATAGTAATAGTTTTACAACAATATGAATGTACCTAATGCTATTGAACTATATACTAGAAAATAGCTAAAATGGTAAATCTTGTTATATATAGATCTAGATCTAGATATAGATAGACTGATCTATTGAGCCAAATACCCTGAGCTTTAGTGTTAGAAAACAGTTAAGAACCAATGGGATCAAAGCAGGATACATGCTACTGAATAACCAATTTATGCAGCTCTTTCTTTGCACTTACTGAACTGACCAAAACCCAGTGCCACATGGTTAGTTTCTTAAGACATTGCAATTAGCTTATAGTTGTCAAATATTTTCAGAACATGCCTTTTGTAACTATTTTGTATTAATTATTGTGATCCATTGTATACCTACAGTTGTTTCTTATTACAATTATTATTATAATTCTACATCAATTCTACAATAATTATTATTCTGGAAATCCTAAAATATTAATGTGTCAAACATAAATTTTCTCAAACCCAATGTATGGCTCTGTTCATAACACATTAAAGCTATCTATGAAAATTAAAACTGATTGTCTTTGCTCATTAGGTAAATTTAAGAAAGAAATGTATCACTTGACTAATCCTCTGCCTGCGGCGCCGGCACCCCGGGTTCTAGTCCCCGTCAGGGCACCGAATTCTGTCCCGGTTGGTCCTCTTCCAGTCCAGCTCGCTGCAGTGGCCTGGGAAGACAGTGGAGGATGGCCCAAATAGTTGGGCCCTGCACCCGCGTGGGAGACCAGGTGGAAGCACCTGGCTCCTGGCTTCAGATCGGCGCAGCGCGCTGGCTAGGGGGTGAACCAACAGAAGGAAGACCTTTCTCTCTCTCACTGTCTGACTCTGCCTGTCAGAAAATTAAAAAATAATAATAAAATAAAAAAAATTAGTTTTACATAAGGTAATTGGGTTTTGTTTGTTGTAAACTCTGAGAATTTTGCAATCATGTCATCTGTGAATAAAGACGGTTTTGTTCTTCCTTTCAAAAAAAAAAAAAAGAAATGTATCAAAAGGAAAAATAAGAGGATATTTGAACATGGAGAAATGTGGAACAAAATACTCTGGGTGTACCCTGGAATATGGCATCTGGGTTCTTTTGATGTTCCAGGATATTGTGGGTTGTCAGAATATTGTCAGAGACCACACACATAGAAGTATAGACTGGAAAACTCTTAGCATTCTCTTAAATAGAGGTAAAGGAATCATTTATTTCTTAACAAAAGAACACTGGGTAATTTTTTAAAAAAATTTTCACCTGTAAAAGGAAAGAAAATATGAATTTTTAAATGAGTAAAATATTACAGCTGTTTAATATGTTATTTGAAATTATAAATATGATTTTCAGATTTTGCTAAGCATTGAGAAACAGGTAATATCCTCTTTCCTAAGAAACAAATTTCAAAATTATAATAAATAATGTTAAAACTATATTAAATATATGTTAATATTAAACAGGATATGGCTGTGAAATTGACATTAAATAGGAACTCCAGCTGTATGTCATGTGTGAAAAGTCCAAAAATATCTTTTCATCGAGGTTTCCTCCAATATATTCAATTCATGATCTTGAGAATTCTGGCAGAGCTTTGTCAGAACAAACTGGGACTCATGATTAACCCTTTAACAATGCATGTTATGGATTAATACATAATGATTTAACTGTTTTTTCTTATATTTGCTATGTTTTCCCATGGATCAGGGATTTTTTTATATATTTTCATTTATATATGGGGGTTCTACAAAAAGTTCATGAAAATGCATATTGTGAAAAAGCTATGCATAGATTTCCTTGGCTGTGGGTGTGGGTTTGTGTGAAGAAACAAACTTGCACCTTTGTTCTGCTTCATCAGCATTCCATCCTCTCTCATTACCTAACCAGGTGTGCAACAACCCACTATGTATTTTCCTATTTTTCCTTAAACTTTCATAATCTTATAGAGATATAGGGATAAAAAAGAATTATTTTATCATATTGTGTGAATATTTGTTCTAAAAAAACTTAGATGAAAGCATATATACATTTTTCCCTGCCATAAGTCTCTTCAAACCATGTTGTAAGATGCTAATTCATTCTTCCTAAAGCCTGTCTAAAACTGTAGTGTGAACATGCCAGAATTATTAAAATAGTTCCTTATTAGGGGCATTTCCTTTTATTGGCCATTTAAAAAGTGCTAAAATAAGTAGCCTTGTAATATCTTTACTAATTGCTACTTTTATTTCTATGGGATTAATTCCCAACAGTGGATTTGATCAGTCAAAGGGTTTATGTAGCTATTATTTTAGTAAGTGCTTGTTAGATTGCCTTCCAAAGAGACTTAACACTTCACATATCTTTCAGCAAATACCTAAGAATCCAATTAGACTCAGTTATGTTATGGCAATTAACAATCCTCAAATTTCAGTGGGTAACACAATGAATACATATTTTTTTTTTTTCTCATGTAGGTTCATAGGTGAATTCAGGCAACTCTCCATGCTACTTGTCCTGACGTGGTAAATCAGATTTTTTTAAATTTTGGGTTACCATCTCAAAATCATCTGGAAGCTTCCACTATGGAAACTTCCATCCATAACCAAGGTGGTAAGTTGAAAGGAGATTGGCCAATGATAATGACAAGTGCTTGGACAAATAATTTATACACATTCATATTGCCCATTCATGGTCTTTAACCAGTGACATTACCACATCTAACTACAAAGGATGATGGAATAAAATCCTATGTGTGCTGCAAGAGAACAGATGAGATATGAACATATACTATTATAGCATTTTACTTCAAGTTTTTCTATTTAGTGTTTTTTTTTTTTATTTTTGCATACCTGAGTGTTTTAAATGTTGACTTCAATAAACAACTTGCTTTCTCTGAACCAATGTGACTTTGAATGTTTTTTGATAGGCTAATTGGTATCTTCAACTTACTGTTATGTAATTGTCTAGTCATTTCTTTTGCTGATGTTCTCCTTACCTCAGCTTCTGATTTTATTTTTCAAATTCTTGTCATTAAACCTATAGTTAGTCAAGCAGATTTCTTAAGTGTCTCTAAACTAGTGCTGTAACATTTGCATAGTTGTGTTTATGTTGTAAACTTTCATAGACTTTCTCCCCTTCGCTCTCTTCCACATTTACTTCAGTCTTTTTGCAATTTAACTTCCAACAAAAGGCCTACATTTTCTCTCAAACATCTCTACACTCACCAGTCTTTCTTCCCACTAATTTTCTCAACTGTTCGTTTGGTGCTTAGGCTATGTAACCTTCTCTTGCTGTTTATCATTTCATAAATAGTCTGTTTGTTTTCCTTGAGAACTGGATATTTCCTGTTTCTCCTGGTCTAACTTCCCAAATTAGAACTTCTTTATTTGATGATAATTTTGCTCTGTTTATTGAAGGAATAAAGAGTCAAAATATAGACCAAAACTATACACTCTAAGCTACTGAGCCAATATGGGATCTTTGAAATTTCATGAATCATTTATATCATGTATTTATTATTTTGAGTTATTCCTCATACTGTCTACAGTATGAAGATCAGTAAAGTTTTCAAAGGAATAACAAATTGATCAACTAATTCTCTAGAAGTATCTCTAGAAGAATACTTCAAGAAATTCAAGGAAAAAATGGAATTAAAAGTATATTTTGGTGCAAAAAATTGAAATTCATGCAGTTCTTTTCACAATATGCATTTTCTACATATTATTAAAAATTTGCACAAAATATATTTTGTACCAAAATAAGCTCATAGTTTTAGTTCCAATTTCCATAAATTTTTTGAAGTAGCTTCATACTGTCTAGCACTAGCCATCTAGTATTCAAGAGAACTACACTACATGGGCAACATGTGTATTCTTGAAGCTGAAGTGGGCCATTCACATTCACATTCTCAGACGGCTTGGGTACCTTCCTATTAATATGGAATATATTGCAAGAAGCCTATGTGGATTGAAATGTCAATGTATCACCCAAGGTATTTCACATTCTCAAAGGAACAACTCTCCTATTAAAAAGTCATAGAGCAACAGAGAGTGTATTTCCATACACTCTTAAAATTAATTTACTATAAAGTTCCCAGAGGGAATTTTAAGAACCCCACTTCATAGATTTGAATGATGAGAAACATAAGCTATGAAGTCGCTTCCCTGGGTTTTAAACACAATAAATTTCATTCAGGACAACTAAGACAGCTCATTTTATGTGTTTGCAACACTTCATTTGTTAAGAGAGAAAGTATTGAACAATAATGAAAATCTTTGTTAGTCCAAGTCCTTTTAACAACTTGATTAGTTTTCCTTCCTATACAATAGTTTTTCTTCTTCTAGATTAACAGCTTCTCCTCCCTCCTAAATATTCTAAGTGTAGGGGAAATGTAGTGAGTGCATATCTGAAATGAAACCAAGGCTATAATATGGATGACTTGGTGGTTTTTACTGTCTCAAATTTCATTTTGGGTTTTTCTATTTATGTTCCAGTAGACTTCTAGTTGTTGCCAGATCCATATATCTAAATAAGATCAAAGTCGGCAAACTCAAAAGGCTTCCATAGCCTTGGCAACTCATGACTAGAGCCTAGGGAGATTACTGATGCCATAAACAAGAGTGTCAAATTGTGAAGTCAACAACAGGAGTCACTGTGTACTTACTCCTCATGTGGGATCTCTGTCCTTAATGTCTTGTTCAATGTGAATTAATGCTGTAACTAGTACTCAAACAGTATTTTACACTTTATGCTCTGTGTGGGTGCAAACTGATGAAATCTTTACTTAATATATACTGAATTGATCTTCTGTATAAAGATAATTGAAAATGAATCTTGATGTGAATGGAATGGGAGAGGGAGCGGGAGATGGGAGGGGTGCGGGTGGGAGGGAAGTTATGGGGGGGAAAAGCCATTGTAATCCATAAACTGTACTTTGGAAATTTATATTTACTAAATAAAAGTTAAAAAAAAAAAGAAATCAGAATTTTAGCCTGAAATCCAGCTATAGGCATTAATCCCTGATAGTAAACTGGATTTTCACTAAAATGTCAGAATATTTTATTTATTTCAGAGGCAGAGACAGATTTAGAGACAGAATTCCCATCCACTGATCTGCTCCTTATATGCCCACAATAGCCAGAACTATACAGGTTAAAGGCAGGAGTTCAGAACTCTGGCAGGTATTCTGCATGAGTGGCAGGAACCCTATTACTTGACCCATAACCACCTCCTCCCAGAGTATGCATTCACAGGAATAAGAATCTGGAACTAGATCTAAAACCAAGGTGCTCCACTTAGACAGCAGGCCAAATTCCTGCCCCAGAATATTTTTCATTTTCAAATATGAAAACAAAATAGAATTAATGAATGGCTCTCAGATATCTAAGAAATAATCTACTTTATCCTCTATTTCTGTGGTTTTGTGAGCCATACATGCAGGCAATTTCTATTCCCGGTTCTTTTAAAGGAGGATATGGCATTTTGGCATGTGAAAGATTAGAACCAGTGTATTGTCCCAGGGGCAATAACATATCTGAGTCAGAGCTACAGTTACATGCTTCTGTTCTTGCTGAATTTTGAATATTATAGAGTAAAAAAATGACTTGATATTTCTCCTGAGTTTAACTTCTAATTTTTTACATTCTTGATGTTATAATACATTCTTAATGAGACTAAATTTATAACATACAAAATAAATTGATTGTGTTAAATATGCTAAGATTAATTAAACAAAATAAGAACTTTTTCAGATTTTAGGCTGATTATATATGGATAGCTGATGGTGAAAGCTTCCAGTAAACCTTCACAATTGCTTTAAATCTGATTCATGGATTGCATAATTATTTACTCATTGAAATTAATCTATTCAGCTGTATAGACAGCTCACTCAGAACAGTCAACATTTTTAGTGCAAGGATATTTTGCATAGAAATGGCAGAAAAGATCAATCAAAATGAGTTTCTCCAAGTTACTTTTTACTGTACAGCATCACCATGAATTCTGCATTTTGCTCAGTAGTTCCTTAAACATTCTATGGATCAGTTATCCAAGAACCAGCTCCAAACTACAGATTCATAAACTCCTCATTACACCTGTTAACTCAGAGTATCTATAGTCAAGCAGTTCATATTTAAAGATTGACCAGGAGAATGTGATGTACAGCTGGATTTAATAAGCACAAAACAAGACCTTAAATAATAATATGCTAAAGAGTCAGTAAAATTTGATAAGTTAGCTATTGCATTAAAATCTATTTTCAAAGCATAATTTTCCACAGTTGTTTTGTTTTCCAACAAATGCAGAGCCAATTCACTTGGAAATTTTCAGCTTTCCACTTCATTTTGCTGCCCAAGGCTCATAGTAAAAAATCTATGTTCTAATTCTACTGGGGTATGCTCCATGGAGCTGGGAGTGTTGCCAGACAATAAGAGGAAAAGGAATAAGTTGGGAAAAAAACAATAAAGTGAAAGATCTTTAGAATGATTGGGTAAATGCATATTTCTAAATGTTTTCTCCTGATTTTCTCATTGAAGTTTAGACACATACATAGGCTATGCAATTCTTAATTGTTGCAGAGGAGCTAAAGATCCTTAAAGAATCGGATTTCCTACAGGTAGCAAGGATGTAGAGAGAATATGCTTCAATAGCTATAAAATACACTGGGTTCGTGCCCAGGGAATGGCCCAGATGCTAGACTGTGCTGTGTGCACTCTGTACATTGAATGGCTCAGCAGAGATTCTGAGAAACAGCTCGTATGGAAGCCAAGAAAAAATTGTCATTAGGTTCCACACAAGGCCTGAAGCTCCAATGCATAAAACAAGGCATAGTAACAAAAATTTGAATCCAGTGGTTTGGACTACAATTTCTTCTCTGTAAACAACCTCCTCAAAGTGCTCTGTGCATTCTGCATTCTTCCCAAGTTTCTATTATTATTAATTTGACAAGATATTTTTTTACTTAAATATCAGTAACTTTTCTAAAAATATTATTTATTTACTTATTTATTTAAAAGAGAGAGAGAGAAAGAGAAAGCAACCTTCCATGTGCTGGTTTACTCCCCAGATGGTCAAAGCAGCCTAGGCTGGACCAGGCTGAAGCCAGAATCTTTGAGTTTCTTCCTGGTCTCCCACATGGGGGCAGGGGCCCAAACAGTTGGGCCATCCTCCACTGCTTTCCCAGGCACATTAGCAGGGAGCTGGATTAGAAGTGGAGCAGCCAGGACTGAACTGGCACCTACATGTGATATCAGGATTGCAGGTAGTAGCTTACCCACTACAACACAAACCTGACCCCACATTAGTAACTTTAATAAAAGCTAGAGGCTATAAGAGAAAAACAGAAAGCCACTTGATTTTTAAACTGAAAAAATTAGAGTATTTAAAATATTTCAAAACCTAAGATGCTACATTCTTCTCAGATTTAGAAAACAAATGATGCTAAAACTCAATGAAAACACAAGAGGCAATCTTATATAACAAAAGCACAGCCAGAGTATCACAATACCAGATTTCAAGACATACTACAGGGCACTTACAATCCAAGTAGCCTGGTGGGGCTAGTGCTGTGGAGCAGTGGGTTAAGTCGCAAGCTGCAGTGCCAGCATCCTATATGGTGCCAGTTCAAGTCCCGGCTGCTCCACTTCTGATCCAGCTCTCTGCTAAGGGCTGGGAAAGCAGTAGAAGATGGCCCAAGTGCTCGGGCCCCTGCACCCGCATAGGAGACCAGGAAGAAGCACCTGACTCCTGCTTTGGATCGGCACAACTCCGGCTGTTGCGGGCATTTGGAAAGTGAACCAATGGAAGGAAGATCTTTCTCTCTGTCTCTTCCTCTCACTGTCTGAAACTCTACCTCTCAAATAAATAAATAACATCTTTAAAAAAATCAAAAAAGAAATTTTTAACAAATACTATTTGCAATAGCATAAAAATAATAAAATATTTTGGAGTAAACTTAACCAATGAGGTAAAAGTTCTGAATGAGTATGTATAGACTCTAAAATTTTTTGTTCCAAAGTAAATGTATTTTAATTCCATTTTCCACAAACTTTTTGAAGTATCCTCATGCACCACAACCACGAAACCCCACAAAACCATATTAAATAAGACACAAGTAAATTAGAAGATAGCCCATGCTTATAGATTAAGCTCAGCATTGTTAAAAATGTTCATACTAATGAAAGTATTCTTAAGATTAAATGTGGGCCGGCGCCACGCCTCACTAGGCTAATCTTCCGCCTGTGGTGCCGGCACACCGGGTTCTAGTCCTGGTAGGGGCGCCGGATTCTGTCTCGGCTGCTCCTCTTCCAGTCCAGCTCCCTGCTGTGGCCCAGGAAGGCAGTGGAGGATGGCCCCGGTCTTGGGCCCTGCACCCGCATGGGAGACCAGGAGGAAGCACCTGGCTCCTGGCTTCAGATCAGCGCAGCATGCTGGCTGTATTGGCCATTTAGAGGGTGCACCAACGGAAAGAAGACCTTTCTCTCTGTCTCTCTCACTGTCTAACTCTGCCTTTCAAAAAAAAAAAAAAAAAAAGATTAAATGTGATCCTTAACAAAATCCTAATGACAATTTTGAAAGAAACAGGAAAAATACATAATCCTAAAATTCATATACAACTACAAAGATTCCAAATAACCAAAACAATTTCATGAAGAACAAAGTGGGGTTCCTGATTTCAAAACATCTTACAAAGCTACAGTATTCAAAATAGTATGGTACTGACCCAGAAACAGACAGATGTAGCAACAGAACAAAATAAACTCATACCTATAATAAACTCACATAAATGACTTTATACATTTTCAATATAGTACATAAGAACTAGTCCCAGCAATCAAGCAACAAAAATAAATATATATGCATGTATAAACTAATTCAAATAATCTTCAACAAGGGTACTAAGGCAACAAAATAATTACAGAAAATTTTCTTCAAAAAATGTTGTTGGGAAAACTGGGTACTCACATACAAAAGAACTAAACTGAATCCTAAAAAAAATGTAATATATATATGTGAAACTGACATTTTGAGATGTGATTATTGCATAGCCCAAGCCAGGGCAACCAGAGACTTTGCTAGGAAATTTTACAGTCTTTTCATCCCCTGGGATATATGACATGTTTTGACTTAAACCTGGCTGTACTTGAGGGTATATCCCAAACTGATAAAGGAAGCTTATTTAGAGTGAGATAGAATGAGACCAAGTCCAGAGCGAAATGTAGAGGACAGAGACAGAGCACCTTGTTTCATCCTTTAGGACAAGTATTCTGTGAGGTAGCTCTCTTCTGTCCATCACACGAACAAATACATTCCATTATTTTGCTTAAGCTGATTTGAGCTGGGCTTCTATCACTTGCAACTGAGAGGGTCTTCTTGATATACCAAAGAACATATTAGAAATATGTATAAGAAATGTTCATGACAGAGGTATCTTCATATATAAGGGCAAACGTATCAGAAAACCTAAGTGTCTACTAAAAAGATTAGGTAAGTTATAGTTTATTCATTGATGGAATAGTATATGATTAAAATTGTATTTTTAAAATAATCAGATACAGAACTTCTTGGTATATTTTGAAGTAAAAAAGTAAAGCATAAATAAAAAATGGTAAATATATTATGATTTTAACTTAAATGAATACAAACATATATAGAAATGGAGTACTCCTTTTATTTTAGTTTTTATGATTTTCCATCTTCTCATAATTTTTAAATGTTAGTATTTTCACCAAATTTTAAATAAGTTTTTTTTCAAAGTGACTAAGACAAACAAAAAATGTAAATACAAGATCTGAAACTATAAATCTTCAAAAGAAAACAGAGAGAAGCTTATGACATTCATCTTTTCAATGATTTCTTGGCTATTACATCTACAGCAACTGAAGCAAAAATAGACAATGGGTCTGTATCACACTAAAAATCTTCTACACAGCAAAGGAAGCCATTAGTAGAGTTCAAAGGCAAACTACAAATGAGGGAAGGGATTAATATACAAGATACATAACAAACACATATTTC
The DNA here is from genome assembly GCF_051225735.1 of Oryctolagus cuniculus. Taxonomy (NCBI): domain Eukaryota; kingdom Metazoa; phylum Chordata; class Mammalia; order Lagomorpha; family Leporidae; genus Oryctolagus; species Oryctolagus cuniculus. The sequence continues at coordinate 189,406,044 of NC_142867.1, forward strand.
AAAATTATAAAAATAAATAAATAAGCAAAAGAATAAATAACCCATTTAAAAAAGTACAGAAGCCTGTATAGACATTTTTTTCTAAAGAAGACATACTAATAGCCAATGTCACTAATTATCAGAGACTTCAAATCAAAATCACAGTAAGGTATCACCTCACAACAGTTAAGATATCCATTATACAAAAAAAAAATTTTTTAAGTATATAGAAAAGAACAAGTTTTGGCAAGGATGTAAGAAATTAAAACCTTTGTGTACTGCTAGCAAGAAGATAAAATGGCATTATAATATTTCTATGAAAAATAGCATAGTTTCCTTAAAAAATTAAAAGCTGGAACTACTGGGGCCGGCGCTGTGGTGTGGGTAAAGCTGCCATCTGCAGTGCCTGCATCCCATATGAGCTCCAGTTTGAGTCCCAGCTGTTCCACTTCCAATCCAGCTCTCTGCTAATGTGCCTGAGAAAGCAGTGGAAGATGGCCAAACTCCTTGGGACCCTGTACCCACTTGGGAGATCTGCAAGAAGTTCCTAGATTCTAGCTTTGGATGGGTCTAGCTCCAGCCATTGTAGCCATTTGGAGAGTAAACCAGAGGATGGAAGATACCTCTCTCTCTCTCTCTCTCTCTCTCCCTCTCTCATAACTCTGCCTTTCAAATAAATAAATAAATCTTTAAAGGATAAAATATAAAACAAGCATATCACTCGGCCATCTTACTTCTGGATTTTTATCCCAAATTAAAAATCCCTTGGAGATTCGCACTTCTTTATCCATTTCCCCATTACCAATAATAGTCAGGAGATGGAAAAACTTTTTTATGTCTTTCAAGAGATGAATGCTTTAGAAAACTACCAAACATGCAATGGAACATTATTCAGCCCTAAAAACAAAGCATTTTCATATCCTATAACACAGATGAATTTTGAGGACATTATGCTAAGTGAAAGAAGTCAGTCATCCGTGGAAAAACTCAGAAACAAAAAATAGAATGGTGTTTACCAGGGTCCAAGCAGAGTAAATGGGGAGTTGCTGTTCCATGGGTATAGAGTTTCACTCAAACACAATGAAGAGCTCTACAGATGTACTGTACAACATTGTGCTTAGAATTTAAAATCTGGGTACTGTACTGTGCACTTAAAATGATTAGAAGTGTAGATTTCATATCATGTGACTTCTTACCACAATCTTAATAAATACAAGCTCTACTCTGATGCACTGAGTAGCGAGGCACTCTTAGAATCATCTCTTTCATTGGTCTTTACAAGGTCTTGTTCATGCAACATGTGCTGAAGACACTTTCACTGAAGTAACAGCAGCCCAGTGGACGAGTGCTCTTAGAAACATCTTTTATATGTGTTAACATTTTAAAAAATAAATGAACTAATGATTTACCTTGATAAATTAAAAAGAACAACAATGTGAAAACTAAAGAAGCCAGAAGCAAGGATATAAGCACGCTGTTCCAGGGAGTCTGGGTTCCCTTTTACAAACCTAAAGGATCCAGTGACGAGTTAAAGCCATACAGTGACAAAAAGAAAAAAGTGTTTTTATATGACGAGTCTGAAAACAGTGTACAACATAGCAGGATAGCAGAGAAGAACACGAATTAGCAGATGCTAGCACTGCCAGTCTGATCGGCAAATACTCAGACATGTAGCAAAATGGACTACAGCAATGCTGGTAAGAATGGAAAGATAAATACACGTGAGGGATGCATTCAAAGAAGCATCAACAAACAACAGCTAAATGGATTAGAGAGCGAAAAAAATTAAGGGCGACTTTGAAATGCCGCCAAAGTGAAAGGGTGGCAAGATCACTGAAAGAAGTGAGTGTGACGAGAAGTAATTTATTTTGACAAAAATAATAACTAAATTCATGAACATTGCTCAGGATGCCTGGGAAAGGAGACTTCGAGCACTGATCCACATTCCTTTCCCTGCCAAACCAGCAGCCAGTCTAAGTAGATCGCAGGTTTGCTACTGGAATGCAGTGACAAGTTATTTCTCTTAATTACACCTATCTATTGCCTCCCTCTAAGCCACACTCATACAAAAATCACAGGGCCACCCATACTCTAATTTCAAATGATGGAAGAACACATGATAGAAACGCCCCAAAGATGGCTAAGATGCCAAGGAATCTCCAAGGACTGGAGGCAGAGAGAACATTACTACTGAGATGCAAACTCAGTGTCAGTCAGGCAAGTGTGTGACCCTTCTTGGGCGTCATCGTCCTTACCTGTTCGTATTATGTTCCTTTTCCTGCTGCACTAGAGAGCCTGCAATCTGGGAAGTTTGGGATCATTTCACATGTAGAGCAACTGATACTTAGGAGATGCCATGGGTGTTGATATAAAACTTCTTTTAATATTCATGCAATGAGTTCCCTGATGGGTGAAACGGCCTTAAGAATAATTATAACCTTTCACAATTTTACCACCTTTTGTGATGGCAATTATTTATTCAGCATTTATACTTATCACTTTACATAAAGTGCTTAATCCTCGGAGCATTAATGCAAAATGATTATTATTACTCTCATTTACCAATAAGGAAATTGAATCTCGGGTTAAATATCTTGCCAGAAACCACTCAACTGACAAGAAACCAAGTCAGAATATCCAACTCTGGTGACTATAAGACTGTGGCTATTATCTTCTAACTAAATTGTGAATTATTTACCACATTCAGATCTTAGATGGAAAACAGAGAATTGACAATGATACATCATAGCCATTCAAAATACTGAGTCCTAAAAACCAAGGTACTTTTCCATTTACTTAATCTTGATCCTTTAAGCATTACTTTTTAGACTTTAGCCACTTATAAGGGAAATCATTTTAAATGCACACCATTTCAGCAATTTCCTCAATAGAGTACATAATACAAAATTTCTGGTGATTCCATCTCATCGTTGTTAATATATATGTTACTAAATTGCCTAGGAGTTTTGTAATATATGTCTTCTAATATCCATTGTATTTTCTGGACCTCCATTAAGTAAATTGGTCTTCCTCTGTTGATAGCTGTCATTTTTTTTTCCTCTCTTCCCGGTTTGTTCTATTGTTTCTAATCTGCTGGTTTATTGTGACACAACATCGTGAGTGCTTTAGGGTGTTTTTAATTTCCCATGAAATAAACCATTTGGACTTTGTTGCACATCACTGATGCTCAAAGAACCTTTTAACTGTGTCTGAGCTCACAGTTCAACACTGCAGGTAATTTTTAATTTGAAGTAAACATTGCCACACAAGAGAGAAAAATAGAGAATGAGTAAGGGTAAATCATATAAAACTAGGGACAAATAGGCTTTGGGGTTTTGTTGTGTTAACATGCATTCTAAATATTGGTATTCATGAAATTGTAATAATCTGTGGTTTTGTCTGGCTGAAGTCAATATCCAACAGAGTCAAATCTAATGTTAGCTCATATATCAGGAGTCTCCTGGATATGCATTTTAAGAGAAAGGGGGGTTAAACAATTGGTAAAATATAACAAGTAACATATATGGAAAGAGGAAGACCTATTTGTAAATTGAAAGAGATACATCTTGGGCCCGGCACTGTGGCACAGCAGGTTAAAGCCCTGGCCTGAAGCACCGGCATCCCATATGGGCGCCGGTTCTAGTCCCGGTTGCTCCTCTTCTGATCAGCTCTCTGCTATGGCCTGGGAAAGCAGTGGAAAATGGCCCAAATCCTTGGGCCCCTGCACCCGCATGGGAGATCTGGGGGAAGCGCTTGGCTCTTGGCTTCAGATCAGCGCAGCTCTGGCCATCGCGGCCAACTGGGGAGTGAACCAGCGGATGGAAGACCTTTCTCTCTCTGTCTCTACCTCTCTCTGTAACTCTGTCTTTCAAATAAATAAAATAAATATTTTTCTAAAAAAGAAAGATATACATCCAATATAGCCATGTTTTTTAAAGATTTATTTTATTTGAAAGTCAGAATCACAGAGAGACAGAGAGGTCTTCCATCCATTGTTTCATGTCCCAGATGGCCACCGTGGCTGGAGCTGGGCCCTTCTGAAACCAGGAGCCAGGAGCTTCCACCCGGTCTCCCACATGGGTGTAAGGACCTAAGGACTTGTGCTTTCCCAGGCACATTATTGGGGAGCTGGATCAGAAGTGGAGCATCCAGGACTTGAACCAGTGTGCATATGGGATTCCAGTATCAGAGGCAGCAGCTTTAACCTCTACGCCACAATGCCAGCCCCCAATATAGGTATGCTATTAAAAATATACTCCAGAAAATAAAGATCAGTGAGTTTATTGACTAGTTTAAATCCACAGGATAAAATACAAAGGTATTCTGAGGAGTTTGGGTCACAACATTTGAAAAAAGCCCATATATGAATAATGGTGATATGCACTGCATGTTTGAAAAGACCATGCAGTTTTGTTCAAAGCCCTAACCAGTGAGATGTAATAAAGAAAAACACCCAGAAGGACAAGAGGAACAGACACATAGTTAAGATTTCATTCAAGTAGCCTAGGTTTGATGGTTTATCAAAGGGTAAATGGGTGGATAATAAGAACTCAAGGCAGACCCTGCGTGTAGACTGTGGGGATCCATTTGCCTATAAAATGGGAACAATAGGTTCAAGACTCCTATGACAAATAGATAGCAGACATAAAACGATGAAACAGACTACTGCTTCTCTCCAAGTGGAAATGATCTTACTAGATTAAACTGGGTATGGATAAATGTCTGCACTGATACAGGAACTTGAAGGAACTAATGTCAGAATAAGACATTGTGACTTAAGGTCAGGGGACATCAATGTGTTCAGTGCTTAAGAGGTTTCAGCATTTCCACACTGTCTCAAGAATTAACCCCAAACTCCTTATAAGATTTCTGCAGCCTCATCCACAGCTGTGTCTCAAGCCTTCACATTTACCATTTCTTACTCTCATGCCAGATTGCTGGTCTTCTAAAAACTTTCTTGATTGGCCATATTTTTTCTGTCTCCAGGCTTGTATACATGCTACTATATCTGAAATTAGCATTTCTCTTCCTTGGATGATTCTACTTAGAAAAGATTTGTTATTTAAATAATAGCCAATGGATACACAGAAGGATGATGGAGTGAACACTAGGGCGGGTGGGTGGATGGTAAATAAACACAGACACTTTGGCTAGGGGGCTGTTAGAGTTCTTGGAAAGGCAAAATTCGTTGTTATTAAAAACTTACTTTGGATTTATTTTTCACAAGTCCTACTATTCTAAAAAATGGATGATAATTTTCCCATTATGTTTTCCCATTGTGTATAGCATGTAGCAATTTATGAATACCAAGAACAATGTATTTACAGAATAGAACAGTTTTAACATCAACAGGAATTATATCTTTTCTGTTGTTGTTCAAAAAGCATGTCACATTTCAATATAATTGCTGAGTATTTTCAGTGAGCTATTTATAATCAATGGAGCAACTTAAATGTATTTGCAATGGCTGTTGTTGTGTTATAACTGTACATCACTTAAAAATACACCATTAATCCTTTGTAAAGTATTTCTACATTGCATTATTATAGTCCATATATAGCATGTTTCTAAATACATTCATTTTTCATAAATTCTTAAAATTTTCAAAATATTTTACAATAAAACCATTGTCAAAGTTTTTTGAGTATACAGTTGAATGTACTGAGTTTTAAAAACCATTGCTGCATAGCCTTACTGAACAATGTCTTACCTTTTTTAAGAATTTGTGGATAGAATCATGCTTAAGCAAAAACATTCCTTTAAGCCTAGGGCAAGTTTGTTTATACTAAAAACCACAAGAAGATAATAACCCTCTGTACACATACAGGAAGATTATGAGTGGCAAGAATGCTTCAGTATTAGTACTCATAATGATGTATGAAACAGGAGATTTTAAGCACTTCAAGACTCAAATACCGAGTTAACAGGAGTGCTCTTACCCAAGGAGCCACAGTCTTTTCTTTGTATCTCTCTATTCTGAGGTTCAGAGAAAACTGAAAGCATGAGTTACTTGGATCAAACACAGTGATTTTGTGCCAATATGAAAGTAATAAAGAGATGAAAAAGATAATATGTACATAACATTTATTAAAGAACCACAGTGTAGGTCTGTATTACATGCTTCATAATTAATTGGGAACTGTAACTGTATTCTAAGAGATGGGAAAACTAGGACAGATGAGTTTGAGAAAGGTTTCCAAGACCACAGCACCAAATATTTGCAGAGTTTGGATTCAAAATAAGGTTTAAGGAAATGGCATAATAAAATAATAGATATTTAGTTTCTATTTGATTGAAAACAACCATACACTGGCAAAATATATACAGCAACTTTCTTCCTCTACTGGACCATATAAATGAAGGGCTCTTCTTGAAAGAAGAAAAACAGAGTGCTGTAGGGTGTTTATAAACATCTTCCAGATTTCACATTCATGTTGGGATTGCAATACTTTCTAAATAGAAGCAGAGACGGAGAATACAAAAAAAATCAATGTCATTAGGTAGAGGAAACTGCTATCAAAGTATGGAGATATCATGTTGCTCATGGTTATGTCAGGGAACTAGAAAGGAAAGAACAAAGCAAAGTGAAAATAAAGGAACCATCAAAAACTGGAGGGGTTAACTTCCATGTTTGGCCATACCTGAGGGATCTTCATCAAGTTTATAGAAAATTAATATTATGGAAAACGATGCATGCATTTCAATATTTTTGCATGAAATTGGACTTATATTTTAATCCCATTTTCCCGTGAATCTTCTGAAGCAGTTTCATGCTAAGCCATGCATGTTGAGAACAAGACTCCGTGAAACTTAGCTACTGCACACTCTGAACTGAAATAAGATTCTGGAGGATGTGTAATGCTGTGCTAAGATAGAGACAGTACCAGCTAGAAAGCTGAAAACTCCAGACATTTGGTTAAGATTCTAGAAAGCCACAAGGTAAGAGTCTACAGTATCCTTGTGAAAACACTGCATTAAACCTACATTTTAAAAAAAATCTAAAAACTTCCATAAAACATGAGTCCAACACACTAAAAAATTGTCCACTTAAACAATAATCAAAATACTTTTAAGAAGAAAACCTAAGTTTGTAATACGTCCAAAGAAGCAGAAAATGTCTCTCATAGCCAGACAGATAAAACAGTAAATACGAATAAGAAAGGGCAAAAGTTTTTAGACTTAGGAGTAAAGGACAATAAAAGCCCTATTATAAAGAGTTTCAAGAGTCCAGTGCTGTGGCGTAGTGAGTTAACCACCACCTGCAATGCTAACATACCATAAATGGGCTGGTTTGAGTACTGGCTGCTTCACTTCCAATCCAGCTCCCTGCTATTGTACCTGGTAAAGAAGCAAAGGACGGCCTAAGTGTTTGGACCCTTGTACCCATATGGGAGACCTGAATGAAGCTCCTGGCTTTTGGCTTCTGCCTGGCACAGCCCTGGCTGTTGCAGCCATCTTGGGAGTGAACCAGTAGATGGAAGATCTCACTGTCTCTCCCTCTTTCTAACTCTGACATCCAAGAAATAAAAATTTTAAAAAAAGATATTCAAGATTCTAAAATTATTGATGAATGCTACTGTAAACAGATAAGAAATTTCAACAGGTAATAATTATTAAAAAGAACTGAATTAATTCTAAATATGAAAAGTATACTATCTGATATGCATTTAATGAGTTTAATAGCAGAATGAAGAGCAAAAAATTTGAAGACTGGCAAGAGAATTGACAAAGCTATAGCACATAGTAGCAATAAAAGATTAAGCAAACAACAACCACAACAATAAAAAAGAACAGGGCCTCTGTTATCTTTGTGATGGCATTAAGTAGTCTAACCTACATATAAATTGAACCACTAAAATAGAAAAGAAGGGCCAGGAAACAAAAATTGAATTAAATAATTACTAAAAAACCAATTTCAAATTGAATGAAAAATATAACTCACAGATTTAAGAAAATCAAGAAATGTCAGATAGGATAAGCAATATAAATAAAGTTATATCTAGGATTTTTCTCACCAAATTGCTGAAAATCAAGGCTAAGAAGAATATCCAAAATAGTGAAATAAAAAGAGATACTTTACATATACAGACAAATATATACTCATATATTATCACTGACATCTTGTGAGAAACAATGTAAATTATATGACAATAAAATAAAAATGCCAGAAAAAAAGCTTTCTGAGAATTATATATTCTATAAAAATATCCTTCAACAAGAGAAAAGATGTTTTTATATAAATAGGAGCTGAGGGAATTCATCATCACTAGACTTGGCTCACAAGACTCACAAGAAATAATGTACTTTGGTCTGAAGGCAAATGATAATAGATGAAAATTTACAGCTATAGAAAAGAATGAAGAACAGCAAAAAGGCAATATATGAGTACTTTTAATAAATGCTTTGTTATCATTTCTAATTTATTTATAAAATACCTAATTAGAAACATGTATGCCTCCTATCTGCCTATCTCTCTCCCAGGATCTCCCTGGGGCTTATAGAGGAAGATGTTGGCCCTAGCCTAGGGGATGGCTGTTGAAGCAAGGACAGAGCAACATATGATGGCAGCAGATAACAGAGAGCAGCAGAACACAAAAAGGTTTTGAGGATCAGAGAGAAGATAATTATGATCACTGTTGGGTTCTGTAGTGGAATGTGTCAAAAAACAGAGGCAGAGCTGTCAATAATAGGTAGATAACAACCTATGTTACCATACTCCGCTGCCCATAGCAGTGGTTCAATAGACATGATAAATACGTTAACCACTTTCGACACGGTAAAGAGCGATATATTCAAGAATTCATAAATGTTTGAAACTATCCTTATGTAGGTAAATGAAAAGAAGGGACTGGAGTAAATTATGTCCAGATGGTTACCATGAGCATTGGCTCAACCAGTCTCTCCTTCCATTATCTACATTCATGATACTACTTCAAACAAGCACAGGCTATAAAAAGCATACTGTACATCAGCATGAAAATACGCCACATGTCAACAAAAACATGTGAGCTCACCAGGCAACTTTGCTTGCATTTTATAAAGAAATGTGTTCCTGTTTGTGAGAAGCAGCATGTCTGCCTTTAGGTTGACAGTGGTCACACATATTTCCTGCTGCTATACCCCAGCTCAGAAACATGAGAAAGACTCTTGCCCTTTATTTATCTCTAAGACACAAGTGAAGGGTTACAAACACAATAAGACCATCCAAGCCAGGCACCCAGAGAAAACACCCAAGTGTGTAACAGTGATAAGCTTCTATACTGACTCAGGATTATGGGGTTCAAGATCCTTTGGAATAATAAATCATAATTTATTATTATTAAAATAAATAAATTTAATAATAAATAAATAATAAATCTACTATGTGTAGACACACTTGCAAAATTTGTCAATTGTAAAGTCAGTCAAAATGTAAAATGTGTATGTGAATATTCTTTTAACTCAGTCTTACTTCCAAAAATCTTCCCATTAATATTAGTGCAAATATGCAAATACTTATAAATATGAGCAAATATGCCAATATACAAAATACAAAGTTACATGAATACTTATTTATTGTAATATCATTCTCTCTGGCACAGTAACTGCTCATGCTAAACAGATAATATCATTTGACAGGGGTACTCTGGTGGGATTCTTTGTTCAAATAGAAGATTAAACTTGATAATCTCACCTTTTTTGTAATTTAAGCTCTAAATTTGCTGTTTTAGGAATAGGGGAGAACAACGAGAGCAACAAAGGTGGTAGCAGCAAGGAAGTGCAAAGACCTAGAAGCAGATACTTCAAGGAAAAACCAAGACTTCAAGTCCAGTACAGATAAAAGTAGGAGCAATACCAGGATGAACTACTGGGAGTAGTTTTAGGAGCAAACATACCTCCAGCATGGCCCTGAAGTGTGCTTTCAAGGTCCATAGTAGATATTTGCATGGTCACAGACGGTGCTGCAAGCACATCCATGTGCCTCCAACAACTTGCTTGAGCTACCAGTATTTTTTCAATCACATACCTTAAGAATAATTGCAACAAGAGACAGGCACACCTTGTCACAACCTTACAGGGTCATGCCTACATGATTTAATGAAGTGGGAGTCAGAAAGTCTCACAATCCAATGCTGAAGTCTGGAAATATGGAGGTGTTAGTCTTTTTTAGCTTCCATAACAGAATTCTATAGCATCGATAGCTTAAACAACAGGTTTTTATCTTCTCAGAGTTTTCTCACAGTTATGGAACCTGAGAAAGGCAAGGTTCTAGTTTGAGTGCCTGGTGAAGGCATTCTTCCTGGCTTGCAGAAACCAACATTTGCCCTTGTCCACACATGATCTCCTTTGTGTGCATCGGAGAGACAGAGCAAGGGAAGCAAAGACAAAGAGAGATCTTTCTCTCTTCCTTTTATTGGAAGACTACCATCATATGAGATTAGAATTCTATTCTTAAGATTTCATTGAATCTTAGTTATTTCCTTCAGTTCTTATCTCCAAATACAGTCACAGTGGAAGTTAGGGTTTTAATATATGAATGGAGAATGGAGGGAACAATTCAATCCATAACAGGAAAAGAGAAGAAAAAGGGAAGAACTCCAGCAGGAGGAATTCTCTTCACCCACATGAGGAGTGAAGGTCACTGCAGTTTAGGAAGACAAGTCAATTTGAAAATAATCTCCCCAATAGACAAGACAAAAAGGAGAAAGACAGTACATCCCAGGGCCAGCAGACAAAGATCTTCTCTTTATAAATGTACTGGCCACATTACTCCATTTTGCACAGTGGAGTAAGTTACCAGGTTGATAGTGGTACACCTCCATTCATATTAGAGTGCCTGAAATGGAGTCCCTCCTTCACTTCTGATGCCACATCAAGCCGCTGCATCTGGGAGACAGCAGATAATGGCTCAAGTCCTTGAGTTCCTGCCACTCACTGGGACTGATGCAATCCCTGTCTCCTGCATGGCTGGGACCAGCCCAAGTTGTGCAGGCATTTAGAGAATGAACCAGCAGATGGAAGTTTCTCTCTATACAGTCCTCAGTCCACCCCCCCCCCAACTCTTGCTTCCTCTGTGTGGCAATGCCTTTCCAATAAACATTAGAAAAAGAAGAAAACCACAGAATAAGAATATATATGTTATAGTCACATTTGTAGAACAGTTCAGGGATAAAACCAGTATATTTTCAAGTACATATTTATTAAAAGCAGGAAACACAAGAGAATGATAAATACAAAATGTAGTTAGTGATTATCTCTTGAGTGAAAGGAAGGAGATGTGATCAGAGAAGTATCCACAGGAGCTCCAATGGTGTCGGGAACTGTTCTACTTCTTAACAAATTGATGGGGTATACAAGAGTTTATGTTATTTCATATTTTAGTCTGTCTTAAATTAGAAAGGTCTCAAGATCACTGTTGCCAGTACTTTATAAATTCAACAAGTTTATTTTATCTCTCTTCTCTTGTTTTCAAAAGAATAAAATGTGTCAAAATCTGTTTGAATTATTTTAATAAGCATACAATCAAAATGTAATACATAAAAATGTAATGCAAATTATCTATTCAATGCTAAAATAACAAGTATATTGTATGGTTTAATATATTGTGGAAGTAAAATGTATACTAGCAATAGCACAGAGGATGGGGAGAGTTAAAGGGAAGTATACAGGGGCTAGTACTGTGGCAAAGAGGGTTAAGCTGCTGCCTGCAGCACCGGCATCCTATATGGGTGCCAGTTTCAGTCATGGCAGCTCCTCTTCCAAGCAGCTCCCTGCTAATGCACCTGGGAAAGCATTGGAGGATGACCCAGGTCCTTGAGTCCCTGCACCTACTTGTAAGATCCAGAAGCTGCTCCTGGCTCCTGCATTTGGGGAGTGAACCAGCAGATGGAAAATCTTTCTCTTTCTGCCTCCTCTCTCTCCCTCTGTCTCTCTCTCTCTTCCTCTCTCTCCCTCTCTCTTCCTCTCTCTCCCTCTGTGTGTGTGTGTGTGTGTGTGTGACTCTGCCTTTTAAATAAACAAATAAAAACAAAAAAGGAAGTATACTGTGGTATGATTTTTACATTATATTTGAAGTAATATCATATTAATTCAAAGTAAACTAGAATAAGTTTTTAAAATGTACAGTCTAATCTCCCAATACCACCATTAAATTTTATTTAAATTGGTACAAATAAGAGATACAATTAAACAAAAATTCAAAATAAAAAGTCAAGGAAGGGGTGGGCATTTGGCTGAGCAGTTAAGATGCTAAGTAGGGATGCCCACATCCCACATTAGAGTGCCTGGGTTCAAGTTCTGGCTCTGCTTCTGATTCCAGATTCCTGCTTATATGTGCCTTTGGAGGCAGAAGGTGATGACGGAAGTTGGATCTTTGTTTTGCATTTGGCAAACCTAGATTGGGTTTCTGGTACCCAGCATTTCTGGTACCTAGCTCAATTCGAGGTCAATTCTAGGTACCAAAGTCATGTGCAGAGTGAATCACTGAATGGCTCTCACGTGTGCGTGCACGCTCTCTCGCTCTCTCTCTCTCTCTCCCCCCTCTCTCCTCTCTCCTCTTTCCTCTCACCCTCTCTCTCAAATAAATCAAACATTTTTTTTTAAAAATCAAGGAAAAAGGGGCACATAAAAAATATGATAAAAAGAAAACAAATATTAAAATGATAAGGCTGATACTAATCAAATATTATATCAGAAGTAAATAGTTTAAACAATCTGATTTAAAGGAAGAAATTGTGAGACTGGATTATAAAAGCAAGAGCCAACCATATGCTGTCTATAGGAAATATAGTCTAAATATGAAGATACAGATAGGCTAAAAGGATTGGAAATAATAAACCATGCAGACAGTATGCATAAGAACCCTATCATGGCACTATTTACAATAGCAAAGATACTGAATCAACTTAGTTGGCTATCTATTAATAAATGGATAAAGACAACCTGGTATATATACACAACTGAATATTACTCAACCATAAAATATGAAATTCTGACATTTGCAGCAAAATGATTAGATCTGGAGATCATTATGTGAAGTCAAATAAACCAGACACAGAAAAACAAATACTACATGTTCTCTCGATATGTCAAAGTCAAATTTTTAAAATTACATATAATAATATATGCAACAATATATGTAATGTAATATATATGCGTATATTTATATTTGCTTGAGCCAAATTTAAAACAGTCATTACTAGTGGCTCGGAAGGGAGGAGGATGGAGGAAAGAAGGAGATTGAGTAATACATAATAAAGCAAAGGAAGACAAGCACTGTGGGTTCTGGTGTTTTCCAGCACAGACAGGGGATTATGGCTCATGGTGATATTGTCTATTTTGTAAAAAGAACTAGAATAGAGATGATGATAGGCTCCATATACAAATAAAAGATAAATAAATCGAAAGGCTAGTTGCCCAGTATGGTAAGTTTAAGCCATGTCCATATGTAGCAATGTTGCATTGTACCCCTTAAAAATATACAAGTATTACACATCAATCTAAAATTAGAGAATTTTTTAAAAGAAAGCTTAAATGACTATACTAATATCAGATCAAAATCATCAGAAAATAGCAGGCTAATACAGATAAAATATGAATAATGTTTAGTAATGATATTCAATTGATAATTAAAAATAACCTTCCACTAAGATAATTGCTGACACAAATGTCTGAACTGGTGATTTATATTCAACATTTAAAGAAGGAGTAATGTCAATATTATACAAGCTCTTTAATAAAACTAAAGGATAAAGAATAATTTTCAATACATTTTATGCAGTCAGTCTTACTGATGCAACAAAGATAACCCAAGAAAACACAACTAAGTATTCCTTATAGAAAGAAACACTAAAAGCTTTCACAGAATATTAACTAAAGACATTCAGTAATCTGTAAGAGGAATAATAAATTATAACCAACTGATGCTAAACATTGAAAAAAACCTATCAATTTAATCTACTATGTTAATAGTCTGAAGAGAAAAGCAAATGGTAAGTATTTTAAAAAATAACATATGCTCATGATAAAAACTATTAGCAAACTAGGAATGGAGATAGACAAGTCTTTGTATAATAAAAAAAGAATTTCTTCAAAACACCAGCTGATTAACTTGTTCTTAATTATGAAGAGCTAAATGCTTTTTAACCCAATATTAAGAATAGGGCAAAGGAGGTGGGCACTTAGCATAGTGATTAAGATGCCCACAACCTGTGTCAGATTGCACGGCTTTGACTCCTTGCTCCTGCTGCCAATTCCAGCTCCCTGCCAAAGCATACCCCTGGGAAACAGCAGGTGACAACTTAAGTAGTTGTGTCCTTGCCATCCATGTGGGAGTTCTGGACTGAGTTCCTTACTCCTGACTCCAGCCCTGGCCCAATTAACAGGAGTTAACAGTAAATAGGATCTTACCCCTTGCCCCTCGCCCTTTGCGCTTTGCCCCTGGCCCCTTGACCTAGCCCTCTCCTTCTCCTCTGTCCCCTCTGCTCCCTCTTCTTCTCCAATAAAAATTTTTAAAGTGTTACAAGCCATATTGCACAGGCTTCTCTTCAGTGCACATCATCCCCTTTTCTACTGTGTTCTCCTTGATTAAAGAAGGAGGAAGAGAAGAGAGGAGGAGGAAGAGAAAGAAGAAATGGCAAAGAGTCAATGAAATCTATGTTCCACTTCTATTTATTGTTCTCAGTGTCATAGGCCAAGAACGAGATACTAAAAGCACACAAATTGGAAAGAAAGATATAAAATTTCTCTATATGCAGATAGTATGGTTGAACACATGAGAAATAATAAGGACTCTAGGAAACAAATACTAGATCTAATAAGTGAACTTTTGAAAGTCAAAGAATAAAAATTAATGTAAAATATCAATTATATTGCTATCAATAAAGCTGTTTTCAATAAAAATTGAAATAAAAATTAGACAATGTTATTAATAGGAACATAAAATTGAGTACAAATGGAAAATTTTAATGAATGATACATAATTCTTCTACTTTTAAAACAGCTAATATTATTAGTAGAAAGTAAAGACCTGGATAAATGGATACTTTTACCATGTGGATTTAAATACTCAATATTTTTAATAAGTCAAATCTATAAAACTGATCTTTGAACTCAATGAATTTTACAACAAAATCTGAGATTGTTTAAATAAGTGAGTAAAATTTTTCTATCATTTACAAATATATGGTAATATATTAAACCTATATTAGAAAAATGACCTTCAAAAATTAATAAAGTAGAATGACCTATGCCACCTGATATCCAGGCTTGCTGTAAAGTTTCAGGAATCAATATAGTGTGACAATTGGAATTAGTATAAAAAAGACAATGGAAGAGAATAGAGAATCCTGAAATAGAGTTTCACTTAAATGGTCAATTAATTTTTTTAAAAATAGTCAAGAATAATACAATGTGAAAAGGAGAGTCTTTTAAAATGTATGCTAAAAAACTAGATGGACACAAAAATATTCCTTTCCTTGCCCCCAACACAACTTAAATCATACATTGAAGTAAACACATGAGCACAAAAATATTGAGAACTCTAAAGCTCCTAGAAAAAACATAGAAAAATATCTTTATGTCACTGGAGTAGGTTACAATTTCTTAGTATATAAAAGATGAAGTCATAAAAGAAATAAACAATGGTTTTCATCAAAACAATTCTGCTCAATTATCCTCACTGCAAAGATTATAAATATATACGCAAGAAATAGAATGGGAGACTTTTCTTAATACACATATCTGACAAAATATTTGTATCTAGAATACAGTAAATTTTTCATAACTCAATAATAAAAAGAGAAGACAAAAATTATAAAAATGATGGGTCAAAACATAAATACTAAAAAGACAAATCCGTCTTTATTCTGGAAGGAATTTTTCAAAATTTATAGAAACTTCAAGTCCCACAAAACGTGGACCTGATATTGAATCCTATCAATTTAAAAGTATACTCTAGTTAGGCAAGTATCTTTTATAAAAACACTCCTTGTAGAGCAGGGGCCAAGATGGTGGGATAGCAGTAGAATGTTACAAGCCATACAGGGAAAAATGGATAGTTAGTGAGCAGAGGGGATACAAGCCAGAGGCAGAATACGAGAAATTTGTGCAGAGTGGTCAGGAGTCCACCAGAGACTGCTCAGTTCCACACTGGCAGGGCAGAGAGGAGGGAGAGGTGGCAGACATGCAGCAAAGGAGCAGCTGAGGGACTGAGAGAGGAGATTGGCACTGCCCCCCCCCCAAAAAAAAACAAGTGAGAGGTAGTGAGTCCATGGAACTGTGGGTACCAGCAGGCAGGGAAACTTGGTGAATTGCATTTGAAGCTCCAAGCAGGAAGAGAAATTATAGGGGAATGGGCAGAAAGGTTGGGCATGCCATGGTCTATCTGTGTTTCCCCATGCCCCACAACCTGAGCTACAGCCGGTGAGGAGAAGCCATATTGATTGTTTACATTTTCAAGTGTAAGAAGGGGTTGCTGTGTTTGCCTCCTGCTCACACACCCATCAATTGTGGGGCCATCTCACAATAAGCACCACCCAGGAACAAGGATCACAACACTCCAAAGTGATTTCCTCCCTACCACGCAAGTTGTACAACGGAGAGTAAACCTTGTTGTACAGTGAAAATCCAAGCTCATTTCATGCATCAGTGAGAAGTGCACCCAGTCCCAGTAGGCAGGGCTTAGTGCCCCAAAGCTCTGGTATCCACCTCCATCATGATCTAGAATTAACAGAGCTCCAGGAGGCAGGGCTGTGTGCCTCACAGTGACTTACAACACACAGTCACATAGCTCATAGTGGAGAGAAACCAATTTAAAAATAAGATCAACCGGAAACCAACCAGAAATGCCTAAGAACAAGGAAAATCCTGAATAAGAATAAGGAAGAATTTATGAACTTTCCAAAGGAGCAATACAAATCCTCAATAATGGAGGCTGAAGAAGAAGAAATCAAGGATATGCCAGAAAAGAAATTCAGAAAAGTAATAGATTACTTAGAAGCAATCAGAAACAAATTCATGATCTAAATGAAAATGTTCCCAAGAGATGGAGATTTTAAAGAGAAGACAGAATGAAATAATGGAAATGAAGAATTCAGTAGACAAGAAATGCAGTGGAAAGTCTTAGCAATAGAATAGATGAAAAAGAAGAAAGACTATCAGAAATAGAAGACACACTTCCAGAAATAATACAGTCAGACCAAATACGAGAAGAAATCAGAAAATTAAAAATCATGGTTGGAGATTTACAAGATTCTATCAAACAATCCAACTTACAGATCCTAGGAATTCCACAAGGTATGAAAAGAGAGAAGGAATTAGATGGTCTTCTTAATGAAATAATAACAGAGAATTTTTACAATCTGGAAAAAGAAAGAGACACCACAAGAAATACACAGAATTCCCAATAGGCAGGATGAGAAAAGAACTCTGCCATGACACATTGTGGCAAAACTCAGCTCAGTGAGACACAAGAACAGATCTTAAAATGTACATGAAAGACTCTGGGGAAAAAAAAAAAAACATAAATGAAAGATTTCCACAAGTGAGATCCCAGTGGAAAGAACGGGTCATCAAAGAAGGAGATACCTTTCTCTGAAGGGAGGAGAGAACTTCCACTTTGACCATGGCCTTGTCTAAATATGATCAGAGTCAGTGAACTCAGGGGGCTTCCATAGCCTTGGCAGCTCATGACAAGAGCCTAGGGTGATTACTGAGGCCATAAACAAGAGTGTCAATTTGTTAAGTCAACAACAGGAGTCACTGTGCACTTACTCCTCATGTAGGATCTTTGGCCTTAGTGTGCTATACATTGTGATTTAATGCTATAACTAGTACTCAAACAGTATTTTTCACTTTATGTTTCTGTGTTTGAGCAAACTGTTGAAATCTTTACTTAATGTATGCTAAACTGATCTTCTGTACATAAAGAAAATCGAAATGAATCTTGATGTGAATGGAAGGGGAGAGGGAGTGGGAAAGGGGAGGGTTGCGGGTGGGAGGGACATTATGGGGGGGAAGCCATTGTAATCCATATTCTGTACTTTGGAAATTTATATTTATTAAATAAAAGTTAAAAAATAATAAATTAAAAAAAATTTACATGAAAGAAACAACAAATCACATTCAGAGGAAATCCAATTAAAATCACCCCCAGACTTCTCATCACAAACCCTACAGGCAAGGAGACAATGGTGAGACATATTCCAAGTCCTAAGAACACAACAAGCAGAAATTGAAAGTATTTGTAACTACTCACCCAGCCCTACAAAAGATGCTCAAGGATGTGCTACACACAGAAACAGAAAAAGGAACATCCCTACAAAAGAAGATGAATGCAAAAAATGATTCAGCAAAAGTACAAATCAAATCCAAAATACATAAACAGGACTATTTAAAGAAACATGGCAGGGCAAAGACAGTATTTTATAATAGACACACTGAATGCAAATGGTCTCAACTCCCCAATTAAATGACACAGACTGGCTGAATGGATTCAAAAATAAAACCCATCTATTTGCTGCCAACAAGAAACACATCTTACCAACAAAGATGCATGCAAACTGAAAGTGAAAGGATGGAAAAAGGTAATCCATGCTAACAGAAACCAAAAAAAAAAAAAAAAAAGCAGGTGTGGCCATACTAACATTAGACAAAATAGACTTTAACACAAAAACTATTAAAGAGACAAATAAGGACACTATATAATGATTTAAGGATCAACTCAACAGAAAGATGTGACTATTATAAATGTAAATGCACCTAATTACAGTGCACCTGGCTATTTTAAAAGTTGTTTAGGGATTTAAAGGGAGATATAGACTCAAATACCATAGTAATGAGGAACTTCAATACCCCAATTTCTTTTTCTTTTTTTTTAAAGATTTATTTATTTATTTGAAAGTCAGAATTACACAGAGAGAGGAGAGGCAGAGAGAGAGAGGTCTTCTAACCAATGGTTCACTCCCCAAATGGCCGCAACAGCTGGAGCCAGGCCGATCAGAAGCCAGGAACCAGGAGCTTCTTCCAGGTCTCCCATGTGGGTGCAGGGGCCCAAGCACTTGGGCCATCTTGTACTGCTTTCCCAGGCCATAGCAGAGAGCTGGATCAGAAGTGGAGCAGCCAGGTCTTGAACCCGTGCCCATGTGGGATGCTGGTGCTTCAGGCCAGTGTGTTATCACACTGTGTCACAGCACTAGCCCCTAATACCCCAATGTCAACAATGGACAGATCAGCCAGACAGAAAATCAACAAGGAAACAACAGAGTTAATCGACACCATAGATCAAATAGACCTAGCAGATATCTATAGAGCCTTCCACCCTACAGCCACAGAGTACATATTTTTTTTTCTCCAGTGCATGGAATTTTCTCCAGGATTGACCATATGCTAGACCATAAAGTGAGTCTCACCAAATTCAAAACAACCAAAATCATACCATGCATCTTCTCAGATCACAATGCAATGAAGCTGGAAATCAACAACTCGGGAATCTCTACATCATATACAAACACATGGAGAATGAAAAACATGTTTCTGAATGAACATAGGTCATAGAAGAACTCAAAAGTGATATCAAAGAATTTCTGGAAACAAATGAAGATGACAATAGAACATACCAAAATTTGTGGGATATAGCAAAAGCAGTGTTGAGAGGAAAGTTTATAGCAATTGGTCCCTATGTCAAGAAATTGGAAAGGCACCAAATAAATGAACTATCTATGTACCTCAAGGATGTAGAAATGCAGCAGCCAGCCTAATGCAAAACAAGTAGAAGAAAAGAAATAATTAAAATTAGAGAAGAAATCAACAGAATTGAAACAAAAAATACAAAAGATCAAAACCAAAGAGCTGTTTTTTTGAAAAAAAAAAAAAAGAACAAAATTGACACCCCACAGGCCCAACTAACCAAAAAGAGAAAGACCCAAATCAATAAAATTAGAGATGAAAAAGGAAATGTAACAAAAGACATCACAGAAAGACATCACAGAAATATAAAGAATCATCAGAAACCACTACAAAGAGCTGTATCCAACAAACTGGGAAACAGAAGAAATGGATAGATTCCTGAACACATACAACCTACCTAAATTGAGCCATAAAGACATAGAGACTCTAAACAGACCCATAACCAAGACAGAAAATGAATCAGTAATAAAGGCCCTCCCAACAAAGAAAATCCCAGGACCAGATGGCTTCATTGCTGAATTCTACCAGATATTTAAAGAAGAACTAACTACAATTCTTGAAATTATTCAAAACAATTGAAAGAGAGAAAATCCTCCCAAATATTTTCTCTGAAGCCAGCATCACCTTAATTCCTAAACCCATAAAAGATTCAACAGAGAAAGAGAACTACAGACGAACTTCTCTGATGAATATTGATGCAAAAATCCTCAACAAAATTCTGGCCAATTGAATCCAACTACACATCAGAAAGATTATTCACTCAGATCAAGTAGGATTTATCCCTGGTATGCAGGGGTGGTTCAACATTCGCAAATCAATCAATATGATGCATCACATTAAAAAATTGAAGAACAAAAAACAGGATTATCTCAATAGATGCAGAGAAAGCATTTGATAAAATATAACACCCTTTCATGGTGAAAACTCTAAGCAAATTGGTAATGGAAGGAAACATTTCTCAACACAATCAAGATAATTTGTGACAAACCCATGGTCTACATCATAATGAATGGGGAAAATTTGGATGCATTCCCACTCAGATCCAGTACCAGATAGGGATGCCTACTCTCACCATTTCTATTCAATAGAGTACTAGTTTTAGCCAGAGACATTATGCAAGAAAAAGAAATCAAAGGGATACAAATTGGGAAGGAGGAAGTCAAACTATTTCTATCTGCAGATGACATGATTCTATATATAGGGAATCCAAAAGACTCCACAAAGAGATTATTGGAACTGATAGAAAAGTTTGGTAAAGTAGCAGGATATAAAGTCAATACACAAAAAACAACATTGTATATATATACATTGTATATACATATATATATAAAATGACACAGCTGAGAAAGAACTTCTAAGATCAATCTCATTCACAAAAGCTACAAAACAATCAAATACCTTGGAATAAATTTAACCAAGGATATCAAAGATCTCTACAATGAGAATTATAAAATATTAAAGAAATAAATTGATACAAAAATCTTGCATGTACATGGATTGAAAAAAAAAATCATTAAAATTTCCATTCTTCCAAAAGCAGTTTACAGATTCAATGTGATACCAATCGAAATACTAGACATTCTTCTCAGATCTAGAAAAAATAGTGCTGAAATTCATATAGAGGCACAGGAGACCTCAAATAGCTAAAGCAATCTTATAAAACAAAACAAAAAAAGCCAGAGGCATCACAATACCAGCTTTTTAAAAATTTTTATTTATTTTTTATTTAGTAAATATAAATTTTCAAAGTACAGTTAATGGATTACAATGGCTCCCCCCCCCATAATTTCGCTCCCACTCACACCCCTCCTATCTCCCGCTCCCTCTCCCCTTCCATTCACATCAAGATTCATTTTCAATTATCTTTATATACAGAAGATCAATTCAGTATATATTAAGTAAAGATTTCATCAGTTTGCACCCACACAGAAACACAAAGTGTAAAATACTGTTTCAGTACTAGTTATAGCATTACTTCACATTGGACAACACACTAAGGACAGATCCCAAATGAGAAGTAAGTACACAGTGACTCCTGTTGTTGACTTCACAATTTGACACTCTTGCTTATGGCATCAGTAATCTCCCTAGGCTCTAGTCATGAGTTGCCAAGGCTATGGAAGCCTTTTGAGTTTGCCGACTTTGATCTTATTCTGACAGGGTCATGGTCAAAGTGGAAGTTCTCTCCTCCCTTCAAAGAAAGGTACCTCCTTCTTTGATGACCCGTTCTTTCCACTGGGATCTCACTCATGGAGATCTTCCATTTAGGTCTTTTTTTTTTCCAGGGTGTCTTGGCTTTCCATGCCTAAAATACTCTCATGGGCTCTTCAGCCATATCCGAATGCCTTAAGGGCTGATTCTGAGGCCAGAGTGCTATTCAGGACATCTGCCATTCTATGAGTCTACTGTGTATCCCACTTCCCATGATGGATCGTTCTCTCCCTTTTTGATTCTATCAGCTAGTACTAGCAGACACTAGTCTTGTTTGCATGATCCCTTTGACTCTTAGACCTATCAGTGTGATCAATTGTGAACTGAAATTGATCACTTGGACTAGTGAGATGGCATTGGTACATGCCACCTTGATGGGACTGTATTGGGATCCCCAAGGAGTAAATCAGTAAACAAAAGAGCTATCTGCACCTCCATGTTTACTGAAGCTCAATTCACAGTAGCTAAGACCTGGAACCAACCAAAATGCCCATCAACAGTAGACTGGATAAATTATGGGACATGTACTCTATAGAATACTATACAGCAGTCAAAAACAACGAAATCCGGTCATTTGCAACAAGATGGAGGAACCTGGAAAACATTATGCTGAGTGAATTAAGCCAGTCCCAAAGGGACAAATATCATATGTTCTCCCTGATAGGCGACAACTAACTGAGCATCAATGGGGAAACCTGTTGAAGTGAAATGGACACTATGAGAAACAGTGACTTGATCAGCTCTTGTCCTGACTGTTGATGTACAGTGTAATACTTTATCCATTTTAGTATTTTCTCTTTGCTTTGTTCTAGTACTATTGGTTGAACTCTGTGATTAACACACAATTATTCTTAGGTGTTTAAATTTTAACTGAAAAGTGATCCCTGTTAATATAACAGTGGGAATAAGAGAGGGGGGAGATGTACAATTTGGGACATGCTCAATCGGACTTGTCCAAAATGGTGGAGTTAGAATCATGCCAGGGGATCCCAATGCAATCCCATCAAGGTGGCATGTACCAATGCCATCTCACTAGTCCAAGTGATCAATTTCAGTTCACAATTGATCACACTGATAGGTCTAAGAGTCAAAGGGATCACGCAAACAGGACTAGTGTCTGCTAATACTAGCTGATAGAATCAAAAAGGGAGAGAATGATCCATCATGGGAAGCGGGGTACACAGTAGACTCATAGAATGGCAGATGCCCTGAATAGCACTCTGGCCTCAGAATCAGCCCTTAAGGCATTCGGATATGGCTGAAGAGCCCATGAGAGTATTTCAGGCATGGAGTCGAGCTAAATGCCCATCAACTGATGACTGGATAAATAAATTATGGGATATGTACACTATGGAATAATACACAGCAGTAAAAATAAATGAAATTGAGTCATTCGCAACAAAATGGATCAATCTGGAAAACTTCATACTTAATGAAGTCAGTCCCAAAGGGACAAATACTGTAAGTTCTCCCTGATCTGTGAGAATTAGTAGCACACCCAAAATGAAAGCTGTAGAAGTGAAATTGACCCTTTGAGAAACAATGACTTGAACAGCCTCATCTTGACTGTCGAGGAACAGTTTTTTATTTTGATTTTTTTTTTAATTTTCTCTTTTTCATACTATATGTTGAACTCTTTAGTTAATGGAGTTAATCATATTATATAAAGTCAATTAAAATAGATCTCAGTAAAAAGTAAGACGGGGAATAAGAGAGGGAGGAGAAAGTTTGTAACTGTAAAGCTATAAAATGCTGTCTTAATTGTTAAAGTGATTACATTAAGTGTTAAAAAAATACATACTGCAGCATAGTGTTTCTGGCCCATAGGTATCTGTAAAATTAAATAACATTCTCTGCTTAGATTCTTTCAAGAGAAGTGTTGATTGGAATTGAGTATTTTTCCCATAGTTCATACAGAGAAAAAGTTTACACTGTGTTCTATTTTGAAAAATATATAACTTTTAAATCCAGCCCATTTTGTGCATTTTCTCCCAAACTTCATCCCACCTTTAATGATACTTAGAAGATAACTATTTTGGGGGCCCTTGGTGTATCATAGAGCATTGAAGCCCTGGCCTGCAGTGCTGGCATCCAATATGGACGCCAGTTGGAGCCCTGCTGCTCCACTTCTGATCCAGGTCCCTACTAATGCTCCTGAGAAGTCAGTAGAAGATGGTTCAAGTCCCTGGGCTCTTGCACCTATGGGGGGGACCCAGAAGAAGCTCCTGGCTCCTGGCTTCAGATTAGCTAATATCTGGCTTTTGCAACCATTTGGGGAGTAAACCAATGATGGAAGACCTCTCTCCCTTTCTCTACCTCTCTCTGTAACTCAGTCTTTCAAATAAGAAAAAAAATCTCTAAAAAAAAGGTAACTATTTTCTAAAATAGTGAATAAGCTTCCCTCTCTCCTACTGAGGGCACAATTTCTCAATTTTCAAGCAATCTATAAGTCTACATTTTAAATGTCCTTCCTTTTATTCTTTAAACTGTCTAAAAAGAACAAGTAGAGATATGTTGAAGACAAGAAAATTATAGGTTTAAAGCACATACAGCTGAATTTACTATTAAAACTGACTAATTATCTATAGCCTCCACATACTCTTCTAACTTATTCCTATTTTAACAGCAATTTTCTTGTTAAGTAATAGTCTAAGTCTGTTCTCTCCTTCCAAAGGAACTCACCTATGTATTGATGACTGATGATACTAAGGCAACTGGATGAGAACTTATTCACTATTTAAGTACCTATTACTTTAATATTCACACTTACATGTTTTACAGAAGTCAAGATACTCAAAACTGTCAAACTAGTTGGCATGCTTAAGGCCAGATTCAAAGAGATGTCAAATAAAGCTGTAACATTAACATATAGAAAATTTTCTCCAACTTTCTTATAAGGAAATTATTGATTTTTAATCTACACTTTCTATTTTGGAGCCCATGTTGTGGTACAGTGGTTTAAAATGTTTCTTGCAATGCCAGCATCCTATATTGGAGTGCTGCTTTGGGTCCTGGCTGCCCTGCTTCCAATCCACCTCTCTGCTAATGCTCCTGGGAAAGCAGTGGTGAATGGCTCATGTATTTAGGTCCCTGCCACCCACATGGGAGACCTGGAAGGAATTCTGGGCTCCTGGCTTTGACCTGGCCAAGCCTCATCCTTTGTGCACATTTGGGGGAGTAAGTCAGTGGATAAAAAGATCTGTCTGTCCCTCTCTGTCACCCTGCCTTTCAAATAAGTAAATCTTTAAAAACAAATAAGGGCTGGCGCCGCAGCTCACTAGGCTAATCCTCCGCGTTGCGGCGCCCGCACACCGGGTTCTAGTCCCACTTGGGGTGTCGGATTCTGTCCCAGTTGCCCCTCTTCCAGGCAAGCTCTCTGCTGTGGCCCAGGAAGGCAGTGGAGGATGGCCCAAGTGCTTGGGCCCTGCACCCTATGGGAGACCAGGATAAGTACCTGGCTCCTGCCATCGGATCAGCGTGGTGCTCCGGCCGCGGCGGCCATTGGAGGGTGAACCAACGGCAAAAGGAAGACCTTTCTCTCTGTCACCCTCTCTCTCTCTCACTGTCCACTCTGCCTGTCAAAAATAAAATAAAATAAAATAAAAATAAAAATAAAAATAAAAAAATAAATAAGGAGAGGCCAGTGCTGTATTGTAGCGGGTAAAGGCACCACTTGCAGTGCCAGCATCCCATATGGGCACCCGTTTGATATCTGGCCGTTCCACTTCTGATACAGCTTTCTGCTATGGCCTGGAAAATCAATAGAGGATGACCCAAGTTCTTGGGCCCCTGGACCTATATAGGATACCCAGAAGAAGCTCCTGGCTCTTGGCTTCAGATCAATGCAGCTCTGAGTGGGGAATGAGCCAGTGGATAGAAGACTTCTCTATCTCTCTCTGCCTCTCCTTCTCTCTGGGTAATTCTGACTTTCAATAAACAAATAAATCTTTTAAAAAAATCAAGGAAATAAATAAATAAATTTGTTATTTTATGAAAGATCGATAAAAGGATGTGTTCTATTTTCCCAGGAAATTTTACACCCTTTACTATACACAAGTATATATATATCTTAATGACTAAGATTCTATTGTTAGGAAAAAAAATCCTAAATTTGAATTTCATAGTTACCAGCTACAGAACCATGGGGAAATATTTTGTCTCTTTTTGCTTCAGTATTCTCCATCTACAAAATAGTGTTACAAATATCAATTTTCTATAGTTGTGGGAATTCGATGAGTAACTGAAATAAAACAATTAGTACAATGCTTGAAAGAAAGTAGGCACTCATAAATGTTAACTTTTTTATTATTAGTGTCAAGCTCATTCAATAAAGTATACAGGATATGACAGCAGGAGAGCACCTCTGTGTCTACAGCATCATGACCCTTAATTACCAGCACAATTACAGTCCAGTCTTGGGATATATGAAGAGGATAGACTGAAAAACAATGCTAAATAACAGATTTTTCCATAATCAAAACCGATCATATTCATCATGAAAGTGATCCTATTGAAATGCTTAGATAAACAATTAAATACAGAAAGTCCCTCTGATTAAAATAAAATATTTTCACAATGTTTTCAGAAAAAGAGAAATGGTTTCTCCATTTCTATGATGAGCTTAAAAAAAGATAATTTTCCTTCAGATGTAACTCAAATAGAATAATATTCAAGAAGAGCTGAAATATCTGGGAGTGTAACTACAAGATTAATTTTTTAAAGAAAAAGCTTTCTGAGTCTTGTTATCAAATTGTAAACAGGATTGAAGTTTACAATCTTCAAGAGATTAATTTTAAAAGCTCTTAAAGAGAAAGGAAAATTATTTAGTTTTATTATCAAACAAATAAATTGATTTGATCAACAAAGTGAATTGGTTTGATTGTTTTATTGAAACTGTGCTGCAGTTAGTAGAGACAATTTTGTTCTTTCAAACTATGTAAAAGTAGAAGTAAAAATTATCTTTGCCCATTCACCTGTATACATGCAAATATGAATACCACATGCTATTTATGCTATCACTTTGTGAAAGCTGATATATGCTTTTATACCCCACTTTTCCATAATGCCTCCTGGGAAGATAGGACTCAATGAAAAATTAAGCTGAATCACTTTCTTTTTACAGAAAACGGAGACAAGAGTGAAAATAAACCCATGGCATATCTCTGGCTCACATAATTTGCTCTTAAGCTGTCACTTTAATTATTCTTGAATTGGGAGCTTGCCTCCAGGCACATTTCACAGACTTTTAATAATTCTATTTATAAAATATCATCATGGACACTAGGACAATATTGATAATAAAAAGATTATCACAAAGTTTAAAAAACAAATGAAGTGTGTTTCTTCAAGGGCAGGTAAACTTTTTAATCATACGGCCTGACATATTTCTGTAGCCTATCTGCTTGAAACCAGAGCAGGAGCTCTCCTAGTTCTTATCTGAATGTTTGTCATGGAAAAGGAGTAAGGCTATGGCTAGGGACTTCAAAGACACTGTGAATCTTGACTGTTTTTCCTAGGAACTGAGATGATGTTCAATAATGAATCTTGATCTAGATTGAGGGAGATATCCTTTAGGGGATATTAAAAAGAAACCATCAATTGTAAGTTTAATTTTTACATCCTCTCTCAGCTGCCACTCCCAATACAGCTATTATTTACAGAATCTCTAATATGGACAATGAACTTTTGTTTAATGTTCATAACAATACTACAAAGAATTTTTTATATTTTGGATTTAAGGAGGTTAAGTTATGTTCCAAGTCCTTCAACTGATTTGTTGAGGAGAATTCTGAACTTGCCCCTCTCCATCTTCAAAGCTTTTAAGCATGCCATGGTAAGGATTCCAAGTATCCTCTTACCTAGGAAGTAGAAGGGATAGAGGAAGGAATCAATATCTAACTAATCATTTTTATTATGATTGGTATGCACTAGTTGAAATCATAATTATTCTGGTTCATTTATATGATACAGTTTCATTAAAAGCATCATATATAAAATTTTGCAAATCAACCTATATATTTAGGAATATATTGCCCGATTCTCTGGGTTTAAGCTATCAATTCCAGTACTCTTGAGATTCTTTGAAAGTCACTTGAATCCCAGATTAGCTCTTCTTTCTGGCCTCTGGCCATATAGATTTCCAAAACAGCCTTTTCTCTCCTATTCTATGTCCCAATTTGCTTATTGCAACCTACCTTCAACTGTCAAAATGTAAATGCCTTAGTGCACATAACAGTAATTTGGCTTTTCTTGGATAAAAGTGCCTTCTTAAATAGGAATCAGCCTGTCTAAATCAATGTTTAATATAAGAGGTGGGATATCTTTCAGACCTATAAAAATAATCTGACTTTTAGAATAATTCCAACATACTTTAGTATTATATTTTTGATCACTAAATAAGTATCCCAACTCCTTTATACCTCAATCTCCCCCTATAGAAGATGGAATCCCTATTTACAAATAAGTAACAGAAAACAAATCAATTTTTCAGGTTTCATAGAGTTGAAAGCAGTCAGATGATCCACTTCTGGCCAACGAGATTAAGGCAAAAATCTTTCTTTTCTTTTTTTCTATTCCTGTTTGCTCAGATGTGATGCCTGAGCTTCAGCAGCTATGTGAATGCTACTAGGAGTAAAATGAGGGAAAGGACATTATTGCGAATATTCTATCTTGACACTGCTGTTTCTAAGGAATGTGGGTAATGATATATCTCCGATCCCTCTTTTAAAATCTTTTAGTAGTTTGTTTCATAAATTTGAAAGAACATCAAAGAGAAGATTTGGTTTTAGGATACAATGTATTTTAGGGTACAAAACTTAGAACCAACAGGTAGAAGTTACAAGGCATGGTCAACACAATATTGAGTTTTCTTACCCTTGTTGTTTAGTAAGTGAATGATATTTGTTGGAGGTAATAAACTCTTTGTGGCTAAAAGTTAGATCTCCTATATGTAACAATATGTATTTGGACTTTCTGGTCTTAATACAGAGCACATTAATAATTTTGCACAATACTTTTTTAAAAAACCTGAAGAATAAAAAGGCAAATTCCACTAGCATGCATCTAGTATTCCTAACAGATTTGATTTACTAGATATATAGAGCTAATTGATTTTTTTTATTTTCAATAAAGATATAAAAGACATTCTGTAGTTATTACAATTAGATATAACTCTCCCCAACATGTCTGCTCTTTAGTTTTGATTTATTCCTGATCCAAATTCCTTCTACTCATTTTTACAGTCTCTCAGCTATTATTTTTCTTAGCAAGAGAGTCGTATTACCTAAAGAAGAAATGAGGTCACTATTTCATTAGCAGACATATTCCCCCATTCGTGATAAATACAGATCGCAGGTGTTGTATCAGCGTATTAGGCAGAGTAGCTACCAGCTTTATTTGATAACTCAAAGTTTCAGTGCTAAAAACAAGAGAGTTTATTTCTTGCTTTCAGGGGTGTAGTTGGACAGCACTTTTAGGGTGTCTTTGGATGGTGAACGAAGGACCTTGCCTAAGTCGTGTGGCTCTGCCAGATCTAGGCCCCCTGTAGGATCATCCTCTAAGTCCTCTCAGTCTGCCTGGCTAATATACTAAGAAGGAGCTGGACGATTACATGAGAAGTTTCCAGAGTCTTCCCTGGGGATAGCCTGTGTCACTCAGCCCCAAATTAGGTCACTCAGAAACCAACCACATGAGACAACCCTAATTACTACGAAATCTGGGTGTTCTTGTGTGCCTGAGAAGAGAAGAAAGTTTGCTGAGTCAGTATCTAACCTCTGCTACAACCTCTCATGTAAATTAAACCAGCGTGATTCTGTCCCTGGAGATTCATGCGTTGTGAATAAATCAGTAACATCTAGTTTCAACTACACAGAGATAAATACAAGATTTGTCACATGGAGATTAAATTGAGAAATCTGCCTGCAGTTATTCAACAATGAACCACAATGAAGACACTACAAAGATCAGTAACTGAAGCCCAGGTCTTCTAATGCCAAAATTAATGCTCCCATGGGATTACTGAAATTTAAATGATTATTTTACATGAAAATAAAATTGTCTTAAGCTTTTGTCATTCATTTTCAAGAAAATGAAAAGGTTATCAAATTATCTCTTTGACTTCTTATCGCAAATTAAATGTGACACAGAAAAATGAGGGATAATTTTGTCTTGATAGTGAATTTTTTAAAATTCACAGATCCTTCAGCAGCTATATCTGCAGGCTCACATACACAAAAACACACACACACACCACACACATAATGATAAACTGAGTAACAATAATAGTAACTACTATAAATTCAATATATTTTATGTGCTAACTACAGTGCTAAATGCCTTATTTGCTTTATAATCAATTTCCTCCCAATTGTAAAGTATATATCTGTGTATTCCTTTTAGATTAAACTAAGCTAAAAGTCCAAAAGGTAAAGAAAGATAATGTAGGCTACAAATATTAGTTGAAAGACCAAATGTACAAGATAACAAGCAGAAAGGTCAGCCACTGCCTGCTCTGCTGGCATTTCATATCAGCCTTGGTTCATGTCCCAGATGCTCTACCTCCAATTCAGCTCCCTGCTAATGGCCTGGGAAAAGCAACAGAAGATGGCTTAAGTGTTTTGTCGCATACCAACCACGTGGGAGACCTGGACAAAGCTCCTGACTTCTGGCTTCAGCCTGGCCCAACCTGGGCCATTGCAGCTAGCTATCTGGGAAGTGAACCAGAAGATAGAAGATTCTCTTTCTCTCTCTCTGTAACTCTGACTTTCAAATAAATAAATAAATCTTTTTAAAAAGATAATAAGCAGAGCTAACTTTTCTTAAGGCAACAATTATATATCTTAATATATTGAATATATGGAATAAGTTTGGTAAAATATCTGTAAGTCATATTAGTTAATTCATTTATTAATAAACCAATGAAGGAGACTATTAACAGAAGTAGTTGTTACTTACTGATCTCTTAGTACATATCAGGAATTATGTTAAATAACACATATGTATTTCAAAAGTATATTAGTCAGCTATTATTGCAATAATGTTGTATAACAAGCAGCACTCAACCACGCTTAGAACAACAATCATTTAACTCTGATTTCTGATTTGGCTGCCATGCAGCAGAGATAGGCTATAATTTATGTTTTGAGTTCAAAGGTGAACATTAAGTTCGGTATGTTCCATAATACTATGATTCTACATGGATTAAAAGTTACTTGAAGCATGCTTTTCTTAAGGTCAATGACAAAAGGCAAGGTAAGCATTGTCACTCAAGATCTTTGATCAAAAATGTCATTACTGTCTATTCCACTGCCCAAATTCACCATCAGAGTGGTAACATCTAGTTGCATCTATGTGGTAGACCCAGAGGAAGCTCCTGGCTCCTGGCTTGTGATTGGCCCAGCTGCTGCACCCACTGTGGCCATTTGGGGAGTGAACCAGCAGATGGAAGACTCTCTCTCATCTTTCCCTCTTTCTGTCTATAAATCTGGCTCTCAAATAAATAAATAGATCTTTTAAAATTGCCATGTTATACTTTTCTGAAACTTATTTTGTAATTTTCTAAAAATTGATTTATTTGACCAATAAAGTATTCCAAATGGTACAAGTACTCTTTAAAACATTTGTTTATTGTTATTAACATTCTGAAATCATTCATTCCCATTGAACTAGAAGTTCATAACTAGATATACATATACTGGATATACATAACTAGATATACATATACTGTTCATAACTAGATATACATATACATATACTAGATATACATATACTAGTTATATATATACTATACTTCTAAAAGTTATGTATATTCATTAACAGAAAAGTAGTTTATAGTATTGAATTCAACAAAATATTTTGTTGTAAATATCTTATATAACTTATTTCGTTTTCCTAAATACTATAAGTGATACTATAGATTTAATAAACTTTTCATGATTATTAATATTTCAAACTTTATTATGTTGTACATACTCCTAATGGATTCCTTATTTATCCATTTTGAGAGGATATGTTTTAAGCTAAAACAATTTGAGAAGGAATTAATGTTAAGAGAAAGTTAAAAAAAATTGCCATAATCCACATATAGGTTGAATTATTTTCAGCAGAAAATAAAGCTCTCCTACCTTCTCTGAGTTTTTTTTTAATAAAAATGAATATCTGTTCTCTAATTCAATTAATGAAAATTTTGTAGATATTTTTGTTTCTCAGATTGAAGAAGACTTCAAAAGGTCTTTAGCAGCCAGCATGTGAAGCAACAGAATCACACATGCAATTAGAATCATTGCATATCACCTTCATCAGGACTTTGAACTCCCTTCAAAGGAAAGAGATTTTTATTGGATTTTTGCTTTTTAGAAAGTAGTTCTGTTTGATAAGTTTCTGTTCAAGTTCAAATATTTCATAACAATTATATCAGGAGATTTAAAAAGAAATATTTTGGAGTTTTTCTGAGAATTATTGGAGTAATGATTTTTACTTCATTTACTGTATAGGAACCATTAGAATAATCATAATTACATACCAGCAATGCTATGTTTTTCAAATAACTGAAACAAATTTGAGAGAAAATATAACCTCTCTTGTCCTAAAGCATAATAATCTAGTTTTATTTAATGTAGTAATATTTTAAAAAAGAAAAGGTGCCAAAACTTGACTGGAATAGAGACAAGAGAATTCATAGATATCCAAGTCACTAGAGAGGTAATAATAATACAAATTTAAGAAGTGACCTACAGGAGGACATTTAGTCTAGCAGTTAAGATTCCCATGTTCCATTTCAGAGTGCCTGGATTTGATACCTGATTCAGATCTTCAAGCTTCTTGTTAATGCAGATGCTGGGAGATGTTGGTGAAGGCTCATTTCATGGAGTTCCTTCCACTCACATGAGATCTGGATTGAGTTCCTGACTCCTGGCTTTAGGCTTGGCTTGGCCATTGCAGATAATTGAAAAGTGAACCAACAGATAGGCACGTTGTCTTTCTCCCTCTTTCTTCCTCTTCTTCCTATCAAATATCTTTACTCTAGTTTGTGTGTAGAATATGTCTGTGTGTTTATAGCATGACACATGAAAGTAATATTGCTCTCATTCACTGTCTATATTAGAAATGCATAGATTTAAAAATATTAATAAAATGTTTTTTAATTTTGAAAATAAAATGAATTTTTAGAGTATAGATTAACTGGCAAAATATAATTTCATATCAATAGATACAGACTATTGCAATTTGAAAGATTAAGTTTCCTGACAATATACTCTTAACTTAAATTCATCTATTATATACATAATTTTAAGTTTTCTAATAGTCAGACAAGAAGTAAAAAGTAAATTAATTTTTATACTTAATTTATTATAAGTAAAACATCACAAATCTGATATGTGGTCACTATTAAAATAGCAATAATGTATCTTGCATTTTTTCATTTGTCTTCAAAAACTAATGTGTATTTTATACTTACAACATATTTCAATTTGGACTAGCCCATATTTCAACTGCCTGAAATTCACATGCAGCTGTGAAAACATATTGGATAGTGGAGATCTAGCATTTAATACAATAGCCACTCCAAAAATCATAGTTAAATCACCATAGCTACTATCTCTGAGGACTTAAGATGGAATTGAAATCTTCATTCCAGGTCATTGGGTCAGATACATAGTCTTAGTTAAAATATTGAATGTGTTTGTTTTTGATTCCTCAGAATATTCCCATTCACTGATAAATGAGGATAATCCATGCCAGTTTCTGTAGTTCTATGAGATATTACATATAAAATCTTCTATCTTGTTTCCTAAAAAAATTAAACAGAACAAATCACAACACCAGCTATGTTAACCTTGAGGCTTTTGATGCCATTGAAAGAAATATTCATTAGCATTCATAGACTTTGCTGGCAAAACTGCAATTTTACTTCCTATCTATACTTCTGCATTTGCGCTTTCCCTGCCAACAGTGTTTCTCTCCCCATTCATGTTAAGAATGAGAAGGTCACAGTGCAATCAGAAGTGGGATGGCGAGACTACAAACATGTTCATTGGAGTGCCACGATGGGACACTGTAATTTGGGAGACCATCTACACTTGCTAATTATCATTTATCAAAGTCAGGCTCCTACTCTCCCATGGAAACTCAAAGACAAGACCCTTATATTTTTGATCATTTCATTTCAAGAAATGGTTCCTAAGTGAAACACATTCCTGGTTTCCTGGTTCGTAAATGATTTGTATATAAAAAAAAAGGGGGGGGGGACTTATAATTGCAAGTTTTCAAAAGTGGTCTGAAATGAGGGAGCTCAAGGGCTTAGAGTCAAGATTAAGCCTGTCTAAAGTTTTGTAAAACTGAGGGGAGTGTCAAGTGCTCACAGGACTAGGTACTAGAGACAAAGCAAGACAGACCTGGCTCCTGGTGGTGGAGTAGGAAGACCAGAATCAGATACATCTTTTGAGACACATGTGTATTGTTGACTGGGAGAGAAGATGGAGGAAGAGACTGAGAGAAAAAGAGTATATGTCACATTGGTCAGGAAAAGTTGAGTAGACTGGAGACCCAATTGGAGGTAGAACATAAATTAATCATCTGAAATTCTTAGCAGTGAAACCAAACATCAATGATAAGTGTCAGGTAGACAAATGAGGAGAGATGTGCAGTTGTGACACACCAAGGACTGTTGGGCACTGGGATAAAACAGAGTTTTGACCAGTCTTACTACAAATGCAGTCCTGGGCTCCACATATATCTATTGAATCAGAAGATACATTTCAGCAGGGTCTCAAAAAAGGGATACCTGGACACATTAAAGTTCGAGCATCACACTTCCTCAAATACCATTGCTTCCTTCTACTACTTGCTTGCGTTGGTTTTGATCTTTTACAATACCCTACTGCACAGCAGCACTTTAGAACAGAGTGAATTTTTCCTTTTTGACTTTCTAGATATTTACTTTGACAACAGATTTTCTGAGTGAATGAAAGTGTTGCCCTGTGTGTGACCTATGTAAAATTATTCTTGCAGGTTGGCCCTCCTGTCACTCAGGATTAATCACATGTATTTACTTAAAAAGGTGAGAAATTCAAATACAGTTTTGAATCACATTCTGGAATACATTTTGATATACAGAGGGAAAAGACAAACACATAACCATTACATATTCTTTAAAACAAAGGGAAGGAACAGCAACAGAAATATATTAATGCAATTTTATGGCTGAGAATTTTAAAACAAGCATCATGGAATGTAAAGTTATGATTCTCCTAGGAATCATAACTGGGCTGTAAGGCAAATACATATTAAGGCATAAATATAAGAGTCTATACAGTAATAGAAAATACTACAACCAGATTGCCAAGAGACTAAATTATAATTGACATGGGAATCATAGATTTAGAATTTCATACTGCTTAGAATTTACATTTTTCTGAAACACTGGTGTAATGTGAATGCATCTAGGCACTACGGGATACATATGATTTAAATATTAGGAAATGATATGAGCTAGAAATAGTTAATATTTTATATTTGTCATCTAGACAATGTAATCAAAACTAATCAATTACCAACTTATAAATAAGGACACTGGTAAGTTTTATATAATGCATATAATATCAATCACTGTAACTATATCAAATCGTAGGCATTCTGAATACAGGTGGCATATAATAAACACATGAATTTTGATTCACCTATGTGGAGTTTATGACACTATAGATGAGGAAACTCATAGACAGTGGACAATGGAGGAATGTCAAATTGATAACATCAAATCTCGAAGTTTTCCAACCATGCTGTGGGTATGTGTGTGTTGATCAACTTGCCCCAACATTCTCCTGTGCTGGAGTCTAAATTTTAGATGGGTTTTCTCCTAAATACAGGCCTCTGATCTCCTTTCTCTCAGAGCATTTACTTTAGAACACTTAACTATTGTAAATTCTTCCTTTATTCCTTTGAGATGTAAATCTTCTACAACCCAGGAATATTTGCCTCAGGGTCCTTGAAGCCATCCATTTGAAATGCAGTCAACAAGGAAGATTGGGCCCTCATCTAGCGGTCTCCACAGGAGAGTAGGAGCCTAACATCCATTGCTGGCAATTAGCAGAGATGGTCTAATAAGACTGACCAACTTACTCCCTAACCTCCTCCAGTGCTTTGCCACTATCTTGCCCCAGTGCTTCCAATTTCACCAGCCTTTTGTTTTTGGAGAACTTCAGTTTAGTTTCTCTCCCCTCTTGGAACAATCTTGACCCCTATTGAAATCAATTTGAGTGACATTGTGTGTGTTCCTGTGTGTCTTTATAGGGGCTCTCAAGAGACTTCAAGGTCAAGTATTCCCTATACACATTTCCATGAAAACAGTTTTATTTTTGATCTGTTTTTTTTTTAATAGATTTTTGTCCAAAAAGCTTATCTAACAAAAGTCACCAGAATTTTAAAAACTTTTAGGTGTACTTAAAGAATTACTTCATTTTTCAATTGAGATAACGGAAGCCTCAAGAGGGTCAGTCAGTCACCAAAAGTCCCAAATCCTGCCGGGGCAGCAGCCTGGGAGCCCTGGGATGCTGCCCCAATGCTGTTTAAATAATACTTTCCTATCATCAAAGACAATGTGAACCAGGCAATGTAAGACAAATACAAAGGAATGGTTCACCTACTTTAAAGAACAAAGATGTCTTTAAGTGCCTTAGGAGCATTTATATGCATGAACCAATTCATATGCAAATTAAGAATAATCTTTATGCAAGGCTTTTGTTTAGGAACATTTATTAGCCATTTGTTGTGTTATTTTATTAAATAGTATGCATATTTTCCTAAATTCTTCATAACTGTGTAGGGGACTATAAACCCAAAGTTGAATAATGTACAAAAAAGACATGAATAGAATCCAAGAGCACCTGTACAATATAGTAACCATATCCAGCGTATTCATATTACCTTGAATAACTCCTCAGTATTTTCAGTTAGATGGTGACTTGCAGGAGATCACAGGGGTCAATTTGGCTAAGATGCTTAACTTTACAGTCTTACCTCCTGGTTTGCAAAATGGACCATATGTTTAAAGTGATAAAACTGTCTAATGCCCTAGTAGGGGCTGAACATGACAGCATTAGCATTCAGCATCAAAATAAACAGTCCTGGGGTAGATGTTTAACCCAGCAGTTAGGAAGCAAAATGCAACATCTGTGTCCTATAGCAAAGCTGAATTTCACACCAGGCTCCGGCTCCTGAATCCAGTTTCCTGTTAATATATACCTTGGGAGGCAATAGTGATGGCTCAAGTAATTGGGTTCCTGCTGCCCATATGGGAGACCTGGATTGAGTTTCCAGCTCTCAAATTCAGTCTAGCAGAATCCTGTTATTCGGGGAGTGAACCAGCATATGGAAGCACTTTCTTGAGCACTCTATATCAAATAAGTTTTTAAAAATAAAAGTCTTTATTCTTTCCTCTTTCCCACCCCATTTCTTCCCCCACTCCTGTCTGTCCTCCTCTCCCACCCTCCTCTCTCTTACACTTCTTCCTCTCCTTCTCTTCCTCCTTCTTTTATTCTGTATCCCTAAAACAATTTGTCTACATGCTGAAAGTATTTTGACATTAGTTCCAGCAATGTGCTATGAAAACCTATAACCAATGGATGAGGTCTTTTGTTTCTAATTCAGCATTCAGTTTAATTAAATAAAAAAAAATTCCAATAGCACAGATTTTTTTTCAGGTGTTCTAAGTAGTACTAATTACAGAAAATTACCAATTAATTTGATTTTGTCATTCTATCAACAGTGATATGGCCAATACTTCTTGCTCCATTTTGGTGATGTCTCTTTTTCCCCATTTATTTATCGTACTTGAGAGGCAGAGAGAACAGAGACAAATAGACAGCATCCATCAAATGGTTTACTCTCCCAAGAACCTGAAATAGCCGGGCCTGGGCCAGGCTGAAGCTGGGAGCTGAGAACTGAATGAGTCTCTCAAGTGAGTAGCAGGACTCCGTTACTTGAGTTCCTGCTGGGTGGCAGGGATCAACTACTTATGTCACATGTTGCCTCCTAGGATGAACATCAAAAGGGAGTCAGGATCCAGAGCAGGGACTTGAACTCCAGTACTTTGATATGGGATTGAGACGTCTGAAGCATGGGTTTGGCATGACTAAGTCAAATATCCGCCCTGTGATGTCTATAAAGACACTAATAAATTATTTTATGAAACTGAAAACCCAAAACAAAAAATTTTACTATTAAGAAAAAATGAATTATTTAAATTATGTTACTACTGTGTTTTCATAGAAAATACCACCCCCTCCTCTAGTTTTTCAATATCTCCAGAAGTTAAGTCAAATTAATGAATCAGAGAAGAGAAAATGATCACTTTAGGGAATATTTTTGCCAAACTTTGTTCTGGAAGTCCTTATTAAAATAAAATGACCTGGATTACCTTTACATTTATCCTGTTTAAACATTCTTTTTCCTTAGGGGTGAGGGGGAACCACAAATTAAATCAGGGAGAAGCACTGTCATGCTGATGGAGACAAGTTCAATACCAAAGATTTATCTACTTAGACAAATGAAATCACAGTCAGTAGATCTATCTGAAATGTTCTGATGCCTCCGCAGAAAGACGAAAAGTTGCAGGCAAATGCAATTTTACTTCAAATTTTGTACAGTTGTCTAGTGGCTGCTGATTAAGGTGAACATTATCAAATAAGATCCATGGATTTCATGACTGAATAGGATTATTAGATAAAATACAAGTTTCCCAGGTAAGATTGAATTTTAGATAAAAATGAATATTTTATATAAGTGTATTCCAAATATTTTGTGTATGTGTGTGTATATATATACATATGTAATTTCTATCAATAAAAACTAATAATAGCATATATATATAATTTTCCTTCAGATATTATTTGACTTAATATTCCAAACTAATTTTCATTTGACATATTCATATTTTCAACCAGTCAATTTGAAAATAGTCATTTTAAGGCCATATCGAAAGAAAATAAGACATAGAGTGTAAAAATAAATGACAGCCCAATTTTGTTATCCTATAAATGGACAGCAGTTTAAATATTATATTTTAATTCATGTAACAATGGAATCTTCTGAATTACCTGATTTTTCAGGTACTCAGATTGATAAAAGTTTAGCTTAGCTTAGAAATTTCTAGAGGCTAAGAATGAAAAATGTTTTTCATTTTCTCAAATACTATTTGTGCCTATCACAACTTAGAATATAATTATGTAATTTATGTTAATCTTTCAAGATTCCAACTAAAGATTATAAATTTCATAAAATAATTAAGCTTTATATTTGGGCATTCAAATGCTTTTCAAAAACTTTTGAAAGCAAAAGCCTATACTCTGTCAAGTAAAAGGTAAGTCTTGAAATCTCTGTCTTATAAGTATCAATAAGGATTTGATATAATCCAACTACATTTTTATAAAAAATAAAAATTGATTTATTAAATTGTAAGGAAAATGGCTTATATTTGTGTTGCAATTTCTATTATTTTAGAAAAATATAACATTCTGTGCTATCAATGAATAATTTATGTATTAACATAAAGCAGTTACTATATAAAATTAAGTTTATAGATTACAATATGTGAAAAATAAACTAAAAAGAACACATGTTATTTTTCATTTGTTACTAGATGCTCAATATATGCCATTTAGGAATTTTTCTCTGTACCTGAAAACTCTTAGTAGAGGTCTTCTGGGAGCAAACTCTTTCAGTATGGATTTATGTAAAGACATTTTTATTTCATATTTATTACTATGGTATGTTTTAACTGAATACACAATTAAACTTCAGGTTTTTCTTTTCCAAAACATTGAAGCTCCACTCTCACTAGAATTCTTCGTTATTTTTATTTTATTTTTTGAGTTCTTTGTTTATTTTGAGAAGTCAGCTGCCAATCTAGGTTTTGCTTCTTTCAAAGCCACATGAGGTGCAAGTACTGTGGCTCAGTGGGTTAAGGCACTGCCTACAGCACCAACATCTCCATATGGATTCGAGTCCTAGATGCTCCATCTCTGATCCAGCTCCTTGCTATTACGCCTGGGAAGGCAGCATAAGATAGCCCAAACGTTTGGGTCCCTGCTACCCACAAGAGAGATCGAGATGAAACTCCCAGCTCCAGCCTGGCCCAGTCCCTACCATTGCAGCCATTTTGAGAGTCAAACAGTGGATGGAAGATCTCTCTCTCTCCCTCTACCATTTTCTCTCTGTAACTCTTCCTTTCAGATACATAAAATCTTTTTTTTAAAGAGCACATGATTTTTCATTGGTTACTTGCAAGATATTTGGTATTCTACAGTTTTACAGTGATTCTTTGGATATAAATTATTTATTTAATTTTATATACTTAGAGATTTGCTGGATAGATGTTTTTCATCAGTTCTGGAAAATTTTTTTTTCAATAGTTCTCCTTACCCATCACTCCTCTCCTTTAGAGACTCCAGCTAACCATTTTGAGTCGTTCCTCTTTCTGTCCTATGCTCCTCCATTCTCTGTTTTCCATCTCTCCATGCTTCACTTTAGCAATTTTTTCTGATATAATTTTTGATTTACCAATTCTCTCTTCAAATGTGAAACCAAGACACTGGATTGTATATTTCATTTGCTGTATTTCAGTACTTGAATTTCTATTTAGTTTTATTTCAAAGTAACTAGGTCAAGTTTAATATTTCAGTCCCTGCCATAAGTTTCAAGCTTGTCATTTACCTTCTTAAAAGTGGTAAGCAATTATCTTACAGCCTGTGTCTGATCATACCAGGGCCTATCGTTGGGCATCTTATCCAACATTCTGCTTGTTCTTTATCATGATGCATTGTCAACTCACAATCTGTTATCTTTATTTCATACTGGATACTCTGTTTTAGACATCATTTCTAGAATTAACTTGGGAACAAAAATGTTACTCTCATCCTCCAGAAAGGAGGTTCTATTGTTTTGTAATGCACTTTGCTCACAATTACTCCCAAATTATCTAGATCTAAATTCAAAGACCAAAATTTTTCTGACTACCCAAAAGTTTTGAAGCAGATCTGAAGTTTGTTCAAGGCCCAGTTTATTTTTGCTTCATTCTCACTGCTAGAATCCTACAACAGCCAGGAGGTAATTTACATGGCCCACATGGAACATCCTACACTCTGTCATGGGGCCTCCTAACCTTAAGAGGTCAATCTATCAGCTAATTTCTTCTCTCCATCTATGCATGCTACCAGAACAAATATAGTCACTCAGAAGGGTAAGTTCTCTGGGCTGATATTATCTTCTGGATATTAATCTTGCAACTCTACTACTATATTTTAATGTTTATTGCAATTTATTTATTTAGTATTGCTTATATTATTTATTTTATATTTTTGCTAGTAGATTCTAGCTTTTTGAAGTTTAACTCAGCCATTATAAGAGGGGAAGACTTTGACTATTGAAAGTTAATTTGTAAAACATAGTTTATTTAGAGAAGACAAAATCTATTTCATTATATTTGGGAAGGAAATTTTATTCCAACTCACATGTGTCTGGCTCGCATTAGTAAGAAATAAGTGCATTAAATTATAATAAGTTTTTAAACTTTTGATTACATAGTAGCAAATAAAAGTGCTAGAAGAATATCTGTAAAAATGTAAAAGAACTCATTTTATAAATATGACAGCAACCAGAGAATGAATAGTCCCTAATGGAGAAATAAAGTTACTTGTAGATTCATCAACTTGCTTTTTAAAGCAAGTACAGCATTCTCATTCAATCTACCCAGTTTAGTAAATTACAAAGTATGGGAA
Organism: Oryctolagus cuniculus; assembly: GCF_051225735.1. NCBI lineage: Eukaryota > Metazoa > Chordata > Mammalia > Lagomorpha > Leporidae > Oryctolagus > Oryctolagus cuniculus. The sequence continues at coordinate 189,447,671 of NC_142867.1, forward strand.
AATTTACAAAGAATCTCAAAATAGTCAAAGTCAAAAATAATAAGCGGGGCCAGCGCTGTGGCAAAGCGGGTTAACGCCCTGGCCTGAAGCACTGGCATCCCATATGGACGCCGGTTCGAGTCCCGGCTGCTCCACTTCCGATCCAGCTCTCTGCTATGGCCTGGGAAAGCAATAGAAGATGACCCAAGTCCTTGGGCCCCTGCACCTGCATGGGAGACCTGGAAGAAGTTCCTGGCTCCTGGCTTCGGATCAGCACAGCTCCGACCATTGCAGCCAGTTGGGGAGTGAACCACTGGATGGGAGATCTCTCTCTCTGTGTAACTTTGACTTTCAAGTAAATACATAAATAAATCTTAAAAAAATAATAAGAAATAGTATACCATAATGTTGGGAAAATTAAATTTAAATCCAAACTACTATAAATCAAAGTGAAAGGGGAGACAAACCAAAGAGTAGGAGAAACTATCTAATATACCACACTAACCAGGAAAAAAAAAAGTTGGAGAAAAATTTGTCTTTTCAAACATTTCTATAGGATGTAAATAGCAATCACAATGGTTAGAAACTATTTTTTTGTGGCTGGCACCGCAGCTCACTAGGCTAATCCTCAGCCTGCAGCGCTGGCACACCGGGTTCTAGTCCCGGTCGGGGCGCCAGATTCTGTCCCAGTTGCTCCTCTTCCAGGCCAGCTCTCTGCTGTGGCCTGGAAGTGCAGTGGAGGATTGCCCAAGTGCTTGGGCCCTGCACCCCATGGGAGACCAGGAGAAGTACCTGGCTCCTGCCATCGGATCACCGCGGTGTGCCGGCCACAGCGGCCATTGTGGAGTTAACCAATGGAAAAATGAAGACCTTTCTCTCTGTCTCTCTCTCTCACTGTCCACTCTGCCTGTCAAAAAAAAAAATTTTTTTTGTGAAAACAGTTCTTGGCTAGAAATTAGATCCAATAACTGTACCCTGCTTGGTTACTGGATTTATGAAAATACCGTATCTGTTACTACATGTCTCCATAGCCTAATTTATAAAACAAACAATTTGGACAACACATGCTCAAACTCATTTCAACTGTAAGATTCTTTGATGATATATTCCAAAGTTGTACCCTCTGTCTCTCTGTGACTCTGCCTTTCAAGTAAATAAACATATTTTTTTAAGCTCTGGGTGCAAAAAAATAGTTTGTACAGGAAAATTTTGAATTTGGCCAAGCAGTTATTTAGTCACAATAAGCAAACAAGGACATGGGTATATATTTTCATGGGGTTTTTCTGAAAACAGATGATCAACTTTGTATAGAAAAAGAAAAATCCGATTATCATGTAAGAATTACTTTGCAAATGGAAATTCTGGAGGACAATTCAATATAATCACTAAAGCAAGTAACTTCTAACAGTTGTGTTAGTAAGTTTTGAAAATATCCCCCCCACACACACACATATCACATTCTCCCCTTTTTATCAGAGTTGAAGATCGAATTTAAAGTTTTAAAGGTTGAAACTGACCATTAGATACTATTTGCTTTTCTTATACACATTTCTTAGCTCATTTAATATCTCATTTTCCTTATTTATACAATATGAACTATATAGCAGCGGCTATCCCTGCTATGCCACAGCACAGGCCCCCTACTATATATTGTTAAAGATTTATTTATTTGTTTATTTATTTGTTTATTTGAAAGGCAGAGTTATAGAAAGACAGGAAAGAGAGGAAAAGATCTTCCTTCTGCTGGCTCATTCCCCAGATGTCCACAATGGCTGGGGCTGGGCCAGGCTGAAAGAAGGAGCCTGAAACTCCACCTCAGTCTCCCACACTTGGGCCATCATCAGCTGCTTTCCCAGGAGCATTAGCAGGGATAGGAAGCCAAGCAGCTGGGACTCTAACTGCCATTCTGATAGAGGAAGTTGGCATCATAAGCAGTGGCTTGGGGCTGGCGCTGTAGTGCAGCAGGTTAAAGCCCCAGCCTGCAGCGCCAGCATTCCATATGGGTGCTGGTTCGAGTCCCAGCTGCTCCTCTTCTGATCCAGCTCTCTGCTATGGCCTGGGACAGCAATAGAGGATGGCCCAAGTCCTTGGGCTCCTGCACCTATGTGGGAGACCTGGAAGAAGCACCTGGCTCCTGCCTTCGGATCAGCTCAGCTCTGGATGTTGCGATCATTAGGGGAGTAAACCAGCGAAATGGAAGATCTCTCTCTCTCTCTCTCTGCCTCTCCTTCTCTATGTAACTCTTTCAAATAAATAACATATTTTTTTAAAAAAATAAGCAGTGGCTTAACTCACCTTGCCACCACATCAACACCCCCACCTTTATATTTTTAATTAATGCGAGATCTCCTACTTTTTATTTTCCAAATACCTGTGAGATATCTGTCCTCTGTGCATGACTTATTTCACTCGACATAATGACCTCTAGTTCCATCATATTGTAAGTGCTAAGATTTCATCCACTTTTTGTGACTGAGTAATATTTCATTGTGCATATGTTTTACATTTTCTTTATCCATTCATAAGTGGATGGGACACTTAGACTGTTTCCATTTCCTGGCTATTGTAAACAGTGCTGTGATAAATACCAGGGTGCAGATGTCTTTTGACAGGTGGATTTCATTTCCTTTTTTACTCATGAGTGATAATGCTGGATCAGTTGTGGTTCTATTTTAGTTTTTTTGAGAAAACTCCATAACGTTTTCCGCAATGGCTGTATTAATCTACAGTCCCACCAATGGTATACAAATGTTCCCTTTTCTCTACCTCTTCACCATCCCTTGTCATCTTCTGTCTCTTCAGTAATAGCCAGGCTAAGTGGAGTGAAGTAATACTTCTGTGGTTTTGATTTGCATCTCCCAGATGATTAATGGTATTGAGCATTTTTCATGTACCTACTGACCATTTGTATGTCTTCCTTTGAGAAATGTCTGTTTAGATCTACTTCGCATTTTTAAATGGGATTGTTAGGTCTTGGTTTCGGTTTTGCTATTGGGTTATGATCTGTATATTAACTCCTGTCAGATGTATAACTTGCAAATAATTTCTCCCTCTCTGTAGGGTGTCACTTTACTCTGTTGTGTCCTTCGCTGTGCAGAACTCTTTAGTTAGATTAAATCCATGTTGTCTGTTTTTGTTTCATGTACTTTTGGGTTCTGACCCAGAAAATACTTGCTCATTCCAATATCCTGTAGTGTTTTCACTATACTTTATTCTAGAGCTTCAAAGTTTTGGTCTTACATTTAGGTGTTTAATCAATTTTAAATTGATTTTTTGTACATGGTCAGAGATAGGGCATGCATTTAAACAAACAGAAGTACTCGATGCATCATCATACTAATCTGCCAACTATTTATAAAAATAAGTGTAAGTGCCAATAAGTAGGTCATTAATGTCCTGAGCCCCATGTTTTGCTCCGCATTTTGAAAATAAATATCTATATGCATTATCAAGTCAATAATTAAGCACTATTCTTCAAGTTTCCCTCTGTATACATATTTGTGGTTTTTTGGCAGGCAGAGTTAGACAGTGAGAGAGAGAGAGAGAGACAGAGAGAAAGGTCTTCCTTTTTCCGTTGGTCCTCCCCTCAACTGGCCACTATGGCTGGTGCGTTGCAGCTGGCGCGCTGCGCCGATCCGAAGCCAGGAGCCAGGCGCTTCCTCCTGGTCTCCCATGCAGGTGCAGGGCCCAAGCACTTGGGCCATCCTCCACTGCCTTCCCGGGCCACAGCAGAGGGCTGGACTGGAAGAGGAGCAACCGGGACAGAATCCAGCGCCCCAACCGGGACTAGAACCCGGTGTGCCAGCGCCACAGGCGGAGGATTAGCTTCCCTCTATATTTTTGACTAATCCTTTTCTTTTTGCTTATTTAATTGCTTTTCCTTTTTCTTATTCCCACTCACTAGATGTTGCTTCTTCTCAGTATTTTTCTCTTATTATCTACCACTTAAAAATCATAATCATCTCAAAGTTGTGCTATAACTGAGGCTTTAACTGTTGTCATCAAAGAAATGAATTGGGGCTGGAGTTGTGGCATACTATGTAAAGCTGCCACCTGTGATGCCAGCATCCCAAAATGGCACCAATGTGTGTCCTAGCTGCTCCACTTCCTCTCTAGCTCCCTGCTAATGGCCTGGGAAAGCAGCAGAAGACAGCCCAAGTGCTTCGGCCTCTGTACCCACGTGGGAGATCCAGATGAGACTTCTGGCTCCTGGCTTCGGCTTTGCCCAGCCTTGACTGCTGCAACCATCTGGATAGTGAACCAGCAGATGAAAGATCGATCTCTCTCTCTCTAATTCTCTCTCTTTCTCTCTCTCCCTCTCTCTCTCCACCCTGTCCCTGGTAACTCTGCCTTTCAAATAAATAATTATTTTAAAGGAATGAGTCACAAAATGGCATTTCTCACCCTACCATCTGACTCCAAATCTTATTATGCTAGAGAGAATCTATTTGGATAGTTCCCTTCTATGTCACCAAAAAATACCCCAAATAAACTATCCTTTCTCCTTTCAATAAACTGTCCTAATTTTCTTAGTTTTTCTTCCAGTGTAACTTTACACTTCCAGTGGGATTTTCCATACATCCTTTTTTTTCAAATTATAGTTTCATTTTTCCTTCACTTTTGTAGTCCTGTCTTTCTAGGACACCTGTAATATGTTTCTGAAATATCTATTGAATTGTTTTCACTTAATCTTAATGATAATCAATCCTTTTGGACTATTTCAAATGCCAACCAGACCAGATGACAAGAGTGAAGAAATATGGGGGCAGAGTTTAGAGAGGAGCTTAGTCCCAGTGTTTATGGATGTGGAGGGCAAGAGAAAGGGGAAAGTGTCAAGAGTAGAGGGGAACGACTTAGTGAATGTCACAACTGGCCCTGAGAATCAGAAACATTCAAGAATAAAATTTGGCGAAATGATGTGGTGAAAAAAATGAGCCTTTTAATGCCACAAATTGTGTGTTTGCATCTGTTGTTGGTAATTTCTGTGCTTTAACAAATGAAAGATGGACAGTACAATCATCTGTGATTCCAAAGTGTTAGTCCTTCCAAATGATAGACTTCAATGCCATGTGCATTTTGCACAGAGATCTATAATTATTTCCTGTTAGAACTTCAAATTTGAGTTCCTATACTCAATATCAAGTTTTCTATAAGTAGCTTCAAAATAGGTGTGGGAAATTAAATTAAAAGATAGATTTATTTTAGGGAATGGTCATTTAGTCTAGCAGTTGAGACACTTGCATCTAGCAACGCAGTGCCTGAGTTTGAATACTGGCTCCTATTCCTGACTCCAGCTGCCTGCTATAGCAAACCCTGGGAGGCAGATAATAGTTCAGGCAATTAGGTTTCTACCACCCATAATAGAAGACCTAAATTGTATTTCTGTTTTCTGACTTTGGTCCTGGCTCAGCCTCTGTTTAATGTCTCTATAGTACTTAGAAGCAAAACTGAATAGATCACATGATTGGTTAAAAATAGAAAAGAAAGACAAGAGACTAGGCTGTGTGTTCGCGAAGCTGAGCCCCTGGATCTGTCTGAAATGGCGGAGGTGTAGGAGACACTGAAGCGACTTCAGAGCCAGAAGGGGGTGCAGGGGATCATTGTGGTGAACACAGAAGGTATCCCCATCAAGAGCACCATGGACAACCCCACAACCACACAGTACGCCAACCTCATGCACAACTTCATCTTGAAGGCGCGGAGCACGGTGCGTGAAATTGACCCCCAGAATGACCTGACCTTCCTTCGAATTCGCTCCAAGAAAAATGAAATTATGGTTGCACCAGATAAAGACTATTTCCTGATTGTAATTCGGAACCCAACTGAATAAGCCATTCTCTTGGCTCCGTCATTCCCTAATTTAATGCCCCTACGAGATAATGTTGTGTCAACTGGCTGGCGTATGGAAGTTGCCTTGCAGCCCGCGTAAACCAACCTGAGACCAAGGGCGGGCTGCTCGGCCCACCCCTCCCCAGGGACCCCTCTGCTGCGCCGGCCACCCCTGGAGCTCCTGGAAGAGGGCCCTCCCTCTTTCTCACTTCCGTTTTGGAGCAAGAGCTTGTGAGAAGCCCACACCCAGCTTCCTTCTGACCTTCAGATCATCTTGTCGCCCTTGGCAAAGGCTGTTTTTCTTTAACTAAAAATAATCAAAATGAAAAAAATAATAGAAAAGCTATTTAAACATTTTTGGTCTATATGGTAACAAATAGCCATTTTGACTGCTTATTTCCCCCAGTTTTATTGGTGACAGTTCTATCAAATTGACTAAAACAAATGGTAAATGGAATATCCTATGGTCACAATAATATTTTTAGTTTATCCAATACTGACAATATCCCAAAGGACATTAAATCAAACATGTTTTCCAGCACAGTTTGCAATGGCACAACTCCTTATCAATGGCATATTTTTGCTGCTTATGCACAGATAGAAATAGCAATGTCAATCACAACTGTCAGACTTGATGCCTGGGGCATCATTTTTTGTAAAGACAGCTGTGGATGCTAAATTGAGGTTTCCTATGTCCTCTTTACTCGCACCTCTTTCATGAAAGTCCCCCTTTGAGAGACTTGATATTCTTGCGTTTTGCATCTGTATTTGGATGCTTAGAAGACACCTAATGCACTAACTTCCTGGCATTGGGAGAGATGAAGACAAGCACCTGTCAAATGTGGACGTTTCATCTGTATAAGAGGTTCAGCGTTCTGTTCTTCCTGATAAGCCCCTTTGAAACACGAGGAGAGGACTGTACCTCTTCAGATCAATGTTATATTCCATTTAAAAGTTGTTTCTGTAAGTAATTAAAGGGTCTTTAAAATTTGATTCCTCAGGTCTTACTAGTTGAAGACCTTGCACTCTTAAATTACTCTGAGTCAGCAAGTCAGCAACCCTTTTCTGTAAAAGGCTAAGGAGAAAATATATTCGCTTTGTAGGTCAAGTGGTCTTGGTGACAATTACTTGATGCTCTCATAGCTAAAATAGGCATACAAAATCTGTTTCAAGAAAACATTAATTATGACATTGATGTTTTAATATCATGTAATCGTCACAAAACATTCTTTTTTGATTTTTAAATTGTTTAAACATGTAAAAATTATTTTTCCTCACATACTATTTAAAAAAAAAAGACAGTGGGAAGTTTGTTATATAGTCCATGGTCTGTTGACACCTGGTCTACACAAATCATGCCTTCTGTGCTTAGCTCATGCTCATAAATAGATGGCCCTATGAAATAGATGATCATTTCTAAATGCTAGCATATCTGAGCCTAAGGGTTGTCAGTTGTCTTTAGTAGCAAACTGAGAACTCTAAATTAAAGAGCCACCTCTCCATATATTTGTCAAAGACCAGAAAAAGAATCATTCTATTCAAAGAACAAAAGTGCCTTGTATCCTTCCATCGTGTTCTGGTTTGTCTAGATATCTCAGGTTAAAAAGACAAAGTAGGCACCAGAATAATGGCAGTTATTACTTTTAGGCTATACTATTTTTGTGAGACTGAAAATTTAAGTGTGAAATTCAGTAGACTTTTAAATTCCAGCATGGCTGAATCAGCCCCAGTGGCATCACCCAGAGCCATCTGAAGCAGTCTGCAACCAGGGTGAATTCCATGCTTACAACTGTCATTGTTATTGAATCAAGAAAATCGGATCATGAGTGCTTTCTCCTAGGAGCCACTTTTAAATCTCTAATGTTATATTCTGAGATTGTGCATAAACAGTGCAACGGTGCTCACTAGACAGGACTCACTCCTGTGGAAGGGATGATGGCAGCTGGATGTGTTGTGATACAGTCAATGAGTAAGAACAGTTTTCTTCAGAAAACAGGCAATTGCTGAAGAGTTCTTACGGTTACCTTGTGTTGTTTTCATCATCTGATTTTTCTGGAGTAATTCTTATTTTTGTTTATTTTGTTTCCTGAAGTGCCAGTAAAGAGTCATATAATCATCTTATCATTTTGTAAGTCTTTCTTAAAAAAATTATTCATTTATTTGAGAAGTTACAGACAGAGGGAGAGACAGCGAGAAAAGTCTTCCATCTACTGGTTCCCTTCTCAAATGGCTGCAATAACGAGCTGGGCCACTCTGAAGGCAGGAGTCAGGCGATTCTTCTGCATCTCCCATGCATGTGCAGGGGCCCAGCACTTGTGCCATCTTTCACTGCTTTCCCAGGCCACAGCAGAGTTGGTCTAGGGAACCGGCACCCATATGGGATGCTGGCACCACAGGCAGAGGCTTAACCCACCATGCCACAGCACCGGTCCCCCTAAGTCTCTAAAGTGAGTAAAATCATGTTCTGCATCCCAGAAACATACAATTGTCTATGCAAGTTAATCAGAGTAGGTAACAGCAGTGGCTGGATAGTGATTGCTGGATCCCCACAGAAATCCATTCAGCTCAACATTCTGCTTTGAAGTGGGTACTAACACTGAAATGTAGCAGAATAGTATTATCATTATTTGTCAAATTATAGTTTATGTACCACAAATTTGAGTTTCCCAGAGAATATATGAAACTACAGAGCAAATACACTCATCTCCTTGGAACACTACTACATGTATTATTTGTATATTTAAATAGGATGAATAGATTGTAGAATTTAATTCTATAGATTTCAAAATTAAATGTAAGCCCCCTCAAAAGTGTTTATTATATAAATGCTCAATTCACCTACTTCTTCATTAGATCAAGATAAATAATATGACTCCCCACAATATTAATGATGTTTGGGGGCCGGTGCTGTGGCGTGGTGGGTAAAGCTGCCGCCTGCAGTGCCGGCATCCCATATGGGTGCCAGTTCATGTCCCAGCTGCTCCACTTCCAATCCAGCTCTCTGGTATGGCCTGGGAAAGCAGTAGAAGATGGCCCAATTCACTGGGCCTCTGCACCCATGTGGGAGACCAGGAGGAAGCTCCTGGCTCCTGGCCTCGGATCGACACAGCTCCAGCCATTGCAGCCAATTGGGGAGTGAACCATCGGATGGAAGACCTCTATCTTTCTCTTTCTCTGCCTCTGTCTCTCCATCTCTCTCTGTGTAACTCATACTTTCAAATGAGTAAATAAATCTTTGAAAAAAATGATGTTTGGTGGGAAAGTTCAGGAAGTATTGTTACAGATTCCTGATACTGTCAAAACTGAGAGGGCATTGAAATGACTCTAGGAAGCAGTCCACACTTAGAGAATGTGGGCGGGGTAGGCATTTGGTACACAGAGTCACTGACACCATCAGGGAAACCCAGACTGTGCTTCTGTCTCTTGATTTCCGCCTAGCCCAGCTCCAGCTGTTAGAGAGATTTGAGGACTGAAATCAGTCAGCCTGGCTCCCTCTCTCCCTCCCGCCCACCCTCCCTCCCTACCTTACAGATAAAATGAAAATAAATATAAAATATGTTAAATAACAAAAAAAACTCATACATTTAAAAAAAAAGAAGGAAAAGTAAAAATTATTCTCTGGCTGTCTTGTCATTCAAATGCACCAAACAGAAGCATATTCCACTGCAAAATGCCCAGTGACTCTCTAACTCAAGTATGATGGTTTGAAGGCTCCATAGCTAAGAAGTTCTCCTTCCGCATCTTTCTAAACTGTTAAATGACGTAAGTCACTTCCCTTTCCTGTTCTACTCTTTCCCTCAGGAAAAGGGGCTCTACCTTCTCTATAAATATCACATGGCCTCAAAAAGCATTTTTGAAATAATATAAAGTATATTGAAAAGCTGAGAGCAATGTTTTATAAATATTTTGGCCAGAAGAAGAACATAATATTCTCAGACGCATGAAGTCAAATAAAAGTGAGGTTAGAAAAAAAAAAAAAGAGGTGCAATATCTTCTGCTCACTACCCCTCTCCCAACCACTATTTCTTCTTCAGAATACTGGGAGGGAGTGAGCGAATCACTTATTCTAATTATGGGAATATCTGTGAAGTGCTTTGCTTCATTAGGATGAAAACTTTTCAATAAGTGAAATCATTGAAAAGGGGAAAAATTGTACAAGCGTTTCACCTACTATAAATTTTTCATTTCTCCTATTTTATTTCTTCCTTTTTTTTTTTCTTTTTTGTTTGTTTAGCAACAATACAGAATGACAGATGTATGAAAGGAGAAAGAGAACTAGGAAAATATGATAATAGTCACAACTGGCTTCCCTGATTTATTTCCAGTTGATTTTACATCTGGTCCAACTGTGTTGTTTGTTGATATTCTGTCGGCAATAGCTATGAGCCGTATGTCTCTCTTACTTTTATTAACATTTTCACATCTAGGCAAGAAAATGCATGGGTGGGAGCATATAGCAATGTTCTGAGTAATCTTTCCATTACATTCTCACAGTTCTCATCTTTTTACTTCATATTCAAGATGCCATCCAATCTAATCTGTTCTGGGTATTTAGAAATATCTTGTTCTACTTTTATCTGGACTCATTTTTATCTAGTTCAAAGGACTGACATCAACCTGTCCCTCAATACAGCACCAGACTCCTAACTTCTCTGAGTGAGCATTTCAATCTAACTACTTTACTAGCATTATATGTAACATTCTCAAATATGAGTAAATATCTGATCCTGTCACTAGCTATTCCTATTGTTTCCCAGTTACCTCTAGAATAAACTCCCAATGTGTTATAAGGCATGCAAGACTTTTAATATTGATTCTAAATCTACTTCATATTTCTAAGCTCCAATCTCCTGCCAATTATTCACATATTTCAATAGCTCTGGACTTCTCACCATTTCTTAGGTATTCCAGACCCTGTCATGTCTCAGGCCCTTCCCATTTACTGTTTACTTGCATAGATTTCTCTATGTGTCACTCATTCTTCCAGATCCAGCTCACTATCAGCTCCTCCATAAGTCCTCTTTGACACTCCTGATTGTAACAGCAAATTATACCCCTTTGACGGTGCAGTGACATACCTTTAGGGAAGACAGTCCAGACATTCCTCAGAAATCTGAAAATTATCTACTATATGAACCGAACCAGCTACCTCATTCCCAGGAATATACCTTGAAAAAATTGAGATCAGCATATGAAACAGGTATCTGTAACCCCATGTTTATAGCAGCTCAATTCACAATAGCTAAGATACAGAATCAAGCCAAATGTCCATCAACTCATTATTGGATAAAGAAAATATGATACATATGCATTCCTTTTTTTACTCAACCATAAAAAAAAATTAAAGCCTGTCTTTTGTAACAAAACAAATGCAACTAGAGACCATTTTGATTACTGAAATAAGCCAGACCCAAAAAGACAAATATCATATGTTTCCTCTGGTTGTAGCTAATATATAGAATATACAAAAATTTAATATATGTCAAGTTAAAATGACATCTTGTGATTTGATTGTTTCTATATCCCTCCAGGATAGTGGTCTTTGATTTGGAGAACTCTTTCTGTAGAAGAGAATTAAGCCCGTGATTATAAAGTAAGTTGAAATTATGTTACCACAGAGACTTAAAAGAAAAAAAAGGGGCCGGCGCCGCCGCTCACTAGGCTAATCCTCCGCCTTTCGGCGCCGGCACACCAGGTTCTAGTCCCGGTCAGGGCGCCGGATTCTGTCCCGGTTGCCCCTCTTCCAGGCCAGCTCTCTGCTGTGGCCAGGGAGTGCAGTGGAGGATGGCCCAAGTGCTTGGGCCCTGCACCCCATGGGAGACCAGGATAAGTACCTGGCTCCTGCCATCGCATCAGCGCGCTGTGCCGGCCACAGTGCACCGGCCATGGCGGCCATTGGAGGGTGAACCAACGGCAAAAGGAAGACCTTTCTCTCTGTCTCTCTCTCTCATTGTCCACTCTGCCTGTCAAAAAAAAAAAAAAAAAAAAAAAAAGGAAATAAATGAAGGAGGAGGGAAAGGGGAGGGAAGGGAGGTAAATATCATTGTGTTCTTGGAATCATACCCATGCAATTCATGAAATCTGTTCTCTGTATATTAATACATATAGTATAAGTAAAATAGAGAAAAGAATTACAGAAAAAAATTTCCATTAAAATGCCTTATACCACACAATTATTTCTATTATGACCCTTTAGCAAAAGGGAAAAATAAATGGCATAAATGACACTCTAAGCCAACACTCTAGAAACAAACACATATACAATTTCTCCAAATAGTACTTTAATAATCCAATGGGTTACTTTTCAATTATTTAATTAAGGATCACACAGAAATTTTCTACATATATAGACCCTTTAATCCAAACATGTGCTTTCAGTACAATAAGTTTTTCTACCTGATTATAAGATTCTGACAATATTGCATAACCATGGATTAAGAAAATCAAATGTTTATGATATATCTAACAGGAACTCTATTACGAGGGAAAGAGAAGAAAACAAAAATCCAAGTTCCTTCAAAGCCCCATAATAGGGAGAAAAGGCATTCAGAAAACTGATGTCCAACCCAGCTCTCTGTGGAAATTCCTATAAATGTCATGTTCAAAAGTTGGTAGATATTTCAACAACCCTTCCAAAAATTATCTAAGAATAGATAAGAGCATATATATTGTTGGAGCTGGAGATAGTGAAACAGACATGTTGTTAAGAGAAGTAAGACTCTATATCCTGCCTCATCTCCAATCTCACAAGATACAAGGCCTTGATGGATTTTGTGTGCCTTCTACAAATGCGGCAGTCATCACAGTATGTGTCTCCATTAATCCCTCAGAAAATAGTTTAATGGAATTTTGTCAAAATGACTTAATTACCTTCTTCACTGACTCCTTGGGGATTTTTAAATTTAAGACTTTTTGGAATAAAAATCAAAATAGCTTTTAAAATAGCATGAGATAAACATGACCTAGAATTTTCACAAAGATTTTTTAAATAACATGTGCTAATAAATTGTCTATTTGTAGATTTTTTTTTACACTTTTCAGGTGGCTGGAGGGTTTGTATTCCTTCTACTGTCACTCTTTTCAAGGATCTAAGCTAAGGCTATCAACTCCCATTCTTTCAGAAATTGGATTATATGACTAATCCTCAGAAGAATGTTTGGTCCCTTGGGTTATTTCTATGTTAGTCCCTAAACATAACAGTTTCCTAAAGGAAAAAATAGAAAATGCATTTTCCTTTTCTATATAATGTCATGTTGCTATTTCTCAGCAAGTTTTATCTTTGTTAGAAATACAGGGAATTCTGATGTTTCTTATTGATTCTTCTATTTATAATAGTTCTATGAATTTCATCCCTACTTGGGAAGCATCTCTGGATTCTTGCCACTTGACAGCCACTTATATATCTCCCTCTATGTATTTATATATATATATATATATTATATAATAATAATGGTTTATTATTCCAATCAAATTTAAAACCCCTCGAATTTAGGGATACTGAAACATTCATCTTCACATTTCCAAAGGGTTGTAGCATAGCATAGTGCTTTCACATAATAAGCATTCAAAACGTGTTTGTCAAAATTAAATATACATATATATGTGTGTATATATATATATATAAAATAAGATAGCAATGAGAATTGATTGAGAATAGTGCTAAATTTTTTGTGCTTAAACAGCAGGAGAAAAAACCATGATAATAATGAAGAGTTTTCATGTTACTATCTTCCTATTATAATATTAAACAGACTCAAGTCATTATATGCAAATCTATAAGAGTAGGCTCTTGCAAGAGTGAGGTAGATCTGCCTAACTACAGACTGACAGGTGGAATTTCTTTGACAGAGCTGGAATCAGACTGGTCTGCCACTCTTTTGTGAGCTCCCACTGTCCTAGAAACCATCCAAGGCCTGACAATCACTAGGGAAGCCACCACGGCTGTGCTCAAATTGTGTTTTTATTACCTGTCAGCTTCAATGCACTAAACGACACTCCAGTGACTGAAAGAGTTAATGGACCTCTAAAACGTGAACAACTTAGTCCCATCTGATTATTAAACTTAGCCCCATTTTGTTTTATTTGAAGTTTTGGTTGCTTTTCTCTTTTCTTCTTCCAAATTTAAACACTGGATCAGTTAAATTCAATTTAAGATTCATTTTATTTGTGGTCAGCATTGTGGCATAGTAGGTTAAGCTTCCATGTGAGGTGCTGGCATCCCATATGAGCACTGATTCAAGTCCTGGCTGCTCCGCTTCTGATCCAGCTCTCTTCTAATGTGCCTGGGAAAGAAATGGATAGTGGCCCAAGTACTTAGTCTCATGTTGGAAACACAGAAGAAGCTCCTGGCTTCTGCCCTCGGATTGGCCCAGCTCTGGCCATTGTTGCCATTTGTGGAGTGAACCAGTGGATGGAAGACCTCTCTGTCTCTCCTTCTATGTGTCTGTATCTTTGCCTCTCAAATAAATAAATGATTTTTTTAAAAAAAGACTTATTTTATTTCTCTGAAGGCAGAGTTACAGAAAGAGAGAGGGAGAGAGGGAGGGAGGGAAGAAGGGAGAGAGGAAGAGAGAGAGAAGGAGAAATTTTCCATTTACTTCTTCGCTCCCCAAATGGTCAAAATGGCCAGCACTAGGCCAGGCCGAAGCTGGGGAACCAAAGCTTCATCTGGGTCTCCCATATGGCTGTAGGGGCCCAATGACTTGGTCCATTTTACTCACATTAACAGGGAGCTAGATTGGAAGTGCAGCAGCTGGGTATCGAACTGGTGCCTTTATGGGATGCCAGTGCTGCAGGCCTTGGCTTAACCCTTTATGCCATAGCATCAGCCTCGAAATTTAAATAATTTTATAATTGTTTTGAAACAACTAAAACTTTTAAAATCTCAAATACTTTCCTCTCTGCGTTGCATTTGTAAATTTTTTCTATTGTAGACCTATCTCCAGTTAAGAATATCTGGCACCCCAAAATCCAAATAGAGTGAGATATTGATGATCTTAAGAATTGAACCACAGCCGGCGCCGTGGCTCAATAGGCTAATTCTCCACCTTGCGGCGCCGGCACACCGGGTTCTAGTCCCGGTTGGGGCGCCGGATTCTGTCCCGGTTGCCCCTCTTCCAGGCCAGCTCTCTGCTATGGCCAGGGAGTGCAGTGGAGGATGGCCCAGGTGCTTGGGCCCTGCACCCCATGGGAGACCAGGAAAAGCACCTGGCTCCTGGCTCCTGCCAGGATCAGCACGGTGCGCCGGCTGCAGCGGCGGCCATTGGAGGGTGAACCAACGGCAAAAGGAAGACCTTTCTCTCTCTGTCTCTCTCTCTCACTGTCCACTCTGCCTGTCAAAAAAAAAAAAAAAAAAAAAAAAAAAAAAGAATTGAACCACTATACTTAGTGAAATAAGCCAGTCCCAAATACCGTATGCCTTCCCTGATCTGTGGTAACTAATAGAGTACCAAAAATGTAATGTATAGGAATGAAATCGACATTTTGAGATCCAATGATTGTTTACAGCTCTGTCTCTATTGTTGAAGAACAGTGTTTTCTCCTTCTTCCTATTTGTTGAACTCTTTACTTATTGTAGGGTTAATCTTATGAGTATAAAGTAAATTGAAGGTAGATCATTGTGAATATTAAGAGAGAGAATAAGAAGGAGGAGGAAGGGTGAGAGTGTGAGAGGGAGGGAGGGTAGGGTAGGAAATACACTATGTTCCTAAATCTATGTATATGAATTGTATTATATTTGTTTACCTTTAATTCAAAAAAGAACAATAGAGTTTTCTTAAATGTTGAAATGTTTTCAGGACATAAAAAATTACATATTATACAATAGTATTTTAAGACAACAGAAAATTTAAAAAATTGTTCCAAATCTGCATTGGTCAGATCATGAATTTAGGGAAGCCAAATGGAGAAAGGAAAAGAATCAGATATAACCAAGTACAAATAAATGCTTAATATATTGTTAATCATGTGATTTGGGGAAAGTAGTTTATTCGCTCACTCATGAATGCATCCATATTTCTCTCCACTCACCCATTATTCACCTGTACATTTATCCATGACCTAAATGCAGTTCTTAGAAAAAGATGCTCAAATAATTGCTAAATGAATACCTAAATAATAAATTATAGTTTTATTACATTAACATTTCGATCTGTTTTAATTGAGTAAAACTCATAACACAAAATTAATCATTTAACCACTTAAAAATATACAATACAGTCAGTGGCTTTCATTACATTCACAGTATTATTTAACCATTACAGGATACAATTCCAGAATATGTCCATCATTCCAAAGAGACACTCCATACCTGTTACACACTAACTTCCCACCTTCATTTTCCACAGCTCCTAGAAACCTCTAAACTACTTTTTGACTTTAGGGATTTGTCTATTCCAGACTATATATATATATATATATATATACACACACACATATATTCCAGACATTATAAATATATAGAGTCTATAAGTATATTCTAGACATTACATATATATACAATACCTTACATATATGTGCATACATAAATAAGCATATAAATATGATCTTTTTTGTCCAGCTTCTTTCTCTTAGCATAATGGTTTCATTATGTATTTCATTACTTTGTGGTCCATTCATGTTATAGAATGAATCAGTCTGCCTTTTAAAAGTTATTTTATTTATTTATTTAAAAGGCAGAGAGACAGAAATCTCCCATCTGCTGGTTTACTCCCCTAATGTCCATGTCAGCCTGGATTGCCAAAGCTAAGCTCCTGGAACTCAATCTGGGTTTTTCACATGTGTAGAAGAGAGGAAAATACTTGAACCATTGCCTGCTGCCATCCATGGTGCACATTAACAGGAAGCTGGTATTGGGAGCACAACCAAGACTGAAACCCTGGCATTCAGGTGATAGTACTGGGCTTATGTGACCCAAATGTTAACTACTGTGCCAAATGCCCACCCCATGAATCAGTATTTTATTCCTCTTAAAGGCTGAATTAAATTGCATTGTACAAAAATATAACAATTTATTCATCTATTATTCAGTTGTTGGACAATTGTTTCTACTTTTTGCCTGTTATAAATAATGGTACCATGAACATTCATGTACAGACTTTGTTTGAACACCTGTTTGGAATTTTCTTGCTTATAGATGTAGGATTACTAGCTCATTTGCTAATTCAATGCTTAATTTTTAAAGGAAATTTAAAAATCTGTTTTCTAGATTTGCTACACAATTTGCCATTCTCACCAGAAATGTATCCATAACATATTTTATCATCATCCAACTTTATTTTCTATCCCTTTTTTTTTTTAAAAAAAAAAAAAAGTCCAGCCATCAGTATTCACATGGAACTTTTGGCTTGCATTTCCTTAATTAGTAATGACACTAAATTTCTTTTCCTTTCTCCTCTGCTTTGTAAATGTTGCTTCTGTGAATGATTATTTAAATCTTTGTCCATTTTTAAAATTGGGTTGTCCTTTTGCTGTTGCATTTTAAGATTTTATATTTTCTGGATATTAAACTTGTATTAGATACAGTTATAGTTGTGACTAACAACTCTGAGCTCTCCTGCCCCTACCTTGATTAACAAGCTTTCTCACTCAACCCATTCCAACCATAATGGCTTTTGAAATTTCTGTTTGCTTTGTTTTTAACAGACTTTTGCTTGGGAATTCTTACTTTCTTCTTCCTCTGTCTGAGAAACTTCGTTTTTAACTTTTCACATTGCTAGTGCTTGATCATCCAGGACCCAGCTTCAATTTCTCCTATTCACAGAGGTTTCTTACATCTGCAGCTTCTAAAGGGGCTCTCTCTTGTCATTCCATGGTACCTCACTTTCCTTTATTTTATTTCCTTAATTACATTTGGCACAATATAGATCATCATTCATATATAGTGCTTTCCATTTTTATAGTCTGTCTCAATCCCATGCCCAAATACTCTAGAAATTAAGCACCATTTGACACGGGCTCATCTGTTGTATTTACCACTCTCTTTAGTTCTCAGAAGCACGGTATGTTCTCATTCCATATTTGTTATATAAACAAATTGAATAAGGAATACAGAAAGGGTAGTTCCATCAATAAAAATTAGAACAAATGGCAATGGCTGCAGGTCAAATAGCAGAAGACAAGCCTAATGTAGTCTGTATTATTCTGGTTAGTCCTCTATCATCTGAGAGGACAAACTGTATCTTCAGTGAATGACTCACCACTTCTGCCCTTTATTTCATTCTTACCCTTCATAATTCATCCTCATTGTCTCCTATACTCCTGCCCCTTGTGTTTGATCAAGGTGATTTTATGCAAAACTATTTCCCAAAGAGCACAAAACAGGGAGAATGATGTTTAAATTCAAAACAATGTAGCTTTTATGAATATATTATGGAGAGCAAACTGTCATCAAAACAATGTGAGTTATGCCCATTAGAATGATGAATGTGAAAAAGCATCTCACGGCACTAACAAGATATTTACACAGTTGCATTATTAAAAACAGTGTGTACACATTAAAAAGATATTATGTAATTTCTGGAAAAATGCACACTTAAGAATCCCTTTATATCAACAGAATATCATTGAAAAGTCACCTCTTACATTCAACATACCATCCAGAAAACTCTTAAAGAACTTTTGATGACTTAAAGAAAATGGATGAACTAAAAAGCACTCTGACTTTAGGGTAGAACAAAATTAAATTGGTTTCCACTAGGTTGGCCACAATCAAGAAATTCAAACTTAACTTTGAAAGCAAGAGAGACACTTGAAGACTAGTAATATGGTTTCCAGGAGAGGGAGATGAATTTAACCAAAGTTTCTGAACTCTCTAGTGAGAAAGGAGGTCATAGATAGGAAGACCAAGAAGAAGTCTGCAGTAATCCAGACAGGCAATGATTAAAGCCTGGATGAGAAAAGGAATTATTGATTGTCTACAGGGGGAGTGGGTGGAGGGAGTTAATTTCCCTTGCTTCTTCCTTACTTCACACAAATAAATCATTGCTTTCACCTGTACATCTGAAGAAACCATATCACGAATAAAAGAACTATTGTTGGTGAAAGAAAAAACAATTGAAATATAAAAAGTTAAATGCTGCTAGAACTTGAATTTGTAAGGATAGCAATGTAAACATAAATTATTAATTACTAGGGCCAACACTGATTCCCATATAGGCAGAGCCTGCTGAGATTTTGAAAACCAATATGTTTTCATCTTGAAGGGTGTTTGAAAGAAACTGGTTAACCTAAAAGGCCTTGAGATGTTAGGGGAATTACAGAAGAGAGACTCTGTAAATCAATACAATTTCTTCAGCAAATACTGTATCAAAAAGAATGACATTGAATTCAACATTGTCAGCAATGGAGATAAAATCATTTATATCCAAGAAAGTGTAAATAGCCTTAGACTAAATAGTTGGCAGCACTGGAAGAAATTGAAAGAGGCTCTCCTCATACCACATCGGAACAATCTTTGATTCTGTAGGAGGCCCATTTACAAAGACACATTATTTGTTTGAAGAATGACCACCCCCTCCAAAGTCAGATTTTACCACTTGTTTGAAAACGCTTCTGTTTTCCTTGTTATATACATATATATAATAAGGACATTTCACGTCTTCAGCAATGCTTCCAACTGTTTAAAAGAGTAAGATGATCTCTACTACTTTACAGAAAGGGCATAGGAATGCTGACAAAAATTAAATGGCTTTAAATTTTCACCAGTTTTGATCTTATGAATCTAAAATCACTCCCTAATAGAAGACAGAATTTCCGAAGAATTCACTACAAAAGTAAAACACTGCAATACTTGAAGCCTTCATGTCAGTTGCCACAAATCCCCTAATCTCTATAGCTTCATTTTCTTTATCGTTAACACAAGGCAGCAGTACTCAACCTAATGGATACCACCCCAGTCAAATATTCAATCCAGAAGCGCACATCCATCATTGTTAACTGCTCCAGCTCCCACAAAGTCCACACCAGAAAGCAAAACTGTAGAGCTTTTCTTTTCCTCAAACATTGACTTGACTGAAGTCTCCCTTATTTTTGATTTCTCTGTTTCCAGATTTTAGAAGGTGAGCCAATGGTACCAGGGTTTGCTTTTTGTTGTTGTTGTTGTTATTGTTGTATAAATATAACCAGTGATTTTTTTTAACTTTTATTTAATGAATATAAATTTCCAAAGTACAGCTTATGGATTACAGTGGCTTACCCCCCCATAACTTCCTTCCCACCCACAACCCTCTCCTTTCCCGCTACCTCTCCCCTTCCATTCACATCAAGATTCATTTTCATTTCTCTTTATATACAGAAGATCAGTTTAGTATACATTAAGATTTCAACAGTTTGCTCCCACATAGAAACAAAAAGTGAAAAATACTGTTTGAGTACTCGTTATAGCATTAAATCACAATGTACAGCACATTAAGGACAAAGATCCTACATGAGGAGTAAGTGCACAGTGACTCCTGTTGTTGACTTAACAAATTGACACTCTTGTTTATGGCATCAGTAATCTCCCTATGCTCCAGTCATGAGTTTCCAAGGCTATGGAAGCCTTTTGAGTTCACCGACTCTTATCTTATTTAGACAAGGTCATAGTCAAAGTGGAAGTTCTCTCCTCCCTTCAGAGAAAGGTATCTCCTTCTTTGAAGACCTGTTCTTTTCACTGGGATCTCACTCACGGAGATCTTTCTTTTAGGTCATTTTTTTTTTTTTGCCAGAGTGTCTTGGCTTTCCATGCCTGAAATACTCTCATGGGCTTTTCAGCTGGATCCAAATGCCTTTAAGGCTGATTATGAGGCCAGAGTGCTGTTAGGACATTTGCCATTCTATGGGTCTGCTGTGTATCTCACTTCCCATGTTGGATCATTCTCTCCCTTTTTTATTCTATCAGTTAGTATTTTCAGACACTAGTCTTTTTTATGTGATCCCTTTGACTCTTAGTCCTATCATTATGATCAATTGTGAATAGAAATTGATCACTTATAACCAGTGATTTAAGATACTTAAACTGCCAGAGTTTTCATTCACTTAGGAATGGACTTTCATTCACTTAATCTATTACAATGAAGTCAAAAGCCTAAGCAGATGCTAGGAATTGGATACCTAAATCATCATGAAGAGGAAAATGGCAGCCTGAAGCTGATGAAGGACCACTCTGTCAATGTGAGGAATGTCCAGCACTAAGGTATCCCAGAGAATGTAGGGCACAGAAACCACTGTCTATACCTTCTACAAACCGACACTCCAGCACGTGGAAAACAAAATTTTCTACAAAAAACACTAGAGAGGCCTATTTGACTATAACATGCTTAAACCTCTTCGCTGACTCTTGCAATCTCTCTCACACATACAAACACAGAGTATATGATTTATGCTAATGTTCCACTTTAGTTTGAGCTATACTTGAGAGAGAGCTAAAAGGTAAATGAGGTAGTTTTCTTCCCCTGATCATCATACCCCACTAGCAATTTCAGGCATCAAGTTGTATTAGGAAGTACAAATAACAGGATGAAAATTTAAAGACTGGGATGTTAAAATAGTAATTTCTTCACTGAATATCCTGCTGGCTCACTCTGCTGTTGGCCCTTCTAATATCTGTGGGACTCAGACAGGGCTGACTTCTCGATAACCTTCCTACCTTACTTTGATTCCCAGATGGTCAATAATAGCACCATTTCATTTCACCAAAAAGAAACTTCCTTTCAATGCCTGCTATATAGCAATTTTTTTTCTGCCAAAATACCTCCTATCCATTACTTTTCTTCCAGAAACAATTACTTCAACCACCAGGGGAAACTTTCTCTCTCTTTTTATATACACAGAAGTAATTCAAATTTGCAGCGTTATCTATGTCCCATCTTACACCAGAAATCAGATGCTTTTATGGTCAAACTGTTACCAGTGAATGGCAGGGTTCTTGCCTTCGCGCAAGAAAGAATTCAGGCGTGAGACAGAGAGTAGTGGAAAGTAAAATAGCAAGGTTTGTTAGAGAAAGGACGTCTGTAAGAACGGATGGGCACCTCCCCAGACAGAACCTGAGAGAGAGTGCCCAGTCACTGGCACTGGGGGAAGAGCGAGGTTACATGGTTGAGTGGAATACAGCTGGCAATGCCAGGCGGGCGGCTCAGCATGGAGGCAGAGGACTGAGCTCGCAGTCCAGTTGAGGCCAGGGTTTTTAAGGGGATGAGCCTTGCCTTCCAGCCTCTGCTCCCTTGGAACAAAGGACCTTTTGGATGTAAATACTAAAAACTCCTATCTGAGTTTTCCCCCTGAAGTTATCAGACAGGGGGAAGCCTGGAAGGATGGGCAGGACCCTCTGGAGGATCCTCTGGAGCAGGATATTTGAAATGCAGATATCAGGCAGAAGGGGCAGGGACCCCCACCTGGCAGGTTACCCCGTAGAAGGGAAGGGGCAGGGCAGGATGACTTTGAGATGCATATGCTGGACCCAAATATCTCCTTGGGCCTTTGTCAAACACACATAAGCTCATATCTGACTTTCTACCTAACAAAACCAATTAATAGCTTTCCACCTTTCTCTGGCTTTCATCATTGTATTCTGACTGCTTTTAAATGTTAACTATTTAAATTCACAACTACTGAGTATTCCTTAGCAGTGAATAAGTAAAACTAGAGAACACTCAAAAGACTCCCTATCTACGATTGGACGGTTGATAATAATATTTTTATAATTTCAAGTTTCAAAGCATCAAGAACAATGATACATTTTGAGTGCATTTGGATCCCACTTCCAGCCAGATCCATTTCCTGCTGGTGGGCACGCTGGGAGATTACAACTCAAATGCTTGAGTTACTGTGACCCACGTGGGAGACTCCCATGAGAGAGTTCCTGATTCCTGGCTTCAGCTTGGCTGAGGCCTGATCATTGTGCTTACATGCTTATTTTTGAATTTTAACTGACTGGCTTTTTGTTTCTAATAGGCATTGGAGTCTATCTCATAAAATGAAACTGTAAAGCCCCAAAGAGGACATTGTCAATGACAAAGGAGCAGCCATTCATATTCTGAAGATATATCAGGCTATTAATCCTTTACAAATATGATGCTGCTATGGTTGGCAAATATAGATACCATATAATAAACAGGAAAATCAAATGTATAATTATTAAGTATGTTGTTCAAGGCCAATCATTAAAACACGAGAAGAGCAGGGCTTCAACTCAAGAGTGAGACCTTAACTTACATAAACATTAAAAGTTGTTCAGGAGACCGAAAAGAATTGGTGATATTTGATGAATTTTAGAACTCCAATGCATTGAAGAAAAAAACATGAAATATTTAATTTGTTCAAACATAAATATGCTGTGATGTTTTTGCAATATTGCATTAGATTTGTGATAAACTAACCAGCCCTGAAATTGATTCATACGTTTCTTTCGATAATGAAAATATCAGAACTTTAGGCAGGGAAATGGTATACTAGCTCAGTGATTTATGTCAGATAAATGCATCACAACATTTTCTGGGAGATAATGGCAACTATTCCTTATGACACTTACATAGAAAGATGAGAATTTACCTTGATCTCTATATTGCTCTATGTTAAGAATCACCATGAAGAGTTTGGCAAAAATTAAAAAGAAAGATAATGAATACTGAATGCCTGCTGTACTTCAAGCACTAAAGAGAATAAAGTATAGCCTTTATCTAAGCCTCAGTACTTGTGATCTCATCTAAGTTTTACAAGATTTCTATAATGTAAATAGTAAGCTCATTATATTGATGCAGGATTTTGGTAGAAAATGGTTGAATAGTTTACCCAGGGTCACACAAACAGTAGTGATAGAATTAGCATTTTTTAATCCAATGCCTCATTTAAAAGTGCCATGTTCATTGCATTACATCTGAATTGGGGATATATAGGATTATCACCTACTGTTTCCATCTGTCCTCAGGGCAGAAATTAGTAACACATCCAGGCCTGTTTCTCTTGCTAAACCAGGCTGTGGCTCAGAAAATACTCAAGTAAATCATGAGCAACATACTGGACTAGATCTTACATGTGAGATACAAGCTTTCATTTCTGCACAAAACTGTGCATGCTGGACAGTACAATCAAATACACACATGCGCACACAAGTTTGTATTTTTAAACTCTAAAGGAGTGTCTATAATGTCCACCTTCATAGAATTAGAGCGATAGTCAAACACCACAAATGTACCTGGGCACAAAGACATGCAGAACCCCACATCTGTATAGATGGTCTATTTTGTAAATTTAGCATTCTGGGGGAAATTTTCTCACCCAAAACAGCACTTCTCCAAAAGCTGATGCCAAATAAGCTGTCCCTCATTTCTTCTTCAAATTCAAATTAAGTTTCAACACCCAAAAGAAGCCCCGCTATCCTCCCTTATTGAGCTTCCTAGGTTGCTCTAGTCCACACAGATCTTTTTTCTAAATTCCTCTTTATTCCAAAAAGTTCAGATTCAATTATCTATCTTGCTGCATGCACTGTTTTATACAGGTTACTGTTGGTCATTCTTTCTTCTAAATGTTTGGTTTTGTAAATAGCAATGGTTACCTTGGTGATGATGAGAGTATGAGGTCTCTGTCTAAATCAGGTACCCAACATTACCCAAAATAAATATTCCACAAAAATAAAAACATTGTGAAGACTATGCAGGCAATGTTTTAAGACAAGGTCTCTAACCTCCTCCCTAAACAAGGATTTCAACCATAGATCGTTTCCTACAAGTGAATTTTAAACAGATATTTTAAAATCACCATTTGTAGAAATTTTGTCTCTTTTTAGGACTCTAATGATGTTTAATAGACTAATTATAATTTCGCAGAAGCTCAAAATTCCCTGATATACACAATTAAGTAAAAACCTAGAGTTGGTGTTTGGCCTAGCAGTGAAGATATCAATTAAGACAATCACATCACATAGTGGGATACCTGACTCCACTCCTGATTCAACCTTCCTACTAATGCGGACCTTGGGAGACAGCGGTGATATCTCAAGTAGTTGCTTTCCTAACATCCATGCAGGAGACTTGCATTGAGTTTCCAGCTCCCAGACTTCCTCCCAGAGTCCATTGTGGCCACTTGGGGCATGAACCAGTGGACAATATATCTCCATCGCTATGGAAGTATCTCTCTCTCCTTCTCCTCATCCCTCACTCCCTCCTTTCCTCATCTTATTGTTATTCTGCCTATCAAACACATAAATAAAAAAACTATAATTCACACTCCCATTTTCAGGTGAAGCAATATAAACTCATAAATACATGATTCATGGCCAACACTGACTTTCTCCATGAGGAAAATAAGAGGTGTAAGATGCCCAAAAAAGCTTTGAAGTTTGAATGCATGGTTTGACATTACATAATAACCTTAGGCAATATAAAAATACTACTTGCTTTTTTATGGTTCCCTCTTCTTACCTTCACCTGGTAATCATTCAGAATACCCTGAGTCTGCGTTAGGCCCAGAATTATTTTAGATCCTCTTATTATTATGTAATTTTAATATGGAGAGTTTCTCGCATCCTAAGCCATCTTCTTGTCTGTCCTGTCATTCCATTCTGAGAAACCTTAACAACACTGATGGTAGCTGAGGTCCTTTGTTGTATGTCTAAAACTATGCAAGAGGATTGCATTCTTTTCTTCACACATGCATACAAAATCTTTGATACTAATTGGTATTAGTCTGATTTTTCCTGAGACAGATTTCACCTCAGTCCACATGTTCCTAAGACCCTCTCCAGTCTATTTTTATATATTATCCTTCTTCCCCATTAATCCCCTTGCCAGACATCTGACAGTTAGGCAGGTTGAGAGCTGCTTCTCTAAGTTGGAAGCTGCTTTGACATCAATGGGAACTTACATGTGTAAATGAAAACTCTTCTATGGAAAGAATCTTCCTTAGGACCTATCTGGGCCAGACAGATAAGTCTGAGAATGGTTAATATTACTTAAAAAAATCAAATATTTATTTCTGCAAGATACTTGGGGCAGCTTTATATAGAATGTATTAACAATATTTTAAATTATTTCATACCACCATGTGAACATACAAAATATCTCCCAAGTTACAGCTCTTCATATATTATAATATTTTCTTGACTGATCCTTTAAACAGCATATATTATACAAGATTTGAACAACAGTACTATAAGGAGATATAGAAAAATATCACTGTAATTTTTAGGTAAAAGAATTGAGGCTTAGTTATAAAATTAGATGTTTGATGAAGACAGGAAGGAGCAGAGCTGGGATTAAAATTTTAAATGTTCTAATTACAAGTAATACAAAGGATATATGATGTGAAAATGATTTTTAAAACACCATAAAATGACCAAAGTTAAAAGGATATACAATTAATCCAATGTTTTATGCTTATGTATAATATAAAATGATTAATTTACTTTTTATTTATGCATATATATATGATGGTATTTGTTCAACAGGCACTTATTAATTACCTAGTATATGCCAGAATTTCTGCTACACAAAGAAACAGACGCAGAAATAAAGAAGACAAGGCTTGTACATGATGTGAAAATGAAGTATAGTGTTTAATATGCCAATTCCTAAATCAGAAAATTTGAATTTTTATATCAGATGTAAACCAAGACCAGCTACAACTCTGCATCTTCTATTAACATATTGGTTATATAAAATATTTAATGGTCTGTTTTTATATAATAAATTATTCAAAAAAGATCTAAAATAATAGAAAAATGAATACATTTTAAAAACATTTTGAGATAATTTTAAATTTCCTATGAGTTGTAAAAATAGTTGAGAGATTATATGAAAAGTCCAGAGTAGGCAAGCCAAATGAGAAAGGAGACTAGTGATTGTCTAAGACCGGGGGTAAGGGCAAGGGGGAAAATGGGGACTGGTGGTTAATGATTTGGGATTTTAAGCAGTGTCCACTCATATCTCATACACTTGTTTCCCAGTGGTGATATTTATGTTTATATGTTTGTGCATATATATTTCTAGACAGATATAGAGATCTGTGTGCATATGTTTTTAATTATACCAACATCACCTGTCATTTCTAGTGTTTGGGTATGAAGGATAGAGAAAATTAGTCTTATCTGTCATTTTGATCCAATCTTCCCATTAATTCACAGTTGATTTTTAAACATTAATTCATAGTTGATTTTTAAATTCAAATATTCTTTTTCTTCAACAATAGCAAGTCAAAAATGTTGCTTGTCCCTTGGGACCCCTGTCAGTTAAAACACTTCACAAGGCAGGAAGCCTCCTTTCAAGTGCAATTTTATAAGTTTGTTCATGACATGCATAGAATCTATTTTTAGTAGCTTCTGTGAATGATGTCCAAATCTCTCTCTCCTATCCACTCAAACTTTACGTGCTATACTTTATCCATAAAGTATCTCACCATGGAATTATATCCATAAGGAAATGCTTGTTTGCTATATGTCCTTCTCAACATTAAAGACAACTCATTTGTGGAGAGTAAGGGCATAAGTAGTTTTCTTTTATGCTTATTTGACATTTTAGATTTTATAAAATTGTCCATACTACTATCTATACCATCATCTCTACCAACTTAGATATGTTAAATATATGTTAATAAGATATTGCAATTGTGTAAAACTTCCAGCTTTCCCAGTTGCTTTATTGAAACATTACTGCATATATACACACATAAATGTGCATATATACATGCACATAATATATACACACATACATACATTTTATACATATTTTAATATCAAGTTAGGAATGCTGAAAGTTTGACTGGACCTATGTACAATAGCAACACCTACAATTCTATATTAACTTGTTCAGTGAAGATAAAGTACGAGAGCACTTTTAAAATCTCTCAACGTGATGAAGGGCGGGATGGGAGAGGGAGTGGGTGAGTGGAGGGCCACGGGAGGGAGGGAGGTTGGGGGGGGAGCCACAACAATACAAAAGTTGCATTTTATATTCTACTTAAAACTATTGGTTGAACTCTGTAATTAATACACAATTACTCTTAGGTATTTAATTAATTCTATAACTAGTACTCAAATAGTATTTTACGCCGGCGCCGCGGCTCAGTAGGCTAATCCTCCGCCTAGCGGCGCCGGCAGACCGGGTTCTAGCCCCGGTCGGGGCGCCGGATTCTGTCCCGGTTGCCCCTCTTCCAGGCCAGCTCTCTGCTATGGCCCGGGAGTGCAGTGGAGGATGGCCCAAGTGCTTGGGCCCTGCACCCCATGGGAGACCAGGATAAGTACCTGGCTCCTGCCATCGGATCGGCTCAGTGTGCCGGCCACAGCACGCCAGCCGCAGTGGCCATTGGAGGGTGAACCAACAGCAAAGGAAGACTTTTCTCTCTGTCTCTCTCTCTCTCACTGTCCACTCTGCCTGTCAAAAAAAAAAAAAAATAGTATTTTACACTTTGTGTTTCTGTGTGGGAGCAAAATGTGGAAATCTTTACTTAACATACGCTAAATTGATCTTCTGTATATAAAGATAATTGAAAATTAATCGTGATGTGAAGGGGAAGGGGAAAGGGAGTGGGAGAGGGGAGCGTTGTGGGTGGGAGAGAAGTTACGGGGGGGAGGAAGCTATTGTAATCCATAAGCTGTACTTTGGAAATTTATGCTCATTAAATAATAATAATAAAAAATCTCTCAAGGCCTGGTGTTGTGACACAGTGGAGTAAACAGCCTCTTATAACAGTAGCATCCCATATCAGAGGGCCAGTTTATATCCTGGCTATTCCACTTCCAATCCAGCTTGCTGCTAATATGCCTAGGAAAACAACAGCAGATGTCCCAAGTGCTTGGCCTCTGCGAGCCATGCTGTTGACCAGGATAGAGTTTCTTGCACCTGGGTTTAACCTGTCCCAGCTGTGGCTGTTGTGGTTATTTGGATAGTGAAAAAAAAAAAAAAAAAAAGATTCTCTCTCTCTCTCTCTCTCTCTCTCTCTCTCTCTCTCTCTCTCTCTCCTCCCTCTCTCCTCTCTAATCATCAGTGGTATAGCAGGTAAAGCCTCTGCCTGCAAGGCTAGCATCCCATATGGGTGCCAGTTCATGTCCCTGCTGTTCCACTTCTGATCCAGCTTCCTGCTAATGTGTCTGGAAATGCAGCTGAAGATGGTCCAAGTACTTGGGCCCCTGTTACCCACATGTAAGTCCTGGAAGAAGCTCCTGGCTCCTGACTTCAGCCTGCCCCAGTGCTGGCCATTGTTGTCATCTGGGGAGCAAAGCAGTAGATGGAAGATTCTCATTCTTTCTTTCTCTTTCCCTCTCTCCCTCTCTCTCTGTAACTCGGAATTTCAAATAAATAAATACATCTTTAAAAAAAATCTAATCCTTGATCTACATATATGGTGTACCTACTTTAATTCAAAATACCCGAAGATGGTTTTCTAACTTTAATTAGCTATCATGAGACAACATGCAGTAAGGAACTGTTTCTGTTGTTAATATGTCAACACTCTAACCCATCAATGAAATATGTCTATCTTGTGCCCGACTATCTAGGAAATTAAATATCTGGAACCTAAAATAATAGGATACTTTTTTTCTTATTTTGTTTTCTTTTTGCTTTTGAATAGGACACAATATTATTCTTTTGGTTAAACTGTTAATTATATCATTTAAAAATAGCCTCTTCAGATTCAGACTTAGCATGCCCTTACTACTGTTTTATGTATAATGTTTACATTTAGAATGTGTGGTTTTTAAGCTTCAAAAAAAGCAATGTATTCTATAGATCTCTGAAAGGCAGAATATGCCAGTATCAGAGGGCTCAAAGGTCTAAAAATACTGAGATGTGCCCCAAAGTACCCAAAATTTCTAACAGACTTTTCAAAATTATGACCTATTTTAGTAGAGGAAATATTAAAATTATTTAATTATATTGCACATATTCTCATGGCAATCAATGGCATATGTAATAAATATCAAGAATGCTTTGACTAGAATTTTTAAAAATTTCAGTAAAGGGTTAAACTACTGGTAAAACTTATTTATCCATAATGATAAGCAGGCAATTCTGTCATTCATGTGATTACAAAGGAAACAACAGACACCCTACTATGTATTGTGCTTCTAAGCTATGATGCTCAGTAGGTTAGGTGTACCAAAGGAATTTTTAACTTATGATATTTTTCATTTACAAAGTGTTTATTGGGCTATAACCCCTCATAATTTGAGGAGCATCTGTGAATTAGAATTAATTCCAACAGAAATAAATCATTTAGAATTCTTATTAGAGGAATATCACTATCATTTTAAATTTTTTTAATTTATATGAAGGAAACACATTTCACATATTTCATATATACAGTTTTAAGGACATAATCATACTTCCCACACTACCCTCCTTCCCTCACTCCCACCCTTCATCCTCCCTCCTTTCTTATATTTCTTTTAATTTTTACAATGACATATTTTCAAGTTACTTTATAATCATAAGCTTAATTTCCCCACTAAATAAAGAATTCAACAAGTGGTAAGTAGAAAAACCACTGTTCCTCAAGAGTTATTTTTTGAAATCTTAATGGCAGTGACATGTAAAGAAGAAATAAATGAGATTTATTTGAAAATATAATTTAAGTAATAAAATTCTTGAAATGATAAAGTCTCACTCCACCTAATGAGAGTATCTAATATTAGCACAGCTGACAACTAATTGGATTAAAGTAAGTGGTAAAATTTGGAAAAACCATCCATGTAAATTGGAAGAAGAAAGGAGAGATCAGTGTTTTGCACCAATAACAATCCATATCATTTTCTAATTTCCTACTGTCATGAATAGTGGCCTTGATGTAATAGAGAAGGTGAAATATTGACTCAACCGATAATGAGGTCGGGAGTTGGAAAAGCAGAAGGTTAAAGTGGATCAATATGTTGATGGTGTGAAAGCAAAAATTGCTCAAGACAATGTTAAACAGTCAAGGAAGATGTCATTCAAGGCTGTTGCAATGTGAAGGAGGGCCTAGAGCTCAATCTGAACTCCACTGAGGCAGAGGGATAAAGTGGGCTATCTGCATTTGCTAATTGGCTGTACCCAAAGGAAAAGTAACTTTCTCATGTCTTCATGGCCAAAGATAAACTTGCAACTTGTAGCAACACACTCACTATTTAGGGCTCTCTCATCCCACAAAGTCTAATAGGGAAGTCAGGGTCTTTGAATGAAGAAGAAAGTGCCCTAAAACATAGTCAAGCTGGGGGAATATAAGGATTCTCTTGATCAATGAAAAGACAGTAACCAAATGGATACAACGGAGTAAACATCACAGAAAGGTGGTAAATTGTAAGGTGATGAGCATGTCAAGAAATATGTATTTTTTTAATGAGGTCTAAGAACAAAGTACAGACAGAATGAAAAATGAAGAGGTGAACATACAGAAGACAGTGTTAAATTTTGATATTTTTGGATATTGCAATCTAATATTTGGGGGTGAGAATTTTTGCCTGCGTCATGAAAATGGGCCCCTAATTTGAATGATCGGCGAGAGGATTAAACCAAATGAAGAAAAACAGGCAAGTTTCATCTGCCATAATAATTAATAAGAAACATTTTTGGTGCAATATCTATGCTAACCATACTGCATGCCACTCTAATTCCCACATTTTTAAAAACTCTGCCAGATGACCTTGTCTTATTTTAACACACTCTTACACAGCTTTATTTAAAACCATCATTTGAAATTTTGTATAAATCACAATTTTGGAATATTTGAGATGTTTAAAATATGATTTCTGTATTCATTTGTGTTTTTCTTTTTCTTTTTTATTCTTCAGACAGAGCATTATGGCTTTCATTTACTTTCAGGTACCCTTCTCAACTGACTTCTTTAATCTCAGAAATAACATAGTCAAAATTGTTGAATTTTAAGGAAACTTTATTTTAAGGAAATATTTATCACTATCAGGAAGTTAAATGGCAGTGGATAAGATAGCAGAGTTCTTTTACTGCAAATATTTCTGTATTATTTTATACAATAAACCTATAATTCCTTTGGAATTGAAAGGCTCTTTAAAAAAATTACATGTAGATTAATTCTACCTTAAAGGGGGACTTAACGGAATTTACTCTGACAAAAATTAGTGAGCATTAGTGCATGACCTTGTGTGGCTTATATTCTGATTGTACAGAGGTCTTCTTGATATCCCATTGAGCTTCTCAGTGCCCTCTAGATTTTTGAGGTCACCAGGTTTTGAGTTCAGAATTTATGTTGCATTATTGTATATACACATTTCCTAATTCTAGAAGAACACTGGAAAGTATCTTAGGTCTATTATTTAGCAATGAAGTGGTTAAAAGCTGCATAGCAGCTTACTTTAGCATTATTTGCTCTTGAAAAGTGCTTTTTCTTGTCATCACTAGAGAGTACTCTGCTCTTCTCATATTATGCAGAACAAAATCTCAGAACAGAGAAAATATCAATTATTAATTAGATATAAATTATTCCTAATCTACACACAATGCCTAATCCCTGGTTCACAGAAATGCAAATTGTGCTTCAAAAACAATATGTTAACAAGTCATTTGTCTGCAAAAGACAGGAGCCCAAGTTCAATATAAAATATAGAACAAATACTTAAGCTCATTTCAAGGAATATGCTGATAGAAGGTTATCTAGAACTGCAAGGAAATGGAAAACCATGCAAACAAAACAGCACAAGGTGAACTTGACTTTTGGTGCACATAAAACTTGTGTGTCTACTATAGATGTTTTTAATTTCTTTAAGAAAGTTAACAAATAACTGGAAAATTGTGCTTAGTATGGTCTTTATTGTAAATAATGAAGACAATAAATTAAAAAAAAAAACAAAGAAAGTGATGGTAGCTTTAAGAGACAAATATTTCTTTACCCTAATAGGAACACACATATTAGCATTCTAAATTTATCACGAAAGGTAGAGAAACTAGTAGTCTGTAAACATTATCAACAACTAAATCCTCTCATTTAAAAAAAAGGACTCCTAGACTGAAGGTAACATGCAAAGTTGCCTGGCCCAAACCATGCAGCACACATATCCTCTCCTCCCCTATTTAACTTCAGTAGGCTTTGTGGTAGTATATATAAGTAGACGTTCATCTGGATTTCAGTGTTCTTCCATATATGCTGCTTCCATGTCCTAGATACTAGCATTAAGTAACCAACATAGGAATGCTTTCATTTCTACCTTTCCTAGAAAAATGGAGGCTTTTCATGATCTGAAACACCTCTCTATGTAATTCACATCAATTCTCATGTCTCAGAAACCCTACCATTAGTTTAAATGGATTAGTGTTAAAATGCTAAAAGAAAGGACAACTTTCTCTGCATTTTATCCTTCAAGAGTTACTTAATCTAGGCAATAACTTAAAAAACATGTGTATAGAATAATTCACCATTTTCTATTTTCTCTAAAAACTTATCCTTACAAAATTCCTCTTTTAAAAAAATGACCCTATGGTCACCAACTTTAGGAAACACTGCCTCTTTAGGATGGGAGAACTCTGTTGTCTTCTCCTCTCTTACCTCTCTCTTTTCCTCACAGAAGTGGAATTATTATTCTAACGTACAGATTTCAGAACACTTACTTTGGCCCATTTATTACTCGGTAGAGTAAATACTTTACAGCACATTCCTGTGATATTGCCCTATTTCAGTGTAGCTGAGCAGGTTCACTGAACTGGGCCTTCACTTTGGACTTGTTTTCTTCTTGCCATTCTTTGTCATTTTGTGAGGTACTTCCTACAAAGTAGTTTGGTGTAACTCGCAATAGAGCTATTCTACTTTTCTCCTTTTTGTTTTCAATATTTCCTTCAGGGAAAGATTTAGAAATTACACTGGTTTTCACTCAGAGTGAGTCTACCACATTCTCTTCAACTTCTCATTTTCTTTAGACGTATGGTAAACCAGCTTCTAGCCTGGCTCAGTTGGTCATATTAGTCTTAGAAAGATGGAGGGGCTGGTGCCGTGGCTCACTTGGTTAATCCTCTGCCTGTGGCGCTGGCATCCCATATGGGCACCAGGTTCTAGTCCCGGTTGGGGCTCCAGGTTCTAGTCCTGGTTGCTCCTCTTCCAGTCCAGCTCTCTGCTGTGGCCCGGGAGAACAGTGGAGGATGGCCCAAGTGCTTGGGCTCTGCACCCACATGGGAGACCAGGAAGAAGCATCTGGCTCCTGGCTTTGCATTGGCGCAGTGCCGGCCATAGTGGCCGTCTGGGAAGTGAACCAACGGAAGGAAGACCTTTCTCTCTCTCTCTCTCTCTCTCTCACTGTATGTAACTCTACCTGTCAAATAAATAAAAATCTTAAAAAAAAAAAAATGGAAACAGATGTAACTTTGGATAAATGAACACAGATTTCTGTTTATTTTACCAGCATACTTAAGAAACAACTGGAGTACCAGACAGTACCAGACATTCATATTATTAATATTAAAATGCACTTTGAGTTCCTATTTATTATTGTTATTGCTTTTTCTGCACACTGCTTCCTTCAGGGACTTCACAGAGAGAAAAAGTTGATTAGCACAAGGCAAGTTAGGACACTCCTGGGTCTCCTGGCCATAATACCTTCTAATGCTTTCAAAACCCACTCTTCTAATATATACTGTTTTCTGCTCAGAGATTTCCAATGTATTTGTATATATTAAAATATCTATCTCAGAAGTCTTACAGAGAAAAATGTTATATATATAACCTGTGTTCTAAAACATTTATTTGCAGGACTTTTCTTTTGTTTTTAGTAATCCCTATATCATTATAAATTTCTTATGGCAAGAATATCCTAGAGACATTATTTGAGAATTTCTGCTCCAAAATGAAGTTGACACTATAAACAATTTTCTATGTAATTTGGCCTAAATTGCCTATAAAACTGCCTATTTCTCCATTTCCTTCTACAGTTATAGATTTTCCTGAAGCGAATGACACCAGAAACAAAAACTTTACCCAGCCAGAATATTACTCAAGTAGTTGATTTCCTTAATAAGGTATTTCACTTCTAACCTTTGCAACTATGTTTCCCAGTAATCTTTCTTGACAGCAGTTAGATCTTGAAGAATTAAAACACTTAATAATAGTTTAAAGATTACTTGTACTCCTAATATTTCTTATTAAATATCTAATCTTATCCCACAGATAAAAATCTATAAAAACATAATAACCTAAATGCCTCAATATCAGTTTGTGTAATAGAAAGTTTACACAAAATTCCAAAGGCAATTTATTTTGTGAAATATTATTATGTCACATTACTCTTTATCTCTCCTTATACTCCTAAGTGTCTCTGAAATTCAAAACAAGCACTTTTGCTATAGAAATTATCTGAATTGAAATTAACCAAGGGGAATTTTATATGAACATTTGTTGATAATTTCATATAGAAGTTCAAGTTCCCTGTGCTGCCAAACATCACAATTGGGATGGCATTTTCCCACTTACTTTTCTCTAATCTACATGTCTATATCACAGTCATGTCACAAATGAAATTCTAATGTCATTGTAGATTCATTCAAAGATAACACATAATTCAATTTAACCTCTTCCTTATTTTTCTGAGATCATGAAAGCAATGTATTTTATTTTTAGATTTCCTTTATTTATTTGAAAGGCAGAGTGACAGAGAGAGATTGTCCATTCGTTGATTAAATTCCCAAATGACCGTGACAGGACTGAGCAGGCCAAAGCCAGGGGCCAGGAAATCCATCCGAGTGTCCCATGTGAGTGACAGGGGTCCACACACTTGGGTCATGTTCTGCTGAATTCTCAGGTGCAATAGTAGGGAGCTGGACAGGAAGTGTAGCAGCTGGGACTCAAACCGATACGGGATGTCATCATTGCAGGTAGCAGAGTAACCAACTGCACCAAACCAGCCCTAGCCATGTATTTAAAACTGACAGTTTACTTATAAAATATACAATGGGTCTTTAGTCTCAGGAACCAAATAAACTGGGCATCCTTTCATGTAAAGAAAATTGTGATAGAATAACACTGATTAGCACAATTACATAACAAGGACAATATAATACCTGGGAAGCAGCAGCTGCCTTCTCTAGCCAATTATCTACGCTCCTTTCTGGGTGAATAGGAGACTAATGAAAATTCCTTCACACTAGGTTGGACAGTTGTCCTTAACTGTGATGTGTCTATACGAGAAACTCGGAAACTCATGCATGACGTAGTTAGAACATATTTGAGGAAGCTCCATAAATTCTGTTCAAGATACCAAATTCCTTAAAATTTGAAAACAACAGAAAATCTTCCTAGAACTTTAAGGTTCTGCATTGTTTGAGGGAATATGAATTTCTTCTCTCAGAAAACAGAATGGAAGTGGGCTCTTTTGAGTTACAATAAGAACCACCATATGCAGATGCTGCCAACAAAGACCATGCATGGGGGTGCAAGCTGTTGAAATCTTTACTTAATGCATACTAAACTGATCTTCTGTAAAAAAAAAAAAATCTGAGAACAATTAATAGTCGGAACTCCATAGCTTACTTTAATTAGAATCAATAAACTAAGTCAATTTACCTACCAATGGAAGTTTATAATCCCATCTCAAATGAGATTTTAGAGACACCTCTGAACCATTGATTTCCCCAAATATCCTTTTCAAAGAAAAATAATACCCGGTACCGAACAAGCCTCACAAATTGTGGTTGTCTGTATTGGTCTTTCTTGGTCTGCCATAACAGAATCCCAGAGGCTAGGTGGCTTATACAAAAATAAGTTTATTTTCTCATATTATTGGAAAGAGATAAGTCTAAAACTATCATGCCAGATGATTCACTTACTGGTAAAGCCTCCCTCTCTTTGAGTTGCAGATGGTCAACTCTCTACCGTGTCCTCACAAGTTCCATTTTCAGGATATACACGCCCTGGGGAGGGAGACTTTTGTCTTCCTCTTCAGTGAAGGCTATAATTCCATCAGGAGTCACTTACTCGCATGATCTAATAATTACCTCCAAAGGCACCATGTCCAAATACCACCTCACTTGGAGTTAGGGCTTTAAAGCATTTGGAGAAGGATTCAAACATCCAGTCCACAACACTGTCATCCTACAGTGAGCATTAAAGTGGTACAAAGCTGAATAGCTACAATACATCAAAATTAATTAGTTAACCGATTTCTCACAAGTAAAACAAACATTATCAAATGCTTCATGTGTGAGTGAATGATGACCCAAACTCCAGGCTCTCCCTAGCCTTATATCATATGCTGAATATGACTAGTAAGAAACACTGGCTATTTCTTAGTTGGAAAACCGCATATTCCCAAAGAAAGTCCTTTCAAAAAAGCACTTATATAATTTTTCATGATACTTTAACAAAAGCTGAAAAAAATCTCTTAGTTATACGCAATTGGCTTCTTCTGGTCCCTATGATGATGAGATACTCACAGTACATGGATATAAGTCCCCCAACCCAGATAGGTTGCCCCATTTCCTGTTCTATGCAGGAAGATTTCTCTCTCCTGCCTTTACCACTGTGTTTTAAGCTCATTTTCCAAATCCTGTTCTTTTGTTTTCTATTAAATATTCCCTGTTCCAAATTCTTTCAAAGATACATATTTTGTTTTTCTCTTGGATTCTTCATCTAAACCTTGCAATTTACTCAGCTGAATTATAGGATGTTTTCTTTATGTCTTAAAGGTTTTCCACTCCTGAAAACTGACAAGATTTTTTATTCCTCCAAACATCTTGCATAGAGCTTTGTGCATTGTAGGTGCTAAATAAATTGGATCTATTAGTTCAGAACTTCAATATAATTATTCTAGATCCTAACTAGAATTGCTCTCAATGTGTCTTTGATCAAAGCTCATATTCCTATATTAAATGTTTGTACTCTAGTTTTCATCAACGATCTGTATTATCCACAATTTCCTATGCCTATCAGTTGCATCTCTAAATTAAATTGGACCCCCAACATCAGTACACAGGAAAAGACCTGACACCTATGTCACTAAACAGTCCAATCAGACTCCGCTCCTCCTCTGCTCTGTCCAATTTCCCCAGTGCAATTGCCAGCACATTGATGAATGCAGGAATGGAAAGGATGCAATACTGCACATGATTGATTGCATGGCAAAGGGAGAAACCTACAGAAAACCCCAAGCTGGGAGCTTATTTTATATCATTCCCTGTTGCAGCTCAGTCGTGAATGCTGCTGTGATTCATTTTCAACACTTTGAAATCTCTTGGAATTTGTAACATGTGCTGAACTAGATATAAATTGATTTCCCAGCCCTACCTTTTTTCCAATCGACATTTTTTACTAACATTTAGCAATACTCTTAATATTGCTTACATATAACTTTTCCTTCTACTCAGGGAAGAAAAAAAGATACTTTACCCCAAGATTACATAACTTAGAAGGGTGTCGTGAATTTTTGTAAAGTAATCACAAAAGTCACTTTCTTTGTGTGTTAGAGTGTGCTTCACCATAGGTCTAAGTAGCTATACATATCTTTGGAAGTGGATTATTCCAGAATATTTTAAATGACTGTATGGGTACTGAAAAATATAATGTGGAGGTGAAAATCGTAAACTCAAGATGATGTCATAAAACACAAAAGATCTAGCCGTGATTTTGGCAAGTATGCCCTGATTTGTAAACTTACATATTTTTGTAGAAGCATTGTTATGTTAAAAGGAGACTAGTATTCAATGTAGTCAATAACAAGAACAAAGAAACTTATTCAAGCATAATACAGAGAACTGCATGATAAGACGGATTCTAAGCTTCTGCTTCCTAAGCAAAGGACCAAATATTTAATCGGCTAATTGTCCCACATGGAATACACTGGTCACTATGCTCCAGCTATGCATGGGACAAACATGCAAAAATTTTAATGAGAAGTTTAGGGGTCAAAGATCGTCTTGGTAAAATTGGCCTCTTTAGTGGTTCTATTTCCCAGAATTTTAGAAGACAACTCACATTCTTCCCTAAGTGTTTCCTCAAGGTAGCAGCCCATTAATGCTGGAACAGATTGCTTATTCCACTGGTAGCTGGTAGGAATCAAGCAATTTGTAAAAAGATTTCTCTATAGATTAGCTTTTCTCAAGCATGAATTCTGTAGGCAAAGAATTAGTATAATATGGCTTATAAAGCCCAGGCACTAACATTCTATTTTATCCTAGCTTAAGTCATTAAATATGTTTTATTTCACTGCTACAATAAATTCCTCCCCTTTCAATTACTAGTTGCATATTTGGCCTAATTAGATGTGCCATGAACCTGGGACATGTTTAGCTGAAGTTAAAATTTACTTATCAAAGAAAATACTGCCTCAAACCTTCATACACATTCTCAATGATTTGAGAAATAATCTCATCAATATCTTAAACATTGTAGTAGTGTCCCTTTGCATTTCTTGCACAAAATGAATACATGCCCTTGAAATCTGTTACTTGCAAATATACCAAGTTCCAACAGTTATGATGGAACTTAAAGAGAAAACTGTAAATTAGCATATACTTTGAATTAAGAATTGAATCTAAGGCATTCACTCCAATTTGAATCCTGCCTCTGCTCTGCCTTTGTGTGTGTGTGTCTGTGTGTGTGTGCGTATTTAAAGAGTGAAATATTTAAGCTCTCAGAGCCCCAAATATGTAATCTATAAAATAGAAAGGCTAATACCCATTGTGGTGGACTTAAATGAGATAGCATTTCTAAACCTTTTAGCATAATTTCTACTAAGTACTAAGAAGTCTTATTAATAAATTATCATTAGTTTAGCCACAAAAACCCTGAATCCTCCAACTTTACCAAGTTGATCTCTTCTTTAAATTGTTCTATATGCATTAGATTTGTGATAAGGTGGGAATCCCACAGCCCTATTCAAGAGATTTTTCTGCCAGAGTTAGAAAGTGCACAAGAGGCTAGCTTATTATTTCCTGAAATCTCTCTGACTTCTGCTGACAACTTGATTTTAATAATCCTTCCTATCTTTTCTCAATATCTGAAAATTATGATCTTCTCCATTTTATGTCATACTTGGAAGAATATCTTTCTCCATATTTCCCTTAAATGATCATATATCAACAGCACAAGTTTATCATTGGTATTTTTGCTTAATATTCATGAATAAGGAAAAGTAGTTGCAATGAAAAGTGGCATGCAATATACAATGCATATCTGAATTATACAACATAGTCAAACTTATAGAAGGTGACAGCGGTTGAAAGAGGCTGAGAGGAAGGGAAAACAAGAAGCTGCTGTTTAAAAGCTACAGGAATTCAATTCTGCAACATGATTAAAAATCTAGAGATCGCCTGTACAATGTTGTGCCTTTAGTTAATAATGCTATATTATCCACTTAAAAATATTAAGAGGGTGGGTTGCATGTTGATTGTTCTTATTGTGGGGAGCAGCTCGGACTAGACTGTTACTGGAATTGGGACTTATTCTATGCATCTGCTCTCCCACAATGTGGCGCTGGGAGAGAAGTAAACAGCTTCCGCACAGCTGCCTCCAGTTCAACCAATTAACTGTAGGACTTGCTCCTGATTGGAGGAGAGCAGCGTACTCGGCGTGTGGGCAGCCGAGTTGGGATTGGCGGAAGAGGACTATAAAGGAGGAGAGAGACGGCATGCACCAGGAACATCTATGGGGAACATCTAGCTGAAGGAACACCCGTGCAGCCCCCGAGAGAGCCAGCCGGCGGTGTGCCGCTCCCCTGCGGAAGTGGGGAAAGCGGCCAGGGGGAACTGCCCTTCCACGGAGGTGGAAGGGATAGTAGCCAACCCGGGAAGAACCAGCAGCAAACCCGGGGAGGGCCGAGCAGACGAAAGAACAGCGCAGGGTCTTGTGTCGTTCCTCCACGAAGAGGGGGAGCGACACTTATCACAATTAAAAAGTAATTACAACATAGAGTAGATTGCAACTTCAAAATGAGTTGACATAAGTGCTCCTAGAAATATATCACTCAATCCCCTTAATAAGGAATTTCTTTTTTGTTACCTGATTGCATTTAAACAGGCAGCTGCCATTTGGTGCAGTTCTTTCTGTTTCTCTAATCACTTCTAGTTTTTCCTATAAGTCTTGTCAAGTTAACTTCCTCCAGTATCAAAAGGTTTTGCTTCTGATTCATGCCTATGGCCACACCAAATATCCATGTACCTATGTTTCCAAGTCTGCTTTGCAGTTATTTTGAGGCTGTTCGACTACTTTTGGCCAACTGGTTGTGAGTTGATGTAAGGTTTCATTGCAGCACCAAAGGATTTACAATCCAATGTGCTTTTATCTTTATATTTTCTTGTTAAGATGACATCAAGGATATGTATTCCTGATATATATTACAAAATAGAGAAGGACAACTGAACAAGTAATAGATAGACTTTGTAGAAACAAGGAATAAACATTGCATTAAGCCATTGAAACTTTAAGTTTTTAGTTGACCTTTTTCTTACTAATACAATCCTCTCCTGAAATTAACTCTATGGAAAATACCCTAATTTGCATACAGGAACATCCATTTAGATCTCTTGAAAAACAAAGCCTCTAAGAGAAATTTCCCTACAGGAGCAAACTCAACCTGCAGTCATCGTTAAAAATACTTTATGAATTGCAAGTATTAATAAATGATTGTTAATAAGCAATGTTCTCATTATCTCATTTTTTCAGGAAGAACTTGCATTGGGGATTAGTAAAATTTGTAGGTATTTTCTGCTCTTCTGTTCATATATTTCCATATCAATTCAAGACAGATACAATGTTTTCCTTGATATGTGGTAACTAACAGAGTACCTAAAATGTAATGTGAAATGGACATTTTAAGAGGCGATGATTGTTTACAGTCCTTGTCTCTACTGTTAAGGAACAGTGTTTTTTTTCTTCATACATTTTATTGGCCTCTTCACTTAGTGTAGGGTTAATATTGTAAGTATACAGTAAACTGTAAGTAGATTTTTGTAAAAATTAAGAGTGAGGAGAAGGAGGACGAATTGTTAGAACATGGGTGGAAGGGAGGGTAGGATAGGAATTATCACTATGTTCCTAAATCTGTATATATGAAATGCATGAAATTTGTATACCTTAAATAAAATTTTAAAAAATAACTTTGTGACATTGATAGTGACATAACTCTAGGTTATGTTTTTAGAAATTCTTATATGTTTGAAAAAGCTTAATAATTTTCTAGAAAATAGACTTCTTGAGTTATTCTTCTTGGCTCTTTGGGAAATTCAAGAAATTTCCATTCACAAAACATCCATGAAGATCATCCTTAATAAAGACATATGAAGGAAATGAATGTAAAATGAAGAGGTGAAATATTTTAACCTGTACAAGTCCCTAATTATATCCAGGAACCTATGAGAGAAACAAAAATTATTTTTAATGGGCACAAGTCCCAGTATTACTAGTATGAAAAGAAGTGATTTTCTCATGATGCTGTCCCATTAGAGTACTGAGTGGACATAGAAGAGCTCTATATAACAGGGCTTATACTCACACACCACAAGAAAGAAATTCACCTATCTCCTAGTGGATGAAATACTTTGTTTTATTATTTTACAAGCAAAAAGTAAATGTAAAACATCTCTGTCTCAGATGAAAAGAAAAATAGGATAGATATATGAAAAGAACTCTCATAGAAAACAAATTGCATGTGGTTCTTAACCACAAGAAAATGTGAGCTAAAGGTATACTGATACACTACTTCTCTCCTTTCAGACTAGAAAAATTCAAAGTTTGACAACATAATTTTGAATGAAATACAAGAATTGTCATACCTTGCTGTTGAGAATTTTAAAAGTTACAACCCCATGAAAAGGTCTTTGGAGATAACTAGGAAAAGTATATGTTTATTTATAATATGATCTATAAATACTGCTTCTAGGAATCTAATGGAGAAATACATTGTCAAAAATATGCAGATAAATACTCATGCTTATTCTATGCATAATTCTTTGAAATGGCACAAAAAGGGAAGCAATTCATATGTTCAAAAAATAGTGCTAACTGGGGTATGCTTATCTATACTACGAAATAAAGTAGGGTATGCTCCCTAGTACAGTAGTATACTGTTTCAAAAAGGAATAAAGAATATCTCTACATGTGATTCTGGGTCATCATAAGTATCTATTGAGAAAGAGCAATGTGGAATACACTGTATATCACAGTGCCATTTATCCATAAAGGAAAGGAGACATTTATGTGTACATATTTGCTTATGTTAAACATAGTAGAAGATAAACAGGTGATCATAAAAACATGGTTACATAGAGTAGATAAAAGAAAAAGTATGGAGAACGAGCCATATTTTTTTAAAAGAGTCATGTATTTCTTTATTTGTAAGTCAGAGTTACACAGAGAGAGGAAGGGAGAGAGAGAGAGAGAGAGGTCTTCCATCCTATG
Source organism: Oryctolagus cuniculus (assembly GCF_051225735.1). Taxonomy (NCBI): domain Eukaryota; kingdom Metazoa; phylum Chordata; class Mammalia; order Lagomorpha; family Leporidae; genus Oryctolagus; species Oryctolagus cuniculus. The sequence continues at coordinate 189,490,766 of NC_142867.1, forward strand.
GTTCACTCCCCAGATGGCCTCAACAGCCGGAGCTGCCCCGATCTGAAGCCAGGAGCTTCTTCAAGGTCTCCCATGTGGGTGCTGGGGCCCAAGGACTTGGGACATCTTTTGCTGCTTTCCCAGGCCCTAGCAGAGAGCTGGATTGGAAGACGAGCAGCTGGGACTAGAACTGGTGCCCATATGGGATGCTGGCGCTTCAGGCCAGGGCTTCAACTCGCTGCACCACAGCACCAGCCCTGAATAAATTTTCCTTTAAAAGTATATACACATGTAGACAATGTGAACTTTAAAATACATCATTAACCATCAAGTATTTGTAAAACAAACCAACACCACAACAAGATACAACAAGATGTTTTCAACACAGAGAAGAGGAAAGACAAATGTTAGATATATGAAGTAAAGTTAGTATTTAATTTTGAATTTGAACAAAAAGTTTTAGTATGATTTTTGCTTTTAAAAATCTAGCTCTCGAACAAAAGGAAAAAAATACAAGATTCACAGTTATATTCATACAAAAAAATTGAAAGTAATGAAAATTTGTCTATAGATACCATATGTTATTTTAGGTTAATTTTGTACTGATTAACTATGCAAAAATAGTAACCAGTACATATCATTATAGCTCTAAGACATTCATAAATAATGATAAATTCAGTAGCAGCAAGCATGCAGAATTTAGAGTCCTAGTTTCTTTGTAAAAAAATCTAATATTCTTTGAAAAAATACTAATTACATTTGGCATGGGCAAACAGTACATGTGTGTGTGTATATCTATCTACATACTTGTGTACCTATACACACACTAATTTATATGATTGTAACTACTTTTCTTTTTAAAAAAAAATGATTGTAACTACTTTTCTTATGTTAAACTTTATCTAAAGATAATTAAAATTTAAAGATATCAACCATGTATCATTTTGTAGATTAAAACACACATTAGTAAAGTTATAATAAAAACACAAAGTAGAGGAATAGAGAAATTAAATAAGTGTAACATAGATAAAGACACGTTATATTTTGTGAAGGTGAATTAAATTAATTAAAGGTGCATGTTATAAATCCTGGAATAATGATTTAGAATGATGAAGCAAAGAAATAAGGGGAACTATAAAAATAAAATACACAAGGTCAGAAAAAGAAAACAGACACAAAGAATCCATGGGAAAATATAATAACAAAGTGGCAGATTTAAATACAACAATATTAGGGACCAGCACTGTGGTGCAGTGTGTTAAAGCCCTGGCCTGCAGTGCCAGCATCCCATATGGATGCTGGTTCAAGTCCCGGCTGCTCCACTTCTATTCCAGCTCTCTGCTATGGCCTGGGAAAGCAGTAGAAAATGGCCCAAGTGCTTAGACCTCTGCATCTATGTGGGAGATGCAGAAAAACTCCCGGTTCCTGGCTCCTGGCTCCTGGCTTCTGATCAGCTAGGCTCTGGCCATTGCGGCCATTTGGGGAGTGAACCAGCAGATGGAAGATCTCTCTCTCTCTCTCTCTCTCTGGCTCTACCTCTCTATGTAACTCTGTCTTTCAAATAAATAAAATAAATCTTAAAAAAATAAATACAATATTAATAATTATTAAATGTGCTTGTTCTAAGCATTTTGATAAAAAAAACTGTCAAAAAGGCTATAAACAGGTCCAATTGCAAGTGTTCTAGAAGACATCCACTATAATAAATATGCAGTTGGTTGAAAATTAAAAATGGGCAAAGTATATATCATACAAATAATAACTAATAAAAACCTGGGATATCTAAGTAAATATTCGGTAAATATACACTAGAAAAATAATAAATATGCCAGTCGCTTAAAGACATTAAAATTTTATGTAGATATACATACAATGAAAGAGCAAGCATTCTTTACCTAACTAGAAAAAGCAATTATAAAATTCTTTTGGAAGCACAAAAGACCCGGAATGGCCAAACACAATCTGGAACAAAAAAAAAACAAAGCTAGTGGTATCACAATACCAGATTTCAAAGCATACTACAGAGCTATTTTAACCAAATCAGCACCATAGTGATAAAACAGCTATATAGACCAATGGAGCAGAACAGAGAAATTCGAAGTTAATCTATACCTATTCAGCTAACTGATCTTTGAAAAAGTTGCTAAAAACATACATTGGAGAAATGATATTCTCTTCAATAAATGGTACTAAGAAAAACAGGTACCAACATGCAGAAGACTGAAGTAGAACATTTTACTTCTCTGTACAAAATATAATACATAAAAAAGCTCAGTATCACAAAATGAAATATCTTCTCACTTCAATTAGAATGGTTTTTATCAAAGAGATAAAAAACAACAAACATTGGTGAGGATGTGGAGAAAAGTAAACTTTTATACAATGCTTGTGAGAATGCAAATTAGTACAGCCATTATGAAGAATAATATGGAGACTCCTCATAAAACTAAAAACTAGATCTACCATATGACCCAGTCATCCACTTCTGGTTATACATATATAAGAAATGAAATTAATATACAAATGAGACATCTGCAGTCCCATGTTCACTGTAACGCTATTCAAAATAGCCAAGATGTGGAATCAATCTAGATGTTCCTTGGTGGATGAATGGTTAAAGAAAATGTATATTTACACAAAAATATTATTCAGTGTAAAAGAGAGGAAAATTGTACCATAAGCTGCAAATTGGATGGAACTAGAGATCATTATATTCATTGAAATTTAAAGAAAAGGAAAAACAAATATCATATGTTCTGTTTCATATGTAGAAGTTTCAAAAAAGTAATTGATCTGAACATAGAATAGTGATTACCAGAGTTTGGAAAGAATGGAAGGAGGTGGGGGGCCAGCCTTGTGGCATAGTAGGCTAATCCTCTGCCTGTGGTGGCGACATCCCATATGGGCCCTGGGTCTAGTCCCAGCTGCTCCTCTTTCCATCCAGCTCTCTGCTATGGCCTGGGAAAGTAGTAGAAGGTGGCCCCAGTGCTTGGGCCCCTGCACCTGCATGGGAGACCCTAGAAGAAGCTCCTGGCTCATGGCCTGGGATCGGCCCAGTTCTGGCTATTGCAGCCATTTGGGGAGTGAACCAGTGAATGGAAGACCTTTATCTCTGTCTCACTCTCTCTGTAACTCTCTCTCAAATAAATAAATGAAATCTTAAAAAAAAAAGAATGGAAGGAGGGAGGATAGAGAGAAGTTAATGACAGTTACCAAAATACAGTCAGATAGAAATAACAAGTTTTAGCATTTCTTAGAACAGTAGGATAATAATAGCTCATATCAATGTATTATACATCATGTAAACAACTAGAAGAGAAGAGCTAGTAGACTCCAAACACAAAGAGAGGGAAAGACATTGGAAAACTAATGGCCTGGCTTGATGGGTTTACACTGTGTATATATGTTGAAATATTATACTGTATCCCAGAGAAACATGTATTATATGTTAATCAAACATTTTTTTTAAATAAAATAATTTAAGAAAAGTAAATGAAGCAAAAAAGAAGAAAGTTTCGTAATACATGAAGCAATGATCCAACATGGATATTTTCTCTTACTGTCATTAACTGATATAATTCGCAGAAGAAATCAACAAGGATATAGGAGATGAGTGACATTACTGACAGTCATTAGAGCATGTTGTTCAGCAATAGCTGCATAAGCTTTCTTTTCAAGTATTTTATGGAACACTTACCATGACAGACTTAAAGCTGGACAGCAAAATGAGAAATTAAAATTATTGAAACCAGAGAAAATATATCCATTGACAAAAATATAATTAAATTTAAAATAAGCTACAGAAAAATTTCTGGCAAAATATATTGAACTAGTATGTCAATTTGGGAAATACTATTATTTAACAATGTCAAATCTTTCAATCAATAAAAAAGATAAAATATATAAATTATAAAATAATAATTCATAGTGATAAAAAGCAGACTGGGGGCTGGTGCCATGGCACAGCAGATTAAAGCCCTGGCTTGCAGCACTGGCATCCTATATGGGCACTGGTTCAAGTCTCAGCTGCTCCACTTCTAATCTAGCTCCCTGCTAATGCATGCTGCTAAACCAGCGAAGGATGGACCAAGTCCTTGGGCCTTTCCATCTACGTGAAAGACCCAGAAGAATCTCCAAGCTCTTGGCTTTAGATTGGCCCATATCTGGCCATTTTGGCCATCTGGGGAATGAACCATCAAATGGAAGACTCCCCTCTCTCTGTCTCTACCTCTCTCTCTGTAACTCTTTCAAATAAATAAAATAGATCTTCAAAAGCAGAGTGGGAGAGGAATTGAGAAACAGCAAGAAGGAATTTTTGTAGAAGAAACAAATATTCTGTATCTTGATTTTAGAAGTAGTTACACTGGTATCTATGTTAAAAATTATTGGACTGTACACTTAAAGCAAGTAATTTTTTGAATGTAAGTTATATGTTAAGATGGCATTAAAATTCTTAGATTTTTAGAAAATTAAACAGTGACAGACTATTGGAACATTAAAGAGTTGTGATACATGTACAATAATAAATATTGTGATTTTAAAATAGAGCCCTACATATCAGAGGGTGACATATTTACAGATTTGTGAATGAAATAAAAGGATCTCTGGCTTTGTTTCATGATAATGTTGGTAGGGGAAGCGGTTGAGGGAAAGCTGAAACATGATTTGCCATAACTTGACAATTGTTTAAGGTGAGTAAAGTATCTATAGGAATTCATAACATTATTCTCTTTACCTCAACATTTGTTTGAAGCATTCTATAATAAAATGTCTTTAAATGTTTCTTTAGTTTTGTTAAAATCTTTAAACACATTAAATAAAACTGATAGATTTTTATCAAATAGTTAATGGTTCTTACTGTATTTCACAAACTATCTGGAATTATTGCCTTAACTATACTCCTTTCGCAGGTGTATCTGCAGGGGTATCTGTAGTCTCAGTATGTTTTTTTTCTCCTACTGAATAACCTTTCTTAGGGTCAGGAACTTACAGAGATTAAGGGCAGTCATACCTTGTACTACATCCTGCCTCAACCATTTTTCTAACTATATGACCTTGAGAAAAGCATCTAATTATTCTGTGCCTAATAGTCCTTATATATAAAATGGTCCAGTACTAGCTCCACCAATATTTTGTAAAGAATAAATGAAATAACTAGCTAAAAAAAATCTGGTATGTTATCTTCAGATAAATATGACTACTGTGATTATTCAATGGTGGTACTTTGCATCCTAGAAACACTACTTAAAATCATCTAAATCCTAAAAACAAATAGATTCAATGTAGGCTCTCATTTTGCTTTTGAGACTTCTGTCATAATTTAAGCTCTTCTTTATGAAACTTTGTTTTACCAACAACAATAACTACATGACAAGAATACATCCTACTTCCAGCCATTTCCAAATTAGCAATGTACTTAGTGACATATCAATTGTGGACTCTGAAATACACTGAAATTTATTCATATATTTGGAATACACTATTCCCCACCAATCTGTCCTAAAATAATTGCACCCTTTCCCCAGCTGTTTCAGGATCTTTTCTTTTTTGGCTCCCATACTGTTCTTGGGATACACAAGCACAAAGTCAGAGCAATGACAATTGGAACTCCATGACTATTCCATTGAAAGTCAATTGAATTTCAATTTCTTTCAATGGGAAAAGCCAGGAGAAACCAATTATTGTTGCTTTAACATTGTGCAATTTTACCTCAGGCACCACTTAGGATCCAAATGAAAACATTTCAATTCCTGCTTATTACCATCTTCCTGATAAAATGCTGCTTTTCCCTGGCTCCTGAAAATAGTGCTATATCAAGGGAAACCTCTATTAAATACATTTTACCATCTTGGTCATATTAGCAACTATGAAAAGAAAAAAGATATTTAGGGACCAATATTCCACATAACACTGCTTGCTGTTTATTTTGCCAACCATTTTATGTGGCGTTGCTGATTTCCACTTGTCACAACAACTTACTTGAGAACAAAGTCAGTACAATTCACTTTCTGTTTGGGACATCAATTCCCAATCTGGAAGAAATCTCATCTCCATGCTGACTTAGCTTGCATCTGCCACAGCCACAGGATTTCTGGGAGGCTATTGGCACAACTCACACATTTCCACTGTGAAGCTTGGCTTTGGGAAAGAGTGAGAACGCTGTTCCCCTAGCAGTCATTCAGGGCCACAGACTGTGAAAGCCAAAGCCACCTAACAAGCTGTGAAAATTTCAGCCACCTGAGGAGCTGTGAAAGACAAAGATGGTGCTAGCTGAGGATATGTGAGCAGGCAGGAGTCTCCAGAGGAGCTGCAAATATCCTAAGCCTCATGTCAGCAAAGAAGCAGTGCACTTTGAACTGAGTAACAAAGTCATCAGGGACTGAAAGACATAAGAAGTGAAAATAAACTCTATCATGTTAGGAAAATGATTATACAAGGGTGGGATATTAGACACCCTAAGTCATGATGCTCTGGGTCTGTTGTACATATAGAGAGAAAACAGATTGCATAACGAGAGAAACTGGAGCACCAAACATATCCCGGGCCTAATAACTGAGTCAATTTTCAAGCCAGATTTCTGATACTGCAGCACAGCATGTGAAGAATCTATTTAAAAAAAAAAAAAATGCAAAACTCTGGGGTAGTCCAGGCTGCACGGAAATGTGCTATGTCTCTTTCCCAGTCCCCTCTTGTGTGAGAGCAGTAACCAGGAGTTTTTATGGGTCATTACTTCTCCTTATGTTCTGCAAAATAGACTACATTCTGCCCAGGACACATCTGGTGTGCTGCCTTTCCCCAAAAGCCCTCCGAATACTCCTGTTTCTCTTGTCCCAGTTGGACATGAGATTGTCACGCAGATACAACTTCATCGCTGCATCACGTTTCATGCTAGTGTGATCTTCATCCCAGCTTTTAAGAATTTAAAGGGCAATATCAATTATCCTTTCAAAGCTGTTTCACATCACTGGAGAAGCTTTGAAAATTAGATTTAAGCTCCTGTTGTCAATTTATCTTGGGGTTATGTTAGGTCTTAGGAATGGCTTTTTAGCCAAGGTATTGATGGGAAGCAAAGAATAACTTTGAACTTTGTTCTTTAGATTGACATGGCTCAAGAGACCAAGGGCAATCTTTTGACTAAGATTCCAGAGCACTTCTCTTAAGGTTTTTCCTATTCTTTTTGCAATCTGTAATGGATATCAATTGTTAAAGTAGTCAGGAAGTAAGAGTCTTGTAAAAACGCTTTTGGAAATGTAGCAAGCTCTTTACCATGGGTGGGAAGCAATGGAAATCTTGCCCTTGTGCCTGCTTCCCTTAAGCTCAGAGGTAAGGTATCGAAATTTTTTAAAGAATTACATGGTGAATTCAGACTAGATTCTCACCAAAAGATAGATTTTTACAGAGTAGTCATTATTCTTATGCAAATATAAAATGAGCATAAATCAAAGATTTTATTTAATTCATTAAGCAATGAAGGAACCAATAAGATGCTACAACTAGTTCAAAGAAATACACCTAGGAGTGCAGACCATCAGGAATGCTGTATGAGTTTACAGATAGATGATGTAAAGCCAGGCAATTGTTTCCCTGCTGATACAGCATTAACATTTCTACAGATAAGAATAATTTGCACTTGTGACCATGATCTACAACTTACAGAGTTGTAAAATGAATAAATAACTTGGAAAGGTGTTCTAGAAATGCTCTGTCTTCTCTTAGAGATATTCAATAATCTTTTTGGTCCATTTCAAAGTTTTTCAAATGTTTCCTGTCACTGTAAACAAAGTGCTGAAACAGGATAAATATCCTCTCATGTCTTATTTAGGACCCAGAGGGCTGCCTCACACACATCTATCTTTAATGTTTAATTATCTTATTGCTTATTTTGCACACATTCTGAATATCAGTTCATAGGAAATTTATATAAACACATAGATTCTTAGTTTCCTACTATTGCTATAACAAATTACCACAAAGTGGCTTAAAATAAGATATTTATTCTTTCACCATCCTAAAGACTAGAATTTTGAAGTCAAATTGCCAGAAAGTGTGATTCCTTTTATGGGCTGCGGGGAAGAATCTATTGCGTGCCTCAGTCTTAGCCTCTGGTGATTGCTCAGTCCTCAGCATTTGGTCTTTGGCTTGCAGATACACCATTCCCACTCCTGCCTCTTTTGTCACATGATGTTCTCCCTGTGTGTTTATCTTTGTCCAAATTCTCTTCTTATAAGGACAAAGTTGGATTTAGAGCCCACTCTTATTGAGTAAAACCTCATCATAACTTTACTGCATGTACAAAAAGCCTATTACAAAACACGAATGTATCCACTGGTTGCTGATAGATAAAGAATCTTAGGGGGACACAATTCCAGCCAGTACACGTAGTGATACCAAACATACAGGATGTGAAAGGAAGGGAGTCTCATACCAAGAGATTCCCCGGGAACTCTGAAAGGCAGGCTGCGTTTAAAGACAACAGACTTAAATCAGAACACTCTAATTAAAGAGCAATTCTTGTTTACAGCCATGCCTGGATCATCTCCAAAAAGCAATCCAAGCAAATAAAAGCGATACCAGACTTCTGGGCCAGTGTTCCAAAGGCAGCAGTCCACTCGTATTCTACAGGATTCCAGAGAACCAGCTTTTAATTCTGGCTCTGCAGCTAATGAGCTGTGTGAACATGGGCATGTCCTTTATCTAATTGAGCCTTACTTCCCTCTTTTGTCAAATGAGGGAAATAGATTAGAATATTTTTAAGTTTCCTTCTACTTCTAATGGGCTATGATTTATGATGTCTTTCTTATAATTGCAAAATGTCAACTTAGTTACCAGGATATGAGCTAGATTGCCTTTTGAAATTGTTCAGACCTACTTATATCTGTATATGTTTCTCAAGTTACAACAGAATCTCTGGGTTCTTTGGTTGTTTGGTTTTTCACTGCAGTATAAAAAGATTGGGGTCTTTTCTATGGAAGGAATGGTTCCTCTGTTTCTATATTTCTTCTATATGACCTTGTGTCCTCAGCCACAGTTACAGGAGTACTACTTTGTAGAATCCCAAGGGGCAATCTTTGTTGTGGTCCAAGGGGTGTTGTCTACATAGAGTACAGTCACAGAGACAACATTTATTAAGACTGCACTGTGAACAGTGCTCTTGGAGCTGGACAATCATAGCGCCCCTTACATACCTGTTTGGATCAGGGTGGGCACTTGACCATGCTAGCATAACTATATCTCTTTTTTTCTTAAAAATTTATAAGTGAAGATAAACAGGATCACTCTGGGCTTTTCACATAAAAAGAAATGTAAACTGAAAAGCTACTGAGTGCATATATAAACTAAGCCAGAAGACAAAAGAAAACAAGAATGAGAAAGAATATATTTTAAGTGTAGAGAGAGAAAGTGAAAGCAAATACTACCTGAGAGTGAGATAGCTCTCTACTCTTTGTAAAATTTAGATGCATTCCTGTATTCCTGTAACAGGACTATTCTTCAGCTGCTTTGCTTGACTTTTGTTATTTGCAATTTAAATAAACTTGACTGAGCCATTGCTAATTTAATATATTTCTAATTAAGAAATTTTCTTTATTACATCAGATTAACTTTTTTGTGAATGTCTTTTCACAATACAATCAAATATATATGAATCTAAATGCCCACAATGGGCAAGCAATGATTTATCAAAGAGATTAGTAAGCTTATTGATAATTTTAACCATGACCAAAATGATTATACTATGTGAGTCATTATATAACAGAAATGATTTTAAATGAAAGCGATTACATTCTGTACTTCCCACTGCAGGCAACATTATTTTGTCAAAGGATTTTTAATGTCTCCTTTAAATTCTTGGATGTTTAAGTTGCAATGAGTAAAGCATACTTTTTGGTATCTCCTTTCCAGTTTTTCTCTGAAACAGACATGAAAGGATAATTTTCACTAACCATCACAGGCAGATTCCCCATAGTATAGGAAGAAATGTAAAATGCAGGGAGAGCTGGATTCCCAATAGATATACAGGAGTGAATTTAAGGATCCCTGATGTGCCATTAAATCTTAGAAAAATTACCAGGTTTTTCAAAATGTGTTTGGTAGCCAGAACATGAAGTCAATATCCGCAAAGCCAATTGGCTAGAATCCTGTTCTAGTAGCATGCTATGGAAACCATTTGAATGTGATATATGTTGAGCACTGTGGGGCTCAGGTCAGTGCTTATTTTTTTTCTCAACAACATGAGCTCTAAGACTCAGTGCTCCTACCCATATATCCTCTATCCCTTCAGAAAGTCAATGGCTTGGGGACCAGCTTCATTCTTGGCTCAGCTTCTCAGATTTTAATTTTTGACAGGTCTTCTTGCAGTGGTCAATTAGACAAGAGAAGCATCTCTGAGCTTATGTCTTATTCTCTTTTCACAGAACCAGACTCAAGGTCAAAAAACATCCCATTGTGAAATTCTAAAGTTACAACAGAATCTCTGGGTTCTTTGGTTGTTTGGTTTTTCACTGCGGTATAAAAAGATTGGGGTCTTTTGCTATGGAAGGAATGGTTCCTCTGTTTCTATATTTCTTCTATATGACCTTGTGTCCTCGGCCACAGTTACAGGAGTATTAGTTTGTAGAACCCCAACGGGCAATCTTTGTTGGCCATGTGGCCACCTGGCTTTCAGCAATGGTGGCGGGGGCTGGAGCCTAGGATGACTGACACCTTGTTTTTTAAAAAATATTTAAATATTAGCTATTATTAAATATTAAATATTTAAACATTACATATTTACAACACTTAAAGTCCCCATATATACATTGTATATCTATTTTATGACCCTATATAATAATTAACAATAGAAGTAAATATCTATTTCATGCATATTATATTCCAGATACTGTGTTAGGTACTTTATATCCATGAATTCTTTAAACTGCTATCACTCTCACTAGAAGGACACATCATCATTTAACCACTTCCCTCTCTGACATTAATATAAGCATCAAGATGACATCCCTGATGTACTCATAGTTTTATAAATCAAGACACTTGAGTGTCTTGAATATATTTATATATATTATTTTATTCATATTACTAAATATGTAACATATATTGTGTCTACAATGCTTACACATCTAGGACACACCCCAAAACTAACCTAGATACATCTCTTTGTGAACACATTCTGTTTTAGATTGTGCCACACTTAACAGCACTCACTGCATTGCTTTCTCGTGGATTCCTCAAATATTTCTAGTAAAAGAGCTAAGTTAGCAACTCACTTGGTGCAGAAAACTCCCACAAGCCTTCCACTTCTCTGCCCTAATGGACCTCTCTCACGCACCCCACCTCAGTTCCACAGCCTCCTCTCTTTCCGGGGAAGACTCATTTGGTCTTTGAGAACAGCCTGCTCACGTGTCAACTCTCTGCCGTGAAAGCACCCTTGGGCTTGGAGTTCTTTTTCTGCTCTGATTGCTTTCTGGAAGGATCTGCCTTCACTGCCTTTACAAGTCTCTTTTCTTGGAGACAGAAAATAAAAAAGTAACAGAGCTAATTGGTCAGAGGGGAAGGGGAATACATGGCCGGAAACTCAATGCTGTGGAATGTTCAGTAGGATATTTTCTAGCAGTGGAAGTACAAAGTGGCTTCTGATTCGAACTGATAAGAAAAATGCTTACTTACCATTTAAACGAAAATAGTATCTCTATAGTGTTTCAGGCTTTTAGAGGGTTTCCTTCTGGAGGTAGAAACTTTTAAAAAGCATATATAAAGGTAATATTTAAATATTTTTTTTAAAAACAAGGTGTCAGCCATCCTAGGCTCCAGCCCCCGCTGCCATTGCTGGAAGCCAGGTGGCCACATGGTCAAACCACCAGTGTCAAGCTCCACCCCCATCCTAATGGGATTCACTGCTCCCCGTCAAAGTTTTTTTGTTTTTTTTGTTTTTTTTTTTTTTTGCTTTTTTAAAAAACTTTTATTTAATAAATATTAATTTCCAAAGTGCAGCTTATGGATTACAACGACTCTTTCACCCCCATAACTTTCATCCCACCCACACCCCTCCCATCTCCCACTCCCTCTCCCATTCCATTCGCATCAAGATTCATTTTTAATTATCTTTATATACAGAAGATCAATTTAGTATAAATTAAGTAAAGATTTCAACAGTTCAGCCTAGAAATTTTTAAGATTGCTGAAAATTTTCCTACAGTAGTAATTTAATTCATAGAGGAAGTTATTTAACACAAGAATTTTTGTTCTATATGTTTAGTTATGGACTTGCTTTCTTTTTTATTAAGTTTTTTTTTTTAATTATTAAGGACCTGTTCCTGAACATGTGGCTCTCTCTCTCTTCTTCTCTGTCTCCTGACCTCTTTCTCTGTCTCTGTCTTTGTCTCTCACACGCTCCTTTTCCTTCTTCGCCCCTTCCCTCCGGTCTGCCGGGTTCCCCCCAATAAACTCTTTCCCTTACAAAAAAAAAAAAAAAAAAAAAAAAAAACCAAGCTGTCAGAAAATTGTAACTTATAACTACTACATCTGAGAAAACATGGGCTCTGGGGTCAGAGTGCACAAATTCAATTTTTAAGTCATTTCACTGATGGGGATAATGATATTCTCATATCTAAAATGGAGTAGCAATAATTCTTTTTACATATGGATTCTGTGAAGGTCAAATAAGTAAGCAATAATAATTTTAATGTTTAACTTTATAATGATTCTTATAATTTATGTAATTTTTTTTCTTTCTCTTTAACAGGCAGAGTGGACAGTGAGAGAGAGAGAGAGAGAGAAAGGTTTTCCTTTGCCATTGGTTCACCCTCCAATGGCCGCTGCAGCCAGCGCGCTGCGGCCGGCGCACCACGCTGATCTGATGGCAGGAGCCAGGTACCTATCCTGGTCTCCCATGGGGTGCAGGGCCCAAGCACTTGGGCCATCCTCCATTGCCTTCCCGGGCCACAGCAGAGAGCTGGCCTGGAAGAGGGGCAACCGGGACAGAATCCAGTGCCCCGACCGGGACTAGAACCCGGTGTGCCAGCGCTGCAAGGTGGAGGATTAGCCTATTGAGCCATGGCGCCGGCCGAATTTCTGTAATTTTTAAATTTATGCAATACATGCCCAATACAGACCATGTACTCTACATATAATATTTGATTTTTATTTTATTCATACAATTACCTGTGAGAAAAGAATAGTGCATATTAAATACTTAGTAGAATATCTGGCCAATAATAAGGTTTCAGTAAAGAGTAACTAAAATAATAATTATTACTTTAAATGCTATTGTTATGATTAGTCAATGTTATAATAAAGCTTATCCTTGTTGGAAGCATTTTACCACAGGTAGAAATTATAGAGAATGGATACAGATGTATTTAGAACTGCAGCTAACGTATATTGTTTCCACTCATGGAGAAAAAAGACCAAGATGATAGAGGATAGGATTTTAAAAAGAGCAGGGAGGGATAAAGCTGAGCATGCCATGAGAAATCAAGAGGTGGGTCTGTGACTTGCACAGCTGATTTATATCAACAAATATTTAGCAAGGGATCAGGGATGGAAACTTTCTCCCAGTGATGTACAAGGTAAGCTTTTCTAGCTGACACGGCCCTGTATAGTCATTTCTCCCCCACTCCACCACTACTACTACTACTTCTCAAGTTTGTGAAGAGACTAGGAGAAACCAAGGAGAGACCACAGAAAACTCCTCTAAATCATTCATCATTACCCACAAAATGCTACAAAAACAGAATCAGATGTTTCTACTGAGCCAGCTGCTGAGTGATGTTAGGGATCCCTCTGCACTGCCCTTGAGTGAGGAAAAAATTCTGTTTGCTGATGTTTGAAATTCCTGGGTAAGTTGGAGGTAGGGGCAGCCTGTGGTTCAAAATTAGAGTTAAAAGGCTGAAAAAGAAAATGCATATGTCTGAGAATAAATATTTTGGTGAGAATAAGTTTCAGATGCAATGTACCTCATCAAGTCAATCCATCAAATTGGAATGAATGTTTCAGTCATCTTTTTTGTGTTGATAAGGAACTGAGATTGAGGAGAGCAGAGGTATCAAAAGCAGAGGAGGAGACCTAGGACAACGAAGGTGAGGAGGAGCTCTGAAGAACTGGCCACATTCACCCAAGCTGCTAAGCCTGCACCTGCAGAGATCCTGTCCAAGGCTGTCTTTACCTGTTCCTGCAAAAGAAAGTACAGTTATCCTAAGAAAGCTGTTTTGTTGCCTTTTCGTTTTTTTCTTTATTTTTAAGGCACGATTTCCTTCTCCAGAGAAATATGAATTCAGTGACAGCTGTGGTTTACATTTGGGTGAGTGCACAGTTATTTTTAGACTCAAAAGTTTGCTATTAACTGCACTTTAGTAATCCAAGAATTCACAACTATCAAGAAACAAACTTTTTTCCCTTCATACAAATATTTAAGAAAGAAAATACCAGGGCCTGTGGAGAGAGATGAGTCATAGGAGATAAAATGAGATACTCTGCCACAACAAACAGAAGATCTTAATTTAGGAAAGAAAGAAAGCTCAGAGTTACTCATTTTTCATTTTTCAGCATCAGAAAGGCAAGAACCAAATGTTCCCAGGGAATGTATCAAAGCTCCTTTCAGGTAAAGCCCATTCATAATGATATGGGCTTCAAATTAGTCTAACATTGGTTTCTAAGTTGTTTCATATTTTTGCTGTGTGTAGGGTGTTTGTTGGAGACTGCACAGCTCCATTATCTATAGCTTTACCACACAGAATGTTCACTAAGAACCTTGACATTCATCTACACCATGAGTACTGAGAGTATAAAGTGTTCCTCCCTGAAGTAGCAGAATTAAGATCTAGGTAGTGAGGAGAAGAATGAAAAGTAAGAAATGACGTTAGTGACCAGGTGCATTGGGGAAGGAGGAGATACTTGAAATTGAACAAGGGAAGCAGGAGGAAAAGAAAAGGACATGAAAGGGGGATGGACGTGGTCATTGGGCTCCAAGAAAACGGCTTCTGAGGGCAATTCTCACCACTAACACAGCTTCACAGGAGCAGAGAAGGAAAGATCTTGCCCTCCCCGCACCCCCCAACACAATCCACTGGGAAGCCCATTTAAGTGGAGGAAGGATTGATCTGCTGTCTATAATTATAAGGTTGGAGTGTGGAATTTGAGAAATGGAAACAAAGCCTTCCAGGCACCCCACAACTCTTGTCCTCTGTTCTGTCCCACTTCAGACCTCTGCGGCCACTGAAGTGAGCAACCACAGAAGATGCCAGTCCAAGAGGAGTTGAAGGGGGATGATAGACTGACATCTCTGACCACAGGATAAGCATAAAAACCCACGTCGCTTTATTTTAAAACCCTTGTCATTTTGTATATATAACACTATAATGCTACATCAGAAATTTTTACTGAAAAGTAACACATGCCATGCTGTGCTTTCTTTTAATTAGGACAGAAAGTAAACAAGCTGCATAATACAGGGAGAGAGATACTCATAGACAATAAGGTTTCCACTTTCCTTAGAGTTATTATGTTATCACTTACTTTATAGGTTACATTCCATAACGACCTCTGTGGATATCACAACTGTGTTTAGAATAGTATGCACAATGGAAGGACAGCATCCCGACTTGGGAGAAGGGGTGGGGAACAAGCTGAAGCTTGTCAGCTCTAAGACCTGTATCCCAGCCCTTCTTCAGTGCATGATTAATTGGAACACTGGTGAACTTGGCTTTCTTGCTGGGGATATGTTTATCAGAAACAGCATAGGAGATTTCTTTAACATAGAGTCCACCTAGAAAAGGAAGTACGTTGGCTGCTGAACCGGTGACACTGGGTGTATTGTTGGTAAGTCTGAAAACAAAAATAAAGTAATTTCCACTGGGGCGTGTAATGTTCCTTCTCAAAGAAGACTCTGAGCTCAGGAACAATTTAAACAGTTCAGTTGAGGGTGGCAGTTCCAGCATTCTGCTTGTCAAGTTAATTTATGGCTGTGTATAATTGGATGGTTTCTTTTCCTCTAGAAAGATGAAATACCCAAGCCAACAGAGATGGGTATCTCACTTTTTCTAATACAGAGATAAGGATCTTATATTTAGTGTGAAGCAAAAAACGTGTGGGGATGGTAGGCAGAGATTAGGCTTTGTACTGTTGCAAAGTTACAAAAAAGCAAAGAGAATAGGGAAATGTTTCAGAAAATCAGGAGCTTAATTACTCATTCTTAAGTGTTAACTCTTGAGCTGTCCCCAAATGGGAGGCATGACTTCTATTAAATTGTCTTAAGTTATGTTGAGATATTTCCTGCAACTAAAAAAAATCAAGTGCTTTTTCATCTAAATGCCAGCCATGTGGAAGCTTTATTTTTATCATCCTTCCTTTAAAATATGTTTTATTCCAACCCTATAATAAACTCTAAATCTCAAATAATAGCTGTGATTAATGAAGGCAGTTGGTTATACAATATCAGATTGATTTCAAATTAAGTATCCTTCAGTGTCCATAGGAGATGAAATACTTGTAGTTAAATGAAAGTTGTATAGGCACGGGAATCTGAGATATTAGAAAGAGCCATCTGGTGGCACCAACCTGCACTGCTGAGCTCTTCTTCAGAAAAATCTTCCCTTAATGTTGCATGTCAAAGGAGCCATGACATGGTGTTGTTCAAGCCACTTAGCCTTGGTATATGTAAAATAAAATTAGATCCTGAAGGGTAAAAGCTGGAATTTAACTGGTCCCATAGGTCAGTTGCCTAAGAGAGTTGCAGATCTCTCCAGGAAATACCAGTCTTAGAATCTCTGTAACGTGGAAAATCCTTGCTCAGTGATACAACAGAATGCTGTGGGCATTAAGAAGACAGTCACTTTGACAGAGCATTGGGATTTACTTCATGCTGGAGGGGAAGAGCTGCCTCCAGCATGCTGTGGCTCAGAATGCCCAGACACCCAGTTAAAATCAGACTCAACAACCCCATCCACCTGAACCAGGAGATACAGCTGGATGGGAAAGGGGCGCTTACTCCCAACATCTGGAACCTCAACATTTTGGGTATACTCTTTTTTTTTTTCACTATAAATCTTTGTTTCTTTTTTAATGGTATAATAAAATATAATGGTATATAACAAGCATATTTTATTCTCAAAATATCTATTTCACTCCAATACATTATATTTCAGGTACTCTATTAGTTACCTCGGATCAAGGAAAACCTATCTGTCTTTTGGGGACTGGATTATTTCACCAGTATAATGGTTTCCAGTTGTGACCATCTTGTTGCAAAAAGGACTAACTTAAACATTTAAAATAGTTCATTAAAAGATAATCTAATAACAGAATATGCTAAACTTAATATTTCACAAATGTTTAAGTAAAATAAGACTAAGTGACTCTTCCAGGCTCATCCAGTCAGTTAAAAGCATAACTCAAACTAGAATCTAGACAAATATTTGACTTTTGACAAAAAATGAAGCCTCATAACCTACATGGTCTCACATGAGGCATGGAGAAAATTAAGCTTATAAAAAAGTAAAACCACATTTATGTTTGGAAAATATTCTTTTGAATAAAGAAGCTACTATAATCATAACTCACAAGTAGGTATTACTTAATATCTTATTATTTTTATTTTGATAATCACTGATTTCCTAAAATAAGTAAAGCAATTGAACTAAGAAGAAAGAGGTCCCTGCTTCTAAGAAATTAGTTTTAGGATTCAGTAGTTTTAATTTCTGTTTTTCAGAAAATCAATTTAATTGAAGTGGCTGGACCAGGACCAGTAAAATATTCTCATTCTGATGATATTCTGAGACTTGACAAAACTCCCTGGATTTTTGTGGTTGTCTTTTTAAACCATGCATTACACAAAGATACTTAACTAAGAAACACTCACATCAGGCTGTGGTCCAAGGATTGCCTAGCATCATTTTCATCCCTTGTCATGTCATAGTGGTAGACAATACAGACAACATCCTGATTCCTGATGGAGTTAAGCAACTTAAGGATGGAAAACAAAAGTCAATTATATTTTGTTCACAAGCCCTGCAATATTTTTTTCTAAATAGCCTCTGCTTGAAAAACTTAAGTTTAATGAACACTAAATTTAGTTTAGGAAGAAAAGTAAGATAAAGTGCTTTTACAACTAACGTAGTAAGCCATGAGTCAGTCACTTGAGTTGTGGAATGGCATTCTGAAGAGGCCAAGGCACATTGTCTGGAGTTCCACAGAGAGCAATCAATCCTTGTGAATTCCCATAGTCCCCTAGTATGCCAGCATTTGTGCGTAAAATTTAGTTCTCCAACTTGAACTAATTGGGACAAAGGCAGCAACCACTCTAATTGCTAGTATGGTTTATTATCACAATCTAGAAAGCTCTTTTAGACCACCAAGACCTTTACTAAACATTAGTTCCTATTACACTGTGATCCTTTCTAGTATTCTTTCAATCATTTTCAAACCATCTAGACAGTGATAAATTCATTATGCACCCATGTAAAAATAATCTTTTCTTATCTAGAAAATATCAAGTCCACACATTTTTCTTTTTTAGCATTTAATTATCACATGGGTGAGAGTAGAATAGCAAATATAACCTCCCCATTATTACAATATAAATCTCTATAAAATTATGCTTCACCATGATCTTTAAAAAATTAAATACAACCCAAGGCTTAAGATATTTCAAATTCCTACAATTTACATATGTCTTGAAAAGCTTGAGCAAAGTAATTAAGGTATCCAGGTATTTGCTTTGAGTGATTTCCTATAAGTATTCAAGTAGAACACACTGTTCTGAATTTGCTTTCTGTAGATATAAATTTTAAACACCTATAATCACTCAGGTATACATTCATTTATTCACTTAGGAATTTTAGTGAACTTCTACTCTTTGTCATACAATTGTGTCAGGTGTTACAGTTGCATTTGAATAATTTGTAATAATTCAATGCATAAAAAATTACTTTGGTGGGTTAAAACTCAAGGAACTCAAAAGAAAGTCAATGATTAGAGAACAAAGATTATTCAAATAAAAAAGCACAAGGCAACAGAAAGAGATGTTGAAAGTTAGGGACTGACTCCAAGTAATTGGAAGGACTTGAGCAAAATTACATGGTGTGTGTCAGATTATGTCAGGAAATGAGTGGGGATCCAAAAGAAGTATCATTTCATACTGTACCCTGAAAAGCTAAGGCATTTGAACTTAATCTTGTAGAATATGATGAGCCATTGAGGAAATACATATGAAGAGAATAGTGTTTTACATCATTAGCCTTGATTATAGGAATATCACAACAGCTTCAATGTACAATTTGGAGGTGGCTGCTTTGGCCTGAATTTGTGTCCTCCTAAACTCATTTATTGAAATCCGAATTCCCAAGATGATGGTGTAAGAGGATGAGACTTTTGGGGAAGTGCTTAGGTCATGAATGTGTTTAGGTAACTAGCTCCACCCTCATGAATGAGATTAGCACCTTTATTAAATAGACCCAAAAGATATTTTTGTCTTCTCTACCAGGTGAGGTTACAGTTAGAAAGGACCATCTATGAATCAGAAGGTAATCTGGTACCAGACTTACCAACTCTAAATCTGCTAGCACTTTGGTCTTAGACTTCCCAGTCTCCCAAAATGTGAGACATTCCTTTCTGTTGCATGTAAACAACTCAGTTTACAAAGTTTTTATAGTAATCAAACACATTAAGACACTTTGTATGCACAGAAGCTAAAAGTAGGTACAGAAAACGATTGCCACAACACAGATGAAGAATGATGGAATCGTCAAATAAGGCAGCTTAAATATTAAGAGTTCATGCAGTAGACTGAATTTGGTGGACATTCCTGAGGTAGACAGAACTGACAGTTAATTAAATCTTACCAGAGAGAAAAAAGGAGAGGTGAAATCAAATGCTTGACATTTTTAGCATGACTGATGAGCACAACTACCCAGCCTTTCTTTAATATTAGGCAACTCCTGGAACGGGGCTGTGGCACAGTGGGTTAAGCTGCCACTTGTTATGCCATCATCCCATATCACAGTACTGGTTCAAGTAATGACTATTCCTGGTCTGATCCATTTTCCTACTACTTTGGTTTTTGTTTGTTTGTTTTTGTTTTGTTTTGTTTTTGTTTGACAGGCAGAGTGGACAGTGAGAGAGAGAGACAGAGAGAAAGGTCTTCCTTTGCCATTGATTCACCCTCCAATGGCCGCCGCGGCTGGTGCACTGCGCTGATCCGAAGCCAGGAGCCAGGTACTTCTCCTGGTCTCCCATGGGGTGCAGGGCCCAAGGACTTGGGTCATCCTCCACTGCACTCCCTGGCCACAGAAGAGAGCTGGCCTGAAAGAGGGGTAACCGGGACAGAATCCGGCACCCCGAGCGGGACTAGAACCCGGTGTGCCGGCGCCGCAAGGCGGAGGATTAGCCTAGTGAGCCGTGGCGCCAGCCCATTTTCCTATTACTTTGCCTAGGAAGGCAAGGGAAGGTGGCCAGTGCTTGGGCCCCTGCCACCCATGTGAAAGACCCAGCTGGAGTTTTTAGTTCCTGGCATTGGTCTGACTCAAATCTGGTTCTTGTGGCCATTTGGGGATTGAACCAATAGATGGTCATACAACAGCCAGTAGCAGAAACAGTACATAAACACAAGCTAACATGAACCCAAAGACAACCTCCACAATGCTAGTGAATCCAGGTGGCGTTTCGGTTCTATTATATAAGGTATCTGCTAATAAAGTGGTAATGTGTTTTCCTCTCTAACTCCAGTTTTCTCATCTTCAAAAAAAAAAAAAAAAAAAAAAAAGAGTTCCTACCCAATAGATCATTCTTCACGTTAAAATGAGTTTGTCATTTTGTAAATCTTGACCAAATTTATTGACAGTTTTAATTAAATTGATCAAGTTTGTAAATGTTGGTAAGTGCTACAAATAATATCTAATATAGAAAAATGTTATATATACACCGTAACAAAAAGAAAATAAACTTTAGTTCATCTTTTGGCAATAAGTTACATAAAACTAAGTGTTTTTCCACAGCAAGTGCCTTTTCAAAAAAATGTGTTCACAGCAATTTCTTATCCAAAGTCTGCTCTTTTTTTATACCATTTGAGAGCCACATTCTGATAACTACAGAATGATCTAGGATTAAAAAGGAGTGAGTACAGAGATATGCAAGGCACAGACACAAGCCACATATTTTATTTTAAACTTTCTTTTTTTAATTTAATTTAATTTTATTTTTTTGACAGGTAGAGTGGACAGTAAGAGATACAGAGAGAAAGGTCTTCCTTTTCCATTGGTTCACCCCACAATGGCCGCTGTGGCCAGCGCATCACACTGATCCAAAGCCAGGAGCCAGGTGCTTTTCCTGGTCTCCCATGCGGGGGGTATAGGGCCCAAGGACTTGGGCCATTTTCCACTGCACTCCCGGGCAGAGAGCTGGCCTGGAAAAGGAGCAACCAGGACAGAATCTGACGCCCCAACCGGGACTAGAACCTGGGTGCCGGCGCCACAGGCAGAGGATTAGCGTATTGAGCCATGGTGCCAGCCTTAAACTTTCTAGTAGCCACTTTTAAAAAAGTAAAAAGAGGTAGACCTTTGGTGCAGTAGTTAAGACACCACTAGAGACACCTGTGTTCTACATCATAGTGCCTGGGTTCAAGGCATGGTATCCCTCTCAATACCAGCTTCCTGAAAACATGCACCCTGGGAAGGATGTTGATGATGGCTCAAATGGTTGGGTACCTGTCACTAGCAGAGAAGACCCTGATTGAGTTCCTGGATCCTGGCATTGGCCTGGCCCAGTCCAAGCTGTTACAGTCTTTTGGAGAATGAATCAGCAGATGGAATATCTCTCTGTCTCTTCCTGTCCCTCTACTTTTTAAATAAATAAAGAATTTTCAAAGTGAAAGTAACTTTAGCAGTATAATTTATTTTAAGATAATCTCTAAGATATTATTTTATATAACCAACTTTATATTTTATGTAGCTAATATGAAATGTATCGATAATATAGTTTCCATTTTTTTGTACTCTAAGCATTCAAAATTCTGTGTATATAATCTAGGTTTAATGTACACCTCAGTTCATACTAGCCACACTAGACAGTAAAGTTCTGTAGGACTGACAATAATTTAGGCAGTGCTGTATCACAAGAATTCTGCTCTAAAACATGCTTGTGCTGATGAACTTGGGCGTGCAGACATCACTTAAGAAGTTAGTGAAAATAGACATAAAAATACTGAGACATAGGCAGAGAGATTAAGAAAGCTCAGGAGTCACAAAGCAGAAGGCATGGAGTCAAGACTATGAAGCCATCTCTAGCTAAGCAGAAGGACAGTCCAGAGAAACCGTCAGTAGTAATAACTAGCACCACTCACACAGAGACCTAGACAAAGGGAAGTGACAGCAGCAGACTTCTGAAATGTTGATTGTGTGGTAAACTGATACACGTATAACCTAAAATGCTATTTCAGTTCTCTGTGGGGCCCAACAATGTACCCCATGAATAAATTCCTATGTCACTTCATGACTATGGCTCCTTTCAGCAAACCTCCCTACCTGAATGGTGTCAAATGCAAAGCAACTTTATTTTGCCTATTACTCTCCCTTCAAATTTATTCATGAAGTATTCCCTCTCTGGCCCTGAGAAAAAAATCCAACCAGCAAACTGATTTCTTTTGTCACTCTAATATGACCAAAAATTTTGTAGCTCTTTTAGGTTACTCTCACTTCTTTAACTGAAATACTCAGTCTCAGATAATAATCAAAATTTCAAATATCTTCTCTCTGTTGGTAAGAAACCCATAAAAGAAGGGTTTTATTGAACTCCACTTCCAACGATTTTGTCTCCCTTATTCCACAACTTCTAAACCACAGTTTTGTTCTGGTTTAATCTCTACGGTTGAAGCAAGTGCAGAGAGAAAAATGACAAGAAGAGCAAGATGTTTTTCCTGGGTGTTTGTTACAAGCAAGCATTGGCATCTCTGAGATTACCAGGTATTTAAAATCAACTCTTCTTGTCTTTGTCATTTTTGTGAGTTCTTCAGACACTCATCTGTCCCAAGAGTTGTGGCATCTCCCTTTAGCTGAGGGGATTCTTTGACATGAGTAAATACAGCTGGTTGCATGCGAATCATTAGACAGCCCTTGATATCCTGTCATTTACTTCTAACACTTTGCTGTTCAGGTCCATTCACCACACTGTGACCATTGATATTAACTAAACACATCTACTCCATATTAAAAATGGCTTGAGCAATGGAGCTAAAATATTAAAAATCCCTTAAATGAAAGTTGGATAGGCCTTACTAAGTTTGTGTTTATTCTCTTAGCCACTTTCTTCTCTCATGATTGCCTTTGCTCTTCTAATTGACTCTGTAGTTATACATGTTAATATAGTAAATATACTAAATTATCCACTGTTACTCTACTTATATGCCATTTTTCTGTTCATCTCATATATGCTGAATTTTTTTTGCTTTCAAACTTTTATTTAATGAATATAAATTTCCAAAGTACAACTTATGGATTACAATGGCTTTCCCCCCATAATGTCCCTCCCACCCGCAACCCTTCCCTTTCCCATTCCCTCTCCCCTTCCATTCAAGATAAGCTCCCAAAAGTTTGATTTTTTTGATAGCTATTTGAGTAAAATTTTACTGTATCATATATACACACTGAAAAGACTAAGCTTTAGCTTTGAGATATTTTAACCAAATTCCATGACAATATGCTTGTTGTTTCTTCAATACTTTGCTTTTTGTGTTCTGCACATTAAGAACCTGATGCTCAGAGACATAATTTTTAAAATGTCTTAATAAGCAAATCATGAATATTTAAACTTATACTGAGATTTTCTTATTAAATTTCTTCTTCCTTGAGCCAACCCTAAAATATGACACATTTCCAAACTCTGGCTCACTATTCATATTGGTTAAATGGCCATTCATTTCTACTTGATTTATCACTTAGAAAACACATAAGCAAATATTGCTTTCTGGATGAAAAGAAGGATTATATTTTTAAAAGGAAGTAAAATTTTGAGTCATAAAACTTACAGAACAGCATTTGTAGATGAGCTCACAAATGCTAGCATCATGAGATACACATTTCTGTTGTATACAAGAAATTTTCTAAGCAGACTTAAATGACTGAGTTCTGTCTTCACAATCACTGCCACGTCTCCTGAAGGGTTAGAACCATTTGAGAAATGCACACTGGCTTCAAAAATAGCATCTCTGGACCAGCCTTATGTGCCTGGTGTGAAGCTAACTGGGTCATACTTCAAGCTGAAGAAATCCAATTGCACATTACAGAGGACACAAGATACACAAGTGCTTACAAAGTTGAGTGTAGAAATCAAGATAATTGAGCTGATAATTTAGATAACATACATTCCTGCTAGATGAAGCCAGGTAATTTAGTCATGAATAACATTTTACTATTGAGTTTTTGGAATAATTGAATGTCATAAGCTTCCATTTAAATTTTACAGATATATACTATAAAAGAACACTTAATAATCAGAAATGACTTACTGCATTTGAATTAAAGTCTGAATTGAAGTTTAAAGGTATTGTGTGGTCTAATAAATGTGATATTATTATAAAATGTCACTCATGAATTAACTTAAGACTAAAGGGGCAATTAACAAAAAAACTATAGCTAATGTTTATTAAAGAATGACTCCTATGTGCCAGGCATTGTGCTAAATGAAAGCTTTATAAGGATTGCCCTTACGAATAAAATATCACAGTGAGGTGTTGCAATGGGATCTCTTTGCTCCTCAGAGTTGAATGGATGCAATGAATGTAACCTTCAGCTGAGTTATTACATTCCATGAGGGGCTATGGTTGATTGGTGATATAAGGCCTAGAGATCATTCTGGAATTAAGAAATTATTCTTGATATATACATTTGAAAGCATTATATTATTCTAAAATTATTTCATTAGAAGGACTAGAAACAAGTTTGTTGAGTTTTTCTCTTATCTGCAGACCAGTAGAATTTTTTTTTGAGGGGACAGATATCTCAGATACATTCTATATTGGTCTCTGTTCAGTACTTTTGTTCTTGTGAGTCTTACAAGTCTTTTTAATTGGGGCTTTTAAATCTTTCCTTGCCCCATTAGCAATGTATATTTTCTGAACACAGTGAATATAATGGCATGCAGATCTCACAGCCTTTGAAGTTATTGTCATTTCCCCACTTTGTACTCATAATAAATAACTTAGAAAGTGTTGGAGCCTTTAAATTAACAAAAGGTTAAATAAGATTTTATGATCTCCCTTGCTGATATCCTGGCTAGCACTGCATTTTGAGTAATACATCATTAGAGAAATCACCCTCTAATGCATGATTGTAATATTATTATGGGAGAGTTGTTACTTAGAGGCATCTCCTTAAATAGACTGTTAACCCCAAGAGCCTTGAAAAAGGCAAGTGAATTTCTTCTTTCTAGGGTTCGAAATGCCCTAGGAATTGAGACAAAGCCATGGCTTTAGGGGACACTTTCCCGTTAACTTAGGGAGCCTGAGGCACCAAATGCAAACCTTTGGCTTGTCAAATTATATTATTATTTTGCAAAACATTTCAATGAATTTAGTTCAATTTAAAGAACCAAAAAATATCTATTAATGGAAAGAGCCTTGAATGTTAAATTCATCATATCCATAGAAACTGAATTCAAATTTGACTACTTCTTCCCCAACACCTACCCCATCACCAGTAGAAAGACCTTCAAATTATTTTAGGCTGTTTAAGTGAGAGGGGTTATTGTATAATACACCAGTTACAGATTTGAAAAATCACTAACTGAACTAAGTCAATATAAAAAATGTTACCTAAGGCAATGAGGCAAATTTTCCACCTTCATTTTCCTTTAATAAAAGCCTGTGTTGACAACATATTCTGTTTTTGTTTTTTTTTTTCACTTTCCCTTTGCCAAACAGAGAAAGAAAGAAATCTATTTCTTCCAATTTTTCCAGGAGATTTCTATCTGAATATGAGTACCTGTTCCAAGGAAAGCAAGATTTGTAGCTGGGGGCTAGGGGGAAGGGTTTGTGCCACTCTATACACTTGTTTATACAAAATCGCAGATTAAGGGACTTATTTTCATTATCAAATTTAAATTTTCACAGGAAGAGCAGGTAGAATTATTCATCATTTAAATATTCTCTTACACTAAAAGAATGTGTATGAAAGTAGCCTATTTTTAAAGGTTCAGGATCTACATAAAGAGAATCATTTGAAAGATGTATCCAAGTTGCTCAAATGTTTCACTGGGAGTAATGAACTTTTATCCCAGAGTAACTGTAAAAGTCATTGAACTCAATTCTCATGCCTTGATTTTATTAAGCCCTTAAAGCCCTTATCAAAAATAAAGTGATATATTCCTGTAACAAGCTGTGAGTCTTTGTTATTCGCTACAGTGGATGAGGAAAGGTAAAGGTTGAAAGTTAAACGCCTTTGCTGAAGTCAGAAGGCAGAACAGGACAGAGCAAGCTAAGGAGACAGTCAAATCTCTCAGTCGTTCCCCAGGCATCCTTTCAGAAGAGCTCAACATCATATTATGCTTGCCATAACTGTATCTGACTAATCTTCAGACTGTGATTTTAAGCAAATATAGGAGATAAGTGACTTTTACTTGGTTACAAGGACTTCAATGAGACCACAGACCATTTAGAAGACAACACTTCTGCAGAATCAGTAGAAATGACAGGCATTTTGATTTCCAGGTTAAGATCAGTTAAGACTGCTCAGCCTTGGCACACAGTACAAAATTTTTTAAATGTAATACATAGAAAATATCCAATTTTTACTGCTCCTGTTGTTAATATCCTCACCATTAATAAAAAGTGAGGAAGGGGTATGCCTTTGAAAAAAACAGTTGTACAACTAAGAAATAAGAAGGAATAAAGTGAGATACAGGAGGGAAAAAAGGGATGTGAAGTAGGAAAATGGAAGAAAAAATAAAGAAAGTTACAAGAAGTTGAAGACATATGAATAAAGTTGGAAAAGGGGTTCATGAACCATGTAGACCTTGTTTCACAAGTTCTACCATTATTTACAATTTTCTCTGTGCATACAAATGCCTTTTGCTTTACACTTTGACATTATACATTTGTAAGTTCATTAATGGAGAAATTATGTGATAAAACTATATTTGTGGCCAGCGCCATGGCTCACTTGGCTAATCCTCCAGCTGTGGTACCGGCACCCTGGGTACTAGTCCTGGTTGCTCCTCTTCCAGTCCAGCTCTCTGCTGTGGCCCAGGAGGGCAGTGGAGGATGGCCCAAGTGCTTGGGCCCTGCACCTGCATGGGAGACCGGGAGGAAGCACCTGGCTCCTGGCTTCGGATCGGCGAAGTGCCAGCCAGCCGTAGCGGCCATTAGGGGAGTGAACCAATGGAAGAAACACCTTTCTCTCTCTCACTGCCTATAACTCTACCTGTCAAATAAAACAAACCCTATATTTGCACTATGTCTTTAAAGAAGGAAAAGGAGTAGAAAGAAAGAAAAAGCTGCATTTACTGAAGGCCTCATACTTGGTTACCATGCCAATAGGAATTTTCCTCTCTTTCTTTCTTTTTTGAAGATTTACTTTATTTATTTGAAAGAGAGAGACAAAAATCTTCCATCTGCTGGTTCATTCCCCATGGCCGCCACAGCCATGGTTGGGTCAACTGGAAGCCAGAAGCCTGGAACACTGCCAGGGTCTCCCACAAGGTTAGCAGGGGCTCAAGCACTTGGGCCATCTTCCACTGCCTTCTAAGGCACATTACCAGGGAGCTGAATCAGAAGTGGAGCATCCCAGACTCAAACTGACGCTCATATGGGGTGGCAACACTGCAGACTGTGGTGGCTTAACCTGCTGTGCCATGATGCCAACCTTTCTCCATTATTTCTAATTTTCAGAAATCCCCATGCTAAGTTAATTCCTCATAACACCACCTTGAGAAAGATGTTCCTCTATCCCACCCGCTCTTTTTGTTGAGGAACAAAAGTTCAGAAAGATCAAGTAACATCCAATTATTGCATAGCTTGAAAGTGGTAGAGCTGGGATTTGAAATTATTAGACTCATTGTGCTTTTCTCTCTATACTACAGAACATTGAGTTTTCATTATTAGGGCAGTAATCATGATATTAGGAAAAAAAATACAGTATTAGTAATAATATTATTAACAACCAAACCAGTGTCATATTTTTACTTTTAAATATCTTGCATGATTGATTATTCCATGAAGAGTTCACCAATTCCCTAAGTAAAATGGTAGAATACAAATATCAACATAATATTAAGGATAAATGACTTAAGGATGCATAGCATCTACTTGGAATTTTGTTCATACCTTGGTTACACAGTTCTCTCCAGAGATTATTTGAAATGAACTCTGTAAATAATCCTTTCTGTCTAAAAAACAAAGGATTCAGGAACATCTACCACTTCCCTCATTGATAATAGTTATAGGTTACCTAATATAAAGTGGGTGTCTAATTCAGTATCTGTCAAACATACAGGCCCCCAATGAAATATTCATTGCTTGAAATAATTAATGAACATAGTTGGGAAAAAAACATTAAGTGGGAATTTCTGAATTAATCTACAACCTCACCAAACACATGCTCCAATCTTGTTAAAATGGCTTTCTTAACACATTTTCTAATATTACCATAGCAAGTTATTTACTAGAAACTATTAAGAATAACAACTTTTTTTGAAAACAATGAAAAACCAGAAATGCCTACCAACTTACCTATTTTTATTTACTATAGTGTGTATGCATTTTGAATCACATGCAGTCTTCTCACAGATAATGCTGTGGAAATATTACCTTGCCTGCTAAACTATCAGTATGAAGGTGTCTGGGTAGAGCTGGAATACTATTACAGAGGGAGTCAGTTGCGATGGCAGTCATTCACTGTTACAAATTATCTACCTCTTTAATTCACTGTACCTACTTGTGGCCTTCAAATCCCTAGGAAAATAAAAGCTTTCAATGAAAAAATTCTAATTTTCCATCAGTTTTCATCCTCTTGAAGTATATGATTTTGGAATAGACTGATGCTATCAATTTTAACCTTCTTTATTAACAGATCTACTATATAACATTCAAATGAATATCATGCTCCATTCTTCAGTCTCCCCTATAGACAAAAAATTAAATATAAGTAGTTTTTGAGAGAAACTTCCAAACATTTCCTTTTGCTCCCTGAATTCTCTCCTATTTATTGCCTGGAATATGGTTGTAAACATTTAAGTTTTAGCTGTTTTAAAATTTACTTTATTTGAGTGAATTTGAACATATTTTCCTTTGATTATTGTGTATAACCTGTGCCCATTTTCCTGCTAGACAATCATCTTTTTAATTTTTATTTGTTGAGCTCTTTATTTAGTGAAGCAAATAAGCCTTTAATATAAAATTAAAATGTGTTATTTCAAAAAATATATATATTTTTAAAGATACAGGTCCAAAAGTCATATCATAGCTCTAGGAGTAGAATCACAAGCTAAGGAATGACAAAAGAACCCCATGTTATAAATTACCTCCTAGAATTATCATGCCAATCCTGAAATTATTTTGAGTTTTTAATATTCATGTTGATTAATTTTATCTAGAATATGATCACAAGGCAGTCTAGTCCAGACGTAGAATTTCATTAATCACCTCACAGTAAATTAGCCTATCACCCCACTCCTCCTTGCTCCCAGGCCTTACCCCTGGGGTAACTTCATGAAAACCAGATCAAGTGTCCTAAACTAGTAGATGAACACTCCTAAGGTGAAGTGTAGACAATAGACTTTATTCAATTTATATTCAGAAAAGAGACAGCCATCACTCCCTTAAAGGAGAGGAAAATTTTTTTTGTTAATGAAATGATGATCCTTCTGAGATGGGATAGAGTGGATCAAGAATTCTCACTGCAACCTTTTGAAATGTAAGCACATCTGTCGAAGGCCCATATAAACCACTGTGTATCTTTTTTTTCTTTTAAAAATATTATTTATTTATTTGAAAGTGACGGGGTGGGAGAGAGAGATCAATCTACCTACCATCTATTGGTTCATTCCGCAAATGGCCACAATGGCCAGGGCTGAGCCACGGTGAAGCCAGAAGCCTGGAACTCCATCCGGGTCTCCCACGTGGGTGCCGGAACCCAGGCACTTGGGCCATTGTCCACTGTTTTCCCGGGAGCATTACCACTGCGTATCTTTTATAACTTCTAAGACACAAAGATGTCTCCAAGGTCTGGGGTTCATCACTTATAAAGTGAAAATACAGATTGCCTCAGAATCAAGAGAGAACTGTTTCTAGGGCTCCCAAGGGTACCAAAAGTATGGATAGTGAAGTCTCTTAAAAACAATGGTACAGTATTTTCAAATAATCTATCCATGTCTTCCTATATACTGCAAATCATCTCTAGATGATTTATAATACCTAATACAGTATAAATGTTATGTAAGTAGTTGTTATACTATATTGTTTAGTGAATGAATAATGATCAGAAAGAGGTCTATACATTTTTAATATGAATGTAATTTTTTTTTTCAAAATATACTCACTTGTGGTTGGTTGAATTCAGGGTTGCAGAACTCATGGATATGGAGGGAAGACTGTACATAGAGGTACCAT
The DNA here is from genome assembly GCF_051225735.1 of Oryctolagus cuniculus. Classification (NCBI taxonomy): domain Eukaryota; kingdom Metazoa; phylum Chordata; class Mammalia; order Lagomorpha; family Leporidae; genus Oryctolagus; species Oryctolagus cuniculus. The sequence continues at coordinate 189,521,325 of NC_142867.1, forward strand.
TCCACTATCCCTGATATCTTGAGTCTTACCCTATGGACCTAATCTGGAATGTACTATTGGACTCTGGTCAGAGAAATCCAGTGGACTAAGGCTACAGATCTAATTCTCCTATGGGAAAGTGAAAGCATAATATGTTGTATGAACATCTGTGATTTAGACACCAAGGCTTTTTACAGGAGTGCTGAGCTATACAGAAAACTTTAATTTGTCCACAATAGGCTCCATCTACCAGACAGAATAAACCCCATGTTTAAGGCACTATAATCACATCTCTATTACTAGTATCAAAACATAACTCCTAGTTGACACAATGTTGACAAGTACCAAGAATTTAGACAGCATTCAGATTTACTTCATAAGACCAGTGAACATCAGAGTGTGAGGAAAGTATGAGGCATTCTATACAAGATAGTTGAATGTGTGAAGAAACTCATAAATTAATAAACAACCAATAGAAGCCACACAGAACAACCAAAATTATGCAATAAGCAAAGGTAAGCATATAGGTCTCAATAACACTGTTGCATGGATGAGTGTTCTGTTTTTATTGTCCTGTTTGGGTTGTCCTTATTGTCCAGTTTTATTTCAATTCTAAATCTATTCATGCATATTTCTTGTAGGAAACATTCAATACCACCCCTCTCACTATTCATATGACTGATTCAAGAGCTTAATTGTAGCTTCTTCAGAGACAATATGCAAGGTTATCTTGACTAAGTTATTTTATATCCATTCTTTTACCACTCTTTATATAACATTTTGCAGCATTTATCACTTTAAAATTGCATATAAAAATTGTCTATCAACATGGCTAGTTTGAAAGCTCAATGAAGACCTGGGACATGTTCATATTATAATTGACTGAATTCTTAACATTTAGAGCAGTACCTGACTGCTTCAGGAAAATAAAAGAAAGAAAGAAAAAGACATAGCTTTTTTTCTGTCTCCCCCTTTTTTTATGTTTTTGCAAAATGTTCATCATAATTTCTTAAGAATAGTTAGCAAATTCTCAGTTATAACTTTGGAGTCATTTTTCAGAGTGCATTATTATCTGACCATGAATCATTGTCCAATGGCTGTCTGTTTTGTGATGTGGCAGTGGACAAAATTGCACTCTACAAAAGAGATAGGAGCAGATGATACAACCCTGGAGGACTGATTTCCTGCTTCAAATATGTTTCCTGATTGAAGATTGTACACCTAGGAGGTGAGATGAGTGAGCTATTTTATAACAGTGTCCAGCAGATGTACTGCAGCAATTCCCACTATATTCATCATTTACTAAATTGCTCATACACCAGAGGTATAATACAATGTAAATGATCTCATCACCAATCAGCGAGGGCTCACAAATTCAACATGGCCTTCAGCTAAAACTTGACATTTCAAGGTTCTCAAATCCACCGTAAGCAGTATATTGATGACTTCCAAACGTCTCTTCTGAAACAGCACCAGCTTTTGAGAAATGCAGGTGTTTGGGATCTCGAAATAGAAGTGGCCAGCTGCCCTTGAGGTACTTGGGGCACAGTTCCATATTTCCTACCCCTGATCTGGCCCCGAGAAAGGAACATTTTGTGCTGAAGATAATGGAATTGACATCATTTACATTCTGCTCATACAAATACCAAAGACTGAAATGTAAAAGGTTCATTTAAAAATTGTCTCTTCTTGCAGTTTCACTGGCACTGCTGTGTGGAAGACATAAGGCATTCTCATGCTGTGAAATCAGAACAACACAGGGAATCTCCAGATGGGCAGGGATCCTCAAAGGCCATCAGGGCATGAACCCACTTCAAATAAGGGGTTATTAGACTTCAGGTAAGTTCACTATCTTTCTGAGCCCAAGTTTCTTGAACTACAACAAGAAAGAACCAGGCTACATGGTATTAAATCTCCCCTGTTCATTTAATATTATTTTATTTTGTGATTATTGCCAACATTAAATTCAAAGTAATTTTAAATAAACCCATTATTGTTCTCTCCATTAATTTCATGAAGATTGTGCAGTGTATTTTTGAAACTTGGTTTGGTATATATACTTACAGTACATCTTAGATTTTTATATAGCAAAAAACAGTATTTCCTTTGAGTGTGATCTTGTTCAAAACATTTACTCTCCTTAACTTCATAACTTTTACATAAGGTCAATTTGAAAATTAAATGAGAAGATATTTAAAAGTACCAAGAAAGAACTAAGTTTTCAAAAGATATAAATTCTTTTTTGCCATTATTCCCTTAACATCCTGTATTTTCAAGTAGGTAATGCATATATAACAAAATTATAATAAATAAATTATGGTACATATTATTTTTTCTAGTGGCTATCGGATTTTTCCCATTGTAAACTGCATTTTCTCACTTCCTTATCTACCTTTGGTTGTAATTTATAGCATTACTTTATTGTTATGACACAGTGTTAAGCTCACCATTCTTGGCTGCAAAGGATAGGTAATCCACTTGAATTGCCTTTACAAAGAAATGCAGGTATTTACTGGAATGACACTGCAGTGGCCCGACAAAAGAAAATCAGTAGGAACTAAATAACCCAAGAGCCATATCATATTTTTGTAACTACCCAATCAGAAAAGAAGTAGAATTTCTCCTTACTAGCTTCAGTATATGAAAAAAAAAATCCAAGGAAGTATTCTGATTTGTATATTTTGATTGTAGGTTTACATTCTGGACCAATCAATCATAGAATTCAGAGCAGTGATCTTATAATTGGCCCAACCTGAGCTGCACATCCTCTACATCAGGTAAAGGAAAAGGCTTGTTACCATATCATATAGGATAAAATGTGCAGGAAAAAAAATTCATGTGTTCTTGTAGATTTTAGAAGTAACTACTTGCAGTCCTAGATGGGTACCTACAAGAAAATAAGCTTTACAAGAATCAAAGGGAATTGCTCATAAAAATCACAGTCTGCTAACTACTTATGATTCAGAAATTATAATTGAGGTGAAGCATAGATGTAAAATCATCTCTGTGTTTGTTATTTTTTTTTTTTTTTTTTTTTTTTTTTTTTGACAGGCAGAGTGGACAGAGAGAGAGACAGAGAGAGAAAGGTCTTCCTTTGCCGCTGGTTCACCCTCCAATGGCCGCCGCTGCAGCCGGCGCACCGCGCTGATCCTGGCAGGAGCCAGGAGCCAGGTGCTTTTCCTGGTCTCCCATGGGGTGCAGGGCCCAAGCACCTGGGCCATCCTCCACTGCACTCCCTGGCCATAGCAGAGAGCTGGCCTGGAAGAGGGGCAACCGGGACAGAATCCGGCGCCCCAACCGGGACTAGAACCCGGTGTGCCGGCGCCGCAAGGTGGAGGATTAGCCTATTGAGCCACGGCGCCGGCTTCTGTGTTTGTTATTAAATACCATTCTTTTTTTCATGTGAATATGGAGGGAAAAAAATATAAATGCTTTAATTTCATGGAGATAAAGAAGACCATTTTACTTCTCCAAATGTTTCCTAACATCTAAATTCCCTTTAATGGGTTAATTCAGCAGCCATCACTTTACACAAAATAGAAACTATCTTGGATGATCTAACTGATGGAGAAATTGAAATAAGTGTAGAAACATTTGAGTCTGCTTCTCTTCCTAAGAGCACATTTGGGTGAGAAGAAGAGGCAGGTCTATATAAGGTTCATAGAAAGGGAGTACTGTGAGTATACCTAAAGATAATATTTAAGATCAGATCAGATCATATCTTTTGAAAAGAAATAGAAGAAAAGTGTCTTGTTAATTGGCTGAAAATAGTTCAGTCCATTAATAACCAAAGATGCACTAAGGTTTCTCAAACTATTGCTCATTTTCTAATTAAACCCAAAACTATTCTTGTGAAGTGTCTGGGAGCCAGCAGTAATTATCTCCGTTTTCTGAATAAAGTAACACAGTGTCTGGGGGTGAAGCAGTTTAAGACTATAATATAATCAGTAACACTTAAGAACAGATCCAGAGGGTGACGAGTAGAGAGGGCTTTTTTTTTTTTTTTCCTTATAGAAATGTCAATAAATAGGCAAGTAATCTGGAGCATGGCAGACAGAAAGTTGGATTTGGAACTAGAAAACTTAGATTTAAGTAAAGCTTTCTAACTTACAAAGACCTGAACTTGGACAAGTCACTTCTACTTTACATGAATTATCCATGAACTAGAAATAACAGTAATTACTTTATGGCACAGTGGAGTTGGTTAAAATGAGAACACATGTGTCTTAACATGGATCCAGCATTGGTGATAGGAAGCTCAACGTTCCTCCTATTCTTGCCAACTCTTCCTACAATCAGAGTGCTCATTTTTTAATTTTTTTTTTATTTTTATTTTTATTATTATTTTTTTTTATCTTTTATTTAATGAATATAAATTTCCAAAGTACGACTCATGGGTTACAATGGCTTTCCCCCCCATACCGTCCCTCCCACCCACAACCCTCCCCTTTCCCACTCCCTCTCCCCTTCCATTCACATCAAGATTCATTTTCGATTATCTTAATATACAGAAGATCAGCTTAGTATACCTTAAGTAAGGATTTCAACAGTTTGTTCCCACACAGAAACATAAAGTGAAAAATAATAGATGATTTTTTTTTAAATCATGATGAAATCAGATCAGACCTATTGTCATGTTTAATCCCAGTGAGAGTCAAGTTGGTCAAGTTGGGAATTGATAATTTCTTTTTTTTTTTTTTTTTTTTTACAGAAGATCAGTTTAGTGTACATTAAGTAAAGATTTCAATCGTTTGCACCCCCATAGAAACACAAAGTGAAATATACTGTTTGAGTACTCGTTATAGCATTAAGCCTCAGTGTACAGCACATTAAGGACAGAGATCCTACATGAGGAGTAAGTGCACAGTGACTCCTGTTGTTGACTTTACAAATTGACACTCCTGTTTATGGCATCAATAATCTCCCTATGCACCAGTCATGAGTTTCCAAGGCTATGGAAGCCCCTTGAGTTCTCCGACTCTTATCTTGTTTAGACAAGGTCATAGTCAAAGTGGAGGTTCTCTCCTCCCTTCAGAGAAAGGCACCTCCCTTTTGAAGACCTGTTCTTTCCACTGGGATCTCACTCACAGAGATCTTTTTGCCAGAGTGCCTTGGCTTTCCATGCCTGAAATACTCTCATGGGCTTTTCAGCCAGATCCGAGTGCCTTTAGGGCTGATTCTGAGGCCAGAGTGCTATTTAGGACATCCGCCATTCTATGAGTCTGCTGAGTATCTCACTTCCCATGTTGGATCAAAGAGTGCTCATTTTTTTAAAAAATGTTTAATTAAGTAATTTGAAACATAGAAACAGTATATCCATTTGCTGCTTTACTCCCTCAAATGCCCACAATGGTAAGTAGGGGGCCTGACACGCTGGGACCTGGGAACTCAATCCAGGTCCCCTATGTGGGTGGCAGGAAACCAATGACATGAGCCATCACTTGTTGCCTTCCAGGGTGCATGTTATGTTAACAAGAAACTGGAATCAGAAGTACCCCAAGTACCCTGATATGGGATGTGGGTGTCCCAAACAGCATCTTAACTGCTAGACCAAATACATGCCTCCAGAATGCTAATCTTTGATCAGAAAACAGGGAGTCATTTCATGCTTCAGTCTTAGCAGATGGTACTCCCGAAAGATTCACAAGATTTAATGTCCACGAATGTGGTGGCTTCTAATAAGGATCTGAGCACTGTGGACGGTAGAGTCTGCTTCCTGAAATAGGAAGCTGTCTATACCAAGTATCTTTTTCTTGATATATTTTAACCTTGGCAAGACTTTAGGAATATTCTGAGTAGTTTCTAAGCTATCGTTCTTACCCTTCCATCTTACAGAAAAAAAAAAAGACCACTGAGGCCCCAGTGTTTAAATAAAAATAAATTAATGAAAAAGCTAAGACTGAATTTGATTATCTCTTTATTCTCAGATCAGAACCCTACAACATGTCACTTTATATGAAGGGTCTTCAACAAGTTCATGGAAATGTTTATTATGAAATAACTATGCACGAATTTCAGTTTTTCTCACTGAAATAAACTTATCTTTTAATTCCATTTTCCACAAAATCTGTGCACTACCATATTTCTAAGAACAAACTTTCCTTTAGGTACAGGTAAGAAAGATAGAGTTGAGGTTCTCAACTCAGACTTGAACCAATTATATTTCTCTTTGGTAAAATTTAACATGACAAAAAGCCTGATATATGTTGCCTGTAGTTTCATGCTTTACAACACAGAAAACAGCATAAAAGAACAGGAATTGTGCTAAAATAGCAACAGAAAAATCTGGCACAAATGCAAAGAATTTGTGTCAAATATGCAGAGTCCTCCATATCGTTCATTCCATGTCATGAAAACTCCACACGTGGTTTGAGATCAACACTTTGAGTGGTGGGTCCCACACTGTGGTACACTGAGGTTAGCTTCCCTGGGCATTGCTGCTATACCATATCAGATCTGAACCCTGGTTATTCCCATTCCAACCCAGCTCCCTGCTAATGTGCCTGGGAAAGCAACATATGATGGCCCAATTACTTGGGTCCCTGCCACCCATATGGGAGACCCAGATGGGATTCCTGGCTCCTGGCTTCAGCCTGACCTTGCCTGGGTTACCATGGTCATTTGGTGAGTGAACCAGCAGATGGAAGACCCTTTGTCTCACCTTCTCTGTCTTTGTCACACTGCTTTCCAAATAAATAAGCAAATCTTCTAACAAGCAAATTTAAGTAGACATGCTGATTTCTCTCTTTCCTTCAGGACTCCTATAGAAATAGATCAGTATCAAGAATTGGGTCTTCCTTGACCCCAGACCTAATACTACCTTCAAGTCCTAAATAGAATCAACTAATACAAATACCTTTTGTGAAATTTAAACCACACCTAAAATTGGACTCCTAAAGTCATCTTCTCCCTAAGCTTTCCCAGTTTTCTTGATAAAGGATAAAGTGAAACACTTTCATTTCCTTTAACATTTTCCTACTGAGCCAAGTGCAATTCTACTTAGGGAGTACTGGCTGAATAGATATTCTTAGTTCTAACAGCTGCAGAGGAAGAAGGTTGGTGAACGCATGTATATCATTAATAAACCTGTCGCTCCCCATCTTCGTGGAGGAACGACACAGGATTCTGCGTTGTTCTTTCGTCTGCTCGGCCCTCCCCAGGTTTGCTGCTGGTTCTTCCCGGGTTGGCTACCGTCCCTTCCACCTCCGTGGAAGGGCGGTTCCCCCTGCCACCTTCCCCACTTCCGCGGGGGAGTGGCACACCGCCGGCCGGCTCTCTCGGGGGCTGCTCAGGTGTTCCCCTTAGATGTTCCTGGTGCATGTTGTCTCTCTCCTCCTTTATAGTCCTCTTCCACCAATCCCAACTCTGCTACCCACACGCCGAGTACGCTGCTCTCCTCCAATCAGGAGCAGGTCCTACAGTTTATTGGTTGAACTGGAGGCAGCTGTGTAGAAGCTGTTTCTCCCTTCTCAGCGCCATATTGTGGGAGAGCAGATGCATAGAATAAGTCTTAATTCCAGTAACTTAGTCTAGTCCGAGTTGCTCCCCACAAAACCAAACAACCTAATAGAATGAATACACTTCAGAATGTTTCCCAAATGCTGACATATGCTTTACAAAGTTAATCAAAGCAATTTTCTTTTTTGTAATCTCTGTTACTCTTCACCTTCCTCAACTTAGTCCATACCACTTGGAAGAGGGATGATTACATAGAACACAAATGAATAGGTAGATTTTCAGCCTTCAGGTTTCAAAATATACTTTTTAAATACATGACAACAATTTTTGAGAGAACTTTTTTTTTTTTAAAAAAAGGTTTATTTATTTATTTGAAAGGCAGAGTTATAGAAAGAGAGGGAAGAACAGAGGAAGACAGAGGCAGATCTTCCACCTGCTGGTTCACTTCCCAGATGACGGCAATGGCCTGAACTGGGCCATGCAAATGCTAGTATCCAGGAGCTGCTTCCACTCTCCCACATGTGGGACAGTGGTCTAAACACTTGGGCCATACTCCGCTGCTTTTCCCAGGCCATTAGCAGGAATTGGAGCAGCCAGGACTTGAACCAGTGCCCATGTGGGATGCCGGTGTCACAGGTGTCAGTTTTATACGCTAAGTCACAGCACACATAGAACAAGCTTTTAATTTGTTAGACTTAGCTTTGAGATTCAGAGAATAAAGTCTATACAAAACAGTAGATACAGAAGAATAAGTGATCATTCTGATACTGTTTATTTCCATGAACCCATACAAAACTAAGACCTACAATTGGAATTTGGACAGAGTCAAAGGGAAAAGAATTAAAAGTTCGTTGTATGCTGTAAGAAAGATACTTGTATCATCCTTTTCTTATCATTTCTCTTCTAGACTGCTTCCTAGGGGAAGTGTGTAATGAACTTCTAAAAGAGTTTTAGAATCCAAGAACATAAATAAACTCTGCATTTGAACTTGGGTGACTTCCTGGGACATATAAAATGTTAATATATATCCTTCTGCCAGCATGGCTCTGAGACCTGTAATAGTTTTCTAGAGCTGGCGTAACAAAGAACCACAAGAATAGTGTCTGCAAATACTAGCTAATAGAATAAAAAAGGGAGAGAATGATCCAACATGGGAAGTGAGATACACAGCAGACCCATAGAATGGCAGATGTCCTAAACAGCACTCTGGCCTCAGAATCAGCCCTTAAGGCATGCGGATCTGGCTGAAAAGCCCATGAGAGTATTTCAGGCATGGAAAGCCAAGACACTCTGGGGGGAAAAAAAAAAAAACTAAATGAAAGATCTCCGCAAGTGAGATCCCAGTGGAAAGAATGGGTCATCAAAGAAGGAGGTACCTTTCTCTGAAGGGAGGAGAGAACTTCCACTTTGACCATGGCCTTGTTTAAAAATGATCTGAGTCAGTGAACTCAGGGGGCTTCCATAGCCTTGGCAGCTCATGACAAGAGCCTAGGGTGATTACTGATGCCATAAACAAGAGTGTCAATTTGTTAAGTCAACAACAGGAGTCACTGTGCACTTACTCTTCATGTAGGATCTCTGTCCTTAGTGTGCTGTACATTGAGATTTAATGCTATACCTAGTACTCAAACAGTATTTTTCACTTTATGTTTCTGTGTGGGAGCAAACTGTTGAAATCTTTACTTAATGTATGCTAAACTGATATTCTGTATATAAAGAGAATCGAAAATGAATCTTGATGTGAATGGAAGGGGAGAGGGAGTGGGAAAGGGGAGGGTTGCGGGTGGGAGGGACGTTATGGTGGGGAAGCCATTGTAATCCATAAGCTGTACTTTGGAAATTTACATTCATTAAATAAAAGTTTAAAAAAATTGTACATTAAAAAAAACTCAGAATTTATTAGCTCATAGTTCTGAAGGCTAGAAGTTAAAAATCAAGTTGTCTGCAGGGCAACGGTCTCGCTGAGAATCTGGGTGGAATACTTCCTTGCTTCTCTCTATAACTGGTGGTGGCCAGCAATTCCTGATGTTCTGTGGCCCCATAGCTACTTGTTATCACATGGCTTTCACCTCCTTATGTGTCTCCCTGCCTTTACATATTCTCATAAAGACTTCTGTAGTATTGGATTAGGACTTCATTTTATGACTGAATCTTAACTTGATTACATCCACAAAGATGCTGTTTTCAGATAAGATGACAGTCACTGCAACCAGAGTCTGGGACTCCTATGAAGGTCTCCTATCTGCTGTGGGGAACACAGTTCAACCTATCATGGGGCCATAGGATAAAAATCGTTGTGTGATATGTCTGAACAAATGTCTGTAGATAGTTGTAGATAGAGTAGTTACTCAGAGGACACTTGAGATGACCAATTTTTTTTCCATACTCCTCAACAGTAATACAGAAGTGACGAGAGACAGAGAGGGTTAGAACTAGAGAGGAATTATGATAAAACCCATGGCTGCCTTTATTTGTGTCCAGAGATGACTTGAGAACATGGATTTCCCAGCAGATGGAACTAGACAGATATCCAGGTCCATGACCAGAAAGGAAAATTCAAGAAAATATCAGGATACAGAGGTAACTGAGAACTGAGAGCCACACTTCCAATGATGCCTTCATGTCCTCTGGAAAGTAGATTTTAGAGGTACCTGGAGGTAAATTGGAAGAAGGAAACTGAATTGACTGAAAAACTCTGAGTTGAGGCCGGCGCCGCGGCTCACTAGGCTAATCCTCCACCTAGCGGCGCCGGCACACCGGGTTCTAGTCCCGGTTGGGGCGCTGGATTCTGTCCCGGTTGCCCCTCTTCCAGGCCAGCTCTCTGCTGTGGCCAGGGAGTGCAGTGGAGGATGGCCCAAGTGCTTGGGCCCTGCACCCCATGGGAGACCAGGAAAAGCACCTGGCTCCTGGCTCCTGCCATCGGATCAGCGCAGTGCGCCGGCCACAGCGCGCTGGCCGCGGCGGCCATTGGAAGGTGAACCAATGGCAAAGGAAGACCTTTCTCTCTGTCTCTCTCTCTCACTGTCCACTCTGTCTGTCAAAAAAAATATAAAAAAAAATAAATAAAATAAAATAAAAAAAACTCTGAGTTGAATTAATTCATCCCAGATTGAAACGGATTAAATACTTTCCCATTAAATTAAATAAGAAGCCTAAGGAAAAAATGTCTTCTCATTAAGCAAACAAAGTGACATTTTTTGCCAACCTGATCTTAGACTTATATGTGTTATCTACATATTGAGAGGTAGAAAAACTCTCTGGAACCAACTGAGGAAAGGTACATTAATATAAAACTGTTTTATGAAGGACATGCTGCCAACATAAAAATAAAGAACATATTAGACTGAAACACTAAAACATGCAGAGCTATAATTTCATAGGAATCCTGCAGGCTTTAAAGTGTGTATCAGAGAGGTAAAGACTATAATCAAACCTGGTTGCTTTGATTCTGGCAGTACCTATCATTTCTGTTTTGACGAGTGAAGATCATTTCACCACATTGATCAGAATGAATTCCCAAGGCTGATTCATTGCACACACACACAGCTTTACCCTATGAAATTGTAAATACTATATAAATGATAAAAAAATGCATGTTTGTGAGTCAGATTTGCCTGAAACATTATATAGATAAAATAGCAATAGGGCTGTTGTTACAGAGATTAGATAATAAAAATAGCTTTACATATGATAAACTAATATGCATACCGAGTCTCAGCTCTTGATAGCTGATTAATCCTGGTTAAATGACTTAATATTCATAAACCTTAGTTTCTGATAAAGGATTAATAACCGGAATCTACAAAGAGACCAAGAAAATCCATAACAACAAAACAAGCAATCCAGTTAAGAGATGGGCAAAGGACTTAAACAGACATTATCAAAAGAGGAAATCCAAATGGTTAGCAGATACATTAAAAAAGTGTTCAGGATCACTAGCAACCAGGGAAATGGAAATCAAAACCACAATGAGGTTTCACCTCAACCCAGTTAGAATGCCTCTCATACAGAAATCAGTCAACAACAAATACTGGAAGGATGTTCTCTAATCCACTGTTGGTGGGAATATAAGCTGGTAAAGCCACTGTGGAAGACAGTATGGAGATAACTCAATAATTTGAATATAAACCTACCATATGACCCAGCCATCCCACTCCTTGGAATTGACCCAAAGGAAATGAGATCAGTAAACAAAAGAGCTATCTGCACCTCCGTGTTTGTTACAGCTCAATTCATAATGAATCAACCTAAATGCCCATCAACAGAAGACTGGATAAAGAAATTATGGGATATATACACTATGGAATACTACACAGCAGTAAAAAAAATGAAATCTGATCATTTGCAACAAAATGGATGAATCTGGAAAACATCATACTAAGTGAAATAAGCCAGTCCCAAAGGGACAATTACCATATTTTCTCCCTGATCGGTGAGAACTAGTAGAGCACCTAAAATGAAAGCTGTAGAAGTAAAAATTGAAACTTTGAGAAACAATGACTTGAACAGCCCTCGTCTTCACTGTCAATGAACAGTTTTTTTTATTTTTTTATTTTTTTATTTTATCTTCATACTATATGGTGAATACTTTATTTAACATAGAGTAAATCATATGTATATAAAGTTAACTGAAAGTGGATCTCAGTAAAAAATAAGAAGGGGAATAAGAGAGGGAAGAGGAAGTTTGTAACTGTAAAGCTGTGTACTTCTGCATACAGTCCTACAGACTTCTAAGGGTACAATTTAAAAACTTGTCATGAGACTCTAAATCTCATTAAAATTGGTGGTAAAAATGCCATCTTATTTGTTAAAGTGATCATATTAAATGTTAAAGTGAACATCTAGATAGGATTAATTGTAACGAGATCATATAAATAGCGTCAAGTGCCTGGTAATAATAATAAACAAAATTAAAAAGGAGGGAATGTACAACATGGGAAGCAGTCCACACAGTAGACTAAAAGAATGACAATCCCTTTAAGTAACACTCTGACATCAGAATCAGCCCTTAAGGCATTGGGATGTGGCTGAAAATCCCATGACAGAATTTCAGGCATAGAAAGCCAAGACACTGTGGCAAAAATTGTTCTAATGGAGGATCTCTTTGAGTGAGACCCCAGTGGAAAGAAGTGACCATCAGAAAAGGATATACTTTTCTCTGAAGGGAGAAGAGACTTTCCACTTTGCTCATGGCTTTGTCTAAATACTGACAGAGTATTTAAGAATACTCATTGCAGCAGCCTTCCTCATTATCAGAAATTAAAGAAATTTCTGAATAAATTGGCAGAAGAACGCCGGCAAAAGAAGGAAGCTTAAGATGTTGAAGAAGCTTAATGATTTCAAAGAAAATAATGGTTCTTTGTTTTTATTGTTAACCTTTTTTAAATACAATACTGATAGGAGAAAACTATTGTACTCTTTTGTTTTAGTGGAAAAATAATAGATGTCTGTTCATGTGTTAAGTGTTATAGCAAAAAATATGTGTACGGTTAAGTTAATGAAAAATAGTTTTTGTTTTATCGGGATGACAACAGACAAAAGTACTTTGTAGAGATTGACTCTGTAAGCTACTTAAGACAACTTGCACCACTAAGGAAAATAACATTTGGATCTTGGTAGTCATTAAAGGGGTATAAAACTCATCAAGCAGTATGTGTGCAAGCTTTAAGCATTTTACTGAGTGTAATGTATACCTCAATAAACCACATTGCTACCCCTATGCACAGAAAAGAGTATGAGTTAGTGAAATGACCCATATCCAGCACACAGGACTTGTCACAACACTGGAACTCCCTTTCTATATAAAATGTGATTAAACTAGGCACCACATTTAATACACAAGAAATAACCTACATGGAAATAAATATAATAAAAATAGATTAGTATTCTCATTTTGTCAAATAAATGCATAAAAAGAACTGTGGAAATTGCTTTGAAAAACTACTTAAGGTAAATATATGAGGGTCTCCATGCCAAAGACAGAGTGGATTTCTTTTCAGTATCTAGAGTGCCCAGAACTAGTATAGGAAAAAATCATCTCATTACAATATTTGTTAAAATAAAAACAGGCCTGCCCACCATTGGAGGCATTCAAGCAGCAACTAGAGAACCATATCCGGCATCTGATAGGAAGGTTCCTGCTCAAGGTGTCTACTTCAAAGTCTCTATAATTCTCAGAAATAAACAGAAGACTCAGAGATGCAGATTGCAGAATACCATTGGGGAAACCAAGAAAGCATGTACTGCATCCATTTACCTTCAAACAACTTGATTCAGTTTGCTGAATACATAGAAATATTCAGGTCCAGAAATTTGCACTTGAAAATGTGTAACTCAATATATTTTTGCCCAAGGGAAGGGAAAGTTGGAAGAATATAAACGTGAAGGAAGCATCGTTGTGCTGAGCTCTGTCAAAGATGGTGGGGGCATTTGGTGACAGCACAGGTGTGTGGAGAGGCCCATGCTATCTCAGATGGCAATGGTTCACCAAGAAAGCACCCACACACATGCACAAGCACACATATCATTTGAAGATAAAATAGTCCATGCTCTTGGAGAAATGAACCTACCATAACAAGAGCTCTATAAGTTACTCAGAAATCAAATGAAAACCTTCTTCCATTTTGTTTTGATATTTTTGCAGTTGGGTTCATTTTTAAAGTCTCCTTCAATACAGTTGTGGACCCTAAAGAAAAAACTAAGATGCATGGAAGTAGTGATAATCATTATGTAAGCCAGTTAGGAAAATAAATGTGAAAAAAAATCTATCAATACCTTAGAATATTTCTTTCTAATAATAGCAAAGAAGTAGAATAGGTAAAATATGTGTTATCTAAAAAAAGCTGGGTATATATCTTTGTGGCTGTTATCACACTGTCCTTTGAAATAAATTAATACAGCTAAGTACTTCCTATGATAACCAAGATTTTATTTTTGCATGTTTTGTTTTTCTCTAGTTTAGAAAGAGAGAGACCACTGAGAGAGCTTGTATCCACTACCTCACTCCCAAAAAGCCTGCAATGGCTGGGGCTGGGTCAGGCCAAAAGTGTGAGCTGGGAACTCAATCCATGTCTCCCACAGGCGTGGCAGGAAACCAATTATTTGAGACATCATTTCTGCCTCCCGGAGTCTGCATTGTCAGGAAGCTGGAACTGGGTGTGGATCAGGGACTCAAACCCAGACACCCCAGTTAGTGTGCCAACTTCTGGTCAAATGTTCATCCCAATAACCAAGGTTTTAAGTGAAAATATGTATTAGCTTGCCAGAGTCTGAAGGAAAATATTTCATTCATGTGGCAAAATTCATCTACTGCTTAGGCATCAATTTTTTTAGTAGTAGTAGTTGCCATTTATTAATTTGAGTATTTTTATTAACATGAAGAGAATAGATTCCATATATTTCATAGGTACAGTTCTCAGAAGATAATCATACTTCCCTTCCTCCTCCTCTCCCTCCTTCTATCCCCCCCCTTCTTTCCTTCCCTTTTGTTCTTTATTTTTTAGAAGAATATGCTTTCAATCCACTCTCTGTAATCATAGGCTTAATGCACCACTAACAATAATATTCAAGAAGTACGAAGACAACAGTTCCACAGGAATATAAACAAGGGCTAAAAACAACAATCACAAGATGTCTATTTCATTCCTATACATTTTTATTCTATATTAACTGTCATATATCAGAGAAAACATATCATATTTATATTTTTGGATTAATTTGTTTCACTAAGCATAATGGTTTCCAGTTGCATCTATTTTGCTGCAAAAGACAGAATTTCATTCTTTTTAATGGCTGAATAATATTCCATAGTGTTTTTATACCACATATTCTTTATCCAGCCATTGTCGATGGACATTTGGGTTGATTCTATACCTTAGATTTTGTGAATTGAGTTGCAGTAATGTGAGGATACAGATAACTCTTTCATATGCTGATTTAATTTTATTTGAATAAACTCCCAGGAGTGGGATTGCTGGGTCATATGGTAAATCTATTTTCAGATTTCTAAGGAACCTCCATACTGTCTTCCATAATGGTTGCATTAGTTTACATTTCCACCAGCAGTGTTAGGGTGCCTTTTCCCCACATCGTCATAAGCATTTAGGTTTTGATTTTTGGATAATAGCCATTCTAACTGGGATGAGGTTCTGCATTTCCCAGATGGCTAGTGATCCTGAGCATCTTTCCATGTGTTTGTTGGCCATTTGAGTTTGATCCTACAAAAAATGCCTGTTCATGTCCTTTGCCCTGGATTATTTGTTTTGTTGTTCAGTTTCTTGAGCCCCTTATATATTCCGGGTATTAATCTATTATCAGTTGCATAGTTTGCAAATATTTTCTCCCATTCTGGTGGCTTACACATCAATTTTCAATGTCTTCTCCACCATAGTCTAAGTCAACAAGTGTCTGTCTTGATGTCTTTGATAGAAAATGTCTATTCCATGAGCTCTCCCACAGTTCATGGGAAAAAAGAAGGGGCAACAAATCTACATACTACAAACTTCCTTTGCAGGCAGAAGAAGGAACTTATTCTTTTTATAAAAAGGCCCTTGTCAAGAATCTCAAGATTTTTGTCTGATTTTATGGGCGACAGAAAGAAAATACCAGACTGCTTTGATTAATGACTCATCATTAATCAAAAATAGAAAAATTGTATTAAGGACCAGCTTTTTCATTTAGCAGGCACAATGAAGTATTAAAATATAAATATTACTGGAAGAAAATACAAAAGCCTAATTATTTGCTGACATTTAATGCATAAAAAGTTATTTTTTAGTTTATTTTTATAGATTCCAAAAGGATGCAGTGTCCCAAATACGTCTTTATGCAGACATTACTTTACATCATTCATAGTGTTTTCATTGCAGAAAATGGGCTTTAGCAAGGATTTAGGGAAAAAAGAAACCATAATGACATGAGAGACCTGAAAATGTTTAACCAATTTTTCCCTATTTTTTAACCCTACTTTGTCCCCACTATTAGCCTAAATTCAAACAGTTTTAGACTTTATTTAGAAAGATTGGAGAAACATTAATTCTTTTAATCTGTTAAGATATCACTTAAGAAATGATCAAGACCAAAACCACACAATGTGATGTGATTTTGTTAGTCAACAGAGGCTTTTAAATTACAGTAGTATATTGCAGTTTTAAGATTATAGTAATATTCTAAAAAAAACTTGTCTAGAGAAATCCTTCCAATATCAATATAATCATTTCAGAAAATAAAATGTTAAACATATAGAATTAAACTTCCTATAATCACTCATTTTAACTTCACACTGCCCTCAAAGCAGTGCTTTAAACTGTGCCTCATTTACTAAGTACCCACCACCACTTCTAGCCTTTTCACTGACCCTTCATGCCTGAAAAACATTTACTGTGAGTCTTTTCTTCAGATATTCCTAGGAGCTATTGGGTAAATCACTGCTCAGGGCCATTTCAATTATGGTAGTGCAGGATGTAATGAGAAAATTATCTTGTATTGGGATTGTTTCATGACTTATCATAATGGTTATTAGTTCTGGCATCCTTCAAGAATACCCATAGCACTCTGTCTATGGAAAAAATGGGAATCAGTTTTAAGACTAAATCACAGCCCCATACTACAAACTTACTTTATCTTATTGTTATTTATTGAATGACTTATGTCAGACATATCAATTCATTTTCTTGAACATGAACCATTATTGTATATGTGAACATGATTACTTAGAAAAAGACAATGTTTCTCCAATTGCTTTTAAAATACCTTAAAACATTATATTTCTATTTCAGGATGTTATAAATGTTTGATATGATGTCTGAATAACTTTCTTAATTATACTATATATTCGGAAATCCTCACTGATGTGTATACATATATATTTCTTAGTACGTATACTATATTTTAATAATATGCTAAAAGAAAAATTATACATGAGTAAAATAATTATGTTTTTAAAAAGATACCTTTTTAAGACATTTTGAGTTAAAAATAATTTTCTGTATTCAGTGCACAATGATGTATTTCATATTTACCCTGTTGCTTGAATGATAAATCTAATCATTGCATTCACTGCATAATGGTCTATGCAGGTGATGTAAAGACATGTTGCTCACAAATCAGTTATCACTATTTTCAAATTCCCCTCAAAGCATCTTGACATAATATGATTACAATCTTTATATGGACCTTGTTACCCAGGAAAGTTCTTTATTTTTTCTCTTCCCAAGCAGCAGTTGTCTTGTTTTACAAAAGTCCTACTAATGATCAGAAACATATTGTGCATCAGTAATTAGTAACTGTTCAAAACATATTAACAGAAGTTAGCCCTAAAAGCCAGAAGTTATTTTAAATTATAAAGTCAGCATTAATATTGACCACTGTGCTAATTAGTTCTACTAGTAAAAGTACACAAATTTGATTAGCAGCAATTAGTTTTGGCTTTTTACTCACTGTAATCACCCTGACTTATTTCAGCATAATGCTAAAAATAATGTTTTCTGTGATTTAGATTTATCATACATTTTTTCATCACCCAGATATATCATGGCCTTCACATTTATATTGGTCCAAGTACTATAGCCTGAGTCTTTTTTTTATAATATTGTACTGTAGGTATAGGAATTGAGCAGAGTAAAGACAGAAGCCACATAAAATTCCACTGTTTTAATTTTACAGTTTTAGGAGTTCCACGTGTCTAAGCCCTTTTCAGCTAATCAGTTTTCACAGTTCAATCATCATGATTTTTAAAATGTTACTGAAATTCTGGCTCTATCCCAAATTAGCTGTGGTATAAATAGGGTAAATTCAGTGTACTATACTCATAAGCTGAAAGAGGTTAAAACTCCTCTATTTTTCTTTAGTTGAAAGTGGACTTAAATCTATACAGAGTTATGACACTATTGCTTCATATCAAACTTTTGTACACATATATCTGCTTTCTCAAATGTAATAGGTGTGGGTAGAGTATGCATTTTCATCAGTGGAAGAAAGCAATTGGCAGTTTTCACCTGCTTGGTTTCTGTGATTATTTCTGCCTATAAAGTCTTTTCCCACTCTGTCAACTTGGAAAATATCTACTTATCCATCAAGAATCAGCTCAGCCAGCATATTTTCTGGGTCATGATCTTGAAGTAACAATTTAGGGCCAGGTGGTAATCTAGGCAATCTTGGGTATACAAAAATTGGCAAAACTCCAATTCTGCCCTCAAGCTCATAGCAAACTACCTGAGTTTGTGTGTGGCTTCAGCAATTTACTTATATTTTCTATACCACAGTTTCTTTAACTTAAAATGTGAGTAACAGAGTACCTATCTCAGAGGAAAGTTTCAGGGACTACTTAAGAATATATGAAAATTATTTTGAAAAAGGAGCAAATATACAAATGCTGAAGAAATATTAGATACTAGTAACATAATCATAAAGTTAGTGAATAAATATATTTAAATATATTATATATTATATAAAATATGTATATTTTAATATATATAATATATTTAAGTATATATTATATATAATATATTAAAGAGAAATATCAAATGTACAAAAAACAAAGGAATTGAATGAATATTTAAAAACAAGAAAACTACATTGATCATAATTAAAATTTCTATTTGCATGCATGATTATCTGAGCTGCCTATAATTATCATTAACTAATATTAAAAGACTCAATTTCCCTCTTGAATAAATTTTCCAAAGTATCATGGTGAGATCTCTCAATGAAAAATGCTGGATGTGGCAACTCAGTGTTTGGTGAACATCATTTTCTGCTGTTATTTCTTTGGTATGTAAAATCATTTACCTTCTTCATAATTACAGACAAGAGCTATGTGTATTCCAGTACTATTCTCATTGGATATGTATGCTAATTAAAATGTATTCCTATACTGTCATACATGAGTTTTTCTATAAATTAGTGATAAATTGTGGTACCAACTATTGCAAATAGCTCACAGGTCAGCTCATCACACTATGTATATAGGCGCATCAAAACCAGATATTTCTTTGAGTTTCTTGACTCACTAGGATTCAATGTTTATACCTGTTCATTCTCAAAAATAACTCTATGAAGGAAAATCCATGCAATTTTCTCAAATATACTTCAGGATGCATTCACTTTTTGAAATACATGGTTTTTTTTTCCCTTTCCCATGTTAATTATTGTCATTCAGATAGTATTTGGGGAATAAAAGTTTAAAATAATTTTAGAAGGTGGCAATGTGGCTCAGTGGGTTAAAGCCCTAGACTGCAGCATAAGCATCCCAAAGGGGCACCGGTTCAAATCCTGGCTGTTCCACTTCTGATCCAGCTCCCTGTTAATGTACCTGGGAAAGCAGTGGAGGATGGCCTAAGTCCTTGGGCCCCTCCAGCCATGTGGGAGACCCAGAAGATGCTCCTGGCTTCAGATGGGCTCAGCTCTTGCTGTTGTGGCCATTTGGTGAATGAACCAATGAATGGATGACCTCTCTCTCTCTCTCAACTTTCAAATAAATAAAAATAAATCTTTAAAAAATAAATTTTAAACATGGCATTTTAGATCCAAACTCATGAATTTCCTGTAAGCCCAGTATAGTGCCTGAGTCAGTTTCTGGAAGTTTTCTATTCTGTCCTTCATACTTATTTGTGTATCCACTGCAGGTGGAAACTTTACTCACTGTTCTATAATGCCAGGCCCATCTTTCCCCATTTCTTAATATCTCAAGTATTCTACATCAAGTGAATGCCTTACATGGATATCCATGTCAAGGGGAAGTTAATTTGCAGAAGTTCATCAAAGTCCTGATACTTTCTATCTGTACAGTTATATTAGACACCCTTTTTGTACTTGGGACCAATTAGTCCTTGGGCCCCTGCACCTATGAGGGAGACCTAGAAGAAGCTCCTGGCTCCTGGATTCGGATTGGTGCAGCTCTGGCCATTGCAGCCAATTGGGAAGTGAACCAGGGGATGGAAGACCTCTCTCTGTGTCTCTACCTCTCGCTGTAACTCTTTCTTTTTATTTTTTAACTTTTATTTAATAAATATAAATTTCCAAAGTATAACTTTTGGATTATAGCGGCTTTTTCACCCATAACCTCCCTCCCACCCGCCACCATCCCTTCTCCCACTCCCTCTCCCTTCCCATTCTTCATCAAAATTCATTTTCAATTATCTTTATATACAGAAGATCAATTTAGTTTATACTAAGTAAAGATTTCAACAGTTTGCACCCACACAGAAACACAAAGTATAAAGTACTGTTGGAGTACTAGTTATACCATTAATTCACATAGTACAAATAAATAAAAATAAATCTTAAAAAAAGGAAAGAAAATAAGCCTCCTCCTGTGATGCTGGCATTCCATATGGGCTCCAGTTTAAGACTTGACTGCTCCACTTCTGATGCAGCTCCCTGCTAATGCACCTAGAAGCAGCAGGAGATGGCACAGTGCTTGGGCCCCAGCGTCCAAGTGGAAGACCTAGAAGAAACTCTGGGTTCCTGGCTTCAGCCTGGCCCAGCCCTGGCTGTTGGGGTGTGAACCAGAGGATGGAAGATTCTCTCTCTCTCTCTCTCTCTCTCTCCCTCTCTCTCTCTCTCTCTCTGTATGTGTGTGTGTGTAACTCTGCCTCTCAAACAAATAAAAACTAAATCTTAAACAAATATTTTATTTCATGTTATAGTATGATTTCCTAAGAAGCATGCTGCCATAATTTCAACCACAAAAAGAGCAATATGCACTTTTATGCTATGAAGTTGGGTGTATTTTTCCATTTTGTTTGGTTATTTTTGAAACTCTGTTAACTATTACTCTTTATGGGTGCCTAGTAGCTACGTATAATGTATGACTTCAGTCCCCAGAACAAGAGAGCAAGCAGAGTTCAGTAGGGCTGAAGGGAATAGGCAGGGATTCATCCCACCTGATTTACACCTGAAGAAACTGTTACATTGGAGAAGTAACTTCTCTCAGTCTCCCATTACGAATTCGTTAGCGGACAAAATCTGACATTTCAGTGTCATGATAAAAGATAAAAGCATCTCCATAATGTCATAAATCTTAAAGACATTCAGTTCTTCACAAAAACAAAGAAGTTATTCAATGAATGACTGCTAAAAAATTGACAACACTTAAGAAATTTCAGTAATAAAAATATGATTGAAAAAACCCTTGGTGCTTACAGAGAAACTACCAATAATCTCTCCATTTTATTTTTTTATTTTTTTAATGGATGAATTGAAGTAGAATTTTGATGGGGAAGAAGAATTCAAAGTTAATAAACTTTTATTATTTATTTTTAAATTTTTTAAGTGAATAAACTTTGTGTATTTCATATGCACAGATTTAGGAACATAGTGATACTTCTCTACCCTACCCTCGTTGGCACTCATGCTCCCACACTTCCTCCTCCTTCCTCTCCCATTCCTTCCTTTAATTTTTACCATGATCTATTCTCAATCTATTTTATACTCTTAAGATTAAATTTTAAATGGAGACAATAAGTTATGGTACTGCAAGGGAAACATACCAAAGGGAAAAGGAACTCAATTATTTGTCAAATATCTATCTACAAAGCATCAGACAACATGTTAAGCTTCTTAACATATTATTCAGCCATATGAAAATATCACTAACAACAACATTTATGGAATTGGAGGTCATTATGTTAATTGTTAAGAAGTCAAGCAGAGAAGGACGAGTATGATCTCACATATGGAATCTAGAAAATCAACCTCATAGATGTTAAAAGTATAATGGTGTTTACCAGAGGCTGGGAAAGGAGTCAGGAATGAAGGTTGGGGAAAGAATGATTGATGGCTACAAAGGGATGGTTAGGAGTAACTCTGGTGCTCTATTGCACAGTAAGATGACTAGAGATAATGACAGTGTATTGTATATTTACTTAAACTAGAAATGATTTTTAATGTTTTCACCATAAAGTAGCATTAAATGTTTCAAGATGTAGCTGTTTACCTATTACTAGACATTAAAGAGTTCATACATATATCAAAAAGCATACAATACCCAATAAATATGTACAACTTCTATGTAACACCTCAAAATAAAACATTAAACCATAAAATATTACTCATTCAACATTCATTGAGTATGTAATGTTTTCATCCACTGTAATAAGAGAGCTTTCATAAGATAAAGAGAATAGAAAATGAATCTTGATGTGAATGGAAGGGGAGAGGGAGTGTGAAAGGGGAGGGTTGCGGGTGGGAGGGACGTTATGGGGGGGAAGCCATTGTAATCCATAAGCTGTACTTTGGAAATTTATATTTATTAAATAAAAGTTAAAAAAAATATTCTGGCAATGGTGTATAGATTAAAGCCTTAGAAGCAAAGGAAATTTATACCAACATCCGGCATGGAACTCTGGCACCTGTAGGCACAAGGTGGTAGCAATGTTTTAGAAAGCTGTGGCAAGGACTTAAACTCCTGTTGGTTCTGTATGCATTTATGTGTGATCTTCATGAAAAGGTCAAAACTGATCCCCAAGGTTTAAAGATCTGTGGGCTGACAGCTGTTGCACAGCAGGTTAAAGACTTGGCTTGTAGTGCCGGCATCCCATATGGGCACTGGGTTAGAGTCCTGGCTGCTCTCCTTCCAATCTAGTTCTCTGCTATGGCCTGGGAAAGCAATAGAAGATGGCCCAAGTCCTTGGGCCTCTGCACTCATGTGGGAGACCCAGCTCCTGGCTCCCAGCTTCAGATCAGCTCAGCTCTGGCTGTTGCAGTCAACTGGGGAGTGAACCAGCTGATGGAACAATTCTCTCTCCGCCTCTACCTCTCTCTGTAACTTTGTCTTTCAAATAAATAAGACAAAAAAAAAAAAAAAGTCTATAGGTACAGGTAGTCCCAGCAAGTAGTATTGGCCATACAAGCTATAGTGGCCAAGATAATAAAGTTGTCAGATATTTCCTTTTGAATTTCCCCAGTAGTCCCTGAGTGTACATGGAGAAAAAAATCACTTACCAGACCCTAATGCCTAGCATAAGCAAACAGAAACTAAGCATATGCCATGTAGAAATTCTAATAGCTAAAATCAGATAAGAAAAGGAAGCAGAAGCCCAAGAGGATCCTTCCTGTTCTAAAATAGATCAATGACATCTACAAGCAGAGCACATCTGGTCTATTGTCTGCAAATTAACCTCAATTTAAAGAGTATCTGTTCTCTGATATTTAAGTCAGAGAGAACTGGCTTTCAATCTTTGATCCTACATTAAACTAGTGTGACTGTAAGGACATTACATAATTTTGTCAGTTTGAGAGAGAAATAATTGATAAAGTTTTTAAACATTTCTATGACATATATTGAGATAGAAGAAATTCCTACAGTAATACCTGAGATATAAATTAAATTTGACACACTAACATTACTGAAAAGTTGTTTCAATCTAACCAAAAAGATACAAAAGCACCCAGGTTGCCTTATATTATCCAAAATAATTAATCCCATTTAGGGCTATCTTAGAATTTTCTTAAACAGAAAAGGAGGAAATCATAAACAGCTTTCATTGTTGAAGATTTGAAGAAAAATAGTATTACATAAGGAGTGAGAAGATAAAGATGATTGTGGAGATCAACTGGTTGCATTATTTTGCAATTAGCTTTCACTTTTTCTTCTTATTTCCTTAAGAGAGTAGATCTAATCTGTCACAAGACTCAAGGCCAAAGAAAGGACATTTAAGTAGAGTGAAGAATACTTTCTTTTGATTTAATCAAAACATTGCATTATTTTCCAGAAATATACCTAATTGCTATTTTCTACTAAAATAAAACATTTCTAAACAATGAGAACTTTTAAATGAGGAAAAACACAATTCTCTAGGGATACATTTACTTCCTTCCAAACTTTCAGAGAATAAAATGAGTTGAGTTTTCTTCATGCACTCATGTCTTCAATATTGCTAAGCAATTATTATGTACAATCGAGAATGCATGGAAAATAAAAAGATAAAGATACTTCAAAAAGTTCATGGAAATTTATTTAAAAGAAAAGTTTATTTTGGTGCAAAAAAATATTGAAATCTCTGCATAGTTTTTCATAATGTATGTTTCCATGATGTTTCTAAAGATCTCTCATATGCATGGGTTTCAAAAATTTTACACAAAAATAAAACTCACTTTTTAATTTCACTCTTTACTAACATTGTGAAATTCCCTCACAGACATAAATCCAACATTATGGAGTTTACAGTCTAGTATAGGAAACAAACATTAATCAAATAAAATCACTCAAATGTATAATTATGAGCTGGTAAGTTTAATGATGGAGTAATACAGAAAATTTAGAAAGAATATTCTGGGGAAGCTGAATAAATATGGAGGTCAAAAAGTCATCCATGAGAGAGGCAAATTGATATCTGAGATGTAAAGGAGTTAGCTAAGTGATAACGGTGAGGAGAGAACATTTTGTATTGGGGCCTCAAGTGAAGATAGAACATGGGAACATTTGAGAAATTATATGAGACATGATTAGAAAGGAGCAAAGGAAAGAGGGGAAGAGGGGCAAAAATATTGTCTTAGCATTAAAATAGGTCTTAGTAAAAGATTTTGTTTCTCATATTAATTATTTATGAGCTTTAACTAAGGAAGTGACATTAAAGTCATATTGTTAAATGCTGACTCTGACTATTCTTAAAGACTGAACCAGAGGGAGGGGAAAAATGTTGCCGAGAGGATTATGAGTCTCTTAGTGTTGTTAGTTTACACAAAGATGAAGATGATGAAAATGGAAAAAAACAAGCTGGATTCAAGAGTTCAGAGGCAGGTTTGTAAGCTCAAATTTGTTGCTAGATTAGATAAGGAAGGTAGAAGGAGGTGGATAGCTGAAGACTTGATTGGGGTTGGAAGAAGATAAACACTAAAGGCAACCATATGTGAAAGTACCACCATATGTTGACATTATGTGTTGACTTCCAGATGCCCTGATTTCTCTAAGGACGCCTTACTGGGAGAGAGCAGGTGACAAAATATATAAATAGAAAGGGTTTAACCCAAGAACAAGAGGGCTTCAAAAAGTCCATGGAAAATGTACATTATGAAAAACTAGAATAGATGTCAAAATTTATTTCACCAAAAAAAACTACTTATTGTCGCTCCCCCTCTTCGCAGAGGAACAACACAGGACCCTGCGCTGTTCTTTTGTCTGCTCGGCCCTTCCCGGGTTGGCTGCCGACCCCTCCATCTCCGTGGAGGGGCGGCTCCCCCTGCCACTTTCCCCACTTCCGCGGAGGAGCGGCACACCGCCGGCCGGCTCTCTCGGGGGCTGCTCAGGTGTTCCTTCAGATCTTCCCTTGGTGCATGTTGTCTCTCTCCTCCTTTATAATCCTTTTCCACCAATCCCAACTCTGCTACCCACACGCCGAGCACGCTGCTCTCCTCCAATCAGGAGCAGGATCAGCTCCTGCAGCTTGTCAAACTGATGAGGCAGCTGCATAGAGGTTGTTTGGTCTCTTTCTCTCAGCACCATATTGTGGGAGAGCAGATGCATAGAATAAGTCTTAATTCCAGTAACTTAGTCTAGTCCGAGTTGCTCCCCACACTTATTTTCTAATTGCATATTTCCATGAACTTTCTAAAGTGCCTTCCAACCCTCCATTCTGTGTCTTCAGTTCTTTGTATTTATACACCTTTATATTCCCTTCCACACTGATGTGGGCGGTACTCTTGAGATCAGTAGAATACAGTGGACATGATGACTTGTTTATCTAATTTATAAGTAGCTACCATGCTCCTGGTACTCTTAAAAGCAGTGAAGAAATAATATTAATAGTGAATTAGCTAGTAAACACAAAACAAGAAATATAAAATGGTGATATTCTACATGTTATAATTTTAATGATACAAACTGCTGAGGAAAATTTTAAGATTCTGGGTAATCACAAATATGAACAATACTGGTCATTCCTCCTGTCTGAGAATAATATTTTTTACCTGGTGGGTAATCTGTAAGTGTTTGTTGGATTGAATTGATTTGCAATAGAAAACGTTCTTTATTTATCAACCAAAAATAGGCTAAGTGAAAATGAAGAACCCTGTTTTTCATTGAACATTGGGATTTATATAAAACATTTTACTTAATGTCAATGGAGACATTACTCTTCAGTCTTTGAAATTTTCTACAATTTCATATCTATAAAGTGTAAATGGAAAACAGGTTTGTCTCTCTGATGTCAGGTTGATAACAACTCATTGTTAGAAAAACACTAATTTTTGAACTAGTTAAATGACTTCCCACATTTGATGTCAAGGGTTGAGTAGGACTTGTTTCTGCTAAATTCATGCAGATGTTTAAATGCTGATGCCTTAAGGTAGTAAGTGGTTAATGGATTAAGGTTGGAGACTTGACATAAAAGGAGGTAGAGCTGGTAGGAGGTCTTCAGGTCATGGGGAGTTGTCCTCGCCCTCAGAAGAGGGTTCTTATGAAAGGGTTGATCATTTGAATTCAAGTTCTGTATATCTGCAATCTCTTTTCCTTGTCAATGACCTAAGACTCCAGTATATGGGGCCAACCACTCTTTTACTATAACCTCCAACCTGTAAACTGAAATAAAATTTTTCTTTATCAAGAAGCTCCTCTTGGCTATTTTAGTTGAGGTATTGAAAGCAGTCTAATACCTCTAGGCATATATCATTCCTACCATTCAATATGGTTGCTTTCCAAGGACTATTGTTTGTTGACATGAACTTTTCTCAATGGGACAATAATGACATTGGCAATTACGATTGGGTGGGGAAATCAATGATGTACTACATATATGCACACATGCCAGAGGGTTTTAAATATCTAATTACAAGGATTCTAAGAACAAATGAACTATAAATTTCTCATATAGGTAAATTTGAGCAAATTAAACTGGTTTCCTTAGATATATATTACACTTAAGACATGAAGGACATACGCCAGACTTAACTAGCCTTAAGGAATTAATATATTTTATGCTTTGTTAAGATAAGAGCATGTTCCATAGGATAATGAATAAAAAGATACAGAAATCTATACATAGATCATCTCTTATAGAAACCTAGAATCGTAAGAACTTGCAAAATATGAAGGCACTAGAAAAGTGATAGAGAAAATTAATCTATACCATATTAAGCAGTTAATAAAAATCTTCATAAAGAGGTAAAGAGAATTTTTTAAATCACAGAACAGTCTAAATTAGAACTGTAAGAGTGCCAAGAAAGAATGAGCAATCATATAAAAGGAAAAAGAAAGATTAAACATATAGGGCAAGAAATAACAAGATGATATGAATGAGAAAAGTGCAAAGTAATGTGTGAAATACATAATGGCTTATGATATAAATCTATTCAGTTCAAGAGAAATGATTAGGAAGCTACAAAGAAGAAAGAAAATATGGCATCACCATGAACATTAAATTAAATAATATAATTAAGTGGGATTAGTAAACATTAGAAAGATGTCATTGCTTCTACATTAAATAATTTATTATAGATTGCTGAATTATGGAATATGCTCCCTTACAGTATGCATTACCTTTGTGTATGTGCAGGCAACCATACCATACCTATGCTGCAGTCTCTGTAGGGAGTATGCAGAGCAGCTTGTTAGGAAGAAAATCAAAAAAGAAAAAGAAAAATTTAGCCAAAAAAATGTGTAAAGGTATTTAAGTTTGAGTCTTAAAAATAGAGGAATCTGCAAATTCATGACAGTCCTAAGAACTTCTCAAGCATTAGGAAAGTATGTAATTTTCCCATAAAATGTAGTACAGCAAGGTTTCTTCAGAATTAATGTGTAAAGAGAAAATGTTACTCTGAGATACAGAAAATAGTCATACTCTTTCCCTCATTCATTAAAGACACAGTCCTAAATACACGAGCATTATTCCAGTCTGTAACTCAGTGAAGAGATAATTTATAAAAATACCATCTGTTATGGACCTTTGGGGTCATATGCAAGTAGTTTTACCTGATAGTGTAAAATCTTACACTAAAATTTTCTGTTGTTATTATAATGCAAATCTTTAGACTCTGGGACTCTGTATTTTAGAAAGTATCCAAATTATTCAAATAAAAGTGGCCTTCAGCCTAGACAAGAGGTTAGTATTAAGGGTGTAATTCCAAAGAAATACACTGTGATACAATGATAGCAAATGTGCTGGCCAAAGATAATGGATTGGCAATTAACTTATGTGTAGGCTGTAAACAAAACCAGTATATTGTATAATGAAGGCATTCCTGAAGACTTTGTTTGAAGTATAAGACAAGAAAAGGGATATAATGCTGACCTTCTGTGTCAGACTCTCATAATAGTAGCGATTATCCCTGTAAAGAAATTCAGTCTTATTTCTTTTAACTTTTTTAACTGAAAAGCAAATATGCTTCATCATGTAATGTAGGAAACCATCTTTCTTTAGCAGAACAAGTAATAATCATGGTTCTACAAATTGACTTGTAGGGCATCATCAATTATAAACAAAACATCCTGACTTCACATTATTACAATGTTATAGTGCATAAACAAACTTTATGATAGAAAAAATTATCTTGTAGGTAGTAGGATAAATGTCTCTATGTTCTGTGGCTCCCACAAAGTGGAATTGTCTGTTATTAAGAATGTGAGTTAGCAATACTTCTGGGTCCTGTGCCTAGCATCTAGACATCAAATATAAATCAGCTCTAATTTTAATACTCAGTGGTAATGAATAAGCTGTTAACTATACTGAGGAAGAATGTAGCACTGTATAATCTCTTTTTTTTTTTCCTTTTTTTATTTATTTTTTATTTTTTTTATATCTTTTATTTAATGCATATAAATTTCCAAAGTACGACTCATGGGTTACAATGGCTTCCCCCCCCATACTGTCCCTCCCACCCACAACCCTCCCCTTCCCCACTCCCTCTCCCCTTCCATTCACATCAAGATTCATTTTCGATTATCTTAATATACAGAAGATCAGCTTAGTATACCTTAAGTAAGGATTTCAACAGTTTGCTCCCACACAGAAACATAAAGTGAAAAATAATAGATGATTTTTTTTAAATGATGATGAAATCAGATCAGACCTATTGTCATGTTTAATCCCAGTGAGAGTCAAGTTGGGAATTGATAATTTCTTTTTCTTTTTTTTTTTTTTTACAGAAGATCAGTTTAGTGTACATTAAGTAAAGATTTCAATCGTTTGCACCCCCATAGAAACACAAAGTGAAATATACTGTTTGAGTACTCGTTATAGCATTAAGCCTCAGTGTACAGCACATTAAGGACAGAGATCCTACATGAGGAGTAAGTGCACAGTGACTCCTGTTGTTGACTTTACCAATTGACACTCCTGTTTATGGCATCAGTAATCTCCCTATGCACCAGTCATGAGTTTCCAAGGCTATGGAAGCCCCTTGAGTTCTCCGACTCTTATCTTGTTTAGACACGGTCATAGTCAAAGTGGAGGTTCTCTCCTCCCTTCAGAGAAAGGCACCTCCCTTTTGAAGACCTGTTCTTTCCACTGGGATCTCACTCACAGAGATCTTTTGCCAGAGTGTCTTGGCTTTCCATGCCTGAAATACTCTCATGGGCTTTTCAGCCAGATCCGAGTGCCTTTAGGGCTGACTCTGAGGCCAGAGTGCTATTTAGGACATCCGCCATTCTATGAGTCTGCTGAGTATCTCACTTCCCATGTTGGATCACTCTCCCCTTTATTTATTCTATCGGTTAGTGTTAGCAGATACTAGACTTGTTTATGTGCTCCCTTTGACTCTTAGTCCTTTCATTATGATCAATTGTGAACTGAAATTGATCACTTGGAATAGTGAGATGGCATTGGCACATGCCACCTTGATGGGATTGAGTTGGAATCCCCTGGTATGTTTCCAACTCTACCAATTGGGGCAAGTCAGCCCGAGCATGCCCCAAATTATACATCTCTTCCCTCTCTTATTCCCACTCTTATGTTTAACAGGGATCACATTACAGTTAATTTTCAACACTTAAGAATAACTGTGTGATAATTACAGAATTAAACCAGTCATATTAAGTAGAACAGACAAAAAAAAATACTATGAGGGATAATGTATTAAGTTGTCCATTAGCAGTCAGGGCTATGCTGATCAAGTCACCATTTCTCATAGTGTCCATTTCACTTCAGGAGGTTTCCTTTTTGGTGTTCAGTCAGTTGTCACCGATCAGGGAGAACATATGGTATTTGTCCCTTTGGGACTGGCTTACTTCACTCAGCATGATGTGTTCCAGATTCCTCCATTTTGTTGCAAATGACTGGATTTCGTTGTTTCTTACTGCGGTATAGTATTCTAAAGAATACATATCCCATAATTTCTTTATCCAGTCTACCATTGATGGGCATTTAGGTTGGTTCCAGGTCTTGGCTATTGTGAATTGTGCTGCAATAAACATTAGGGTGCAGACCGCTTTTTTGTTTATCAGTTTAAACTCCTTTGGGTAAATTCCAAGGAGTGGGATGGCTGGGTCGAACGGTAGGGTTATATTCAGGTTTATGAGGAATCTCCAGACTGATTTCCATAGTGGCTTGACCAGTTTGCATTCCCACCAACAGTGGGTTAGTGTCCCTTGTTCCCCACATCCTCGCCAGCATCTGTTGTTGGTAGATTTCTGTATGTGAGCCATTCTAACCGGGGTGAGGTGAAACCTCATTGTGCTTTTGATTTGCATTTCCCTGATTGCTAGTGACCTTGAACATTTTTTCATGTGCCTGTTGGCCATTTGGATTTCCTCTTTTGAAAAATGTCTATTGAAGTCCTTGGCCCATCTCTTAAGTGGGTTGTTGGTTTTGTTTTTGTGGAGTTTCTTGATCTCTTTGTAGATTCTGGTTATTAACCCTTTATCTGTTGCATAGTTTGCAAATATTTTTTCCCATTCTGTTGGTTGTCTCTTCACTCTCCTGACTGTTTCTTTTGCAGTACAGAAACTTCTCAATTTGATGCAATCCCAATAGTTGATTTTGGCTTTGACTGTCTGTGCCTCCCGGGTCTTTTCCAGAAATTCTTTGCCTGTGCCAATATCTTGAAGGGTTTCTCCAATGTTCTCTAATAACTTAATGGTGTCAGGACGTAGATTTAGGTCTTTAATCCACGTTGAGTGGATTTTTGTGTAAGGTGTAAGGTAGGGGTCTTGCTTCATGCTTCTGCACGTGGAAATCCAGTTTTCCCAGCACCATTTATTGAATAGACTGTCCTTGCTCCAGGAATTAGTTTTAGATCCTTGATCAAATATAAGTTGGCTGTAGATGTTTGGATTGATTTCTGGTGTTTCAATTCTGTTCCATTGGTCTATCCATCTGTTTCTGTACCAGTACCATGCTGTTTTGATTACAACTGCCCTGTAGTATGTCCTGAAGTCTGGTATTGTGATGCCTCCGGCTTTGTTTTTGTTGTACAAGATTGCTTTAGCTATTCGAGGTCTCTTGTGCCTCCATATGAATTTCAGCATCATTTTTTCTAGATCTGCGAAGAATGTCTTTGGTATCTTGATTGGGATTGCATTGAATCTATAAATTGCTTTTGGGAGAATGGACATTTTGATGATGTTGATTCTTCCAATCCATGAGCATGGAAGATTTTTCCATTTTTTGGTATCCTCTTCTATTTCTTTCTTTAAGGTTTTGTAATTTTCATCGTAGAGATCTTTAACGTCCTTGGTTAAGTTTATTCCAAGGTATTTGATTGTTTTTGTAGCTATTGTGAATGGGATTGATCTTAGCAGTTCTTTCTCAGTCATGGCATTGCTTGTGTATACAAAGGCTGTTGATTTTTGTGCATTGATTTTATATCCTGCTACTTTGCCAAACTCCTCTATGAGTTCCAATAGTCTCTTAGTAGAGTTCTTTGGATCCTCTAAGTACAGAATCATATCGTCTGCAAAGAGGGATAGTTTGAGTTCTTCCTTCTTGATTTGTATTCCTTTGATTTCTTTTTCTTGTCTGATGGCTCTGGCTAAAACTTCCAGAACTATGTTAAATAGCAGTGGTGAGAGTGGGCATCCCTGCCTGGTGCCAGATTTCAGTGGAAATGCTTCCAACTTTTCCCCATTCAATAGGATGCTGGCTGTGGGTTTTTTATAAATTGCTTTGATTATATTGAGGAATGTTCCTTCTATACCCAATTTGCTTAGAGTTTTCATCATGAAAGGGTGTTGAATTTTATCAAATGCTTTCTCTGCATCAATTGAGATAACCATATGGTTTTTCTTCTGCAGTCTGTTAATGTGGTGAATCACATTGATTGATTTGCGAATGTTGAACCATCCCTGCATACCAGGGATGAATCCCACTTGGTCTGGGTGGATGATTTTCCTGATGTGTTGTTGTATTCTATTGGCCAGAATTTTATTGAGGATTTTTGCATCTATGTTCATCAGGGATATTGGTCTGTAATTTTCTTTCAGTGCTGCATCTTTCTCTGGCTTAGGGATTAAGGTGATGCTGGCTTCATAGAAAGAATTTGGGAGGATTCCCTCTTCTTCGATTGTTCTGAATAGTTTGAGAAGAAATGGGATTAGTTCTTCTTTAAATGTCTGGTAGAATTCAGCAGTGAATCCATCTGGTCCTGGGCTTTTCTTTGTTGGGAGGGCCTTTATTACTGTTTCAATTTCTGTCTCAGTTATGGGTCTATTTAGGTTTTCGATGTCTTCATGGTTCAATTTTGGTAGATTGCATGTGTCCAGGAATCTATCCATTTCTGATAGGTTTTCCTGTTTGCTGGCATACAGGTCCTTGTAGTAATTTCTGATGATTCTTTTTATTTCTGTGGTGTCTGTTGTTACATTTCCTTTTTCATCTCTGATTTTATTGATTTGGGTCTTTTCTTTTTTTAGTTAGTTGGGCCAATGGGGTGTCAATTTTGTTTATTTTTTCAAAAAACCAGCTTCTCACTTGGCTGATTTTTGTAATGTTTTTTTTGGATTCAATCCTATTAATTTCTTCTCTGGTTTTAATTATTTCTCTTCTCCTACTAGATTTGGGTTTGGTTTGCTGCAGTTTTTCTAGGTCCTTGAGGTGCGCTGAAAGCTCATTTATTTGGTACCTTTCCAATTTCTTGATATAGGCACCTATTGTTATAAATTTGCCTCTCAATACTGCTTTTGCTGTATTGCATAAGTTTTGATATGTTGTGTTGTTGTCTTCATTTACTTCCAGAAAGTTTTTGATTTCTCTTTTGATTTCTTGAATGACCCAGTGTTCATTCAGGAGCATGTTGTTCAGTCTCCATGTGTTTGCATACTTTCTGGGGTTTCCTGAGTTGCTAATTTCCAGCTTCATCCCGCTGTGGTCTGAGAAGCTGCATGGTATGATTCTAATTCTTTTAAATTTGCTGAGACTTGCTTTATGGCCTAGTATGTGATCAATCCTAGAGAAGGTTCCATGCGCTGCTGAGAAGAATGTGAAGTCTGTAGATGTAGGGTTGAAAGTTCTGTAGATATCTGTTAGATCCATTTGGGCAATAGTGTCAATTAAATCTGCTGTTTCCTTGTTGATCTTCTGTCCGGATGATCTGTCTATTTCTGAGAGTGGAGTATTGAAGTCCCCCAGTACTATTGTATTGGAATCTAAATCTCCCTTTAAGTCCCTTAACATATCTTTTAAATAGACCGGTGCCCTGTAATTAGGTGCATATACATTTATAATAGTTACATCTTCCTGTTGAATTGAACCCTTAATCATTATATAGTGTCCCTCTTTGTCTCTCTTAACAGTTTTTGTATTAAAGTTTATTTTGTCTGATATTAATATGGCTACGCCTGCTTTTTTTTGGTTTCTGTTGGCATGGAATATCTTTTTCCAACCTTTCACTTTCAGTCTGCATGCCTCTTTGTTAGAGAGATGTGTTTCTTGTAGGCAACAAATAGTTGGGTCGTGTTCTGTGAGCCAGTCAGCCAAACGGTGTCTTTTAACTGAAGAATTCAGACCATTAATGTTCAATGTGACAATTGATACGTAGTGACTTTGCCCTGCCATTTTCCCGGAAATATTTTCTAGTATATGCTTTGAGCTTCCCATGCTCTTTTACTGGTAGGTGTTCTTCCTTTCCCTTCTTTCATATTGATGGCCGTGTTTCTGTGTTTCTGAGTGTAGCACATCTTTAAGTATCTTTTGCAGGGCCGGACGAGTGGCCACAAAGTCTTTCAATTTCTGTTTGCTATGAAAGGTCTTTATTTCACCTTCATTCACAAATGAGAGCTTGGCAGGATATAATATTCTGGGCTGGCAATTTTTCTCTCTTAGCACCTGTGCTATGTCTCGCCATTCCCTCCTAGCTTGTAGGGTTTCTGATGAGAAGTCAGCTGTGAGTCTGATTGGAGATCCTCTGAGAGTAATCTGATGTTTCTCTCTTGCACATTTTAGGATCTTTTCTTTATGTTTCACTGTGGTAAGTTTAATTACCACGTGTCATGGTGAGGATCTCTTTTGGTCATGTTTATTGGGGGTTCTATGAGCTTCCTGTACTAGGATATCTCTGTCCTTCTCCAAACCTGGAAAGTTCTCTGCTAGTATCTCACTAAAAAGGCCTTCCAATCCTTTCTCTCTCTCCATGCCTTCAGGAACTCCTAGAACTCGAATGTTGGTTTTTTTAATAGTATCCTGTAGATTCCCAACAATATTTTTTAGGTTTCTAATTTCCTCTTCTTTTCTTTGGTTTGACTGTATGTTTTCCTGTGCTCTATCTTCTAAGTCCGATATTCTCTCTTCTGCTTCACCCACTCTGTTTTTAAGGCTTTCTAATGTGTTTGTCATTTGATCTATTGAGCTCTTCATTTCATTTTGATTTCTCTTCACTATTACACTTTCCTGTTTTACTAGTTTCTGAGTTTCATTTTGACTCTTCCTTAAAATTTCATTTTCACGAGAGAGATTTTCAATCTTGTCCATTAAGGATTTCTGTAGTTCAAGGATTTGCTTTTGAAAACTTCTAAATGTTCTTATCATATTTTTTTTGAAATCCGTACCTTGCATTTCTTCTATCTCATCATCTTCATACTCTTGGCTTGGGGTGTTTTGCTTATTTGGAGGCATCATAGTGTCATCGTTGATCTTGCTCCCTCTATTTCTGTGTTTGTTACTCGGCATAGTTAATTCTTCTTGCGTCACTGTGTGTTTTTTTTTTTTCTTTTTCTTTTTTTTTTTTTTTTTATACTGTGTCCGTGTTAAGTGGACTGCCTGCTGTTGGAGGAGCCTTGGAGGCTTGAGATGGGTGCGGCCTGAGAGCTCTGCCTGGTTCTTCCTGGTTAAGAGTGTGCAAAGGTGACACCCTCAGGTTATGCGTGGTAAATCTCTCTCTTTTTATTTATTTATTTATTTATTTTATTTATTCAGGGGGTAAGTAACACCGCAGGGCAGGGCTGTGCAGAATTGATGGTATTTAACTTCCAGTCTTTGGCTCCTCTGGACTCCCACTGGGTTGCCTAGGCTACTGAATTGTAGTGACTCAGTTCCTTAGCTCTCCCCCATTGATATGTAAATCCAGAGAGGAGGCCTGCTCTTTGTCTCTTGGGAATTCTTCAAGCCTTGCAGCCTTGTAACCTTTGCAAGGTTAGGGGGAAGAGAAACCCCGAAGCTTTTTTTTTCCCTTCTTTCCGGTAGTGAGTTTGCTGCACTTTCCGGCCCCCCTCTAGATTCTGACCCCCGTTTCCCCACCAATGTCTCGGGTTATTGAGCTCACCTCCCCTTCCAGCGCCGATGTGTGGACTCGGAGCCCTGAGCGTCCCAAGTCTCCCCGCTGTTGTCTGTGTGGCATGCACTCCCCTTGGAGCACTGGTGCGCAGACCCTGGGGCTTCTGCGGCTCAGTCCCGCGACTTGGCTTCCGCGCGGTGGGTGACCTTGTTCTCCCAGTAGGTCCTCCGATTCACGGCTGCTCCATCCAGAAGGGTTTCCCCTGCAATTTTTTTTTGGTTCTTTTTTCTGCAGCTACCGTAACTCCCCTTTTATTAAACTAAATTTTCCCGGACTATCGGTGCGCGCCCTCACTATTCCGCCATCTTGGCTCCCACTCCCGTATAATCTCAATAATTCTGTAGCATAGATGACTAAATTACAGTTCCAATTGAGCAAAAGAAACCAGCCAAAGTAGCCAAAAACAATATAAGATTAAATAAAAACAAGGCCTGCTTTTCCTGATGTAAGATTGAGAACTCACAAGTCAGGGTTAGCAATTTAATTGAAGAAAAGTGTTGTATTTATTTAAAACCACTACACTCAGGCCGGCGCCGCGGCTCACTAGGTTAATCCTCCGCCTGCGGCACCGGCACCCTGGGTTCTAGTCCTGGTTGGGGCACCGGATTCTGTCCCAGTTGCTCCTCTTCCAGTCCAGCTCTCTGCTGTGGACCGGGAAGGCAGTGGAGGATGGCCCAATTGCTTGGGCCCTGCACCTGCATGGGAGACCGGGAGGAAGCACCTGGCTCCTGGCTTTGGATGGGCACAGTGCGCCAGCTTTAACGGTTATTTGGGGGGGGGGTGAACCAATGGAAGGAAGACCTTTCTCTCTGTCTCTCTCACTGTCTAACTCTGTTAAAAAAAAAAAAAAACCCACTACACTTATATTTCTGTTTTAGGGAATGCTTTTGATGCCAACAATGTCTAACCTAGCATTGCTCCATCTTTCATCTTTTAAAATTATTGTACATGAGGATTTCTATTAGGTTTTTTGTCCAAAAAAGACACCCACAGAAGGTGAAGCATTTCAAACCCAGTATTTTAGCTAATTGAAGGTGGCTTTTTAAAGAGATAGCTTTCTCACTGCTTCTTCCATAGGGCAGGTGGTCCGGTTGCCAGCCAGGTAGCCAGAAGCAGAATTCCAGAGCGTTGCTGCTAACAAGCTAGGTTACCTCAGGTCATTTGAAAGACAAGAAGGAACAGAAGCAGGTCCAGGTATTCCAAGGAAACGTAGAAGTCCTTAACATCACCTGCAAACTCAAAGCCAGGATCTGGTGTGTAAGTGAGTAAAGATCAAGCTTGTGATTATAAAGTAAGTTGAAAATATGTCATCACAGAAATTGAAAGAAAAATAAAAAAGGGAGAGTGGGAAGTATTATGTTCTAAAACTATTTATATGAAGTACATGAAATTTGTTCTCTTTATATAAACAATTTAAAAAAAAAATAGAAGACAGAAATGCGAGTATAGCCAGACAATAACAAGCAGAGTTGATCATAGATATTTGCTCCTAACAGTCTTGGGGGTTCTTGCATTAACAGAGTGACTTTATCATTTCACTTAACCACCCCTGTGATCTACAGGATATCAGAGGTAGAGTGCAAACTACATTTTTTGAGTCTGGTTTAAAGACTTTTCATGGCCGGCGCCGCGGCTCACTAGGTTAATCCTCTGCCTGCGGTGCCAGCACACTGGGTTCTAGTCCCGGTCAGGGCACTGGATTCTGTCCCTGTTGCTCCTCTTCCAGTCCAGCTCTCTGCTGTGGCCTGGGAGTGGAGTAGAGGATGGCCCAAGTGCCTGGGCCCTGAACCTGCATGGGAGACCAGGAGAAGCACCTGGCTCCTGGCTTCGGATCAGCGCGGTGCTCCAGCCACAGCGCACCAGCCGCAGTGGCTATTGGAGGGTGAACCAACAGAAAAGGAAGACCTTTCTCTCTCTCTCTCACTGTCCACTCTGCCTGTCTAAAAAATTAAATAAATAAAATAAAGACATTTCATACAGAATACGTGAGAAATATGTGAGGCAATGTTTGCATTGCTCCTCTTTCTCCAAGAGATGAGACGGAGCATGGCCAGAAGGCCAGCAGTCCGTCTTTGTTAGGCTAGCATATCATCTTCAGTGATGGATTTGTTTGTTTACTGGTTTTATGGTGCATTAGTAGGCCATATTAGCTACTTCAGCTTACTGCCAAGAGATTTCATGGGAGTTAAGCAAGAAATGTACTCTAAGATTCATTGTGAATCTTTGAGGATTGGAATGGGAAGAGGATGAATTTGAAAGGTGGAATCCAGTCAGTCACCCTTATCAGTGGCAAGACTTAATTTTAAAATCACACATGTTATGCTTCATGTTTTTTGATTTTCATTTAAAATCATTATGCATGACAGAGGATAAGTAATGAGACATAAGAAGGTTATTAGTCTGTGTGTGGGAAAAAGAACAAATTATGAAAACAGATAGGTATGGTCAAACATTCAAAAAGATACAGATATCAAATAACCTTAGTTTTTTTTTTTTTTTTTTTTTTTTTTTTTTTTTTTTTTTTTTTACAGGCAGAGTGGACAGTGAGAGAGAGAGACAGAGAGAAAGGTCTTCCTTTGCCGTTGGTTCACCTTCCAAAGGCTGCCGCGGCCAGCGCGCTGCGGCCGGCGCACCGCGCTGATCCGATGGCAGGAGCCAGGTGCTTCTCCTGGTCTCCCATGCGGGTGCAGGGCCCAAGGACTTGGGCCATCCTCCACTGCACTCCTGGGCCACAGCAGAGAGCTGGCCTGGAAGAGGGGCAACCGGGACAGAATCCGGCGCCCCGACCGGGACTAGAACCCGGTGTGCCGGCGCCGCTAGGCGGAGGATTAGCCTAGTGAGCCGCGGCGCCGGCCATCAAATAACCTTAAAGTATCAAACAAGATCTTTTACCTGAATTTTTAGGTTCCTTTACAGAAAAAACTAAATGCCCCGAACAGAGAGTCAGAAGTGCCCAAAAGGAACAATTCGGGGTGGGCAACATTGCATGTAAATTTCCTGTGAACCTTAAGATTTCAAAGCAGAATCCGGGGCACTGGGATCCTTCCCAAGCATTTCGGGAGCCTCTGGAGCACCACAGAAACTGCTCAGTTCTTTTGCCCTCTGGATGGCTGCTTAGTTGTTTGAGCTCAGAACAATCCCTCCGAGTTTCTTTTCTAAAATGTAGAAAGTATAAGAATCATCCACAAATTTCTGGGCCAATGTTGCAAAGTTCTAAACGAAAAGTGAGATATACAAAAGTGTTATAAAACTGAAAAGTTGCGACTGCTTGCCTGAGCTGACAGTCTTGTTTCTGTGCTCTGCAGGACTCTGCCTTTTTCTTGCTATAAGAGCAGAAAACAGTGTGGTTTTTACCACAACTAAATTCTTCTAATATCATTTCACTATTCTTTGACCACTTCTTTAGCCATTCCTGGGCCATCTGCCACTGCTTTCCCAGGCCATTAGCAGGGAGCTTGATCGAAGTGGACCAGGCGGACATAAACTAGTGACCATACTGGGTATTGGCATCTCACATAGGGGCTTTTTACACTATGCTACAACACTAGCCCTGAGATCAACTGTAAATGTCAGTAGTTTGGGGCAGGCATTGTAGAACAGTGGGGTAACCAACCACTTGGGATGCCTACATCCCGTATCACACTGCTGATTCAAATCCCAGCGATTCAGCTTCTGAACCAGCTTCCTGCTAATGTGCACCCAGTGAGGCAGAAGATGGTGGTTCAAGTGCTTGTGACCTTTTCCCCTGTGTAGGAGACCCAAATGGAATTCCAGGCTCCAGGCTTCATGTTGACCCACCCCTTGCTGTTGTAGACATTTGGGGAGTGAACCAGCTGATGAAAGAATTTTCTCTCTCTCTCTCTTTCTCTGCTTTTCAAGTAGATAAAAAGACCATACACATTAAGAAATCCAGTTTCTTTGGCACTTTCTAAGGGCCAGGGATGGTTTTTGTGCTCAATACAAAGTAGTGAATTGAAGGATTCCCTTGGAATTTATTTTCCTGGATTTTACCCCCTTTAGTCCTCCTCACTATTCCTAACTTTCATTCAAAGCAAAAGACAGAGTTTCCGCTTATTTCTTCAAAGGAGTTTGGTAGACAGGGATTTGTTTCCAGAATTTCACACCTCCTGAGGAAATAACAATGGATGCTCCTAAGTGATTCATGGAGAAAAGGACATTTGTGCATTTGGTAGTGTCCCCTTTTCTGCAGGGTGATACATTCCAAGACACTCAGTGGGTGCTGAAACCATGAACCAAACTCTGCAAATACTATTTTCCCATACTAACACACCTATGATAAAGTTTTATTTATCAGTTAATAACAGTAGAAATTTACAACACAACAATAACGAATAATACAATAAAGCAATTACAATGGTATGCTGTAATAAATTTGCCATCATCACTACTCTTGTATTTTTAGGCCATTATTAAGTAAGGCAAGGGTTACTTGAACACAAACACTATGATCCTGAGACAGTGGTTCTGATAAATAAGACATTTACAAAGTGACTAACCGTACCATACAGTGTGGCATACTGCACAAGATGATTCATGTCATGCTACTCAGAACAGTATACAATCTAAAAGTTACAAATTACTTACCTCTGGACTTTTTTATTTAATATTTTTGGACCATAGTTAATTCAGTTAACTGAAACGACAAAAATCAAAATAGTGAATGAAGAAGGACTCCTGTATAAACTAAATATCTAGCAGCAGCAGGTCCTCTCTATATCCTTATTAGTAAGAGATTTCTTTAGATTGGGTAACAAACAAAAGAAGAGAGCAGAGAGACTCTATCCCCTGATTTTCAGCAGCAAATACAATAGTATTGGAGAAAAGGGCACCTAGGAGATGGCCCTTTTGAGTACTTCATAGGAGATTCTGCATGGATATCCCAAGGATGGCAAAAAAGAGAATTAGAGTCTTGGGACAAGAATGTGCCAAGCACAACAACGCTAGCAGATGTCTCAGAGCCATGAGGGTTGACTCATGTTCTCAGACCAGACTTCTTTCTTTTCAAGTTCTAGCTGCCAAAACCTTGGCATTGTTTGATATCCTCAAATTCTGAATATTGTTCCCCAAAGAAAGTGGGAATAAAATTTTAGGAATGAATTAAATTAAGGTATGTGTGTGTGTGGATGGATGGATGGATGGATGGATGGATGGATTTAAGAGTTGAGGGGGAGATGAAGCCCAGAGCCAAGAACTCGCACCAGATTGGCCACATGGGTGGCCAGAACTCAACTACTAGAGCCATCACCTGCTACTTCCAGCAGGAAGCTGGAATTGGGAGCCGAGCTAGCACCTGAAAGCAGGCTCTCCAATATGGGATGTGGGCATCACAACGGACAGCTGCTATGCCAAACTCTGGCACCTGTCTTGAGTTTTGACCTCTGTGTCTCTTCTAGCCCAACAGAGAAGATTTTACAGTCAGAAATTATAATGAGTTGAAGAAAGTGATAAAAGCTCATTTTCTCCCACTCCTGGGTTAGTAGGTCTAGATGTATACCCAACATATATTTCATGCTTTAACTTACACCAATAACAAGACTGCAAGTTAGGAATTTCTTTTCTCTTATTGAAGATAAGAAAACCTGGATATAGAAATTTAAGTAGCTTCTCAGGGGGGCACAGCTAGTTTATCATGGTACAGGGATTCAGTCTAAGTCTTTTTGAATCCAAATCTATCTCATTTGCTATGTTTTAAAACCCACACCTTGAGCTTGAGTGGACTGGACAAAATTCAGTATTGGGCAATTATACCAATGACTCTTTTCAAAGTTAAAATGAATAGAAAATGCCTTCTTTCCCCTTCATATTAGCATGGAGACAAAGCAGAAAGAGAATTTTGATGTTCTACAAAAATAAAGCCTATTAAACAGTAATTTCATAAATATCTGTGCTTTCCTATTAGAGTTGCATTATAATTTCAAAGCTCTAACTAGATTCTTCATAAGCATCTTACAGCGTAATTTCTTTACATGGTTCTCTTTGGTGGCAGTTCAGAAGGGATAATGCCCATGAGGGAAGAGGATCCTTCTGTAGTATCGAGTAATTTTCTGAAGATTAGAGATTCAGTTGGTCTAAAGAAAACTTGGGCAAGCCCCAGGAGTAGAGGAGGTAGCTGAAAACAGTTCAGGGCCACTTGCTGGGGCCCCACATGCATCCCAAGGAGACTGGCACCAAATGGTGGCCCAAAGAGCTGCCAGCAGAAATTGGCACATGTGCACCAAGACCAAGGGGGAAACAAACTGCAAGACAGAGGTGCCAGCTGGAAAAACACTGTCTGTGAAAGCAAGAGCTCTTATGGAGAGTACTGAATAATAATTTCTGAAATGTGCAAGGAAGGTTGCAGTGTGGACATGGGAAACTAGAAACAGATGCCAAGCAAAGAGGCAAATAAGCAAAATGGAAGGCAGGTAGGAATAAAGACAGGAGAAAAATGAAAGGAAAAATGTCAACCTAGCTTGAGTTAAGAAGGGCAGCAAATTAACAGATTTCTGAAAGATAATTTGGTCTAGTTCGTGTATAAATTCTACTCCAA
Source organism: Oryctolagus cuniculus (assembly GCF_051225735.1). Taxonomy (NCBI): domain Eukaryota; kingdom Metazoa; phylum Chordata; class Mammalia; order Lagomorpha; family Leporidae; genus Oryctolagus; species Oryctolagus cuniculus. The sequence goes on from NC_142867.1 coordinate 189,563,947, forward strand.
TAAGCACTGGTATACGCTATGTGCTATGCTAAACATTTTAAATGAATTCACTCTCATAATCACTTTAGTAACTGAATTAGATATGCAGAATATCAGACTCATACCAGGCTCTCAATAAATGGTTACTACTATTAATAATGCCAGTGATGTTGGTTCTTTTTCGCTAGTTAATACCTAATCTCAAAAATACTTTAAATGAATGTCTAGCATTACGTTGATGCCAAATGGGACTGGGAACCATTCACCTGGAATGAACTACATCAATTCTATACCTTATTTAATGTCAGATAAAGTCTTCTTTTCAAAGAGGTATGAAACACATGGATAGCCACAAACACCTTGAGATCAGACAGGATTCATAATTGCTACGCTTAAACTGGAATCTTCCCTGTATACATGCAGTGCTCTCTCTGAGGTCCACAGAAAATTTTCTCTATTATCTACTGTCTGAGTGAAAACATCTTTTATGCTTCTCTTTCTACACATATTTTTACTGGGAAATATGAACACACATGCTTTTGAGAAGCTTGTTGACTGAATATTTATAATTATTACACTTGTCTATACCTCCAAGAAATAGAGTACTCTTCTTTTAACTCCAGAATTGTTAACTCCTTTTCATCATGAAATGTGACCTTCTTTGAATAGCCTCCCCAACCAACCAATGTGAATTAAGTTTCCATCTTAATTTTCATTTCGTTGCCTTGGTCATTGTTTTAAAGTATTTAACAAATTAATTTCTCAAAGCTTGCATACTATTTTATTTGTTCATTTGCATTTTTCTTTGACTCTCACCACAAAAAAAATTCTATGAAGGCAGGAACTATATCTATATTCCTCAGCACTCTGAAATATTTGCTAAGAACCTACTGAGTGTGAAGCACTGTGCTAGACACTGAGATACAGCAGTAATATGGAATTCTAGCAGTGGCAAACAGACCAGGAGCAAGAAATGGCATGTGGTAATATTGTGAAGCTCATAGTAATATGAGGAAATAAGAGTGCACCATAGTTTTAGCATTGAGAAGTTGTTGGGATAGATTATATTTCATATTCCATCAAAGACAATCAAGAAAGGTTTCCTGATAACTTGAATCATGAAAATAACTAGAGAGAAAGTTAACTAGAGGTAGATGAAAGATTAAATGCAAAACTGGGAGCCAGGAATCTGTTTGAGGTATCCATAGAACAGCAATCAAGTATTGTAACATAGCAAGAACAACTAATAAAGTGTTAACATCCAAAATATAAAAAGAGTTCAAGAAATTCAACAATAACAAAACAAGCAATTCAGTAAAGAAATGGGCAAAGGATTTAAACAGGCATTTCTCAAGAGACGAAATTCAAATGGCCAAGAGATACCTCCAAAAATGCGAAGGATCACTAGCCATCAGGGAAATGCAAATCAAAACCACAAGGAGGTTTCACACAGTAATCAACAAACAACAAATGCTGGCAAGGAAGTGGGGGAAAAGGCACTCTGATCCATTGCTGGTGGGAATGTAAACTGGTGTAACCACTGTGGAAGACAGTATGGAGATACCTCAGAAACCTGAATATAGACCTACTATATGATCCAGTCATCCTAGTCCTGGGAATTTACCCAAACCCAAAGAGAACAGTGCATGAAAGAGACATCCATACCCCCATGTTCATTGCAGCACAATTCATAATAGCAAAGATGTGGAATTAACCCAGATGCCCATCAACTAGTGACTGGATAGAGAAATTATAGTATAAATACATTGTGGAGTACTACTCAGCTGTTAAAAAAATCCTATCTTTTGCAACAAGATGGTCACAACTGGAAACCATTATACTTAGTGAAATAAACCAGTCCCCAAAAGACAAATATCATATGTTTTCCCTGATCTGACACAACTAATAGAATACCTGAAATGTAATGTATTCAAGCGAAATAGTCATTTAGAAACTGTCCTTTCCACTGAGGAAAAATCTTTAGTTTTGTTTTGTCTTCTTTCTTTTCATACTATTTGCTGAAATTCTCTGTAGCTAACTATAAGATCACTAAGTGACCTGACAGTATATCATTGTAAAAATTAAGAATGCGAATCCAAGAGGGAGGTGGGTTGGGATCTTCTTCCAAAATGGAAGAAGGGTTGGAATGTGGGTGGGAGGGAGGCGAAGCCTCACTTTATTCCTAAATCTACATATATGAATTATATGAAATTTGTATAACTTTAATAAAATAGCAGCTGATTAGTTAAATAATGTAAGAACTGAAAATGCAGAACAAGGTTTGGCAATTTAGCAGGCAGTGACCAATAACACTATGTTAGGTGAGCAGTTTGGTGAGATAGTAGAGATGAATGCTCAAATGGAGTGGCTTCAAGAAAGTTCAGAAAGGAAGGAAGTGGAAATTCATCACAAAAGGGATTAGAGAAATGGGGCTCCAGTAAATAGGGCTGTAAAACCCTGGGAATGTATTATATGCTAATCCCACTTTTTAAAATGGGATTAGCATATTTACAGAAAGATGAGAAATTGATGATACAGAAAGGAGGGGGACAACCACAGAGAAATCCTTAAGCAGGAGAGAGGATAGAACATGCTATTCCAGAGGAGTGGGCCAGGCTAAGTAACTGGAAGAGTTCCTGTGTGAGGAAGAAAGAGTGTTTGGGTACAGATGCACATATGCTGGTAGATTCAACATGTGAGCATGTGGAAAGGTTCCTCCAATTCCTTGAATCGATACTTAGCATCTATCACACTGGCTAGAATATAGTTGGTACTCAAAAACACTGTATTGAGGGCCAGCACTGTGGCTCTGCAGGTTAAGCCACTGCCTGCAACACTGGCATCACATATGGGTACCAGTTCAAGTCCTGGATGAACTATTTCTGATCCAGCTTTATGCTAATACACCTGGGAAAACAACAACCTAAAATGGGGCAACTGGTTGAGCACCTGCCACCCACATGGGAGACCTGGATGGAGTTGAAGGTTCCTGGCTTTGCCCTGGCTACCCCTGGTTGCTGCAGCCATTTGGAAAGTGAATCAGCAGATCAATTTCTCACTCACTCTTACTCTCACTCTCCCTTATACCTCTGACTTCCAAATAAATAAATCCTTTTAAAAAATGTGTTGAATGAATGGATACACTTTTTAAAATCTGCTTCCAGAAAATGTCTAAGAATAATTGTCTGTGTTGGGGCTCTTACTACATTTGAGCTTAAATCCACATTATAAAACAGAAGAGAGCAAGAAAAAAAAAAGATAAGCTTTTCAAATAAGCTTTAAAGATTTACTCCATGACCTCTACCCCTTGCCTTTCCTTCTAAAACAAAGATGTGGGTAGAAAGGTATAGGATGTTATACTTTTATTATAGAAGTAATTGGATATCTGTGACTCCTCTTACCCTCTCATAATATCTGTTGGATATAACTCTTGGCTTTCTCATTTTGGCTACATTCCCAGAACTATATGTAAAATGTTTTCCTGAAATATTGAAAAGGAACCTACATTTTAGGTTTATCATCTCTTTGCCTGAAAAAGTAGCTTATTTTTTCTCCATTGAGATTGCATTTGGTGTGGGCTTTTCTCTTCCCTTACTATTAAAGGTAAAACTGGAAACTGCAAGTTTCATATAAGCCAAGCATATTATGGTGAACAATAAAGAGACACACACACACCCATAAGGAAAAGAAAATATAGATGACTGGAATTTTTTAATATGAATTAACTGAAGAAGAGGGAGCCCACTATTGATTCTACCAGGTGCTAGGATCTCTACATATATTATTGATATTTAATCATTACCAAAAATTCCTTGCAAATTGACATTATTATCCACATGATACAAAGTATCTTTTAAGTAGTTCAAGGTTATAACAGTATCTTTCACTTTTTGAGTACATTAGGTCCCATATATATTGCTTAATGTTTCATCTGCATTCTCAGCTTTACATTTAAAATAACCCACTAAGATATGCACTTTTATTCTATCTTAAAATATGATACAATTGGAGCAAAAACAAGCTGAACACTTAACTCAAGTTAATAGAACTATCAGGTGCTCAAACTCAGATTAAATTGTTGTAGAGCACATGGCTTCCTGTTACATCAGGTTGTCCCTCAAGGGAAACATAAGTACTAGAAAACTGACGAATGTTTGAAAATAAACAGAACATAACTACTGGATACACTTTGTTAGATAACGTCAATGGTCCAACAGAATTGCACTTACTAGCAAAGTCACAATTAGCTACATGTAGCTGAAGGGTTAGTTTCCTTTTATTAACAAAATCTCAGTGGATTGTGATTTGAACATTGGTAAAAATATATTAAGGTAGAATCTCAAAACCCAACCCATAGGGTCCTGTGTGGTAAAGCCTCTACCTGCAATGCCAGCACCCAATACTGGTGCCAGTTCATGTCCCAGCATCTCCTTTTCTGATCCAGCTCTGTTTTTGGGAAAGCAGTAGAAGGTGGCCCAAGTTCTTGGGCCCCTGTACCCACACCTGGAGGCAGCTCCTGGCTCTTGGCTCCACTTCCACCCAGCTCCATTCATCGCAGCTATTTAGGGAGTAAACCAGTGGATGGAAAACCTTTCTGTCTCTCCCTCTGTCTGTCTGTAACTCTACCTTTCAATTAAATAAATAAAAATCTTTAAAAAAAAAGGCATTCCATGATGAAAGTTTATCTCTCAAAACACAGCAATCTAGATTATAATGTAATATAAATAAATAAATAAATAAAAAAAAAAAAAACTTCTCACACTGTGGCATAGTGGGCAAGGCCACCGCCTGCAGTACCAGCACACATTGTGGGCACCGGTTCAAGTCCTGGTTGCTCCTCTTCCTATCCAGCTCTCTGCTTTGGCCTAGAAAAGCAGTGGCCCCTGCACCCACATGGGAGACCTGGAGGAAGCTCCTGGCTCCTGGCTTCAGATCGGCACAGCTCCAGCCATTGCAGCCATCTGGGGAGTGAACCAGTGGATGAAAGACTTTCTCTTTCTCTCCTCTCTCTCTGCCTCTGCCTCTCTGTAACTCTGACTTTCAAATAAAATAAAATAAATCTTAAATAAAACTCTTCCATCCTATGTAAATATATACATACATGCATATATATGTGAGTTTTTCCTAGTGTTTCTTCACAGAATACCTGGTGAATTGATTGTTTAATTTAGAATTGTCAGTTCCACCTTCACCAGTTGCTGTAGACGAGACTTGTATAAGTCACAAAAGTAATCCTCACAACCTAGAACATTGAGGAAGGGATAATGCAAATATGTACATCACAGAACTACTGGAAAGATCATAGAGATAATGCATTTGACACAGCAACTAAGTAGGAAGTATGTTCAGTAAAGTATAGCTGCTTTTACTGTCCCAAATGCCATTTTGAAGACACTAATGGTCTCTGTAGAACCTGTCAAAAGTATGAAAACTTGGCCTTAACTATAGTGCTGGTTTATAGAAAGGTTCTGATGATTAAGTGTGATGCAGATAAATCACAGCATACCCTACATGATTAAACTGCATTGACTATTCAACTGCATTTCAGGTGCCAGACTCTGTTATAATTCATTCCTGTCTCTGCCTCAAGAGAAGGCTTGTGTTGCATAGGTCCAACAAAGTGAAGTGGAGACAAAAATATTTAAATATGAACAAGACCTCAGGAAACTTGAAGAGAATCAGTATAGTCCTCCACATTAATATACTTTATACATGTATGTAAACACATATATATGTATATTTTAAATGTTGTATTGGATGTGTGTGTGTATGTACATGTGTGGAGGTATATACACAGAGAGGGAGAGAAAGATAAAGAGTTTTCTGAAATTATTTTACAAGCTTGAGAACTTGAATGAAATAATTATCTAAATACTCCTTTTAGTTTTATTAATTAAAATCCAAAGGATTCCTGGCCAGTTACTTAATACCTATGTAGTTAGCAGAATTACTTGTTTACATGATGGAGTAATGTCAATTCTTACACAGAAATGGTATTTTCTCTTTCCAAATATTATTTCATAACTACACATACTTTTTGCTGGGGGTGTAACATCTTTCTCATATGAGTATTAATTATGTCATATGTTCTAGACAACAACTTAAATGGCTACATTTTATTATATGTTTCCATTTTGCTATAAGTCTCTAATAAGGTCTTCTTGTGTATTATCTCATATAATTCTCCAAACTATGCTAACTAAGTCCCAATATTACACCCACCTAGTAAGTTGAGAGAGTGACTCTCAGGAAACATGAGCTAAGGGCCCAAGATCCTATCGGATTGATATCTTACTTGTCTCTGTTAATCTGGATCCCAGGCTCTTGACCACTGTGTTAAACACCAATGCTGCAGGTACTCGAAAAATATGGAGGTACTTCAAAAAGTTCATGGAAATTGAATTAAAAGATAAGCTTAGTTTTATGCAAAAAAGTTCAAAATCCACTCATAGTTTCATCATGATATGTATTTCCATAAACTCACACTACATGAAAAAATAGATAACAGTCAAGGACTAGGTTTTATTTTGCTATTTTCCAATTCTAAATGCCATGTAGGCAAATAATCATTTTTTAAAAGACCAAGAAATTTTTCATTCAAAAAGAACAGGAAAAGATTAACAATTAAAAATTTATTTGTCTTTTGAATTACATGTGATGCATATTATATCATGGGCAGTGAATGATCATTCAAGTTTATTCTTGATGACTTGTAAACTGTCAGTTACTTAAATTTAATGAGTTTTGAAGGTTTTGCCCTTGAATTTAAGGTTGCAAGTAAAGGAAGAATTTTTTTAATATTTAATTTGGATAGTCAGACCAGTTGGTCAAGCAATTAACTTCTTTGTATTCCAAGAAATAAAAGCAATGATTTTAAACAGTTCCTAAAAATTACTAGTCATTACATTTGATCAATATTATGAACAAGTACCATTGTTTAACCATAGTATATAAGAAAAATTTGATCCAGATTAAAGAAAACAATAGGATAAATGCAAGCCTTAAAAAGCTAAGTTATGAAGAGTGTGGCTAGTTTGCTGAATACATGAGAGTACTTCAATAAGTTCATGGGAAACAGAATTTAAAACATAAGTTTCATAAACTTTTAAATGTTTTTTCACAAAACATACTTTTTCTGAACCTCTCAAAGATCTCTCACATATATGGATTTCAAAAATTATTTTTGCACCAATTATCTTTTAATTCCATCCTCCACAAAATTTTGAAGTACCCTTGTATTCATCCAAGCTACTCTCAAAATACAGTGTACTCTGAATTATTTTGTGCTTGTAAGTAGGAATTTTATGAGGCAATACTATGGTTCCTTTAAAGATAGACTATAGAAAAAGATAAGCATGCTTCTGCTAACAAAGACTGAGTTTGTGTTGTCTTGAAAATCTTGATTCATATGAGGACTACTTGAAAGCCTCATGGTTCATGTAGAAAGGAATTATGTAAAATGCATGTGTTAATTTACTCAGAGGGGTGTTTAAGGGTTAAAAACAAATGAAAGAAAAGAAAAAGAAAGACCAAAACTCCAAAGTTTGAGCCCTAGCATTCTCAAAGACCTTTGGAACAATACAAAATCAAATATCTCAGAAATTTTAGTTGCTTAGTACACTCTGGAATCAGACCACCAAGTTTCTAGTCCAAGGTCAACATGAAGTAGCTGAATATTCTTAATGTGACTTAACCTCAATTTCCTAAATGAGGGTTTTGAAAGTACTGTATCTGGCAAATAATGAATACGCCAAATGTTAACAATAATTGGCTATTTTTTAAAGTTATTTATTCAAAAGCCAGAGAGAGAGAGAGAGAGAGACAGAGACAGAGAGAGAGATCCTCTATCTGCTGGTTCACTCGCCAGATAGCTGCAACAGCCAGAGCTGGACCAGGCTGGAGCCAGGAGATTCATCTACATTTTCCAAATGGGTGACAGGGGCCCAAACACTTGGGCCACCTTCTGCTGCCCTTCCCAGGCCATCAGCAGGGAGCTGGATTGGAGGTGGAGCAGCTATGATGGCACCCATACTGGACGTCCATTTCACAGGTAGTAGCTTTGTCCACCACACCACAACACCAGCCTTTTTATTTTAAAATTATCTGAAACTTGGCTAATACAAAAATCCAAACTGCATAAGAAAATTGAGGACCCACAGCTATTGCTAGTAAAACTCATAAGACAATGCCATATTCATTTTTAAAAAAGCGAAAGTAATTGTTTGAAGGGAAGAGGGGAGTGTTAATACTTTTGATTTTTCATCCTTTTCTTTATTTATTTTCAGAGGCTTTGAATATATTTAAATCTATAGAAGAATCAGTTGCAACTAAACTGAATGTTGCATAAGAGATTACCATAATGGGAATAGGCTTGAAGGTGAGGAAAAATTCAGTGTAGAAACTGTCTACAAAACATTAATTCTTCCTAAGATTGGCCGACATTGCTTCCACTGTGCTACTCTAGGGATGTTCATTGTTTATAGGAGGTTATTCTATAAGGTCATTCCTTCTTCCTTGTTTTCACCTTCCTCTTCTTCCCTCTTTTTTCCCCCCACTACCTCTTTAATTAACTATAGTCAAAAATATTGAGTTTTCCAGCTCATTGCCCACTCAACAAAAATGCCTAGAGGGTGACAATGTTGGAGAAGCACCTCCAAATGGGACATTCAGCATAAAGCATCCCATGTCTTACCTGGCAAGCATCCTTGTCTCTGGGAAAACATTACAAGCCGCCTCTGTGTAACATTACTACTACACATAAAATTCTCACCCTTCCCAGTTTTTAAAAGCATTTATTTCTGAAGCACATATAAATAAATGTTTATAAACCACTTGTTTAATCATACTTAAAGTTTCTAATTGAAGCTTCTGAATAACTAAGTTTATAAGATTTGTTAATATAATTCTAGCTTAAAGCAAAATAATTTGACTTTCTTATTAGCTTTACCTCAAGTAAATGCACCACATTTTTAAAATATTGAAGAGATTGTAAACCTACCCTGTATGCTGTCTTAAAGAACTGAGGCTTGACAAGTGGTAAACTAAATTCTAAAATTCACACAACAATGAGATTCTTTTGTAGGATAAAGATGAGATAGAAAGTGGTTTCATGCCAAGTAACACTGCTGATATGGGCTATACTGATCTGTGTTTCGTATCAAGATGAAACACGGAAAGAATTCACACTTGAGAAAGCTATGAGGTTTTCTAAGATAGAATGTTGTTAGAGCACTCTGTAATTGATGAAAATGCCCTCTGGATGGTTCTCTTCCTATGTGAATGGTGCACCCAGGTTAGACAAGAAGGAATGAAAGATGAGTGGAGATTTTCCAATCGTTTTGTGAGGTTAAACTCAGGCTCTGTATAACAGAAATTTTAGTTGATTTTTTTTTTTTTGGTTGAAATATCCCTGTGGCAGTGTTTGTGGGAATTGTCCAGTGTTTTTTATTTTGTTGTTTTTCTTGTGATTTTATGCCCCAAACTAGAGAATTTCCTAAATTATTTAAGTGATCATGCACTCTAAAACTCTGGCTATTATGGATTTGCAAATAAAATAGATAATTCCACTCATTCAACAAATTTTGTATATATCAAACACAACAGGTATTGAAGATACAATAAAAACATGAACTCATGGAATTTCTACTTTAAATATTTAAAATATCCTTAATGTAAAGCTGCTAATTCCTATACCACTGGAAAAACAGAATGCTACTACAGTCAGTATTGTTAAAAATACTTTGGTCTCTCCTCCTAAGCACATAATAGGTTCAATATCCTGCTTCATAAAAGTTAGTTTGTGGCTATGTGACATGTTTTGACCAATACGATGGAATAGATGTATTGAGTAATTACTGGATACAACAGTTAGGAACCAGAATGAAATGCATGATGCTCTTTGTTTCTCCTTTCCACCCTAAGTGGGTGTGGCTAATTTGGAAACCTGGTCCTGAAGTGAAGTGATGCAGAGCTCTCAGAATACCCATGACAGATGTGTGGAATGGACAAGAAATAAACTTTAATGAGTTCAGCCTCGGAGATTTCTGGTGATTTGCAGCAGAACTTTCAGAGGTGGGGAAACTTTCATCTGCCAAAGGCTGTGTGAACATTTATAACATCATTCATGGGCCATATAAAACTATCAACTTAAAAATTTGTCTGGTTTAAATTTATTGAATTTTGAGTACTGCTTTCAGTTGCCTTGATAGTACCAGACAAAATGATTTCATGGGCCTTCTATGGCCTACAGGCCAGATGTTCCCCACCCCTGAAACTCACCTGGCTTGCATGGGTGCACTGTGGAGATACAACAAAGCTCAGCCTAATACAAACTGCAGCAGGGACAGGAAGTATTCCCTTGAATATTACATGTGTACACATATATATATATATTCATACATATGTATATCACAAGTTCTTTCTGTAATTCTCTCACTGCCTTCACAACTGTAAACTACAAAGACATAGTACTTTGTACAAAATATTTGCCCAGTAAATGTTGCTTTAAGTTAAATGAGTCAAAAATAAATATAGTTCTAGAAGTTCAACTTCAGTAGACTTATGTGGCTCATGTTTAACCAGAATGCTCACTCTAGACAAATCCTGATTCTACTACCCTCCATAATTTGGAAATTTTATATGGGTATTTTTATTTCAGTGTGTATCAGATCCTTCATTAGCTACATGGAGATAATTACCTGAAAATATTAATCACAGGTAATCAAAAATGTTATTTTTTCTCAGAATCGCTGTCTTTGTCTCTTTCATATTCCAGTGATGATTAACTCTAAATTAGATGTAGAAACAAGAAATCAATCTGTTTCCACAACATTAGTATAAAGATTGTTTGACAAATTGAAAACATGATCACTTTTCAGTAAAATTAATGTAGATGGAGTGCCGTTCCCTTGAAATGAGTTGTAACTGATGAAATATTGGTAAAATGAAATTTGTTTTGCAAATTTGACTTCAAAGACACTTGTAGTTTTCCATTGTGAGATTTGCCTTGTATTACATTTATATTCACTTTTAAGAATGTAAGTAAACAATAAACATATCTGCAGACCTAGGTTAAATTTAGTTCTAGGCACTACCTCAGACAAGTTTAAAATCTAGGAGTTTGGGTACTTGATGACTAAACAATAGATATTTATAATTTGTCAAGTATTCCATGTACCTTAGGTGCTCTTTGCTAAGCACTACTTCAGTTCCCCCTATTCTTAGTAAAGCTGAACTCTGTTTGTCACCCATGAAATGATTTATAATGAAGCCTTCCATTATCCTTTCTGATAAGGATGTTTCCTTTGCACATTGCTGCATTTTCAAATAGATATTCACGGCAACCAGAAAAAAAAAAGTTTTTTTAAGATTATAGCACCAGTGATTTAGTTTTTAGCTGAGAGAAAATTAGTTCAAAGAGACTTGATAAAGTCTATGCCAGAAAACATGGGTAACAAGTATTCAACCAGGGCGAAACATTTTAGAGTTGTTTCACCTTTGATGGACTCAGGCATACCTCAATAGAAGAAACAAACCAAAGAATCTGACTGAAATTTTGTAAATTATCTATATCAACAGTCCTGTTGAGATATTTAAAAAGCAAACAAACAAACAAACAAAAACAAAAACTAGGGGGTGGTATTGTGACAGAGCTGATTCTGTTGGTTAGACCACTACTTACTTGCCATGCCAGTGTCCCATGTCAGAGTGTCTGGGATCAAGTCCTGTCTTTGCTTCTGATCCAGCTTCTTGTTGGTGCACACCCTGACAGTCAGCAGATGATGGCTCAGGTGCCTGAGTTCCTACCATCCATATGGGGAACCCGGATGGAGGTCCTGGCTTCTGACTTTGACCTGGCTCAGCATCACCCGTTCCACGCATCTGGGGGATGAACTAGCAAATGAAAGATGAATTTATCTCTCTCTGTGTCACACTGCCTTTCAAATAAATAAATAAGTAAATAAACCATTTTTTAAAAAATGATTGCAGATTTCTTTAAATGTGTATATGACAGGAATCAAGAAGCTCTTGGTAAAATGTGTTCTGCTAATCTAACTGAAGCCCATTTTAAAATGTGCAGATCAGCTTGTACGTTAAATATCTAAGAGACTGTATTTAGATTTTTTCTCATCCCAAATCTGCAGACTCAGGCTGTCCGCATACAGTTTGGTTGAGCACAAGATTAGCAGCCATACTGCAGCCATACTGCTCTGATTCATCTAATTTTAATGAAACTCTTGGGGATTGACTCAAAGCATCTCACTGGTTTCTTGCTATATTAGATTGTCCCCAAACTGATTGGCTGCATCTTGATATTATAGACTATGGACTATTTATCACAGCATGTTTCTATGTTTGGTTCTCTGTGAGTTTAGGCAAGTTAGCTATTTTCTTAAAGCCTTGATTGTTAATTTCACAACTGGGGATATGACAACCACCATCAAATATCATTAAGATGCAAAATAAAGGCTATCACTGATGACATATTGCTTCACCATTAAAACAATGATCAGGGGTTGTGAAGTTTTTAATTCAGAATTTCTCTTTAAAGCATTTTCCAATTCTGCTTCTGGAATAGATATTCATGTAATTGTGTGTGTGCATGTGTATGCATGTGCACACATGCACACAGACACAAATTTTGGCCTGGCTTACATTTAGCACAACAGCTTCATCTCTAGGGGACATTATATGGGCATCAGTGTTTCATTCCATGGCTCACCATGCATCCCACGGCTAAAGATACAGATTACAATGGCAGAATTGAAGTAATTGTAGCCTTCCAAATCCTAGGCTCTCAAACCTCCTTATTTCACAGGGCAACATTATTTTGCTTTCTTAAAGCTGATTTCAGCATTTTGGCAGATGTTTTATGAATGTTGTAAATGGGTACAAAATGGAGAATATCCTAATATTGAGAGTAGTAAATATTGTTGTCATGAGCCTAAGGCTTCTCTATACACATTAGAAGAAAGTACTCTCCAAAGAGAATGGTTAGGAGTTAAAAAGGAATAAATCACTATTGTAATAATCATAAAAAAGCAATTGCATGCCAGTGTTAGATATTCTCTGGGTAACCAGGTGCTAATAATTTTACTGTATTAATGAAGACTGAAAGTCATATTGGTCTACTCATTTGGATGGTATTTGCTTCAACATTAGAAAGGCTTGATGTCTTCCTTTTAAAATCGAGTTATTAACTTGACCCTGTTATTGAGAGATTGCAATTCTTAATTTAAGAGTAATTTACAATGGCATCTATAACATTAGATATAAATGGGACATTAGCTAAGGATAGAGTAGAAGACATTCATGCATTTTTATGCTCTATTATAGCCGACAAAGGATCAGGCCTGTGGCACAGGCAAAAGATACATACACTTTGCCTTTCTCCTGTTCTTTTCAACTCACAAACTACAGACAATGCAGAGAAATGCAAGCACAGAGACCTGAATTATTTCACATGAAGTGCAATGGTTTAAAGCATTATTTTTTCCATAATTTAATGAAATCAGTTCTTATAGAAGTATATAGACTGCTAAATTTTCAGTACAACTCAGGGTGTATGTATGTGCTTTCATTTTGAACAATCTTAATTGAGCTTTTTAAAACCTAGTCTTCTTAATAAAGATTTGAGTTTTTATTTTTGTTTTTGTTGGTTTTAAGTAGAAAGGGAGTTTATTAGAAGAATCCATGAAAATTTCTATTTTTTTATCTTTTTAAAAATTTTATTTAAGGTATATAAATTTCATGTATTTCTATACATAGATTCAGGAACATAGTGATACTTCCCACTCTACCCTCCCTCCCACCCATGCTGCCAGCACGCTTCTTCCTCCTCCCTCTCCTATTCCCATCCTCATTTTTTACAAAGCTCTATTTTCAGTTAACATTACACTCATAAGATTAACACTATACTAAGTAAAGAGTTCAACAAATAGCATGAAGAAAAAAAAAAAAAGTTCATATTGATAAAATGTTGATAAGAATAGGATTACTGAACAATAAGATCCCCGCTGGGGATTCCAGATCTTCAAACCAAGTCAGTTAAAATTTGCAAGAAAAGCTTCCATGACTTATTCCTCACTATGGCAGCAGTGAGGAAATGCCTGCTCTTCCTCCATTGCTCATGATCTGCTCCGCACGGATCATAGCAGGGGTAAGAATGGTTTGATTTACCTCAGTGATTCTCAGTCTGGCAGACGGTTGGCAAAGAGTGATGTTTAAGCTCCACTCTACATAACCAAATCAGAACTTCAGTGGGACACTGTGATTTTTAAACACTCCGGGTAATTCCAAAAATCAGCTAAGGTAGAAAAACCTTACTGGCTATGAGGTGAGATCAATAAAAATACCCTAGATCCAAAACATCCTTCCTCCAGCTTGCAATAATAACTGATATTTCGATATTAAAGTAACTCATTATATGCCAGGGACTACCACGTGACCTGAATTCTGTTAAAGGCCTAGATTTCGGAGACCACTGCACGGCCTGAATTCTGCTGAAGGCGTGTTTGGCCGGATCGCAAAGCTGATCTCTTGAGTTATGTCAATGGAAAAGGTCACTTCACACAATGCTGAGGCAGTTAAGGAAATGCTGTGGGCTCCAGTAAACTACAAGTGGGATGTTCATCCTTGTTAATAATCAGCCCCCCTCAAAACCCCTCCACATTTTGATTGTTCTCTTAATCCTAACTTCCAAGCAAACAAGTCCTTCCTGTAAACACCAAACTCCCCATTGTTCCCTGTTTCACGATGTTTAAACTCCCTCATCACAAAATCCTGTTTTCATGAAACTGCACATTCTTTATGATTAATTGCTCATGTCACCATTGATAATAAATATTGGAGTAACCAGACATCTGGGCCTCTGCCTCTGCCTCCACCCTATCAGTGGACAGAGTGTCCCCTGGTTTCCCCACATTAAAATCTTCAATCTGAGTCTGCTTCCTTCATCTATGAGACCCTGGGTTAACCTGACACCCCACTGTGCTGGACACAGCAATTCTTTGTCTCCTGTAGTCTGCTCCATCTGATAAACACAGTAAGCATTAGAAAAGTAGCTCCTGGAAATCGAGGTATGCTAGAAGAGTAAAATGTGTTTAAGATTTCAAAGATAGTAGGAAATAAAGAATTAAGATTCCACGTTGATATATTTCAAATATGGATTAAATAAATATAATAATGAAATTAATTCACCTTTTAAACTATTGACTATAGACAAAAATGTTATATATGTGACTGATACCACTTTATTTTTAAGATTTATTTATTTATTCGAAAGGCAGACTTACAGAGAGGCAGAGGCAGAAAGAAAGAGAGGGGGGTCTTCCATCTGCTGGTTTATTCCCCAGATCCCCACA
The DNA here is from genome assembly GCF_051225735.1 of Oryctolagus cuniculus. NCBI lineage: Eukaryota > Metazoa > Chordata > Mammalia > Lagomorpha > Leporidae > Oryctolagus > Oryctolagus cuniculus. The sequence goes on from NC_142867.1 coordinate 189,579,288, forward strand.
ACAGCCAGAGCTGGGCCTATCAGAAGCCAGGAGCCTGGGGCTTCTTCCAGAACTACCATGTGGGTACAGGGGCCCAAGTACTAAAATCCACTGCTTTCCCAGGTCTTAGCAGAGGGCTGGATTAGAAGTGGAGCTGCGGAGATTCAAACCAGCGCCCATATGGGATGCCAGCACTGCAGGTGGCTGCTATGCCACAGCGCTGGCCCCAACCAACACTACTTTTATTGGAAATTGTTATGCTAGGAAAACAACCTCGATAAAAACATTAAGTTGGGAAATTTGCACTGATTAGTGTACTGATTAGCCTATCTAAAATTGTTAGTTCCTTGACCATAGTGCAGGGCAAGAGATTAAGAAAATGGAAATTATGACAGGTAAATGTTGTTTTTGAGTCGAAGATTGAAGCTGTCCAGATCACAGAGCACTTCTTCAGTATGGAAAAGGGCTACAATGCTGGGCCACACTACCTAGTGATAAGCTCGTCCTGCTTCACAGCTGAAGATCATTATTGTTTCCCTGTGTTGAAGTTAAGCAATGCCTTAAAAACCCTATTCCCTTCTTCACAATACCATAGTGCAAATACAATGAGCCTTTTGATTTTGTTGCAGATTTGGCCTTCTGTTTGGAGCTCTTACAGCACAGCCCACATGATCTTAAGAGAATCACTTCACCTCTCTGACCATCTATGAAATTTCTCATCTTTGAAATGCAGACTCTAATATTGCTCCAATATTAAATGTTATTTTACATAAAACTAAATTCACTGCTTGTCACACGGCAGAGTTCAAACAATGACTATCACTCTTTCTCCTTCTTCTCCACATGTAAAACACCCATCCATTCTTCATAAATCAAATGCCACCTTAACTGTGAAGCCATAGCTATGTACTTCCTCTATCTTCTATGAGATATGATCAACACTTTAATTATGTGATGACATATCCATTTCCCCAGCTAGACTAAAATGAACTTCTCTGGATTTGGGCCTTACTAATTCTTCTTTGTGATCCAGTGTGAAGCATAGAACTTAAAACATAGCAGGTGCAAAAGAATTTCTGGAGGAATAGGAAAGTTTGGAGAATGGCCAGGTATGTATTGCTCAGTTCTTGATATCTTCAGGGTTAGAGTAAAATTTTTTTAAATGTCACATATTTAGCATCTTCAGCAAAGCACAGTAAAAAATAGTCACAGTTGCCATTAATAGTGGCTCATCAGTAAGATAAGGAATGTAGATTATCCACATGTTTCTGTGTTTCATTTTAGATGGCTGCTTACCTAGCTTTGGCCAGCTATCTGGAAAACAGCCCACAAGGAGCCACCATGCCATTGCTGGAGGAACACAGAAAAGCTAATACCCCTAGCTTGGTGTCGATCCACAGCCTTACTTGCAAACTGTAACCCAAGAAGCCCTGGTCCCACTCTTTAAGCTTGCCTCTCTCAGCTAAGCTTAGCTTCACTCAAATACAAGTCTTTCCACAGCTAACTCTACGCTCTATCTTCATCTATATCATTACCCACACAAATATTCCACCTGAAGCAACCTATTAATTCTTTGATAACCGCCCCCCCCACCAAAGCACACATTTGAGCCTCAGTAAATTATTTGCCTTTCAAGGTATAGTTCCAAGGCCAGTTCTACTGTATTCCCTAATCAGACCAACATAAATGACCTTTACAAGGTCTATCCTCACACAACACATTGTTCACATTTCCAACTCACAAAAAGTGATTTTTGACCCAAGTGAATTTTATTTCTGTCAACTCCTGTAGGACATAAGATCCTGGATAGAAAGAGCTGGCACTATGACTCAGGAACTTGTTCTTTTTAGCCATGATGAAAATTGTAGTGGAACTCAAGTGAATTCCCAAGATAAAATATGTAAGCTGTTGAACAGTTCACATTTATAGACATTTTTAACTTTTGTATTTACACAGTTCTAGTTTTTAAAAGATTTATTTACTTATTTGAAAGACAGAGTTATAGAGAGGAGAGGCAGAGAGAGATAGAGAGAGAGAAGTCTTCTATCTGCTGGTTCACTCCCCTGGTGGCTGCAATGGCCAGAGCTTAGCTGACCTGAAGCCAGGTGCCAGAAGCTTCTTCCGGGTCTCCCATGTGGGTGCAGAGGCACAAGGACTTGGGCCATCTTCTACTGCTTTCCCAGACCACAGCAGAGAGCTGAATCAAAAGTGGAGCTGCCAGGATTCAAACTGGTACCCATATGGGATGCTGGTACTGCAGGTGGTCACTTTACTAGTATGCCACAGTGCCATCCCCCAGAGTTCAATTTTGATTGTATATTATTTGAGTCTAACATATAATTTCTTCTGATTTTTCCAAACACACCAGAATTATAAATTCCCTTTGAACAAAAATCAGGTAACCTAGATTGCAGGAATCACTGAATCATATAGTCCAGTGTTTTCAAAAGTGACTGATGCAAAGGGATCACACAAACAAATCTAGTACCTGCTAATACTAACTGATAGAATAAATAAAGGGGAGAGTGATCCAACATGGGAAGCGAGATACACAGCAGACTCAGAGAATGGCAGATGTCCTAAACAGCACTCTGGCCTCAGAATCAGCCCTAAAGGCATTCGGATCTGGCTGAAAAGCCCATGAGAGTATTTCAGGCATGGAAAACCAAGACACTCTGGGAAAAAAAAAAAAAACTAAATGAAAGATCTCTGTGAGTGAGATCCCAGTGGAAAGAACAGGTCTTCAAAGAAGGAGGTATCTTTCTCTGAAGGGAGGAGAGAACCTCCACTTTGAATATGACCTTGTCTAAACAAGATAAGAGTCGGAGAACTCAAAAGGCTTCCATAGCCTTGGAAACTCATGACTGGAGCATAGGGAGATTACTGATGCCATAAATAGGAGTGTCAGTTTGTAAAGTCAACAACGGGAGTCACTGTGTACTTACTCCTCATGTAGGATCTCTGTCCTTAATGTGCTGTACATTGAGGCTTAATGCTATAACGAGTACTCAAACAGTATATTTCACTTTGTGTTTCTATGTGGGTGCAAACTGTTGAAATCTTTACTTAATGTATACTAAACTGATCTTCTGTAAAAAAAAAAATTATCAATTCCCAACTTAACTCTCACTGGGATTAAACATGACAATAGGTCTGATCTGGTTTCATCATCATTTAAAAAATCATCTATTATTTTTCACTTTATGTTTCTGTGTGGGAGCAAGCTGTTGAAATCTTTACTTAATGTATGCTAAACTGATATTCTGTATATAAAGAGAATCGAAAATGAATCTTGATGTGAATGGAAGGGGAGAGGGAGTGGGAGAGGGGAGGGTTGCGGGTGGGAGGGACGTTATGGGAGGGAAGCCATTGTAATCCATAAGCTGTACTTTGGAAATTTATATTCATTAAATAAAAGTTAAAAAAAAAAAGTAACTGATGAAGATGTCAAGATGTACTACACAGCTAATACTGCAATACCCAATGAAATGATAGTTCTAAATTATTAATTGAAAATTTACCTGTTGACATGGCTAAATGTTTGGCCTACTGATTAAGCTGTCGGGATGCCTGTGTTTCATATCAGTGTGCCTTGGATCACACTCCAGCTCTGCTCCCAAATCAAGCTCCCTGCACCTGGGAGGGACTACACATCCTGGGAGGTGGTGGCAATTGTACAAGAGAATAGGTTCCTACCACCCACATGGGAGACCCAGCTTGCCACTTCACCCCAACTGCAGGTCACCACTGCAGGCATCCCGGGAGTTAAGTCATAGCTGGGAACTCACTCTTTCACTCTGTCTCTCAAACAAGTAAGTAAAAAGTAAAATCACAATAATAATAAAAATAATTAAAATTCACCCATTGAGGTATAGAGAAATTAACCATTTCGATGAAAGTTTGACTTATTTATGTTTAAATTATAATGTATTTGGGGTCTGGCACCATGGCATAATGGGTAAAGCCACCGCCTGCAATGCCGGCATCTTATATGGGCACCAGTTTGAATCTTGGCAGCTCCACTTCTTATCTGGCTCCCTGCTATGGCCTGGGAAAGCAGTAGAAGATGGTCCAAGTCCTTGGGCCCCTGCACCCACATGGGAGATCTGGAGAAAGCTCCAGGCTCCTGGCGTTGGATAGGCCCAACTCTGGCTGTTGCAGCCATTTGGGGAGTGAACCAGAAGATAGAAGACATTTCTCTCGCTCTCTGCCTCTCTGTAACTCTGCCTTTCAAATAAATAAATAAATCTGTACAAAAAAATAATATTTTTATTGTATATATACACCCACTGCAACATTTTTAATTATTTGGAATTGTCTTTTACTTCAGTATTTATTAATTTCTATTTAGATGCTACTAGCCAACTCTCACTTAGAATAGTGAGAAGTGAAAGGATAAGGATGAAGTTTTAAAATTTCATTATAGGCAAATAGCATTATATAAGTCATTATCACACAATTATCAAATGACTTGCATATCCACTGTATGTTTAGTGGTGCAGCCTGTAGTCAACCAAATGTGAAAGCCTAAGTTAACTGGCAACAATTTGTTGTTATTGTTCATTTCAGTGATGTTTTATTGTTGCTATAGACTCAACCAATAGTAGCTGGCTCCCTGGTTAGTCAGGCTCTCCAAGTCAGCCCTGGTCAATAATCAAAGATACATTCAAGATTAAAGTCTCAAATCCACTGATCTAAATGCTGATCAATACAGTACTTTGATTCTGTAACAGGGGGCTTAAACACCTATTGAGATCGTTCATGCATTCCTGACTTTCCCCAGTTCTTCTACCTATTTGATGAAATATCTTAACATGCTACTAGGTTCCTCTAGTTTCAAAGCCTTCAACTATAAAATAATCATAATGGTATTTACTTCTCATGGTTGTTGTGGAGATTAAATGAGATAAATATTCAAGAAAGAATATAATCAATGCTTTGTCAATGATAGCTATTGATCACTTCAGGTAGGAGATTAAAAAAGAAGTAGGAGAAAAAAATCTAATTCATAGGTGTGTAAATATCCAAGAAAACATCATGTGACCACAAAGTAAAAACTGAGCAGAGGCCCCTATGAAAATAATTTTTAGAGTCAGCCAGTTCTGGATCAGAATCCAAAATTCTCAATTTATAAGCTGTTTGATAGAACACAGATCACTCAAATTCTCTGAACCTCCATTTCCTTATCTATTGAAAGGAGTTAATAACAGCTGCCCCATAGGTTGTGAGAATTAAGGGCAATAGCATATGGAAAGCCCTGAAATGTAAAATGTTAGAAGAAAATGTGAAAGGGTTAAATTAGTACAGATTTTTATGTAGGCTGGCCCACCATAGCTGTTGATAGGAAAGGTGTTCAGTTTACTTGATGATTCTGCCTCAGATGCAGATGGAAATTGAAGGCCTTAATACCACCAGACTATTTTAAAATAATCTTCTGGCTGACATAGAGCTGTGCCACCTTGTTATCACTATGTAAGCCAGGAATGTGTTTACCTGTTGAATGTGGTAGGCAGGACATCAACAAACAGGCAGAGCACTTTGAAAACTGGCTTGTGCTCTGCACAGTCCCTGTGGGAGAAGCACAGTAGAATGGATGGGTTATCAGGATGCCACAGAGAGGCCAGTCTTGTCTGGGACCAGACTTGAAAGAGATCAGGTCCCAATGCTTCACTGTGACAGAGTTTGTGAAATGTCCTTTCTAAAACACAAATAAACACAGATTCTTCCACCTGTGACTCGTGGAATTCTTTCAGGGCTCCAAAAGTCCTTTATTATGTTCCTTCAGATAATCCCAAAGAAATGAATAGCGTTAAGTCTCACTAATTTTCTAGCCCCAAACTTTGCACAAACTAAACATCAAGGAAATGTTTATTAAGTAAATCACATTCAAAATAAAATATACAGTCATGATGGTACAGAAAATTGGTACAGTTTCTTTGGAAAACATTTGAGAATTCATAACAAGTGGTATTAAAATGTTCATGCTACAGGACCCTGTAATTTCACAGTTGTGAAATAATTCAATCAAAAAATAAAGCTAAAGTCATGATGATGTTCTGTGCAGGAAAATATTATTTGGAAAAGTGTAAATATTTAACAGAACTGCTCAAGTAGATTATAGCATCTCATCATAAAGTGATATTATGTCTACCCTAAAAGACATAATTATAAAGACATTATTTCAATATTTTATAAAGCAATGTTTGGTAACAACAGTAGCACATAAAAATCCCAATTATGCTATGTTAATAACTATATAGAATACATATAGCTATTCACAGCTACTACAAAAGAATGCAAAAACATGGAAAGTTGTTAATTCAGGATAGTACAATTACTGGTATTTTCCTTGATGAAAATCTTCTTTACTACAGTTTTATTTTTAACAAAGAGATAAGCCTTAAGACTTCTTTTATTATATAAGCCATTATAATAGGAACATGAACAGTAATATTGAGTGCCACTGTGCATATTCCTGTATCAGACTGTAACAAAAGCACAGACCTAACATAAGAGTCATTATTCTTTGTGATGAGGACTTAGTTCATTGTCTTACTTTTTCATTGGATGTAAGCTTTCTGAGGTTCTGTGAGGACAGGGACTATGGATGTTTTATGTAGTGCTTATCTTCTGCATTGTACAATGACACGCACATTGTAAATAACACGAAATTTCTTTTTTCTTTTTTTGTTTGACAGGCAGAGTTATACAGTGAGAGAGAGAGACAGAGAGAAAGGTCTTCCTTCCGTTGGATCACCCTCCAAATGGCCGCTACGGCCTGCGCACTGTGCTGATCCGAAGCCAGGAGCCAGGTGCTTCTTCCTGGTTTCCCATGAGGGTGCAGGGCCCAAGGACCTGGGCCATCCTCCACTGCACTCCCGGGCCACAGCAGAGAGCTGGACTGGAAGAGGAGCAACCGGGACAGAATCCGGTGCCCCAACCAGGACTAGAACCTGAGGTGCCAGCGCCACAGGTGGAGGATTAGCCTAGTGAGCCGTGGTGCCAGCCAACATGAAATTTCTTTAACCACTAAAAAGAATGAAGGTATGCTGCCCAAAATCCCATTCTCATATATCAGCTATTATCTGAAAAGCTACTGCAAATTTATCCTTTGAAAGAAGTGAAATGGCTTAAATTGTTGTTAGTCACTTGCAGCTGGTGTTTTTGCTGAAAGATGACTTTGATAAAGGGAATCAGATTCCTTAAGTGGAATGGGAAGTACACTAAAGCTCTTGGAAAAGCAGACCAAAATATATTTTATTTCATAGTCACATGTTGCTATATTCCCTTTGTTTTGAATTTATACTATTACTCAGTTCTAATATAATGTATGTCAATGAGCTCTGATAAGCTAGTAGTCAAATCAAAAATTACATCTTTAACAAGATCATTGGAAGTGCATGTAATGGAAAAACTATGTGGAAATTTCAAAAATTTTTGCACCAAAATCTTTTTATTCCAATTTTCCACAAGGCTTTGAGGTATCCTCTACTACTCCAATATGTAATGTGTATGGTTTGTTTATTGAATTATACTTATAGATGACAATAAATCATAAGAAAAGCAAATATTGAGTATTTATTTAGAAAAGAGTTTACTAGATGTGCATAAGTGACACTCTTTCAAATATTTCATTTCTTCCAAATTCATAATCTAAACAGTCATAGACTTGAAAGAAGGAGAGGGAAAGGTGGGAGGGAGGGGAGGAGGAAGGAAGAGGGCAGGAAGAATCATTATGCTCCTAAAATAAAATATATGAAATACATGAAATTTGTTCCTTGTATATAAATTCTTTAAAAAAGTATAAAAAGAAAGAAATTTATCTAGAAAACCTTCGGAGATGGACAAATTAATTTTCCAAATGAACAAATGAAGGATCAAAGAGGTTTTCGGGAAGGCCTGTTGGAGATCTAGTCCAAAACTCAAGACCAACTAGCAGTTGGTGGCTAGTCTGAAACTTAAACATTAGAACTGACCTCAAGTAAGTTATGCTATCAATGAATTCCAGAATGATGTCACTGAAAAATTATAAAAGTATGTTATCAAGAAAAGATTTTATTGTTCATTCTGTCAATGAAATTGTATGCATTCAGAAAAAAGAAAATGCCTTACCTGAGAAAAACCTCATACAAATCCCACTCATGCACTGATAGTCATGACAATGAATATTTTTGGAAATAGGAATAATAGCAAAAGTATTTTTAAAAAATATTTCCTTAACCAAAACTATAACATTTCCTCAGAATTCTAATCACAGATTTATGAACATATGATTTCATTTGGAAGTGTCAAGGTTTTGTAAAGTCTGTCCCAATATCAACACTACTAAATAAATGGAGTTAAAGAAAATGAAAAACTGCTTTAAAGGACTGAAACATAATTTTAATAACATCACATGCCTTAAAACTTCTGTGTAGGGAAAGATAAAATAAAACTAATTTCTAGGTGATTTTTCAAGCAGTGAGCTTTGAAAGTCATCCTTCTAATATAAAAATTCTTTGATTTCTAGTGGTTACTGTTTGATTGAAAGTAGAACATATTGTGTAATTTACAAACTAAAGACAGAGCTAATCCATTTCAAAAGATTACTTTAAAGATGTTTACTTAGAATCATTTCTGACTTTCAAAGAAATAATAGCCACATGCAACTTGGGTGGTATATTTCTCAAACAATAGGATAATTTGCTGCAAGCAATCATGAAGTATGCATTTAATATAATATTGCCTTGAATTTTCAGATGGCTGAAGCAGTATCCCTTGTCAGCTGCAAAAGTGTGAGGTACAGGAACATTTAAGACCTATTAAATTTAATAACTTCTCCATCTTGTTAAAGAAAATTAAAGGACAACTTCCTCAATGAGACTTTTACATTTGAAATGATGAAAGATCACTAAAGACTAATGATTTACCAGAAGTAGAGTGTATAAAAGTGAATATTTTTGAATTCTTAGAGCTGTCTCTATAATAAATTTTTCATGTAATTTGGATAGATTATAAAAGCTATGTTTGGACATTGCAACTGACTTTAAACAAAAGTATGCATAGACTTGATATGTAAAGGCTTGATTTTGAAATAATTTGGAAACAAAATATTCTTATGTGCTAATTACCAAATTATTATCTTTTAAATAAAATTACAAATGTTGTATGAAACCTAACTGCTTTGGTTTGAATATGGTTTGAGTGTGTAACCCATAGGCCCATGTATTGGGAGTTTGGTCCTCAGTGTAGCAGTACGGGAGGTAGTATGAAACATTTATAAGGTAGGACCCAGTGCATATAATTAGGTCCTTCAGGGCACTGCTTTTTTTTTTTTTTTTTTTAATTTTTTTGACAGGCAGAGTGGACAGTGAGAGAGACAGGGAGAAAGGTCTTCCTTTACTGTTGGTTCACCCTCTAATGGCCGCTGCAGCCGGCGCACTGTGGCCAGCGCACTGCGCTGATCCGAAGGCAGGAGCCAGGTGCTTCTCCTGGTCTCCCATGCAGGTGCAGGACCCAAGCACTTGGGCCATCCTCCACTGCCCTCCTGGGCCACAGCAGAGAGCTGGACTGGAAGAGGAGCAACCGGGACAGAATCCGGCGCCCTGACTGGGACTAGAACCTGCTGTGCCGGCGCCGCTAGGTGGAGAATTAGCCTAGTGAGCGATGGCGCCGGCCCAGAGCACTGCTCTTGAAAGGAATAATGAAGTTCTCATTGGTCTCTAATTAGTTGTTATAAAAGAACAAACATTGTCCCTGCTTGTTGTATTCCTTGATTTCTGTCTTGCCACGTAATCTCTCCCTTTGCTATGCAGAAACTTTTGAGTTATATATAATGCTATTTGTCTAGTTTTGCTTTTGTTCCTGTATTTCTGGGTCTTATCCAAGAAGTCATCACTGTCCTACACCAATGTCTTCAAGAGCTTCCCCTATATTTTCTTATTGCAATTTCACAGTTTCTGGTCTTACATTTAGATGAAAAGACATTTCCTTAGCTCACCATTCTGAAGGCTCAAGGGCATAGGCCAACAGTGTGGCACGGCTCTGGGTGATGCCCTTTTTGGCTGCACCACGTGGTGGATAGCGTTACAGCAGGAACAGTTCTCAAAAGAAGAAATACAAATGGCCAACAAATCTTTGAAAAAAATGCTCCATTTCACTAGCCATCATGGAAATGCAAAACAAAACTTCAACGAAATATCACCTCATTCCTATCAGAATGGCTATTACCAAACAGATGTGCATAAAGGGCAACTCTTATACACTTACTCTTATACATTGTTAGAAGAAATAGAAAATAGTACAGCTACTGTGGAAAACAGTATGGAGATTTCTTTAAAAACTAGAAATAGGGGCCAGCATTGCAGCACAGTAGGTAAAGCTGCTGCCTGTGACGCAGCATCCTATGTGGGTGTGTGTTCACATCCTGGCTGCTCCACTTCTGATCCAGCTCCCTACTAATAGCCTGGAAAAAGCAGTCAGTGAAGGATGACCCAAGTATCTGGTCCTCTGCTACCCATGTGGGAGATCTGGATGAATCTCCTGGCTCCTGGCTTTAGCTTGGCCTAGTGCTGGCCATTGCAGCCATCTAGAGAGTGAACCAGTTGATGGAAGATCCTCTCTCTCTCTCTCTCTCTCTCTCTCAAATAAATAAATAAATAAATAAATAAATAAAAATCTTTAAAAAAAAACTTTTGGAAAATGATCAAAAATAGCCAGTATGTGCTCCTTAGCACTTCTGTCTTCTTTTTTCCATGCTACTACATTAAACCCAGATGTACTATGCACATGAAAGAGGTACCTGGCTGTCATTTCCTTCCTATGATTGGTAGGTTTCAAGGAGAAACACAACATACAGACACTGGTTCTGTGAATGCGAATTTTGTATGTCAATTTAAGGGAGTCATGGGGTGGCCAGATTAAACATTGTTTCTGGGTGTGCTTGTGACCATGTGTTAGGATGACATTAGCATTGAATCAGTGGACTAGGTAAAATAGCTTGTCCTCCCCAAAGTGGAGAGGTACCATCCAATCCATCTAAGTCTGAATGAAACAAAAGATGGAAAGAGGAAATTGTCACTTCTTTTTCCTGCCTCACTGCTTGAGCTGAAACATCTCACCTCCTAAAACTGGACTAGAATTCACAACATGGGCACTTTCGGTTCTCAGGCCTTCAAACTCATACTGAATTATGGTGCTGGCATACCAGGGTCTTCAGCTTTCAGATGCCAAATTGTAAGGCTTGTCAACCTCCATAATCATGTGGGCCAATTCCTCACAGCCAATTCCCATTTAGATACAGAGATAGAGACATAGAGATACAGATAGCCTACTGGTTGTTTTCCTGCAGAACCTCAACTAATACATTATTTAACAAACCACTATTTAAACAAAAATTGAATTTAAGAAATCAAATCAGGAACCATGGATTAGGGAGGCATCTCTATTGATGCAACAATTCAAAGCATTCCCTATTCCTATTCCCTAAGCTTCCAGTAATCCTGGAACCATAAATAAAGAACGTGTTTATTTTAAGTGCCTATTACCAAGCTGTCCTCTTCCCATTCTCTCTTCACCAGCATCTACCAGGTTATCTTCCCCAAAACTTTATATTCACTACTTCAAGCCAAGAAGCATCAATGCCTTCCTCTTGCCCATCAAATCACTCTCAATATCACCCCAATGCTTTTTGGTATTTCTATCACCTATCGCTGTCTTAACTGTCCAAAGAGATCTTTGCTCAAACTCCTGTTTGATAGGCCTGGAGACTCTTAATTATCACCATATATTTGATATCTTTTTCTTCTTTGGGAAAAAAAAGGTGGAAATAATTTATGACTGTTAATTATTCCCAAGTCAGATGAAAGTCTGTGTACATTTCTGGTTCTACATGCTTGTAATACTTTGATCACATAATAGTGAAAAAATCTTTATGAGAAATAACTGTTAAAAATTCCTACTAGCTTGAAGTTAAGGTAATTACCGAGAAAAGACAGTAACCTGCTCATTGTACTTTCCTCATATGAGATAATGACCTGTATTGGGATGTCATCATTGTCAATCACTGCTACCACAGAGAGGTTATAGAAAGGGCCAGTGTAACTCCTTTTCTTTGAAACAGCCAAACTCTTTGTATCCACTCTTCTTCAGATGTGATAGTCACAACTCTCTGACTTCAAGAGCAGAGAGCTAGAGCTGAAACCAATTTACCAATGTTTGAAAGATGTACGGTATTCTGCTTTAGATAAAAAAGTAGAAAAACATTTGACTGCTCTTGAGGTCCTTTATATTTTAAATTTTGTTTCTTTGTTGATAGTTTTAAAAACTGTAATTGAACCTAGTCTAGTAAAGAGTGTATTTGGGCCGGCGCCACGGCTCACTAGGCTAATCCTCCGCCTGCAGCGCCGGCACACTGGGTTCTAGTCCCGGTCAGGGCGCCAGATTCTGTCCCGGTTGCCCCTCTTCCAGGCCAGCTCTCTGCTGTGGCCCAGGAGTGCAGTGGAGGATGGCTCAAGTGCTTGGGCCCTGCACCTGCATGGGAGACCAGGAGAAGCACCTGGCTCCGGGCTTCGGATCAGCATGGTGCGCCGCCGGCGGCGCTCCAGCCACAGTGGCCATTGGAGGGTGAACCAACAGCAAAGGAAGACCTTTCTCTCTGTCTCTCTCTCTCTCACTGTCCACTCTGCCTGTCAAAAAAAATAAAATAAAATAAAAAATAAAAAAAGAGTGTATTTGTATTCAGGTCACCCCTTCATATTCATTCTGAAACAACTATAGGAGAACAATTGAGAAAATTGCTCTGGACCCCAAACTTTTGAGGATGTATCACTATTAGGATCTTACACACACACACACACACACACACACACACACAAAGCAAAACCTTTCAGCTTCCTTCAGCCCACTTACTATCAAAATCATTGAGATACTTGAATTCTACTATTGGCCTAGCCTTCTACCATACCAGCTGTTTTGAGATCCTTTTTTCCTCATTCATTATTAACTTCTGTGTTTTAATCAGCTGCTAAGATAATGAAGCAAACTAGACCATATACTACTGGCCATGGGATAGGTAGGCCTAGATTGGTTAATCTAATTCTTCCCCCATCTAACAAAAGTCCTTGGAAATACTTGTGATCTTGACCAGTTTGAAAACTCATTCCCACAGCATTCTTTATGCTGTTTCTTTCTTACTAAAAGTTTTATTATAGTATCTAGTCACCAGTCCATCAAATGGCAATTCCCATCACGTCTCCTAATCCTTCCAACCCCAATTGGCCTATTCCTTTTCTGTTATCCCATGGCACTTAAAGGAAGTACCTCATAAACATGTTTAAATTAAGATGCAGGTTTTGTTTTGTCTTGTTGTTTCAGATTCCTTCATGGATTGTAAGCTCCTAGGTGAAAATCTAGCCCCATTTTCCTAGGGTAACAGAAGCCCACTGCTCAGCCAAGATTTCTTACATGGAAAAGAAAGAGAGATTATGTTTCTCATCTTAGTCATTGGTACTGACTTAATGGCACACCACACTTGCCTCCCCACTTATTAGCCAGTACACATGTCACATACGGTAGCTTATTTGGAATATTCTTTGTCATATATTTTGTGTAGCTAAACAATCCTGGTCCATTGGGTATCCAAATGAGGTCTTACTTCCTCAGAAGAGCATTGATTAAGGCCAAGAATAGGTTCTTTTTTTAAAAAAAAAATTTATTTGAAAGGCAGAGTTACTGAGAGGCATAGACAGACATAGAGAGAGAGACAGAAAAAGAGGTCTTCTATCTGCTGGTTCACTCCCCAATTGGCTGCAACAGCCGGAGCTGTGCCAATCTGAAGCCAGGAGCCTGGAGCTTCTCTGGGTCTTCCACATGGGTGTAAGGACCCAAGGGCTTGGACCATCTTGTACTGCTTTCCCAGGCCATAGCAGAAAGCTGGATCAGAAGTGAAGCAGCCAGGATTCAAACTAGTGCCCATATGGGATGCCAGCACTGCAGGTGGTGGCTTTACCCACTATGCCACAGTGCCGGCCACTCTTTATTTCTTTATTGTGTTTTTTCACAACCGTAATTGGATAATTGGTAATTAGTTAATTAGTATGTCAGCAGCTCCCAATTATGGATGATTTTGCCCCATGGGATATTTGGCAATGTTTGGATATCCTAACTGGGCTCAGGAGATGGGTGCTACTGGCATCTAGCGCATAGAGGCCAGGGATGCTACCAAACATCCTATAATGTAAGGACAGCCCCACGCAACAAAAATGTCATCCAACTCAAGTGTCATGGAGCCACTGTGTAGAAACCTTGCCCATATCAATGGCATAGCATCACACAGAATGTGTGTTTTGACATTCATCCTCAAGCTTTTGAAAATATTAGACACAGAGCTGGCATGGTGATACAGCATATAAAGCCACATCCTGTGATACCAGCATCCCATATGGGCATGGGTTCATGACCCGGCTGCTCCACTTCAAATCTAGCTCCTTGCTAATAGCCTAAGAAAAGCAATGGAGGATGGCCCATGTATTTGGGTCCCAGTGACCCATGTGGGAGACCCAGATGAAGCTCCTGGCTCCTGGCTTTGCCCTGACCCAGCTCTGGCCGTTGTGGCCATCTGGTCACCAGTGGATGACAGATCTATTTGTCTCTCCCTCTGTGACTTTCAAATAAATAAATCTTTTTTTAAAAAAATTACACAATTCAGCTATTTAAAATTATGAGATATTGAGGATATTACCCAACACACTGAAAAATTAGAGCCAAATTTGCTGCCGACCTATAACAATAACATATGACAAATTAATTCCTACCAATTTTATTGCTCGCTTAATTATTTTCCATTTTTTACTTCCTTTTATCCAAATTATTCTATTGTTTCTGCCTTCTGTCAGGCATGCACAAATGCATTTTAATGTAGTAATACTCTTAACTGCCTAAATGTAATAATCAAAGGACAACATGTCACTAAACAATATGCATTGGGTAAATATAGCTTTGAGAGGAAGAAACAAGAGAATAAATTTAACAGTATTCACAGAGTCAAGGAACAATAAACTAAATATGAAATGACCTATGAGCTAATATAGCCAAAATTTTCATTTTACAGTAAAAGCAAAGTTGACTCAAGAGATTAAGTGCATTCTCTACCTTTATACAGTAGCATCGAAGTTATATCTAAGTGTCTTGACTTCATTTTTGTGAAAGCTATTTGCATGAATGAACAATAATACAAATGTCTGCTCCCATGCTCTTCAGGTACCATAGACTTGAGGGCACTAAAAGGGATGACCATTTAGGAAGCCCATATTGTGAACTTAAAGGTGCCTGTGATTTTCGTAGGAAGAACATGAGATTCCTCACTTGAGAGTTCTCTTGCCTTCATCAGCTACTTTCCCAGCAGAAAATTACAAATTAAAATGCTGTTTGTTCCTACAACATCCTTGGAGAAAGAACGGCTTTAAATGGATAAATTAGCATCTAACCTGAGAGATAAGGTAATGCAAGTGTCTCTTAGAGATCTTGTTTGACAGGTCACTCTTTTTAGAGAATTTCACATATCTCTAAAATGCATTTCTCTTGAAGTCACACAGGGCAAGACTTACTATTTTAGTGATTAGCTCTTTCACATCTACAGTGTCTCTCATACAACTTCATGTTTTGTTTTTGCTTGTACCAACTAGTAGGATTTCTTTTTTCAGTTTGAGGTTTTATCACTGGATTATCCCTGTTATAATTTTACATTCGAAAGCAATGAGTTCAAGATTTCCCTTGGCACTTTTGCAGTATGATTCACTTATGTATCATGAAGGCAGGAAGCACATTGATTCGCTTCTCTACTGTATTTCCAGCACCGGGTATCTCACAAAATAGGTACTCAGCAAAGAGTTAGGTGAAACATTTAAAATAGAGACAGAAGTCCCATTAGCATTTTTCATTCTATTATAAAGTAAGGAAACCTGATTTAGATGTCTGCTAAAAGGTTTTCAATAGTTGGAGAAATCACTCATATTAATTTTGCATCCAAGCTATGAATCAAATTTCTCCAGGAATTAAATGCCAATTATTTAAATAGATGTGTGTATGTCTGTGTAAACTGTATTTTTATATTAATTTATGTGCATATATATGTACATATATCTCTGAATTTCTTGGTATTATTTATTTCCATTCAAAAAATTCAATTGTTTTTTAAATCTTAATGGAATACAAAGATCTTTGAATGCGTTGACCTTCTGGCTATGTTTTACTGACTTTATTTAAAGTTTAGTCCTGATTTATTATTGCCTGCAATTATTCGATATTAAAAATGTTTTAAATGCCATTATATTCTGATCAGTGTTAGTCCTAAGGAAAGAACACTGGCTAATTCTTCATTTATATGTCTTATATCAAGTGCAAGGTATTTGAATGAATCAGGAAAATAAAGAATATGTAGGGCTCTTTCCCTGTTTCTAACTGTATGCTACAGAAAAAGTCCCCTGATGTTCTAGGAGCCCAGGAACAGAAGCATTTAATTCATTAGTCTTCCTAAGTGTTTCTGGTGGGTTTTGTTGCCTTGATTCTACCATTTACCATCTAAGGTTCTAAAAATGTGAGGGCAAATTGCCTAATGGGAAAGCATTCATTGATTTACCATAGCAGAATACAGGCCAAGACAGTGCCAGTACTCACCTCAGTCAATACAAGGTGCTTAAATAAAATCTAGGCAGGAAGAGGTTCCCTAAACGGAGATGGTCAGGGCTTCTGTTAACCTAAAAAATCAGAAGGGAAAAGGAACATTCCCTTATGAGCCTGAAATTTAAGGCACATTAACCCCATTCACTAGTAAGATGGGGCCAATTACTGTCCATCCCCTGACCAATCAGATTAATCATTTCTGCTCTAGAGCAAACCTGGAGGGGAGAAGGTGGTGAAGAAGAGAGGTGAGCAGAGGAGTAGAAGCTGGGGAAGAATATTGGTAATTCCAGAAAAGAACTTAAAAATATTCCTTATTGCAAAAGAGTTGCAGCAGGTTAAAGATAAAACTGATAATTTCATAACTAATCATGGGATAATAGGCATTTTAAAGGTAATAAGTAATTTCAAATTATTTTGTTGTTTTATTTCAAAGCAGGCAAAATATATAATAAAACCTAAAAATTGATACCAAATAATAAGCTGAAAATATAACTTGAATCCAAAGATTCTATATAGAAAGTAACTCTTCTCATATCTTATTGTCAAGGATTTTTTAAAAAATTCTTACTAAGTTTTATTAAGAAAAACTGAATCACTTTTATTCAATCAAGCTATTTATCTAATTTCACATTTCTTGGTGGCCTGGCCTGACTCAGAAGTATGGTCTCCCAATAAAAAGAAAATAATAACCCACATTTTTAACTTGTGAACACAAACTAAACATATGAAAAACACTTCCAAGCATCTATTAATCAGATAGAAATGCAAAAGGCATTATAAAAACTGAATTTAACTTAAAATGAAATTAGTTCAACCAGGATCAAAATACTAACTGAATAAATTTAACATTTTTCTCCCAAAAAAATTAAATTTTTACTGTTGATGATTATTTACAGGAAGCCAAATGGTTGGCTGCAAAAATCAAATACATTTTAAAGTTTTCATATTGACCACAATCCAATTATAATTGCTTTCCTTTCAGAACAAAGATATATATAAATTGTTCATATCTCATCTCTGTAATAAAGTGTTCAGATAATATTGTCACTAAAGCAAATATTCTTTCAGACGTACTTCCACATACATAGTATAAAGTATTGTAGTAGTCTTTTTTTATATCTTTAATTTTTAGGAAAAGGTCCCCTTAGAATGTATAATGAGTTAACTAGAGTTGAAAATCTCAGACCTAAAATGAAGCTAAATAGCTAAAACTAAACGGTGCTGCTCTAAAGAAAGTATTTGTCTTATATGAGCAACATAAATATTTGGCATTCTAGAAAATATAGCAAAAAGTTTTCACTCTATTCCTACTTCAGCTATGTTTCCAAGTAAGCTTTTATTGCATAGTTTAAGAGTAGGTTAGCGCTTTTGTTATTAACCACATTTTTCAAGAGTTTATAACAGTGTTGAAATTTCTTTTCTACCTCCCTTACTTGATATTGCAAGAAAATTCAATTATATGTTTGGAAACTTGAGAAGACTCATTTTTAAGTGTTTTTATATTTCTCCTTACCATTTTATATTGATACCACAACAAAATTTTCTTTCAACAATAGAGGGACTGAAATTCCAGATTGAAGAATAACCAGGCTTAACTTTATTCTCAGTATATAATCTAGCTTTTTTTCTATCTCAAAGAAACAATTTACAAAAAAGATTGAGTAAGCTCAAGAGTTATGAATTAAATTTTTACTTAATATAAATTTTAATTTTCTCAACATCTTTTTGCTTACTGCTAGAATGACAAGATTATTTAAACAAGTGGCAATACAAAAGGTAACTATAATGTACCCAGCAAAACAGAAATACTTATAGCATTTTCTAATACCTTGGAGATATAAAACATAGGTATATACTGTTGCATATTCTTAATATCCAGCTGAGCTTATGTGCTCACATGTATAAATATCACTTTCTTATATTTGGTTATTATAACCAGGGAATTATTTTTCTTTCTAATGCATTGATGTTAATATAGATACTACCAATATGTATTTACAAAAGGAAAATGCCCATGCATTCTTAATGATTGCAAAAATAAATTACAAGTAGAAATATACCTTTTTCACATTTGTTAATGCAATCCTTTATGCTTCATATGGTTATAATGGACAGTGTATAATGTAAAATAAGGAAACAAGGTTGAGGTTTATCATGTTAAGCTAGCAAGGAGGAATCCGTCTATGAGCACAAGACAGGAAGTGGGCCCACACCAGACATCAGATGTTCTGGTACCTTGACCTTGAATTACCCACCCTCCAAAGCCATGAGAAATCAATTTTTTAATTTTTTTTAATGAGGATGTTGATGCTTAAACATATTTGTAAATTAATGATTCTACACTACAAATAATTCAGTGGTATAACGAAAAATAAGAATCTTACTAATTATGTTGAATTTAGCCTCTGTTTAGCAAAGATTTCCTAACTTTTTAGAATTTCTGAGATTACATATTAGAATACTGACTTCAAGAAAAATGGTGTTATTATAATTGGTTTAGCTATTATTGTTACCACTGTTGTTAGGGCTTTTGTGTTTTTTTTTGTTTTGTTTTTTTTTTGTTTGTTTGTTTGTTTTAAATATCAGATATTAAGGGGCCAGTGGTGTGGCATAGTTGGTTAATCCTCTGCCTGTGGTGCCCAAATCCCATATGGGCGCTGATGCAAGTTCCAGCTGCTCTACTTCCAATCCAGCTCCTTGCTGATGGCCTGGGAAAGCAGTGGATGATGGCTCAAGTGCTTGGACCCCTGCACCTGTGTAGGAGACTCAGCAGAAGCTCCTGGCTCCTGGCTTCAGATTGGCCTAGCTCCAACTGTTGTGGCCATTTGAGGAGTGATCCAGCAGATGGAAGACTTCTCTCTGTCTTTCCCTCTCTCTAACTCTGCTTCTCAAGTAAATAAATAAATGTCTTTTTAAAAAATCAGATATTAAAACGGCCAGCGCCGCGGCTCACTAGGCTAATCCTCCACCTTGCGGCGCCGGCACACCGGGTTCTAGTCCCGGTCGGGGCGCCGGATTCTGTCCCGGTTGCCCCTCTTCCAGGCCAGCTCTCTGCTGTGGCCAGGGAGTGCAGTGGAGGATGGCCCAAGTGCTTGGGCCCTG
Source organism: Oryctolagus cuniculus (assembly GCF_051225735.1). Taxonomy (NCBI): domain Eukaryota; kingdom Metazoa; phylum Chordata; class Mammalia; order Lagomorpha; family Leporidae; genus Oryctolagus; species Oryctolagus cuniculus. The sequence continues at coordinate 189,599,028 of NC_142867.1, forward strand.
CACCCCATGGGAGACCAGGAAAGCACCTGGCTCCTGGCTCCTGGCTCCTGCCATCGGATCAGCGTGGTGCGCCGGCCGCAATGCGCCGGCCGCAGCGGCCATTGGAGGGTGAACCAACGGCAAAGGAAGACCTTTCTCTCTGTCTCTCTCTCTCACTGTCCACTCTGCCTGTCAAAAAATTAAAAAAAATCAGATATTAAAACTACAATTATTTTGCTTTGGCCAGTAATTATTTCTGCATCAAAAAATGTATTTGGAATAGATTTCTAACAGTTACTTCTCAATTTCAACAGATTTACATTTTCTTCATTCATAATTAACAACAAGCATCTAAATGAACACTAAAGTCTAGACTAGGTCATGACTATTTTTAGTGCATATAATATATTTTTATATTTTTGTGGATAAAGCAGAGTTCAAACCAGAATGTAAATTTCAGATGTATATTCAATTGAGTTTTGACTTTTTTATAATGACTTCATATATAAATGTAAAAGACAAATAGTATTATGATTTTTTGTTACATGTTATAGTATTTCCTGGTTGAGCTGAGTAGGCCTGAAAAAAACTAAAAATAAACATTATTCCAAGGAAATGAATTTGATATCATAGATCAAAATAAAACAGTTCATTTTCAATCATGAACAATTTCATTCATGTTTCTTCTATACACTGACACATCAGACTACAAGAATCAATCCCATCACAAAATTCAAAGATCAATTTAAAATATGTTATGACACAATAGAATCTCTTGTGTCTGTCATTTAAAAGTTAAGAGCAGTAACATCTTTTGTTTCAATTATATGTCTAACTTGGGTTTGTATAACACAAACACAGCAAGTTATCTTCCAGAGTGCTCACTGAAAACTGACAAAATTATTTCTTAGTTAACTTTTTTTCCATGACAAAGGCTCCCTTGGTAAGATATATCTGCTTGAAAAAATGGCTCATAGATTTTTTTAAATCCAATAACAAATTTGGAAAGTGCAAAAGGCAGCTACAGACTCAAATCAAAATTTGTCAGAAGTATTGATTACAGTGAAATTTTCTTATCGAGCCACTTTCAAGGATGAGTTTTCAAGAAAAATCACTAGTTTGATCTTTAACCAACAATAAGATAAAGTAGTATTGAGTCTACTGCAGCAAAATCTAAATGCGGCTAATTATTTCAAACATGTATGTGTGTGTGTGTATTTAAGATTTTTTTTATTTGAAAGGCAGAGTTGCAGAGAGCAAGCGAGATTGATCTCACATTCATTGCTTCACTCCTCAGTTGTCCACAATAGCCAGGGGTTGGCCAAGCGAAAGCCAGGTACCAAGAGCTTCATCCTGGTCTCCCATATGGGTGGCAGGGTCCCAGGTTCTTGGGTCATCTTTCACTGCTTTCCCATGTGCATTAGCAGGGAGTTGGATCAGAAGTAGAACAGTAGAGACTTGATCAGGAGGTAACTTATTCTTCTACACCATAATGCCAGCCCTTCAAACATGCATTTTGGATATGGTTTATTCAAATCCAAATCCAGCTCTAAGACTTTTTATGTTTAATAATAAAAATATTACGGAGTAGACATAGCTAACAAAACCAAAATTATACTAAATTACAATAACTTCCATGCCATTAGCTAAATTTCTTTAGCCTGTATTAATACAAAACTTGCCATAATTCTAATAGTCCAGTTCATTCAATTATCTGTAATGTGGTGTGAAATGAGAGGAACCAGCCCACACCACTGGTGATATAATCTGAGGGAGAACCTTGCAATTGCCACTGATTTGAGTCCAGTCTGAAGCACTGTGAAGGGAGGGCACATTTCTTTCCTCCCCTCCCCCTACCACAACGCCCCACAACCAGCAGGGTTGTGCAATCTTAATAAGGCAAGTGAGGGATGCTGCAACCCATTCACCACAGGTGGATTTTGTATGAGGAAAAAATTCTGTGGTCCCCATTGACTTTGAGTCTAGCCTGGAGAGATGGTGGGGAGCACAGCACCCACTTAGTTCTGTGAAGTGATGGGGGCAGTACATATTGTTCCCTTCCCCTCACCCTACCAAGGTGCCAGGCTCAGCTTGCAGTAGCAGAGCACCAACCAACCTGCTGGGATGGCATCTGGTTCTGGGAATGGGATGGCTCTATCTATGGACAGGGACAGGGAAGCTCATAGGGCAAAGAGTGGATCCACTGCTGCCTGTGACTGTGGGAGACCTGAACCCTGGAACTGTGGGAATCCAGATTCGGCAATAGGGTGTGGAATGTTGCTAGATCTTTGGGCAATCACTGGGTCTGGCTCTGGAAGCTCGGAATTCCCTGAGTGCTGGGAGGATCATTACAGAAGGCTCCATACTCACACTAAGGAGCACACAGACCCTTAGTGCAGTTCCTGCCCTGAATGTGTGGGGTGCACAGGCACTGTGGGTTCACCCTGCACAGTTGATTTACCTTGGCAGAGAAGGGCTAGCATGATCACACCCTCCCACCTGCTGACAATAGAGGAGATCTACCACACCCAACTTGGGTGTTACTCTGGACTCTCGCCCCACCTTAAGCACTGCTCAGAGCTCCCTGGCCCCACCCAGCACATGTCTCAGGATAGTCACAAAGGAACAAGCATTCCACTAAGCCATAGAGGCACATTTCAAAGAACAAAGCCTTCACAGGAGAAAACCCACAAGTATTTCCACAGATGTGAAAAAATAAACACAGAAATGAAAGAAAAATAATCAAAGAAGACAATATGACTCCCCAAAAGGAGGGGTGTTGTGTTGCTGTAGCATAGTAGGTTAAAGCCTCTGCCTAAAGCACCGGCATCCTTATGGTTCAAGTCCCAGCTGCTCCATTTCCAATCCAGCTTCCTTCTAATGGCCTGGGAAAGCAGTAGAAGATGGCCCAAGGCTTTGGGCCCCTGCACTCAACATGGGAGACCTGGGAGAAGTTCCTGGCTCGTAGTTCCAGATCAGCCCAGCTCTGGCCATTGTGGCCATTTGGAGAATGTATCAGTGGGTGGAAGAACCTCTCTGTCTTCCCCTCTCTCTTTTGTAATTCTGCTGCTCAAGTAAATAAATAAATCCTTTTTTAAATAAAAGGAATAAAACTATACTTCAATATTGTATTCAATATTGTAATGCCTGAAAATAAATTCAGAAGAATGATCATAGGATTGCAAAAAAAAAAAAAAAATACAGGGAAGGAAATACATGAGTTAAAGAAATCTGTACATGATATGTTCTAGAAATTCTACCAGAAGATAAAGTTACTAAAGAAAAATCAAAGTGAAATATTAGAAATGAGAATTGAAATTTCTGAATTTTTTTTTTACTTGGGGGGATAAGCTTATGATTATAAAATAAACTGAAAGTATACCACTGTAAAATTTGTAAAAATAAGGGGGCCAGCACTGTGGTGCAGCAAGTTAAAGCCCTGGCCTGAAGCGCCAGCATCCGATATGGGTGCCGGTTCTAGTCCAAGCTGCTCCACTTCCTATCCAACTCTCTGCTATGGCCTGGGAAAGCAGTACAAGATGGCCCAGGTCCTTGGGCCCCTGTATCCACGTGGGAGACCCGGAAGAAGCTCCTGGCTCCTGGCTTCAGATTGGCACATCTCCAGCCTTTGCAGCCATCTGGGGAGTGAACCAGCGGATGGAAGACTTCTCTGTCTCTATCTTTTTCTATAACTCTGATTTTCAAATAAATAAAATAAATCTTTTTAAAAAATTGTAAAATAAGAAAGGAAGGAGGGTGAGAGTGTGGAAAGCATGGAGGCTAGGTGGGAAGTTTCAATTTAGCCTTAAATCTGTATATATAAAAAACATGATATTTGTTCAACTTATATAATTAAAAAAGAAAAAAGAATTCAATATATCAAATGAAAAATACAGTGGAAAACCTTAAGAATAGAGTCACTGAAGCCATAGAAAGACTATCTGAGGGGCCAGTGCCGTGGTATAGAGGGTAAACTCACCTGTGGTGCTGACATTTCAACTGCTTCACCTCTGATCCAGCTCTCAGCTAATGCATCTGGAAAAGCAGCAGAAGATGATTCAAGTATTTGGGCTCCTGTACCCACATGGGAGACCCAGAAGAAGCTCCTGGTTCCTGGCATCTGGCTTCAGATCAGTCCAGCTCCAGATATAGCAGCCATTTGTGGAATGAATCCACTGGTTGAAGATTCTCTCTCTCTCTCTCTCTCTCTCTCTAACCCTTTCAAATAAATAAATAAATCTAAAAAAAAGAGAGAATACCTAAGATAGAAAACAAATCTTTGGAAATAGCTCAGTCAAATATAAAAGAAAAGAAATGAAATGAAATGAAATTTAAAAAAAACAAAAATAGTGATAAAGATAAATGGAATATCATTAGATGACCAAATATAGTATCTTAGGAGTTCATGAAAGTGTGGAAAGAAAGAATGGCTTAGAAGAAAAATTCAGTGAAATAATAGCCAAAAATTTCTTTAATTTGGAGAAAGATAAGGGTATCCAAGTACATGAAGCACATAGAATCCCTAAGACATGATCAGAAAAGATCTTCACCACAATACATTAGAGTTAAATTTTCAAAAGTAAAACATAAGAAAAGATCCTAAATGTGAAAGAGAGAAAAGCCAGATTATCTTTAAAGATTCTCCAATCAGGGCCGGCGCTGTGGCTCCCTAGGCTAATCCTCCACCTAGCGGCGCTGGCACACCGGGTTCTAGTCCCGGTTAGGCGCCGCATTCTGTCCCGGTTGCCCCTCTTCCAGGCCAGCTCTCTGCTGTGGCCCAGGAGTGCAGTGGAGGATGGCCCAAGTGCTTGGGCCCTGCACCCCATGGGAGACCAGGAGAAGCACCTGGCTCCTGCCTTTGGATCAGCGTGGTGCGCCGGCTGCAGCACGCCAGCCATGGTGGCCATTGGACGGTGAACCAACGGCAAAAGGAAGACCTTTCTCTCTGTCCCTCTCTCTCTCACTGTCCACTCTGCCTGTCAAAAAAAAAAAAAAAAAAAAAAAAAAGATTCTCCAATGAGATTGACAGCTGATTTCTCATCAGAAACACAACAGAATAGCAGAGAATGGAGAGATATAGCCCAAGTCCTAAAGAAAAAAAAAAAAACTGCCAACCCAGAATACTATACCCGATGAAGTCTCATTTATAAATTCAGGTTAAATAAAGTTCTTACAAAACAAACAAAAATTGAAAGAATTTTTCCTCACCTGGCCAATGTTACAAATGATACTTAAGAATGTGCTATTCAAACTATGCAACAGATAAAGGATTAATAATCAGAATCTACAAAGAGATCAAGAAACTCCAAAACAACAAAACAAACAACCCACTCAAGAAATGGGCCAAGGACCTCAATAGACATTTTTCAAAAGAGGAAATCTAAATGGCCAACAGACACAGGATAAAATGTTCAAGATCACTAGGAATCAGGGAAATGCAAATCAAAACCACAATGAGGTTTCACCTCACCCTGGTTAGAATGGCTCACATACAGAAATCTACCAACAGATGCTGGTGAGGATGTGGGGAAAAAGGGACACTAACCCACTGTTGGTGGGAATGCAAACTGGTAAAACCACTATGGAAGTTAGTCTGGAGATTCCTCAGAAACCTGAATATAACCCTACCATACAACCCAGTCATCCCGCTCCTTGGAATTTACCCAAAGGAAATTAAATTGGCAAACAAAAAAGCTGTCTGCACCTTAATGTTTATTGCAGCTCAATTCACAATAGCTAAGACCTGGAACCAACCCAAATGCCCATCAACAGTAGACTGGATAAAGAAATTATGGGACATGTACTCTATAGAATACTATACAGCAGTAAAAAAAATGAAGTCTGGTCATTTGCATCAAAATGGAGGAATCTGGAACACATCATGCTGAGTGAAATAAGCCAGGGACAAATATCATATATTCTCCCTGATTGCTGACAACTAACCGAGTACCAAAAAGGAAACCTGTTGAAGTGAAATGGACACTATGAGAAACAGTGTCTTGATCAGCCCTTGTCCTGATTGTTGATGTACAACTTAATACTTTATCCCTTTTAGTATTTTTTTAATCTACTTCATACTATTGGTTGAACTCTTTAATTAACACACAATTATTCTTAGGTGTTTAAACTTAACTGAAAAGTGATCTCTATTAAATATAAGAGTGGGAATAAGAGAGGGAAGAGATTTGGGACATGCTCAAGTTGACTTGCCCCAAATGGTGGAGTTAGAAATGTGCCAGGGGATTCCAATTCAATCCCATCAAGGTGGCATATACTAATGCCATCTCACTGGTCCAAGTGATCAATTTCAGTTCACAACTGATCATAATGATAAGACTAAGAATCAAAGGGATCACATAAACAAGACTAGTGTCTGCTAATGCTAACTGAAAGAATTAAAAAGGAGAGAACGATCCAACATGGGAAGTGGGATACACAGCAGACCCATAGAATGGCAGATGTCCTAAACAGCACTCTGGCCTCAGAATCAGCCCTTAAGGCATTAAGATCTGGCTGAAGAGCCCATGAGAGTATTTTAGGCATGGAAAGCCAAGACACTCTGGGAAAAAAAAAAAAACCACACTAAATGAAAGATCTCTGCAAGTGAGATCCCAGTGGAAAGAACGGGTCATCAAAGAAGGAGGTACCTTTCTCTGAAGGGAGGAGAGAACTTCCACTTTGACTATGACCTTGTCTAAATAAGATTGGAGTCACGAACTCAAAAGGCCTCCATAGCCTTGGCAACTCATGACAAGAGCCTAGGGTGATTACTGATGCCATAAACAAGAGTGTCAATTGGTTAAGTCAACAACAGGGGTCACTGTGCACTTACTCCCCATGTAGGATCTCCATCCTTAATGTGTTGTACAATGTGAATTAATGTTATAACTAGTACTCAAACAGTACTTTACACTCTGTGTTTCTGTGTGGTTGCAAACTGTTGAAATCTTTACTTAATATATACTAAATTGATCTTCTGTTTATAAAGATAATTGAAAATGAATCTTGATGTGAATGGAATGGGAGAGGGAGCAGGAGATGAGAGGGTTGCGGGTGGGAGGGAAGTTATGGGTGGGAAAAGCCATTGTAATCCAAAAGCTGTACTTTGGAAATTTATATTTATTAAATAAAGGTTTAAAAAAAGTGTACTATTCAGAGAAACAGAGAAAGATAATCAGTGAAAGAATGTGAAGACAGAACACTTCCTAGTAAAAGTACAAAGGACATCCAAGACAAACCTAGGAATATTTATGGAATAATGGAAGGACTAAATCATTACTTACCAATAATATCTACGAAGGCAAATGGCATTAATTCTCTATTTAAATGATACTTCCTCCTTGAATGGATTAAAAAAAATGAAATCCATTAATTGTTGCCTACAGGAAACATGCCCTGTCAACAAAGATACACACAGACTGAAAATGAAAGGATGGAAAAAGATAGCCCATGCAAAAGGAAAGCAAAAATGAGAAAGAGTAGCAATCATAAAATGAGACAAAATAGACCTAACACAAAAACTATTAAAAAGAGACATGAAGGGCAATATAATGATTAAGGGATCAATTCAACAGAAATGTATGGCTATAACAAATGTATATTCACCTAATGTCAGAATACCTGGCTATTTAAAACAAATGTTAATGGATCTAACGGGAGACATAGGCTCCAAAGCAATAATAGTGGGGGACATCAACATCCTACTTTCACCAATGGACAGGTCAACTAGACAAAAAAATCAACAAAGAAACAACAAAGCTAATCTGCACTATTGACTAATGGATCTAACTGATATCTACAAAACATTTCATCCCATAGTTGCAGAATATACATTCTTCTCATCAGTGCATGGAGTTTTCTCTAAGATAGACCATACACTATATCATAAAACAAGTCTCAACAAATACTAAAAAATTGAAAAATCATACCATGCATTTTTCTGACCACAATGGAATGAGTTGGAAATTAGCAAAAGAAATTCTGGAAAATATGTACACATATGGAGACTGAACAACATGCTCCTTAATGAACAGTGGTCATGAAAGAAACCAAAAGTGAAACTAATAAATTCCTAGAAATGAATGACAATGAATACACATCATATCAAAACTTATGGGACACAGCATAAGGAATGTTAGGAGCAACGTTTATAACAATTGGTGCCTACATCAAGAATTAGAAAGACTTGGGACACTTTGCCACTCAGGAGTGGAGTCCAGACCAAATCTGGTGACTATAAATTCTTCATTTGTGAAAAAAATATTTGCTATATACTTCATAAAACTTGTGCTATAGAGTCAGTACTCTACTTTTGGCCAATATAGGCTAAAATATGTAAAAGATATCTTTTGAATATATTCTTTACTATCTCTAGGAATATAAAACTTGTTCCATAAGTGATTTCAACATTTGTCAGAGACTTATTTAAACTGTTCAAATTTTATCTGAAAGGGAGAGAGAGCATTTCCATTCACTGGTTCACTCCCCAAATGCTTGTGAAGGCTAGGACTGGGATGAGGCCAAAGCTGGGAACCCAGAACTCAATCCAAGGTACCCAATTACTTGGGACATCACCACTACCTACCAGGGTGTGCATGAACAAGAAGTTGTAGTCAGGAATCAGAGTTAAGTATCAGTTCCAGGCATTCCAATGCTGGGCATATGTGTCTTTTTTTAAGATTTATTTATTTATTTGAAAGTCAGTTACACTGAGACAGAAGGAGAGGCAGAGAGAGAGGTCTTCCATCTGCTGGTTCATGACCCAGATAGCCGCAATGGCCAAAGCTGGACCAATCCAGAACCAGGAGCCAGGAACTTCTTTCAAGTCTCCCATGTTGAACACAGGGGCCCAAGGCCTTGGGCCATCTTCTACTGCTTTCTCAGGCCATGGCAAAGAGTTGGATCGAAAGCGGAACAGCCAGGTCTTGAACTGACACCCATATAGGATGCCGGCACAGCAGACAGTTGCTTTACCTGCTACTCCACAGCTCCAGCCCCAGCGTATGTGTCTTAAATGGTATCTCAAATCACCAGGCCAAACACTTACTCCCAATTTTTTTTTCTTAGTGATTTACTTTTACTATTCATTCAATTTGCATGTGGTTTTATTGTTAGCTTTTCTGATTAAAGCATAAATCTTTGTGTACAAACAAAATTTAGACATAAATTGATATAAAAACCTAACACATTTCCCTCAATTGCATGAATTTCTTACTATACTTTTTAGACCATTTATTTGATCATAGTCCTTATTTTAGTTCAAATAGCAAATACAAATTGAACCTTCTTCATCAGAATCTTTCCTATATACATAAACATTTCCTATATACATATACATTAGATTGTTCAAAGGATTTATTTTGCTGAGAAATATGTAGGACTGTTAAATAACTGGTCTTAATGTCTCAGGGCGTTCTTTTTTTTTAAGATTTTAGTTATTTATTTGAGAGGTAGAGTTACTTATAGTGAGAGGGAGAGAGAGAGAGGTCTTCCATCTGCTGATTCACTCCCCAAATGACCACAAGGGCCAGACCTGGGCTGATCTAAAGCCAGGAGTCAGGAGCTTTTCCCAGGTCTTCCACACAGGTGCAGGAGCCTCAGTACTTGGGCCATCTTCCACAGCCATAGCAGAGAGCTGGATCAGAAGTGGAGCAACCAGGACTAGAACCAGCACCCATATGGGATGCTGGCACTGCAGGCGGAGGATTAGCCTACTGTGCCACAGTGCCGGCCCTCAGGGCATTCTTATATAGCCAGACCTATATTTGTTTTTCATACTTTGGTGGTACTACTGATGCCCTACCTACATACTTACTATTACAATAATCTTCCAGTGTGGCTCTTTTGTTTCCTAACCAAAAACAGCAATTGTTTTCATCCCCAGTGCCGACTCTAATTAATTGGTAATGGAAGCTCAGAGTGCTACCTTGAACATGCCAGGGCTCAGTAAGGAGCTCTATGTTCAATCGATAAAGTAAGCCCTGTGGGCTCCAATCCACCTTCCATATTATCATCAGAATGATCTTTCTAAAATACAACTCAAAGCATATCATCCCCCTGCCCAAAGTCCCCATTTGTCCCCAAATGCCTAGCAATTTAGAATTCTGAATATTGCTGTTCGAAGGGTGCCAAATAAATGCCATTTCCTCTATCTAACTTTTCTGGACTTTGGCAGGTACTTTTTTTGTCTTTTATTTATTTATTTTTCTTTTCAACTTTTATTTAATAAATATAAATTTCCAAAGTACAACTTTTGAATTATAGAAGCTCTTCCCCCCATAATCTCCCTTCCACCCACAACCATCCCATCTCCCACTCCCTCTCCCATCTCATTCTTCATCATGATTCATTTTCAATTATCTTTATATGCAGAAGATCAACTTAGTATATACTAAGTAAAGATTTCAACAGACTGCACCCACAAAGACACACAAAGTATAGAGTACTGCTTGAGTAGTAGTTTTACCATTAATTCTCATAGTACAACACATTAAGGGCAGAGGTCCTACATGGGGAGCAGGTGCACAGTGACTCCCGTTGTTGATTTAACAATTGACACTCTTATTTATGATGTCAGTAATCACCCGAGGCTCTTGTCATGAGCTTCCAAGGCTGTGGAAGCCTCTTGAGTTCACAAATTCTGATCTTATTTAGACAAGGCCATATTCAAAGTGGAAGTTCTCTCCTCCCTTCAGAGAAAGGTACTGCCTTCTTTGATGGCCCGTTCTTTCCGCTGGGATCTCACTCACAGAGATCATTCATTTAGGTCATTTTTTTTGGGGGGGGGGCACAATTTCTTGGCTTTCCATGCCTGCAAAACTCTCGTGGGCTTTTTAGCCAGATTTGAATGCCTAAGGGCTAATTCTGAGGCCAGAGTGCTGTTTAGGGCTTTTGCCATTCTATGAGTCTACTGTGTATCCTGGCAGATACTATTGACAATTCTTTCTTTAGTCCTCCTGAAATCTTTTTTTTAAATTTTCTTAACAGACACATAAAAATTTTACATATCCATAGGGTACTATGTGATGTTTCAATCCATGTATGCATCATGTAATGTACAATCAGGGTAAATATCTCTATATTGTCAAACATTTACCATTTATTTTTTATGAAAGCATCCAAAATCCCATTTTCCAGTTCTTTTTATAGAGAAAAAAAAAACACAGTACCTTATCTATAGTCACCCTACTGTGCCATAAAACTGCATAACTTCTTACTTTTTTCTAGCTATAAATTAGTACTCATTATGATTAAATATCCCTCTCCTCCCCTCCCCAGTTTCTGGATGATTATAATGTTTACTTTTAATTTCTATGAGAGCACCTATTTTTAGACTCCTACTAAAGGAGGGAGATCATGTGGTACTTATCTTTCTGTGCCCATCATCTTTTTAAAAAGATATTCGTTTATGGCAAACAGCCCACTCTCCAACGGGTATCGAGCGCTTTGGGGAATGTGTCTTTTTTATCTTTTGATCGCCACTTAGGTGCCTCTACACAGTTGGAATTCAATAAAACCTTGTTTAATAATGAATTCTCAGGAAGCATCGCTAGCATTGTTTTCATCGGCATGTCTTTAAAAATACAACTTTAGCAACCCAGCACAAGTTTGACACATTGTATTTTTTCCTTTGTATAAATGGTTTATATTGTGACAGCCAAAGATCTAAGAGTGAGACATCACACAGAGCAGCACTATAGTCAAAGGGCTACAGAATGGTAGGTAAATCTCTGTGTACTAACTGATAGGACAGGTATTATAGGATGTAGTTCTATTGAAACCAAATGCTGTTATGTGCTTTCCCTTGTTTAAAAAAAAAAAACTGCGAATGAAAAACAATGTGTATTGATACAAATATGCATGTACATAACACACACACACACACACACACAGATGCAATTACACTTAGTGCCACTGCTAAGTCTTGCCTGAATTTGAAATGAAGTCTTCTGGAATGATTTGATGCTGAGGCTATCCATTGGCACATTGCATTTCCAGTCTTGCTAAGGACATATATGTGGAAACACTAGCAATGTTTCTTACATGCTTCCTGAATGATAGAAAAATGACTTGCTAATGGAAGCATGGTCTGTGGATATGCAATATGGCATGACCTAGGAGCTTGATACAAATACTTTATCTCAGTTATCACCAAAGTCCTACTGGATTAGAATTCACATTTTTTTTTAAGGTTTATTTATTTTCACCTACTTGAGAGGCAGAGAGAGAAAGAGAGAGAGAGAGAGTCTTTCATTCACTGGTTCATTCCCAAAACACCACAATAGCCAGGGCTGGGCCACAACAAGCCAAGAGCAAGGAACTCTACCCAAGTCTCACATATGGTTGGCAGAGACCCAAGCCCTTGTGCCATCATCTGCTGCCTCCCAAGATGCCTGAGAAGAAGTTGTATCAGAAGTAGCGTAGCCAGGACTTGAACCAGCACTTCAACATGAGATTCAAAGACACTAAGTGGCAGTTTAACCATGTGCAGCATAATGAACACCCAGAATCATCATTTTAACAAGAGCCTCAAGTCATTCACATATGGTTTAACATTTGAGAAGCACTGGTCTAGAAAACTAGAATCCTCACAGAGCTTTAGACAATACTGATACATAGATCATTACCCCCAGAGATTCTTACTGCAGCCACGTGCATCCTATGCATGCGGATTTTTAAACTCTCCCTCCTGTGCCCCGCCCCAAGATTCTTGTTACACAAGTAAGTTTGATAAACTTTGATGGATTTGGGAATCACCAGGGGCATTTGGTAAAAATACAAAGGGCAAGCCCAATGCCACTTGAAGAATTTGGGCCTCTGAGCTCCAAATTGATTCTCCAGGTTCTTCTGACACACACTATACGTGGATAGCAACTATTCCAGAGAAATTCTAGGTTAGGAGATCTGCAAGTCTGTACTGACCAGATGATAAGTATTGATAAGGTATGTACATAGGCTCTGTGGGGAGCAAAATTCCAAAGAGTGTCCCCCAGAAGGTTCTCATTTTATGGCTATTTAATTAAACACTTATCTTTGTAGTGCTACAGAGAGACGTTACAGATAAAATTAAGGCTACTAATCAGCTGACTTTAAAATAAGAAGATTATCTTGGATTATCCAGGTGAACTAATATAATTGCCTGAGACTTTAAAAGCATCAGAGTCAATCACAGGAGAGACATAAAGGGAAAACAGAATATAAATAAGACAATATTTATCCAGGAGGGCCAACATCAGATTAATTAATAGTCTTGAAGGAAAGATCACAGGAAAATGAAGAAAGAAAGAAAACATGAGAGACTTTCCTAAAACTGTAACATATTCGTTTCCAGATTGAAAAGGCCCAATGCAGGCAGCAAAGTTAATAAAAAACAGTATGTACTCTCTACGAAGCATGGTATTGGTATTTCAGAATATCACACAATCAGAATGTCCAGGAGGAAAAACAATCCATTGCATAGAAAAGATTGGGTGTTAGAAATCTATCAGACTTTTCAACTGCAACTGTGTAATATAAAAATCACTGGAAGTAAGGGTGTTTGGTACACTGGTTAAGACACCTCTTGGGATGCCTGCATCACATATATAAGATGCCTGAGTTTGAGTCCTGGCTCTACTTCTTTGTCCAGCTTTCTATTAATATGCACCATGGGAGGCAGGCAGTAGATGATGGCTCAAATACTTGAGGAGTTCCTGCCACTCACATGGGAGATATGCATTAAATTCTGGGCTCCTGGTTTTGGTGTTGCCCAGCCCCAGATTTGAAGAGAGAACCAGCATATGGAAGATGGATCTCTCTCTCACTCTCACTCTATCTCTTGACCATCAATCTCAATCTCTGCCTTTCAAATTTAAAAAAAAAAATGGAAAAAAAATTTAAATACTTTATATTTGTTGGAAAATCAGTGTTAACATAGACAAAATATTCCATTTGCTGGTTCACTTCCCAGATGGCTGTAATGGCCAGCACTGGGCTGGCCAAAGCCAGAAACTAGAAGCTTCATCCAGGTCTCCCACTTAGGAGGCAGGGTTCCAAACACTAGGGTCATCCTCCACTGTTTTTCCCAAGGCATAAGCCAGGAGCTGGATCAAAAATGGAGCAGTTTGGATAAGAACCAGCCCTCATATGGGATGGCAGTGTCACAGATGGCAGCTTTGCTCACTATACCACAATGATGGCCCCAATAAAAAATCAATGGAGTTGTATCACTAAAAATTACACAGAATTGATGATACTGAACACAAAATTCCATGCCTAGGCAAAACAGACACCGGGCATTAGGGTAAAACACAATACTTACATTCAGAGAATTGTCTTAGGAAACCATCAAGAATGCAAATCTCTAAGTCAACACATCAAAATAGAAAATGTGATTAAAAAAAGAAAATTAGTGGGGCTTCCATTGTGGCATAACTAGTTAAGCCACTGCTTACAACACCTACATCACATATGGGTGCCAGTTAGAGTCTAGCTGCTCCACTTCCCATCTAGCTCCCTGCTGATGGACCTGGGAAAAGCAGAGGAAGATGGCCCAAGTGCTTGGACCTGCAACCTTGGCCCTGCAACCACGTGGAAGACCTGGATGAAGCTCCTGGCTTCTGGCTCCTGGCTTCAGACTGGCCCAGCCTTGGCCATTGTGGCCATTTGGGGAGTGAACCAGTAGATGGAGGATTCTTTCTCTCCCTGTTTCTCCCTCTTTCTTAGTACCTCTGCTTTTCAAATAAATACAATAAATCTTTAAAAAATTAATGATTCAGTTTTTTGAAAGAAATGGTATTAGAAATACATAAATAAGTAAATAAAAATTGTAACGGAGAATAAGGAAGAAATTTTCTACAACAGCAATCAATCCCTTGGAAATATAAGCCTATCTTACCTTAAATGAAGACATTTAGTAATCAAATTAAACAATCATCAGCAAACCTATGTTTCTGTAGTCATGTTGATGGAAAAAAAGGGTATACCATTCTGATTCTACTTTTTTTATGTAAAAGTTTCTCTTCATCTGGAAGGCCATCAAGATGAGAAACATGGCTCTGTCAAGTCAGCCTGATAAGGTTGCCATTCACTCACAACCACCCTCAAACAATGACTATTGCTTGGACCATTTCCTTGAGGGAGTACTGTTAAATAAAGCCTCCCAGAGCATTACACTGTACAGAATAGAGTAAGGAATAATGGGAAAATCAAATCAAACACAGTAATACTCCTCAGTTGCTTAAAAGTAAGGCTTGAAACTCTCTTGTGACATATTTTTTAAAGATGTATTTATTTATTTGAAAATCAGAATCACAGAGAGAGGAGAGACAAATCTTCCATTTGTTGGTTCACTCCCTAGATGGTCACAACGGCCAGCGGTGGGCCAGGCTGAAGCCATGTTTCTCATCTTGATGGCCTTCCAGATGAACAGAAACTTCCACATAAAAAAAGTAGAATCAGAATGGTGCACTCTTTTTTTCCATCAACATGACTACAGAAACATAGGTTTGTTGATGATTGTGTAATTTGATTACTAAATGTCTTAATTCAAGGTAAGATAGGCTTATATTTCCAAGGGATTGATTACTGTTGCAGAAAATTTCTTCTTTATTCTGTTACAATTTTTATTTACTTATTTATGTATTTATAATACCATTTCTTTCAAAAAAGAACTGAATTACTAATTTTCCTTCTTTTTTAAGATTTATTTTATTTATTTGAAAGGCAGAGTTATAGAGAGATGGAGAGACAGAGAGAGAGAGAGAAAGAGAGAGACAGAGAGAGAGAGAGAGAGAGAGAATCGTCCATCTGCTGGTTCACTCCCCAAATGGCCACAATGGCCAAGACTGGACCAGGCTGAAGCCAGGAGCCAGGAGCTTCATCCAGGTCTCCCGTATGGGAGCAGAGACAAGATTGCAGGTCCAAGGACTTGGGCCATACTGCTCTGCTTTTCAGGAGTTTCATCCAAGTATCCCATGTGGGTAGCAGGGGTTCATGTATTTGGGCCATCATCTGCTGCTTTCCCAGGCAATTAGCAGCGAGCTGGATTGGAAGAGGAGCTGCCTAGTCTTTCATTGGTACCCATATGGGATGCCAGCATTACAGACAGCTGCTTAGCCTCTTGGGTCACAGTGCCAGCCCCAAATTTGATTATATTTTATCAAAAGAACACTCCCAAGTTACATTGTAAGCTGTGGAACAAACTAAATGCTGAAAACACACTTTAGGAAATAGTACAGGAGCCAGCATTGTGGCATAGTGGTTAAAACTGGCACCTACAATGCCAGCATCAGCTAATGGTCTAGAAAGAACAGCAAAAAGATGGCTGAAGTGGGACAATGTGTTACCCACGTGGAATACCAGGATGAAGGTCCCTGCTTTGCCTACCCCCCTGGCTGTTATAGCTATCTGGGGAGTGAACCAGCAAATGGAAAAATCTCCAACTCCCACCCACCCCTGCCTTTGTGTTGTGTGTGTGTCTCCCTTTCTCTCTGTAATTCCTTCAAATAAATAAATAAATCTTTCAAAAAAATAGTGCAATAAAGAAATTGTATTTCTATGGGCTCTTGTAGAAAATCAGGTGAAGTCACCTCTAAACAGTTTATTATTAAAAGCAAATTTAGTTATATAACAATGATTTCTTATATTGCATTATTTATTTTAATCTATATGAATAATACACTTTCCTAGCCTCTAATCAGGTCTATCCCATTGACCCACATACCAAGCTAGCATCTATGAAAGCAGTCATTTCATTTTTAAAATCCATTTTTAAAATTTTTGATTAACAAGTAATACTTATATATATTGATGAGGTATAGTATAGCATTTCAGTGCATACATAGATCATAAGCTGGTTAAATCAGACAACAGACATCTCTGCTTCACCACCCTTTCTACATGTTTGGAAACTGCCAGCTCCTCTCCTGCAGTTCTTTATATGCACATAACATATTATTGTGAATCATCGTCACCCACTGTGCTGTGGAACACTAGAAACTATTTAGTCTTCTAGACGCATATTCTCTAGACACATATTTAGATTTTTTTTTGCAAAAACAGAATAATTAGAGTTGGGTGGGATATTAGATACTCTCATAATTTCATTTCATTGTCAAAAAATTAAAATGCATAATTATAATTATGATAATATTAATAATAACCAGTACGTATAAAATACTAGAAGGCTTTATGTGAGTTGTTAGCAATCACCCTAATCAATGCAAGTTTTTCTTTTATGTATGAAGAATCTGACCCTCAGAGAGATAAAGAAAACTCCCAAATATCACATAGCCAGTGAATGATAGCACAGAACTTCTAGTTATTCTTCGTGGTTTTAGCAGAGAGAGTGAGTAAGCCTACTGCTCCCAAATACTGCACCATGTCTGCACAGCATGTTCAGTGCCCTTCCCACTAATCCAGAGGAAAAGAATTATCTTGTTTAGAAGTACAGTGAAACAGTATATAAGGCAGTCAGGGGCAAAAACACTTCCATAAATAAGTCAATATTTTTATATTGTGGAAATAACAATGTTATAACACCCGCCACCCAGTCATATGAACCAAATTACAAGTTCTCAATAATCACTTTTTCAGTGAAAAAAGAAAAGTTTGAAGGGGTAAAGAAAGTAAAAAAAAAAATCTGGTAAAAACTATAGATTCTTTGGCTATTCATAAACAGATTCCCAATAAATTTTCACAATATGCTCTGAAGACAGACATAATGATTTCTATATTGTCAATGAGGAAACTAAGAGGACTGCCACAAGACTCCTAGATAATAAAGTTCAGAGGCAAAACTTCAGTCATGGTCTGTCTGAAACCAACAATTTTTTTCATTCCACTGACCATATGGTACCTCCTACCATATGGAGGGAGTGAGAAAGGATAGTAAATTTGATAGCATATTTTTGGCAAAGGTTGACAGTGATTAGGTAAAGTTCAGGAAAGGAGATAAAACATTATTGCATTTGTTTTTCATCTTACTAAGGGGTGAGGGATTTTTATTTCCACAGTGAATATGTAGTGAGCATGAAGGGAAGACAAATTGTTTAAGATTAATTGGCAAGAGCACTTTCAACACAACCTAAAGAGCTATCATTAAAGCTCAATAAGTAGGCAAAAATACCCACAGGTCAGATGAAAAAGGAGCAGGCTGCTTTGGAAATGAAAGATGTAAAAGTTAGATGTTATATTTAGTTAAGACATGTGAGTCAGAGGTAATGAGTGAGACATGAATTGTAAATACATTTGACCAGGAGGTGTCAGATTTGTGATATTTCTTCATACTTAAATAAGTTACATTATGATTTCAGTGGCTGAGAATGACCCTTGGGTATGCCTTGGATCAAAAAGCAATTCCCTGTTTTTCTTTTGTAGGAAAAAAGGGGAAAATGTTCTCATTGAAAGGCCATTCTTCTTGGCCTCCATATTTGTTTTGTCATTACTTTTTGATACTGCCTCTTTTGTCTGCCTTGTCAAATTTAGTTGAGCACGTTCAATGTAGTTAAATGCACACCCAAATTTGACATCAACATCAGGGAATCTCTGGAGGCAAACTAACTACTGATGCTCCCTCTGCCATAATCCACTCTTAGATGTCATTTCTACTCAGTTAATCCCTGCTAGAGATTGACGACACACAAATAAAGGCCAATGGCAACTTCTATCTTTCCTGACAAGTACCACTACAGGCTACACTGACTGACACTAACTTATTAAAAATTTAAAGGACTAGATCAAAGAAATTTATCAAGAAATAATAGCCAGCCATGATGGATAGAAAGTCCTTTGGTTAAAATGCAGGCTGCATCTAAGAAGCTAGATCAAGTCTAGAAACACATAACTTAGAAGACAGAACTAGAAGGGGCACTGGA
The DNA here is from genome assembly GCF_051225735.1 of Oryctolagus cuniculus. Taxonomy (NCBI): domain Eukaryota; kingdom Metazoa; phylum Chordata; class Mammalia; order Lagomorpha; family Leporidae; genus Oryctolagus; species Oryctolagus cuniculus. Next base: position 189,617,861 of record NC_142867.1, read on the forward strand.
GAATATGATCCCCTAAAAGAAAAAACTGCAGCTTGATGCCTAGCGCCTGGCAGAAGGGACTCATTCATAACTTCCTGGATGCTCCCCCATTGAATTAGATCTTTTGTCCATCTCTAAAAAGTCTGAACAGTTCTCACCATAGAGTTCCTGTTAGAATCAGGTCTCTAGAAATGATAACTACCACCCTATGAAAATGCTTAGACTCAGAACCAAGATGGATCATGAAGGCAGGGTGGATATTTGGACAAACATGATTATTAGGTAAGGACAGATATTCTAGCAGAAGTTTCAGTAGTAATACCTGGTGGCAATAATGAGACAGGAAAGATATGTAAGTGTTCATAGTCATGGATAATTTAGATCATAGGACCTGGTTAAAATTCAAAGAATTTATTTCCTCACAAGGGTGAAAATGTAAGTTACCACAGAAATAAATACATCTGATGGACATCTAGGTATTGTTCATTCATTCTTTCCAAAAATACGTGAGTTCATGTTATATGTCAATCACTCATCAAAAGAGTAGGGGTTGCCAGTTCAAGGCCCAGCTGCTCTCTTTCTGATCCAGCTCCCTGCTAGTGTACCTAAGAAAGCAGTGGAAGATGGCCCAAGTCCTTGGGACACTGCACTCACATGGGAGAGCCGGAGGAAGCACTTGGCTCCTGGCTTCAGACTGGCCCAGCTGTAGCTATTGCAACCATTTGGGGAGTAGACCAGTCAATGGAAGATCTCTCTCTCTCTTTCTCTCTCTCTCTCTCTGAGCCTCTGCCTCTGCCTCTCTGTAACTCCACCTTTCAAGTAAAAATAAAAAAGTCTTATAAAAGAAAGAATAGGAAGGTAAAGTCTGAGCAAACATAGACCATTAGGCTCTGTGTGCCTAAGAGGTTCTGCCTCAAAGAAAAAGGATGATTCCATCACAGGAAGAGGAACAGAGGCCCACTATGAGTTCCACTAAACTTAAGTTGCTCAGTTTGGGCTCCTTTTGCTACTAAACCATAGACATGAAAAAAAAAAAAAGTTACAACACTGGCCAAGGTAATTAACTCTGATCACAAGGAGGAAACGTAAATGTTGATGTATAATGGAAGCATGAAGAAATGTGTTTGGAACTCCAGGGATCCATTAGGGCTTTATACTCTGGTCTGGTTTTAACTCAGAAGTGGAAGAGAATGGGGAGTTTAAGATCTCAATTCTAAGAGCACTTGCTCAACAGCTTACGTGACACTGAACTCACTTCTCAGGGTATGTTTCCAGCCAATATAACCTAAGAGAGCCAGGAAAGAAAAGCACAAGGCAAAGTAGAAAAAGTGGTAAAAGGATTTGAATTTTATTTTTTTTTAATTTTTATTTAATGAATATAAATTTCCAAAGTACAGCTTATGAATTACAATGGCTTCCCCCCCCATAACGTCCCTCCCACCCGAAACCCTCCCCTTTCCCACTCCCTCACCCCTTCCATTCACATCAAGATTCATTTTCGATTCTCTTTATATACAGAAGATCAGTTTAGCATACATTAAGTAAAGATTTCAACAGTTTGCACCCACATAGAAACACAAAGTGAAAAATACTGTTTGAGTACTACTTATAAAATTAAATCAGAATGTACAGCACATTAAGGACAGAGACCCTACATGAGGAGTAAGTGCACAGTGACTCCTGTTGTTGACTTAACAATTTGACACTCTTGTTTATGGCATCAGTAATCACCCTAGGCTCTTGTCATGAGTCGCCAAGGCTATTGAAGCCTTTTGAGTTCACCAACTCTGATCATATTTAGACAAGGTCATAGTCAAAGTGGAAGTTCTCTCCTCCCTGCAGAGAAAGGTACCTCCTTCTTTGATGACCTGTTCTTTGCACTGGGATTTGAATTTTAAATATATGGTCACTGAGGCTTTACTGAGCATGTGATATTTTGAGAGACCCCTTGCAGCAGGTGAGAGTGAGCCATGTGAAAGAAGAACATTTTAAACATAGAAACAGCATGAAGGTAGAGGCATGCTTGGCATTTTCAAGAAACTTGGTGTGTGGCTGCAGCAGAGAGGATTTTACGGAGTAAAGGCAGGAAGACAACAGGGAATCTTAAAAGATTCTGAAAATTGGTACTGAAATCATATGAATAATAATTTTTTTAGAAAGGTCTTCCTTCTGTTGGTTCACCCTACAAATGGCTGCTACGGCCGGTGTGCTGCGCTGATCTGAAGCCAGGAGCCAGGTGCCTCCTCCTGGTCTCCCATGCAGGTACAGGGCCCAAGGACTTGGTCCATCCTCCACTGCCTTCCCGGGCCACAGCAAAGAGCTGGACTGGAAGAGGGGCAACTGGGACTAGAACCTGGTGCCTCAACTGGGACCAGAACCCAAAGTACTGGAGCTGCAGGCAGAGGATTAGCCTAGTGAGCCGCGGCACCGGCCGTGAATAATAATTGTAGGAAGAATGTGCAATTATTATTTAGCGAAGGCTTGACCAATAAGGTGATATGCTACTATTCATATTTTAACAAAATTACTCTAGCTGCCTATTTGCTAATAAGATGGGGAAATTGGGCCAAGGGTAGAAGCAGGAATGCCAGTTAATTAATGAGGCCTCGCAATCTTCGAGAGAAAGAGGGTCACAGCAGTGTGGACCATGTGACATCTGGAAATAAAAGAACACTGGTGGAGAATAAGAAAAGAAGGTAGTTTGCACATCTGAACTGTAAGGCCCAGTGGGAATTTGCAGAGTCAGGGATCATTCCCCTAGGGAAGTGTGGCTCCTGATGTAGTCACAGAGGAACTGAGTAATTGGTCAGGCCCATCCACTAATAATTGTGGGAGGCTACATGAATCTGCCCAATGAGTACACAGTCTACACCATGACCTTCCAGGTGAAGCATTTCAGACCTCTCCTAGAATCCAAAGTCTCTTTTCTTCTGTTTCCTCCTATGTGAATCCTACTTACACTTGAACATACACCTCAAATATTTTCTACTTTAAATGAGTCTTTTTAAACAAAACCACAAGATTTGCTCTCTTATTCCTCTGAATCATCTCAATATATTCTAAGAGTCACATTTTCCTGTCTATGCTACCTCCTTTATGATATTATTTACCACACACTAAGGAGCACACATTCTGTACCATGCTCCATATTACACAGCAAACTCTCTCACAGACTCTTACTATAGGACTTCAGAATGGCATGCCTTTGAATAAATGGAAGAATGAATCAAGAGTCTGGATGAAGATGGGACCAGTATTAAAATTTGCTAATTTCTGGGTAAATGTCTTCATTTCTCTGTTTAGCATCTCAGTAAACTCAAATATGTTTTCCTCTATAGATGTAGCAAATTAGCTTTTTCAAAAATGCCATAAAATAATAAATGCATAATAGGTTGGATAAGTGGATCTACTCTGTGCATCCATTTTAGAGTAAGGCAATTCACATCAACTGAACACCTTTTAAACCATAGTGCAAGCTGAATTATGCCTATAGTCAGTGTCTTCATCTATAGATTCTGAAAATCAGAGGTGTAATAAAATACTGAGGATACAATAAAAATGATTCCCACATCACTTTACTTTGCCTTCATTCTTGGTCTCCATTTCTGAAAATCTTTTGATCTTTACTTTCTGAAGTCATATGAAAAATCTGCACAAATAACACTGTATTCAGCATTTGCCAAGTACCAGGTAGTTTATCTGTCCTTAAACCATCAAGATAGCTAATATTTTTTACACAGAAACTGAGCATAGAGACTGTGAGTAATTTTCTTAAGATCACATAGCTAATAAATGATAAAACTTGAAATAGTGTCAGATCTACACTCTTATTAGTTACAGACATGATATTCCAAAGCGCTACATCTTGGTCCTTAGGAAATTAAGTTTCCTACACTGGAGGCAGCAGAAAATTCTCACTCAAAAATTAGCTAGTTTCTTTTCTTTTTTTATTCTGAGTGTAATAACTAAAATTACTTGGAAGACATTACCTTTGTGTTGTTACTTTAGGCCTGAAATTGAAAATAATAAATCAAAAAGAACCTTGCTTTATGAAAATATTTGAATTGCATTAAGTTACTAAAAGTGCACATGTCAAGGAAAGCTGATTACCATGAAAAATAAATAAGAAAATAGGATTATATAGCTAAAAATACATTACAACTAAATGGAATCACTAAGACCCAAGAACAAATGGGCTGTGTTTCCTTGTCATCTGTATGAGGAAAGGTATACATAATTCATTTATTTTAATGAATTTCCTTAGAGTAACTCAATGAAAATTTCTTACTTTGGTCACCATCAGGTAAAAGGATATTTTAAAAGCATTTTGTGTTCAAATCCAAGAATTTGCCTCAATGAAATAGGAGTGATGTCAAGTACACAGCAATGAGTAATAAAGGAGGTTATAGGGAATCTATACAGACAGGTTCAATGATTTTCATACTTTACAGGAAAATCTGAGATTAGCCTAACCTAATTCTTTACATGTAACTCATAATAAAAATGGGGACCAGAGAAGTTGAACAACATGTTCAAAGCCATGGTTTACTACTAGCTTAGCAACAGTTGTGCTAGAACACTGTTAGGAATTACTCACTGGCAATATTCCATAGGTTTTATGGGTATAAACATGATTCAGAAAATGACTCCAAGTATAACCTTTCAATATTTTAGATGTAAACTTACATATAATTTTCTATTCTGCATCCATGCACTCAATTTCAAACTTAGAACTTTTCTCAGAGCTCCTGACTTTCATTTCATTGACAATAATGTAAAGAATTTGTCTAGAACTTCCTTGCAAACATTTTGTGAGAGAAAGCAGTCTGAAAAGAACACCAGACTTGATTTCTATGCGTGATAGTTAGAGGAGTAAATGAAGTTTCTGGCCCTTTGTTCATCCTGGAGTGATTCAGTCCTGCCAGGGGTATGCAGCTGAAATCTTGGCAATCTCTACCAGGTGAGAAGCAAGAGGTGTGGCATACAGTAGAGGGCAAACTGGGGCAGGGGAGCGGTGTGTGGGAGCATGTGTTTTCACAGTGCTCAGAGTGGCACTGCAGGTACTGAGAGCGTGAGAGCCTCTGGGGAGGCTTGGGAAGGAGAAGTCACCAGCTTTAAAATTGTTGCCATGGGTTACAACTCAAGTAACCTTGAGTGTATTTTAAGAGATGCAATTAAAGTTTGGAAACACCTTCCTACAGTTGCTGAACTATACTTCTTTAAATGTGATGATACAAGAAATCTCATCTACCTGGGCCCTCACCCATACCCAGTCCATGTGACTACCCAAAATGAAGAAGTCACTACTCTGAAAATCTGTCAAACAAGAGACCTGTTTCATTCTTCTGGCTTAATAAATCAAAGCATACAGTGAGTAGACCTCCATCTCAGTGGATTCCGCTATCACCGAGACCTTACTATTCCAGAGGAATATTCCTTAAGATATTAACAAAAGCAGTGGGGAAGGGACAAATGTTGAATACAGAGGGATGGGAATGGAACGAAGGTAGAGAAAGAACAACCTGAGCCTTCCCCATTCTTCAACCCACTAGAGATAGAAGTCCCACTCCTTAGACACCGGGCCCCAGGCTTCCCATCACCCCCTTGGGCATTAAAGTCCCAGTAATGGTTTGGGATCTGGGAACACTCCATTATAAGAAAGATGGAATAAAAGCAGATGTCAAGCAATGACCTTCTGGCTCACCTGAGGCAAATTTCACATCAGGTTCTTTGTGGCCACATGCCCAGTTCCACACCTGAAGCTACCATCCTGCCTTCTCGCTCACCTCCAGTTCCTAGGTTATGGTACAGGCCCATTGAGTCGAGCCCTAAGTAGTTTTCCCATTTTATATCTGTGCATCTTGACCCTAAATTCTAACCTAAGTTCTTCTGAGTCTGAAATCAAACTACTAACATCTGGGGCCTTACTTACATGAATACTACTTTCTCATCACTACAGTCAAATGCCAATCATCTATCCACATCACCATGACTTTTCTCACAAGTTTACATCTCTACAGAAAAATCTGTTTCACTATTACAGTTAGAAATCTAGGCCCTCTCTTGGCTGAATAATACAAAATTACAGTGCCATAGCAAGTAAAGCCATCGCCTGTGACATTGACATCCAATTGTCATATGGTCACCAGTTTGAGTCCCAGCTACGCCACTTCTGATTCAGCTCCCTGATAATATGCCTCCAAAAGTAGCAGAAGATGGGCCAAGACTTTGGGCCCCTGCACCCATGTGGAGACCCAGAACAACCTCCTGGCTCCTGGCTTTGGAGGGGCCCAGCTCTGGCAGTTGCGGTTATTTGGGCCATGAACTGACAGATGGAAGATCTCTCTCTCTCTTTCTCTCTGTCTCCTTCTCACTCTATAAACTCTGCCTTTCAAGTAACTAAATAAATCTTTTTTAAAAAAGACAATATTATAATAGAAACAAAGAAATATATCTGAGTTACAATGTATGACTCATGACAATCAATGAATTAACATAAGATTTGTAAATGATTTGAGCCCTTGGGGGGAATTATTGTTTCATTATTGTTGTGGAATTATAATTTCTTATATTTTGACATCTGAATTAGAAGTACCTGAGCCCTACTGGGGGAAATCTCATTAAGATTTATATGTTATCAATAATAGAAATAGTTTGAAAAAATAATAACCTTGATAATTTCTGCTTAAATATAATATTCCTTCCAGGTTCATCCACTCTAAAGTTTTATCAAGTGCCAAGGACACTTTTGAGCTTTCTAATTAGTTTGATGCAAGAAACAAGGAATATTAGAAAGCATTAAGATCACTTTCTATTCTTGCAGATGTCTTTAGGAGGCAACACATGCTTGTTCTCTCCCTATGGAATTCAGCATAAGAACATTTCTTACTTGCAAAAGAAAAGAGCCAGAGGGTAACTATAAATTGCCCTCCATGGTGGGAGTTAGGGAGAGTTTAAAAGTTAATATCTACCACTAAATTAGCAAACAATAATTTATCCCATTATTTCTCTGTTTCCTTATGCTAGATCTCTATAGGAGCTAAAGGAAGTGGCCCTGTCACCTGATCGACCTTCACTGTTCAAAAACTATCTAACTATGATGGAAAAGCTAATGAGAAACCAGACAGTCCAAATGAAACTCTGGATAAGCAAAGAATTTTATAATAACTAAGGTACATTCCAAGTCCTAAATAATTCACTATTTTGAGGCAATAAAAAGTTAAGGAAAACCCTATTTTAGGGATTTCAGTGTATTGGTTAGTTAAAAAATTTTACATTCTCTAAGGTTCATAATCTTCTCTACTAAATGAAGCTTAATAACACTTTAAAATACTGAAAATGGGGCCAGCACTGTGGCAAAGCAGGTGAGGGCTCCACCTGCAGTGTTGGCATCCCATGTGGGCGCCGGTTCATGTCCCGGCTGCTCCACTTCTGATCCAGCTCTCTGCTATGGCCTGGGAAGGCAGTGACTGATGGCCCAAGTCCTTGGGCCCCAGCATTTGTGTGGGAGACCCAAAGAAGCTCCCAGCTCCTGGCTCTGGCCATGACGGCCATTTGCGAGTGAACCAGCGGATGGAAAACCTCTCTCTTACTCTCCCTCTCTCTCTCTCTCCATCTCACTCTCTCCGTCTATAAAAAATAAAAATAAAAATAATTGAAAACACTTTACACACTTAAATTATGTGCGCCTCTCCAAACTGTTATAAATATTATTGGTATGCCCATTTCATTTATGAAAAAAAGAGATTCCAAGAAGTGGTGAGTATTTAATAAAAGTGCCACACTAACGAATGGAAGACCTGGCAGAGCTTCAGATTTCCTGATGTTTTGCTATGGTGGTATTTTTTTTTAATTTTTTTTTTTTACTTTTATTTAATGAATATAAATTTCCAAAGTACAGCTTATGGATTACAATGGCTTCCCCCCCATAACGTCCCTCCCACCCGCAACCCTTCCCTTTCCCACTCCCTCTCCCCTTCCATTCACATCAAGATTCATTTTCGATTCTCTTTATATACAGAAGATCAGTTTAGCATACATTAAGTAAAGATTTCAACGGTTTGCTCCCACACAGAAACATAAAGTGAAAAATACTGTTTGAGTACTAGTTATAGCATTAAATCTCAATGTACAGCACACTAAGGACAAAGATCCTACATGAAGAGTAAGTGCACAGTGACTCCTGTTGTTGACTTAACAAATTGACACTCTTGTTTATGGCATCAGTAATCACCCTAGGCTCTTGTCATGAGCTGCCAAGGCTATGGAAGCCCCCTGAGTTCACTGACTCTGATCATATTTAGACAAGGCCATGGTCAAAGTAGAAGTTCTCTCCTCCCTTCAGAGAAAGGTACCTCCTTTGATGACCCGTTCTTTCCACTGGGATCTCACTCGCAGAGATCTTTCATTTAGGTGTTTTTTTGTTTTGTTCTGTTTTTGCCAGAGTGTCTTGGCTTTCCATGCCTGAAATACTCTCGTGGGCTTTTCAGCCAGACCCGCATGCCTTAAGGGCTGATTCTGAGGCCAGAGTGCTGTTTAGGACATCTGCCATTCTATGGGTCTGCTGTGTATCTCACTTCCCATGTTGGATCATTCTCTCCCTTTTTGATTCTAACAGCTAGTGTTTGCAGACACTATTCTTGTTTATGTGATCCCTTTGGTTCTTAGTCCTATCATTATGATCAATTGTGAACAGAAATTGATCACTGGGACTAGAGAGATGGCATTGGTACATGCCACCTTGATGGGATTGAATTGGAATCCCCTGGTATGTTTCTAACTCTACCATTTGAGGTAAGTCAGCTTGAGCATGTCATGAATTGCACATCTCTTCCCTCTCTTATTCCCACTCTTATATTTAACAGCGATCACTTTTCAGTTAAGTTTCAGCACTTAAGAAGAATTGTGTATTGATTACAGTATTCAACCAAAAGTATTAAGTAGAACAAACAAAAAAAAAATACTAAGAGGGATAACATATTAAGTTGCTCATCAACCGTCAGGGTGAGGGCTGATCAAGTCACCGTTTCTTATAGTGCTCATTTCACTTTAACAGGTTTCCTTTTTGGTGCTCAATTAGTTGTCACCTATCAGGGAGAACAAGTGGTTTTTGTCCCTTTGGGACTGGCTTATTTCACTCAGCATGTTTTCCAAATTCCTAACAGGGATCACTTTTCAGTTAAAATTTAAACACCTAAGAACAATTGTGTGTTAATTACAGAGTTCATTTCTGGCAGAAGGAAGAATATGAACATAACCTGAGTTGGTAGGAAACAGGCTACTTTGAAGAATGGAGGGAAAACCAGTGCAGACGTAAAGTAACAGGAGAGAGAGAGAGAGAGAGAGGGAGAGAGAGAAAGTGAGCAAGCAGGAGCCATGGTGGATCTCGTTGATTGTACTTGATCTTTTGAATTTTATCCCCAAAAGAGAAGACTACTTCTAAAATGAGCCTAATCTGAGGCATGAATTGATCAAGTCTGGAAGGTCTAGTTCCAGTAAGGCAGAGTCCCTCCTATCACGCTAACCTCTTGCCTGGAGCAGTAATAAATCAGAACAGCCCTTGTATCTCTGAAAGGAATTGAGTTTGCAATTAAAACTCTTCCCAGGAAAAAAAAAAAAAAAAAAAAAAACTTGGCCTAGATGATTTCAGCGGTGAATTCCATAAAAAAATTAAGGATAATTACAGATGTTACACAAAACCTTTCAGAACAATGAGGAAGAAACTTTATCCAACTTATTTTGTGAATCTTTTTTTTTTTTTTTTTTTTTTTTTTTTTTTTTTTTTTTTTTGACAGGCAGAGTGGACAGTGAGAGAGAGGGACAGAGAGAGAAAGGTCTTCCTTTTGCCGTTGGTTCACCCTCCAATGGCCGCCGCTGCAGCCGGCGCACTGCGCTGATCCGATGGCAGGAGCCAGGAGCCAGGTGCTTTTCCTGGTCTCCCATGGGGTGCAGGGCCCAAGCACCTGGGCCATCCTCCACTGCACTCCCTGGCCATAGCAGAGAGCTGGCCTGGAAGAGGGGCAACCGGGACTAGAACCCGGTGTGCCGGCGCCGCAAGGTGGAGGATTAGCCTATTGAGCCACGGCGCCGGCCTATTTTGTGAATCTTGACACAAATACCAGACAGACTCATTACAAGAAAAGAGCAGGTCACTATCTCTAATAAGCATAGGTATAAAAATCTTTAGGAAAGTACGTAAACAAAACAAATCCATAAATATGTAAAAAATTGAAAGTGTCATCCTAGTAAAGTTTATCTCAGGAATGCAAGGGATAAAAATTGTTTTAATATATTTTTTAAAAAATTTATTTATTTATTTGAAAGACAGAGTTACAGAGAGGCGGAGGCAGGAAAGATAGGGTTCTTCCATCCACTGATTCACTCCCCAGACAGCTGCAATGGCTGGAGCTATACTCATCCGAAGCTAGGAGCCAGGAGCTTCTTCCATGTCTCCCACGTGGGCCATCTTCTACTGCTTTCCCAGGCCACAGCAGAGAGCTGGATCAGAAATGGAGCAGCTGGGACTTGAACCAGTGCCCAAATGCCAACACGGCGGGCAGCGGCTTTTCTTACTACGCCACAGTGCCAGCACTTTGTTTTAATATTTTAAACACAATCAAAGAAACCATGCTAACAGGTTAAAAGAAGAAAAAGGCCTATGATTATATCAACGCAGAAAAAAGTTGGACAAAATTCAATAACTATTCATAGCAGAACCTATCAAAATCTGAAGGAAAAAGAAATTCCTTAATCTGATTAAGAATATCCATAAAAACCTACAGCTTAAACCATGTGTATTCTTAAAGTAGCCTGTTTCCTACTGACTCAGGATATGTTCATGCTCTTCCTTCTGCCAGAAATGCAGGGACTGCTCCAAATCCGCCTCACGTTGCAAATTCCAGAGCATTCTTTACATATCCTGCCCTGTGCCTCTTCAGAGAAGCTGCTGCAATAACTCAGGATAAACAAGGTGCCTCTGCTATCAGTTTCCTAGCTCCTTGCTGATGTTCTTGACTGGCTTCCGTGACAGTTTGTAACTACATATTCACATACACAATTGTCTATCTCCCCACTAGACAAAAATCTTACTGAGGTCCAGGATCATGTCTGTGTTTATGATGGTAACTCGGGACCTATTCTATAATAACAAGCAAACAGAGGTTTCATATTTGTTGAATAAATGACTGCTGAATTAATGACTGTAATATGGATTTTGTATATCCCTTTATGTTTTTATTCCACCATCATGTTCTGCTGGCTATTTTGATGGAATAATTAATCTTAAATTTCACTAGAGTAGAACTATGCTCTTCTTACTTTAGCTTATATTTTTAAGTGCTCTTACATTAACACAATAGAACATATTAGGGTGAGAATAAAATGGTCCAAATGTGAATATTTTTGGACCTAAGTTCTTTTTGTTATTCTGTACAAACAAAGATTTACATTGACCACTGGTATCTCCAATCTATGTGATTCTGGTATTGGCCATTAGCTACCTAGTTAATCTTACTTTTTTCATTTAAATCTGGGATTAATAAGGTTACCTTTTCCTGCTGGTAATATGTGAAAATGTTCAATGAACTACAAAATGCTTTAAAATTGAGAGACTTGTTAATTGTAATCTTTATCATCATTATGTTAGGAATGTTTACCTTAGACATATGCATTTTTCTTCCTTTAAGTATTAATTCAAGATATGTATATAATAAAACCTGTAGGAAGAATATTTCTATGCCTAGAATAAACTCCGGATAAAAATATTTCCATATTTTCTCTAGAGAACTTGGTGTTGCATTTATAGCAAATAAAAGAGATTAATTTAAAAAGAGGGAAAAGGAACATGCCAGATTGCTGTTACTGTGTCATTAGTTTCAATTAGTATTCTATTGTTTCTATGAGTTATCCCAGTTCTTTGTATTTTTTCATAAAACTCTGATCAGTGTTTTAGAAACAGCTCCATCATACCAAAATGAAAGATTTTTTTTCAATTGGAAATCAAGCCATGACAGCTTAGAATGTGTCAGGGTCTTTTCCAGAGACCAGAAAGGGACACAACATGTGTCACTATGAATCTTTCCAAGTCCAGGAATTCTTTCAGATGCTAGAAAATGAACTCAAGACATTGAATCCAGAATAAGTGATTCAGAAATCAAGTAACTCCTTTGACATAGTCCAAGCATAATAATAAAACCATGCAACAATTATAGCAATAGGCAGCATTAACCTTGGAGAAAAGCCTTAATGATGACCAGAAATAATTTCAGCTGCCATCAGCAACATTATATATTCATGAAGTTATGTTTATTTGTTCTTTGCATCAAACATACTTACAAATTAACCAAGCATTTAAGTTGCCTTGCCCTCTTTGACATCCCCAGGAATAGCAACACATTACAACACATCTTTTCAGTACATAGAAAAGAGCTGGTTTATAAAATAACATGACAAAACTTCTGTCTTTTTCCTCCTACTCTCTCTGCTATCAACTGAACCCTACAGAGTCTTGCTCATGGTTTTCAATGCATTGGTATAAACATTTCTTAACCTCAGTTAACTCTAAAGGCAAGATCCATGAAAATTGAGAAGAAAAATGAGAAGACTAGAGAGGAAAGAAAAAAACCATCTCTTCACATTTAGCTGGAAGGAGACAAATGCCCTGCAAGAAAACACATTTCTGTGTCTTGAGTTCTCCCTTCTAATTATAAATGTGGAATTTCAAAATAAAGGAACACAGTAAAATTACAGTGTCCCCAGAGGACCAGGCAGGCAGGCAGGCAGGCTTCCAAGAGACCGTAAGAGGACATTTCCTTTATTGAATTCATCCAAGTCCAAGGTCTGCCCTGCAGTTATATAGAAATCTAATTTATCAGATCTGCAGAGAAAAGAGCAGTCCACATTAACCAAGCTTATGGAGAATGATATGTAAGATTATCAATTCATTAATCAACAATGAAAGATGTAACAATTGTGTAGGAGCACATGGCCACTTTTTTAAAAATCTTTTGAATAGATCTGCACTGGATTCTAAAGCACAATAATAAAAAATACTTGCAGAATGGAGCCTCAAAAACAAGGGAGTTGCCTAGGTGATTTGCACATTTAATGACTTCTTAAATCCATGTTTCCTACAAGAATCTGTGAACTTGGTCAATTCACTATTTGAACAACACTTTCCTCTTGTCTCCTTCTAAACCTGAGTTGTTGTTGGGACTTACAGCATACAACTTTAGGAATGGTTTTAGTTTGCTCTGGTTAGTCACAGATTTTTGGTAAAATCTTAGGGATCAATGAAATCATTAAAGATCAACTTAAAAAGAATTAGTAGGGGCCGGCGCCGTGGCTCACTAGGCTAATCCTCCACCTTGCGGCGCCGGCACACCGGGTTCTAGTCCTGGTCGGGGCGCCGGATTCTGTCCCAGTTGCCCCTCTTCCAGGCCAGCTCTCTGCTGTGGCCCGGGAGTGCAGTGGAGGATGGCCCAAGTGCTTGGGCCCTGCACCCCATGGGAGACCAGGAGAAGAACCTGGCTCCTGCCATCTGATCAGCGCGGTGCGCTGGCCGCAGCGCACCGGCCACGGCGGCCATTGGAGGGTGAACCAACAGCAAAGGAAGACCTTTCTCTCTGTCTCTCTCTCTCTCACTGTCCACTCTGCCTGTCAAAAAAAAAAAAAAAAAAAAAGAATTAGTAGGGATGGGTGTTTGGTCTAGTGACTATGACACTCATGTCCCATGTCTGAGTGCCTCGGTTCAATACTCACCTTGTTCTCTTGATTTCAGCTTCCTGCTAATGGAGACCCTAGGAGACAGCAGTAAATGGGTTCCTGCCACCCACAGGGAAGACCTGGATTGCAGTCCTGGCTTCAGCTTTGGCCAAACCTGGCTGTTGCAGTTCATTTGGGGAGTGAGCCAGCAAAAGCCAGCTCATTCTCTCTCTCCTCTCTCTCTCTCCCTCTTTCTGTCTCTCTGTGTGTGTGTGTGTGTATTCTTCTCTCTTTCTGCTTCTCAAGTGAATAACTTTTTGAAAAAATATATTAAAATATATACTTTTAATTATTCTTTTGCTTCAAATTTCTTGAACACAGAACAAAATTCTTCCCATATAAAAACAAGACAGCTTTTAAAATACAAAATCCCTGGGAAAGAGCACACACATACACACACATTTATTTACTTCTTGCTGTGAACATACCACAGAACTTAGCTGTATGATTGAAGTAGTACTGATTTATCTCCCTCTACCCTTCAACTGTACTCATCACTATCCTGTAATTCTACAACTGTTTTGCTCCATTCTCTTCCAAAATTCACACCTCAATACCTGGATCCAGAATCTGTTTATTCACTTGTTGCTTAAATGAACAAATACTTGGAGTGACCAACCTTCTGGAAAGTAGGTCCCCTGTGAAGCCAATTAAGGCTTTGTGTAGACCTTAAGTAGGTGTCAGGATCCATGGGGGTGATAGAGAGGAGGGGGATTAGAAATAGAAGTGGATGTGGAGCAAAGAAATGGCTGGGAATCACAAAGACATGTTTTCACTACCTAAAATGTTGGCTCAAGATCTCTTTAAATTGTAAACAAAGTGAGCCTTTACATTTGAATGCTCTGTCCTCTAGTTGTGTTCAGGGAAGTTCCTAAATTTGATTTTGAAGAAAGTCCTGGGCAGTAACACTTCCCTGCTATTTTAAATCCCTTTCTCTTCGTCCTTTATGTAAGTACTAGGAATGTCTGGAGAAAAAAGGTAATAGCAAGAATGAGGAAAGAGTTGCAGGAATGGAGCACAGCAAAATAAATGTGCTCCAAGTAAACAAATCAGATTGCTGCTCTGGTAAATTCTCCTTTCATAGGAATGAAAGTAAATCAGAATGTATGAAGACTCAACAGAAATTTTCCTACTTTTGAAGGATAAAATGGGCAAACTTATAAACTGTATCTCAAAGGACTTTGTTAAATCAAATAACGTAAGCTGAAAGAAAGCATTTTATATTAATTACACAAAGAAATATATGCAGACACCATAGGATGGGAAAAAAAAGGCCAGGAACTCAATGTAATTTTGTAAGAAGGGATAAAAATTACAAAATTTAAGCTGCCAAACTACTGCAGAGTAAACAGATTCCATTTGTCCAATGAGATTTTGGCACGATTGGTACGTTACTCCTTTTATTATTTCTTAAGAATAATAGAACTAATTATTTCTCAGTGCAATTTATGGAACATAGTAAGAGCAATGTACACACAAATAGGAGTCCTTCAGATATCTAAATTGAGCTTTGCTATTATTACTGTCTGTTCTAGCTCCAAGACAATCTGTGAAAACATAACTAAACTTTTATTAGTTCAATAGTGACAGGACACCAGTTCTGTTTTGACTGCAGAATTGCTTACATTATGATGATATAACGATGAAAGTCAGATCAGAGTTTGATTTTCAGATGTAGGACATGATCAACAATGGTGAAGTGTAGTGTATTTAACTTCTAGCAAAGAGAGGGGTGGTTCACAGAATTCATAGAATCTTTACACGGGAGAGTGAAAGCAGATACAGACTAAAACTTTTATTTAATTAATTTTCTGTAAATTGCTCAGATTTGAACTCTTAAAAAAATATAAAGTTTGAGTAAAAAGTTTCTTCTTAGAAAGGCTTTAAAAAATTCAGAATAGGCCAATTTGTGTGGTGGTTGAAGCCAAATTCTTTCCGCCCTGTAAAGTGATACAACACTTAAGAACATGGACACTACAGTCATGCTGCCTGGACTTGAATCCTAGATTTACAAGCTTTTTAACTCTCAAAGTTGTTAAACTCTCTAACCCTCAATCTTCCAATCTATAAGATGCTGATAACAACAATACTTAAGACAGAAGGCTGCTATGTGAACTAAACAACATAATTCATAAGAAGTGTCACCTAGTTAGTCAATAAAAGTTAAAGAGAAATTTACTAGAATATAAAGGGCCCTAGAGGAGTTTATCTAGAGCTTTCAAATATTAAATAGTAGTAGTTAAAAACTATGTTTTTCCCCCAAGAAGAACAAGTTGATATTGGTGTAGACAGCTTATGCATCTAAAAAGAATAAATATCCATTCTCCGATTTGAGTCACCATCCTGAGTGAGACTCAAAGCCATTTGAAGTCAGTAATGATGTCTTCTGAAGAACCCAGTCTTCTCTACCATGATGATAGTTAATGGGTGTTTTTTTCTCCCATCCGGCAGACAAGAACTTCCAAAGACAAAGGAGACATAACTGATGAACAGGTAGATTTTACTGCCCAGTAAAGTGATAAAACGCATAAGGGCATGGTAACTTGAATTACTTAAATCCATGTGGTTGATAGGAAAAATAAAGAAAACCAATCATTTTATCTAGCTATAAGTATTTCATTAATTTTCTGTCTTGCAATAATCATCAGGTTACACTATGATCTCTCCATCACTGCTACTCAGCAGCGCCGGGAGAAAAGGAGACAAAGTCTGCTCAGCTAGCTAGTAACAAAGTGTGGAGCACACATGACCAATATGTAGGGGAAAAAAAAAAAAAAAAAAAAACAAGAAAAACTCCCACAGAGAAGCAAATCACATATTCCAAACCATTGCATGCATCTTTGTTGCTAAGAAATTCCTATTGTGATCATTTCCAGTGACAAGTGTCCCTTAGGGGTGTTTTGGCTATAAGACATGGAGGTTAAGGCCATGCTTCCGCCTGGCGGACTTCATGAGATTTAGATACACTATGTGGGCTAGATGGGTCACTATCTTTTAAAAAAAATTTAATTTAATTTTAAATTAGTTTTTAACAGAGTCAGTGTGATTTGTAGATGCAGTTCTTAAGAACATAACAACATTCCCTAGCTACCTGCCTTCCCCCTTCCTCCTCTCACCCTCCTTCCTTCTCTCTCCCTTTTTTATTAGTTTTTAGAGATAACATATTTTAAATTTACATTAAAGTAGAAAGGCTTAATACTTCACTGAATAAGAAGTTTAACAAGTAAAAAGCAAAAAGGCTCTAGTTTAATTGGAATATAGACAACAGCTATAAATAATAATTAAATGGAAAAATGACCATTTCATCCATATACAGTAAATTTTAAGTAACATTCATGACCATTGGTTTGACAAAGGCACAAAACAAAATTTTACAAAACTATATTCGTACCAATACTGATACGTACAGACATTTCTTTCTTTTTTCTTTCTCTTTTTCATTTGTTTCTTTTTTTAATTTTAGCTCCCACATATAAGGGAGAACAGAGACATAAATTCACATAATTTATAAACTGGAGAGAAACAATGATATCTAAATCTATGCTAAATGAGATATCATCTCACCCCATAAGGGTGGCTGGTTTCAAAAAAGGCTGGAAGTAACAAGTGCTGATGAGGATGAGGAGAAAGGGGAGCTCCTACAGACTGTCAGTTGAAATGTAAATTATTACAGCCACTAAAGAAGGGAGATTTCTTTAAAAACTAGAAGGAGAGCTGCCAATGTGATCCTACAATCCCCTACTTGATATATATCCAAATATGAAAGCATTGCATCAAAGAGATGCCTGCTACACCATGTTCACTTCAGCATTGTTCACAATAGCCAAGATATAGATTATACCAAGGAATCCAATCATCAGATGAATGGATAAAGAAATTGTGATACATATCACAATGAAATATTATTCAACCATAAAAACAAAGAAATACTGTAGTTTTCAGCAAAATGGGTGGAACTGGAAGACATGATGTCAAATGAGATAAGCCAAACACAGAAAGACAAACACTATATATTCTCCCTCATATGTGGAGGCTCAAAAACAAATTCAAACTGAACACACAATGGTGATCACTAGAGGCAGGGATAGTTAGAGGTATGGAGGGAGCTTGGGTAATGGATACCAAATCAGAGTTAAATAGAAAGAACAAGCTCCCAGTGACCCACAGCACAGCGGGGTGACTACAGTTTACAATAACCTATTAAATATTTTATAAGCAAATAGAAGTAAGGAGCTCTAAAACTCCAATTGTAAAGTTATGTCAAAGAAGGGGAAACATTGATTAGCCTGATTTTATTAGTACATATCTGTGCATGGACCGAAATGTCACCCAGCAACAGTTATTGTTGATAAAACTTTAAATGGGTCTTTCAAGATTAGCAGACAGGTAGTTACCACCAAGAGAACTCAGTCTTTCCATACATTCCATTCCTGACCTTAATTATTAGCTATAGTAAAGTTTCTCAGGAAATGGAGATTCCTGATGTAATTCTGGAGTGTCCTTGAACACTGACAAAAGGAGAGAAATAGGACAGTGATTATAGGAGATTTTTTAGATATATTTGATGAAGTCATTTTCCAAGCTTATGGCAAGACTGTATTTCTGATTTTATTCCTATGACTCAAAACAATGAAAATCAAGTATAGAAGGTAACGTTTCCTAAATAATTGGAACACTTCTTATGAGCACTTTTACTTACTCTTGGGTAAATGTTTTTATTATTTAGGAACATTACCCTTATGCATTACATGTTTATATAACATTTTAAACACTTTTATAAATTGTCTAAAGAACACTGTACACTGACAATAATTATTAGAAATTTAAGCAGAGAATAAAAATAATTCTAGGGGCTGGTGCCATGGCTCACTTGGTTAATCCTCTGCCTGCAGAGCCGGCATCCCATATGGGCGCTGGTTCTAGTCCCGGTTGCTCCTCTTCCAGTCCAACTCTCTGCTGTGGCCTGGGAAAGCAGTAGAAGATGGCCCAAGTGCTTGGGTCCTGTACCCCCATGGGAGACCGGAAAGAAGTACCTGGCTCCTGGCTTCAGATCGGTGCAGTGCCGCCCGTGGTGGCCATTTGGGGAGTGAACCAATGGAAGGAAGATCTTTCTCTCTGTCTCTCTCTCTCTCACTGTTTATAACTCTACTTGTCAAATAAATAAATAAATAATAATTCTATGAAACTTCAGAGAATTACCAAGTGCTTCCATTTTACCACTGTTATAACCAAAGTGGGATTTATAGATTATCATTGTTAAACCATGTCAAAGAAAAATGATTTGTCTAGTTGCATATTCATATTCAAATACATAATTTATAGTAAACTTTTGAAATTTGAATTTATTTATAAACTAATAATTGTAAAATATTTTCAGGCTGCTATTTAAGCCCACTCAATAATATTATATATGGCAAACATATCTTTTTTTTACTGTGTGCCAAGAATTATGCTAAGTACTTCACTTTAGCTCAGGGTTTCTCTGTTGCAGCACTATTTTTATTTAAATAGATTTATTTATTTATTTATTTGAACTTCCAAGTTAGAGAGAGAGAAGAAGAGACAGAGAGAGAGAGATCTTCCATCCGTTAGTTTACTCCCCAGATGGCCAAAACAGCTGGGCCTGCAAGTTGAAGCCAGGAGCCAAAAGCTTCATCCAATCTCCCATATGGGTGGCAGAGACCTAAATACTTGGCCCATCTTCTGCTGCTTTTCTGAGGCAATTAGTAGGAAGCTGAATTGGAAGGGGAGTAGCCAGGAAATGAACCAGCACCCATATGGGATGCTGGCATCACAGGCAGAGGCTTGACCTGCTATGCCACAATGTTGGCCACTTTTGCAGCATTCTTAATATTTGGAGTTAGACAGTTCTTTGTTTTGGGGATTGCCCTCTTCATCCCTGGCTCCTGTGCAGGAGAGAAAATCAGTAGCACTCCCCTTCTGGTTCTGTGCCTCCTAACATTTTCATATGCCTCCTCGTGACAACATTGTCCCCTTTTGAGAACCACTGTTTTAGTATATTGCATTTTCTTAATAATTCCATGAGGCAATGCATTACTGTCTCATTTTCGAGGTGAGATGACAGAAGCTTAAGGAGTTTAGTAATTGGCCAATGTCATAAAGGTAGAAAGTGGGAATTAATTGACTGCATATCCAAGTAATTTAATCATTGAATGACTCTACCTCACTCAGACCCAGGTGAATATAATATCTGTCCTATGTTTCCATGGAAATCTCCCTAGTGCCATCTGGAAATGGAGACTTTACTCATTTGAAAAAGCATACATATATCATCCTGTAAAGTTTTTACTTTCATAGACAATGCATCCGTCATTTTGAATGATGCTATAGTCACAAAGGATATGAAAATTTCAGTTTCTTAAAACATAAAATGTTTGCTTCTGACTCCCATTATATTGGCATTGTGAAGTTACACGGACCACTTTCAGGATGCAGGTCAAGCATGAAGACCTGGGGCTGGCCCTGTGGTATAGTACATGTAGCACCGCATCCTATATGGGTGCTGGTTCAAGTCCTGGCTGCTCCACTTCCAATCCAGCTCTCTGCTATGGCCTGGGAAAGCAGTGGACGATGGCCCAAGTGCATGGGCTCCTGCATCCATATGAGAGACTGGAAGAAGCTCCTGGCTCCTGCCTTAAAATTGGCACAGCTCCAGTCATTGAGGCCCTTTAGGGATAGAACCAGTGGATGGAAGACCTCTCTGTCTCTCCCACTGTCTCTCCCTCTGCCTGGGACTATAAATGAATAAACCTTAAAAAAAAAAAAAAAAAAAAAAAGAAAGAAAGAAAGAATGAGGACCTACCAGTCTCTGCAGAATGATAAAGGAATCCTGTGAAGGCCCTTGAAGGTTTTTGCATGGAAGTGACAATGTCCCTTCAGTTCAGTGTACATAACCAAAGCAAGTCAGGTGACCAAGCATGAAGCCAGTGGACAAGGTAGTGTATCCCTCCCTCTGGGAGGACCCAGGTAGAAAGGGGCCAATAAAGAGTATCATAATAGGAAAGACAAAAATATTTTAAAAAATGAATCAATTTTCATGTACTTACATTGAAAATTGGTAAGGGGTAATGGCATAAAGACAACTTTGTTTTTTTTTGGCCGGTGCCGCGGCTCAATAGGCTAATCCTCTGCCTTGCAGCACCGGCACGCCGGGTTCTAGTCCCATTCGGGGCACTGGATGCTGTCCCGGTTGCCCCTCTTCCAGGACAGCTCTCTGCTGTGGCCCGGGAAGGCAGTGGAGGATGGCCCAAGTCTTTGGGCCTTGCACTCCATGGGAGGCCAGGATAAGCACCTGGCTCCAGGCTTCGGATCAGCGTGGTGCGCCGGCCGCAGCGCACTGGCTGCGGTGGCCACTGGAAGGTGAACCAACGGCAAAAGGAAGACCTTTCTCTCTGTCTCTCTCTCTCACTGTCCACTCTGCCTGTCAAAAAAAATTTTAAAAATTAAAAAAAAAAAAAAGACAACTTTGCTTTTATCCAAAATATCCTTGTCTCTGTTTTATGGAAACACTTCTTTTATAAAGCAATCGTGACATGATAACCAAGTGCCAGAAGTAGAATGGTACACATTCAATATTTCAGAACCTCCAAACAGTTACACATATCGGGTGTATCACAGGACAAATGCTTGCAGTCTCCCAATTCTTTCCCATCAGCCTTTCTTTAAGAGACAGAACAAGTTCCCTATCCATCTCTGTAAATCTGTTCCATGATCTCTTAAATGAGCGCTCTAAAAACTACTCAACTTTGACCTGATTTCTGGGCTACTCAGAGGAAAAAGCAGATAAACTTCTAGGAATAAAAAATAGTGCTTGTGTTTGATATTTGGAGAGAAGGCACTTCATCAATCATGAGTTCTGTAGGAACATTCATCACATGAGCATTTTAATTCTTTCATCACACAAACCTTTCAGCCCCCATTCCACCCTCCTCCATCCCTTCCCTCCATCCTCTCCCCCTTCACCTTGCAAGTGTGAACAGAAACAAACACACACACAGAGTAATATACCCCACAATCGTAAACTTTTGATTAAAAATAATAGAAGCTTTAAAACAAGAACTTTTTTTAAATGCTTTTATATGTGGTCATTTAGTGTGGTTTCACAATAAATACGTTGAACTTAAAGAATTAAAGTAGATGATGTACTTTAAAAATTTTGTGAAAGAACAGAATTAAACAGCAAGTTTATTTTGATAGTCAGACATCTCCAAGAAGTTCATGGAAAATGCCTATTATAAAAATGTATGGGAGGCCAGCACTGTGGCCTGAAGCGCCGGCATCCCATATGGCCACCGGTTCGAGACCCAGCTGCTCCACTTCTGATCCAGCTCTCTGCTATGGCCTGGGAAAGCAGTGGAAGATGGCCCAGGTCTTTGGGCCCCTGCACCTGTGTGGGAGACCCAGAAGAAGCTCCTGGTTCTTGGCTTCAGATTGGTGCAGCTCCGACCATTGGGGCTATTTGGGGAGTGAACCATCAGATGGAAGACCTCTCTCTTTCTCTCTCTCTCTCTGCCTCTCCTCTTTCTGTGTAACTCTGACTTGCAAATAAATAAATAAATCTTAAAAAACAGTATGGGTTTTAAAAATGTTTAAAAAAATAAATTTATCTTTTAATTCCAATTTCCTTAATGTTTTGAAGTCTCCTCATACTTGAGAGAAAAAGAGAGAGGGATAAAGATACAGGGGAGTAGGAAAAATGGCAAAGGAGATGTGATAGTTGAAGACAGTGGCAAACCCTCAACAGCCCTGTTACTGAGATATGAAAGCTAATATGCCTACTCTTGCATTTTAATCAGAGTTAGTGGCATTATCAATAGAATGTTATAGAAGGGCAGACTTTGTAGATCTTCTGAGGGTAGGTAGTATTAGTTTTTAAAGGAAACACTTAGTGTTGTGAATGAAATCATGTTCTCCCAAAACATGTTTTAGTCTTAACCTCCAAAACTCGCAAACATGACTTCATTTGGAAATAGGGTCTTTGCAATTATAAACAAGTTAAGACGAAGTTATACTGAATTGTGGAGGGACCTAAAGTCAATGATCCTACATGGACTGAGATATTTGAAGGCACATGCAGAAGGAGGATGGGCACAGGAAGACAGAGGCAGAAATCAGAGTGTTTCTATGGAATGCCAGTTATTGCCAGAAGCCAACAAGGTAAGAAGAGACATGAAGGATGCTTCCCTAGAGCCTTCAAAGGGAGCACGACCCTGTTGACACTTTGCTTTCAGACTTCCAGTATGCAGGACTGTGAGAGAATAGATATCTGTCATTTGGAGTCCTCCAGTTTTTGGCAACTTGCTACAACCAGCCCCAGGAAAACAATGCACTTGGTCTTGGGATCCTCTCCTCTGGGAACCCATGCTCCATACAGAATCACAAGCCTCAGGAGGGGACTATTGGTTGACTCTGGTCAAAAGCCTTAGCAAAGCTCCTAGTCAACAGCCAACGTCAACTACCAGACCAACCAGTCCAGGCACGGGTTGTGAGTGAACAAATCATCTTGGCAGTTAACAAACTAATGGCTGTAAAATGATCTGCCCAGCCAATCCCTTCTAGAATTCCTAATCCATAAAATTGTAAGCAAAGTAAAAGTATTGGTTTAAGCTACCAAGGTTTGGGGTAATTTGTTAAATGTTCATAAGTAAATGGAACAGAATCCAGAAGCTAATGGTTACCATAATAAAAACCTAAAATATATAGTAAGCTTTTGGGACTGACAGCAGGTAGAAATTAGGATTTCCAGACGTCATCCAGTGAAGGCTTTAAGGATAATGAGGAAAATGTTATTGGATGGCAAAGAAAAAGGAATAATGATTTTGTTATGGGAAAAAAATGTTGGTAATGTGGCTTGCCTGCCATAGCACAAAAAATAAAATCTGCTTCATTAATTCCTGAATTTGCCTGGGGAGATTTCTGTCAATGATGTATAGGTGTCAGCTGGCCCAGCAAAACCTTTCTCAAGTTTCTGACCAGAAAAATAGTGAATAAAATAAATGATGTTTTTATCCACTAACTTGGAAGTAGTGAAATGGAGGAAAGGTAGAAAAAGGGGAATGAGGAATATGATAGACTAAGAATGAAAATAAATCTTTGACACTCTTTTGAGAGCTAAAATCCTATTTCCCTACACTTGAATCTGAAATAATGTTACACAGCAGTGAATAACTGTAACAGGGAAAAAGGAAGAAGAGAATGAGGAAAGACTGGTTTAAATAGGGGATGCTGGGACCAGCACTATGGCATAGTAGGTTAAGTTGCTGCCTGCAGTGCCAGCATCCCATATAGGTGACAGTTTGAGCCCCAGCTGCTCCACTTCCAATCCGGCTTCCTGTTAATGTGCCTGAGAAAGCAGTAGAATATAGCCCATTACTTGGGCCCCTGGAACCCATGTGGGAGTTCCAGGCTCCTGGCTTTGGCCTGCCTTAGCCCCAGACATTGTGGTCATTTGTAGAGTGAACCAGCAGATGCAAGATCCATTCTCTCTCTCTCTACCTCTGCCTCTCTTTAACTCTGCCTTTCAAATAAATCTTTAAAAAAAATTGTAGATGTTATGGGGTAGAAATAAAATGTAGATGTAACTCTGTATTAATAACTGAGTACTTCACCTGTTGAATGTTATTCAAATGTTAAATATATATGTGTGTGTATATATATATATATATATACACATACAGAGAGAGAGAGAGAGAGAGATTGACTACATGGTTACTAACACAGATCAACTTTTTTTCCTGATATTTGAACAAGAAACAGCAATCTGTTTAATTCTGGATGAAAATCTAAATGAGTTGTATTTTTTGAGAACTGACATTTTTATTTCTAACATGGTATCTCTCGAAGGGATTTTCAAAGTTAACCCTCTTGCCTTAGGCACTGACTTTAAAACTTCAACTTTACCAAAAGTGTGATTTCATTATATGCTTTCAAATAGAAAGCACGCATACTACATAAGTTGTTTGACTTGGTAAAGACACAATCGATTACTTACACATTCTCTCTAGCTAAATCTAATCCCACAAATATTTAAACTGGTTCAGAAAGGGTATATTCACCATTGTATAAAATGAAAGTAAAAAGTCACAAGGAAAAATCTAAAGTCGAATGAAATTAACAACTTATAAAGAACTAGTTAAATTAATACTACACAGTTACCAGGTTGCATGTGATTCTGAACTCCCAGAAAATTAAAGTAGAAATATTTTCTAGATATTTTTCACAGGCAGTGAGAAGAAAATACTTCAATTGTAAAAGAGAAAATTATTCATGTCCTAGAATTCTGAAAACATCTCTTAGGGAATTGCCATGATCTCAACACATTTCCAGTTAATTCCTTACACAGAAGTATATTTCTATTAACATGTTTCTTCAGGCTTTTCTCAATAAATGAGAGCTTAATTCCACAGCTCAACTCAGGGACAGTGATAAAACAGACAAAGAAAATACATCCAAACATACAACTGTTATTTTTTTTCTTTTCCATTAGACTATGAGCTCTTCAAGGAACATACTTTCTTTTAAAAGCTCTATACTCTGGGGCCGGTGCTATGGCACAGTAAGTTAATACTTCACTTGTGGTGCTGGCATCCGATATGGGCGCCGGTTCTAGTCCCGGCTGCTCCTCTTCTGATCTAGATCTCTGTTATGGCCTTATATAGCAGTGGAAGATGGCCCAAGCACTTGAGCCCCTGCATTCTGAGACCCAGAAGAAGCTCCTGGCTTTGGATCAGCCCATCTACAGCCACTGCGGCCATTTGGGAAGTTAACCAGCGGATGGAAGACCTCTCTCTGCCTTTGCCTCTGCCTCTCTGTAATTCCACCTCTGAAATAAATAAATAAAATCTAGAAAATAAAAAAAAACTCTATACATAATACCTTATATAACTAGGACTTCCAGTTCATGTATCATACAGAAACACCATAGTTCTGTGGTCTGAGAAAACTTCTGAGGGAAGAGCCCTGATTACATAAAGAATCAAAGGGCTGGTTTTGTGGCACTGCAGGTTTAACCACTGCCTGCAATGCCAGCATCCAATATGGGATATGGTTTGAGTCCCACTTCCATTCTAGCTCCCTGCTTATGAGCCCGGTAAAGCAGCAGAAGAGATGGCCCAAGTGCTTGGACCCCTGCCATCCACGTGGGATACCCAGACAGAATTCCATCTCCTGGCTTCAACCTGGCCCAGACCCAGCCATAGAAGCCATTTAGGAAGTGAACCAGCAGAAGGAAGATCTCTCTTTCTCTCTCCTCTCTCCTTTAACTCTGCTTTCTAAATAAATAAGTAAATTTAACAAAAGAAACAAAACTTAATTACTGTCAAATCTGTTGGATTAACTCATCTTCAAACTCACGAGAATGACAATAATGTGATTTTTTAAATTTACATTGGAATACATGATAATACAGAAGTATTAACACTTGTATATAGAATTAACACTTGAATATTTAATTCTGACAAATAAGAAGTTAACATTACTGTGGGAGAAATCTGAATGCGCTTCTCTTTCCTTTCTCACAATGCACTGCAGTGTGAAATGTTTATAGCTTGTAGCTGATACAGACATAAATAAAGACCCACTTGCAAGAATATTGAAGAACAAGTGGTTCATGCTTGTTAAACATTAAAATATCCCAAAAGCTTTGGAAGAAATCAAGATCACCGGCACCATTTAAAAAAGAAAATTACCAGTAGTAACTACAGTATTAAAGCTAAGTTGTGGGGTGGGAAGTTTAGTTGAGATTTTCAAATACAGCTTCACAAGGCTGTTTAACGCTTAGGCAGTTGACTGTTATTTACCATCTCAAGGGCCAGATCTAAGTAAAAGTCTCCCAAGTCTTCACTTCACATTGTACTAAAATGGAATAGAACATCTAGGCAAAGAGATTTAATGTCCATACCATTTGTAAAAAAGTAAAACAAAGAAAAAAACACTCCCATAAAAGCACTTACCTCCACAGCAAAGAGTAATTTGTGACTGTAGGAGAGAGTGGGGGAACTGATTCCATTTAACAGTTTTATGAGCTATCTGGGTTATAAAGAGGGATGCATTCAACCAACAAAAAAAAAGTTTAAAGGTTATTATCAGTGAAAAACAGGTGTACCACCACCAAGACTACTGATATTGTAGGAGGGCATACTCAGAACAATGAACAAGGGCAAATGAGAGCTGAAGAGCAGACAGTATGTTCCCATAGGAGCTTAGGACCTGATCAAGAAGAGATGGCAGTAGCAGCATGTTCTATTAATCTCCTACGAGATCATCTGGTCTGATGGATTTCAAATTCCTCTGTAAATCCTCAGAGGACCACTCAGCTATGCTCGCAAGGGAGGAAAAGGAAGATCAGTCCTGTAGAATGCCCAGCTCTAAACAGAGTGACTCCACGTCAGCAGAGTTTAGAACATTCCCTCTGTGCTGGGTCCACAAACAATAAAATCTGAAGGCTTTTCAAGAAACAATTGGTCTTTTGTGGTAGACACAAGTTGCTTTACTTTCCCTGCTGCTATTTCTTCCTCTTTGAATCCCTGATTTGCCTGAAGTCTCAACAGTTCTTCTCTGTCTGATTCAGAAGTAACTGGCTTTACCACTGGCTACAATAGTCATTTGCTTGTCAATTAGTTTATTTAACTGACACAGGTTAAAGAGTGTGTGGTTCAAATTAGACCAAATACAGCACAAGGGGCAGGATTCAGGGGATTTCAATGAGAGCTGCCAAACGGGGATGGCTTCAACCATTAGAATCACTAGAGTACAGAACTGAGCCTGCAGATATGGGCAAACACTTTCATGAGAATGGTGGCCAACCCAGGGAAAGAGCCACTGTGTTCAGCTTTGTCTAGAGAATGAACTAAAGCGCAGACTCCTTGGATTTTCCGTTATATACAAGTACATAAATTTCTTTTTTCTTTTGTGTTTTTTTTTATAGTCTACTTTTCAGTCTAAGAATCATGCCTCAATATTCCACATTGATTTTTTTTTTTTTTGATGGAGAGAGCTGAGGTCCTGAGAGTATACTGACCCAGTGTGGCAAATATGCCCAATTGGAACTCAAGGATTATGACTCTGCTGCTTCTATTAGAATTTTTAGACACATTTGGAAGTCCAAAACTGTGGTTAATATCTGAAAATTATTTTAAACTCACTAAAGAGAGGAAGGCTTTTGCCTAGTGGTTGAGATGTCAGTTGAGATGCCATGTCCTATATTGAAGTACCTGGGGTCCATGCCTGCCTCTGGCTCCTGACTCCAGCTTCCTACTAATGGAGACCCTGGGAGGCAGGGGAGGAAGGGAGGGAGGGAGGAAGGGAGGGAGGGAGGGAGGGATGGAGGGAGGGAGAGAGAGAGAGAGAAAGAGAGAGAGAGAGAGAGAGATTGTTTTTACTAGTTCACTTTCCAAATACCTGCAATAGCCAAGGCTGGGTCAGGCCAAAGCCAGGAGCCCAGATCTCTCACATGGATCACAGGGATCTAAGGACTTGAGCCATTATCTGCTGCTGATGGTAAAGTTATTAGATTCCTGTCATCCACATGGGAGGCCTGAATTGAGTTCTTGGCTTCCAGCTTCAATTCCAGTCCAATCTCAGCCATTGCAGTTATTTGGGGAATAAAACAGTAAATGGAAGATTTAACTTTCTTTCTCCCCTCCCCTGATTCTCCAATAAAATAAATACAAGTGTGTATAAATTCACTAGAGGAACATGTAATCTAAGTCAATCTGTAGTAGCTCCCTTCATTGTAGTTTTTAATTCAGATTTTCTGACATACTGTGTTTTCATTTTAATGGAGTCTTATCAATCCAAAGACCTCAGAAGGCAGCCTGCCCAAATCACCAGCCCCTCTGAACATTTTTGTGCTCCCAGTAAATCACTGAATCCTTAGCCCCCTCCCTCTTGAAGCACAAATACAGTAGCAGAAACTGTGTCAAAGTAAATAAATTACTTGATAAAAATTGTAGGCATTTAGGAAACTAAGGTTGACATCTTGAAGAAAATAGTTCAGATTACTCTTTCCTTTGTATTTTCTTTTTTCAAGTAAAAATTTTTACAAATTTATATGCTTATACAACATAGTTTATTTTCTTTTACAATTAACTACCAGCCTGACATTGGGGCAAAAAATTTCCCTGAGTCTATTTTCTGAGTGTTTTGGCTGAAACAAATCCATTCTAAAATTCCTTTCAGAACAACTTCTAAAAAGAAAGTTTCTAGTAACTTCTGAAACCATGGACTTAAAACATATCATAAACTTGTTTTAAGTAATTTTTTTCAAATTATCCTCTGATTCCTGCTATATTTCATCTTCAGTCAGAATTTATCTTACAGGAAGCAGGGGTTTGGTGCAGCACTTAAATTGCCACTCGGGATGCCCGCATCTCATATTGGAGGGCCTGGGTTTGAATTCCCGATTCTCCCTCTATTCTAACTTCCTGCTAATGTGCACTTGGGGAGGCAGCAGATAATGGATCAAGTCCTTAGATCCCTGTGATCCATGTGAGAGATCTGGATTGAGTTCTGGGCTCCTGGCTTTGGCCTGACCCAGCCTTGGCTATTACAGGTATTTGGAAAGTGAACCAGCAAATGGAATATCTCCTCCCCCAACCCTCTCTTCCAAACAAATAAATTGAAAAGAAATTGAAGGTTTAAGGAATAAATAATTAACTGATTATAATTTTTTTTAAAAACATGATATATTACAAGAAAGGATCCAGCAAAGGCAGATAGCCTGCAGGACACAATCAAAACAGAACTGTAGCAGTGATGTTAGATAATGAGGAAATGAACAGAATCATTGGGAACAAAGGAGTGATGCTGGTAAAGAGAAAGTACTTTAAATGGAGACAAAGAATGATCTCATCCTGTACTTTCTTCATTTCCTCTCAAGGACTCATAAATTCCCAAATAGAAGTGATCACAAACTTGCAGGAGGAGACCACTGAAAACTCCCAGATGAAATGAACAAAGAGGGGCCGGCACCAGGGCTCACTAGGCTAATCCTCCACCTGTGATGCTGGCACCCTGGGTTCTAGTCCCTGTTGGGGTGCCGGATTCTGTCCCAGTTGCTCCTCTTCCAGTCCAGCTCTCTGGCTGTGGCCCAGGAAGGCAGTGGAGGATGGCCCAAGTCCTTGGGCCCTGCACTCGCATGGGAGGCCAGGAGGAAGCACCTGGCTCCTGGCTTCAGATCAGTGCAGCGCACCGGCCATAGTGGCCATTTGGGGGGTGAACTACCGGAAGGAAGACCTTTCTCTCTGTTTCTCTCTCTCTCATTGTCTAACTCTGCGTGTCAAAAAAAAAGAAAGAAAAGAAAAGAACAAAGAGAAAAGCTCATTGATAAAAGTTCTTTTGAATATTATCTTCAAAATAGTATCATTTTAATTATAGCTAAAACTTCTAAGAATTCTTAAGTTTTAACAGAAATGTATTAACTCTTCCTTTCCTCTCATTAGAGATATCTAAAAGCCTATTTCTTTAGAAATTGAGATGAGTTAAACCCAAAACCCAATCCAAGAAAGTTACCACTTTTATTACATGATTTTGACACAGTCCATTCAGAAAAAAGTATTTACTTTGTTCATTTTTTTATTAAAGAGATAAAATTAAAATTGTAGATGCCAATATATTTTAAGTTGATGGAATGAAGAGAAATTTCTTATCTTTATTCTTCTTACCAACAAAAAAAAATTTTAATAAATTAACTGAAATTTTAAGAAATTTTTTATTGACATGTGATTTCAATTTTCTTCTGATATAAGTAATGCCATGATAATGTTACAGGAAATGGTGGCAGAGAAATTATTATGGTGGCAGAGAAATTATTGTTACCTTGATTTTTTGTCTCACATGGAAGAAGAATTTCCAAGTGGACAGCAGATAAATTTAAAAGGATTTATTCTAGTCAAAGACCTCCAGCAGAGTGGCATGGAGGGGTCTTCCAAGAGAGGAAAGAACCCAAAAGGCCCCTTTGGATTTTTAAGTACAATCTTGGAGGCCAAACTGTCAATCAACAGGGCGGAGGTAAACTCAACAAAAGTCCTGACCTAACTGTGCCTGGCAAAAAAAAAAAAAAAGACCTGATATACAATTCTCCATCCTGTCTGGCTCATTAAAAAAGTCATCCTTAAGGGAGGGAGAGAAATCACCACTCACTTGCTATTCTCATGGTAAATTTGGAGATTCCAAAGGAAGCAGGAGCAGGACACTTTGTTTTTTTTTTTTTTTTTTATGTATTTATTTTGACAGGCAGAGTGGACAATGAGAAAGAGAGACAGAGAGAAAGGTCTTCCTTTTCCATTGGTTCACCCTCCAATGGCCACCGCGGCCGTTGCGCTGCGGCGGGCGCACCACGTTGAACCGAAGCCTGGAGCCAGGTGCTTCTCCTGGTCTCCCATGGGGTGCAGGGCCCAAGCACTTGGGCCATCCTCCACTGCACTCCCTGGCCACAGCAGAGAGCTGGCCTGGAAGAGGGGCAACCAGGACAGAATCCGGCGCCCCGACAAGGACTAGAACCCTGTGCGCCAGAGCCACAGGTGGATGATTAGCCTATTGAGCCACAGCGCAGGCAGGAAGCAGGACACTTTGATCTGCTAAAGATAACCTTTTGTGGGGAGCAGGCACCTAGCTATTCCAAATTTCTACCAGGGGACCACTCACTGCCATTTGACTCCTCACAATAACAGATAATGTGAGGAGATAGACAAATGGTCAGTTAGTTTTTGCTCAGGTTGGAATGAGGAAAGGGAAAGTCTTTTTAAGAGGGTGCAAAATGCATGCTTCTGCCCCAAAGCCGGCTTTAGCTAAGATAAATGTGTGGATCCCACTCCTATAAGTTTCTGTTTTATCAGAATAGCATGGAAGCAGTAATTCTGCCCTTCTGAGTTTTAGTTTCTCATGAAACTAGACAGAAGTTACCAATCACACCCTTCTGATGGCATTTTTGTTTTATCATGAGCAAGTTAGACAGGATTACAAGTCCAGCCTTTGGATGAGTTTTGTCCCCAGTCTCTGATTGGTCATTAGCTGCTGTTCTGTGTTGGTTTTCCCCCAAAACTGTGCTTAAAAGACTCAAACATCAGTTCCTCTGCTCTGCCTCTCTTAGAGCGCCCCCTGGCTGCTGAGGCAGATTAAGCAGTCACTAGAATATTTTAGGATTTCATGACTAATGGAAACCATGCTCTGGATGACCTTACGTCAGCAATTTAGAATAGGACTTTCTATCACTCCTTCTAGCCACTAGAAGTTTCCCAGAAAGTTATTCATCCACCTACTCATTCATTCAATAACCATTTTTTGAGCTCTTAAAAAGATAGGCAAGTCCTATACTAGGTTCCTAGGAGGGGAAAAGCCTGCCATAAAAACTGTCAAAGCAGGAGCCAGCACTGTGGTCCAGTCCCAGCTGCTCTGTTTCCTATCCAGCTCCTTACTAATGCACCTGGGTAAAGCAGCAGATAGTGGCTTAAGTATTTGAGCCTCTTCTACCTAAATGGGAGACTTGGATGGAGTTCTTGGCTGCTGGATTCAGCATAGTCAAACCCTAGCTATTGCGGCCACTTAGGGAGTGAACCAGGAAATGGAAACTTGATCTCTCTGTTTCCTCTTTCTGTCTCTCCCTCTCTTCCTCTGTCCTTCTGCCTTTCAAACAAATAAATATATAAATCCTTAAAAAAACTTGTCAAAGCATAAATCATATCACACCAAGTTAAGTAAGCAAGAGAGACTTTAGTTAAGACTATGGCAGTAGTAGAGAGATCAGAACTGGTTACAGAACACAGGGAAAAATTTTAAGAGCTGGAATGAAGGTATCACAGCGCATCTGTGTTTGCTAATTGGCATTATCAAAAGGAAAAGGTGGTTTAACAACTTGAGGCAAAGTGCCTCCCATGCAGTTTTTCTCCACGCTTGATCTCAGCCAAAAGGCCGAGGAGCAGTAGTCTTTCTCCTTTCTATCTCACTCAGACTGGAGGCAGGAACTCTATCTTCCTGGATTATCACATTTCAAAAGGTTGGCTCCAGGTCTTTGAGAAAGACAGCCCTAGGTAGCAAAACTGCCAAGAGGAATTTTAAAAGATTTACACCTCAAAAGGGGCAAAGAGACAATTCACAATTACAGACTTTCTGAAGTCCATGCTTTAAGGAAAAGGAAGGGTTAGGCTTCTGCGATTTAGGCCCTCAAGACTCTTTGAGGTCAGTGGCCTTGAAGCAGGGAAAAAAGCCTTCTAAAGTTGAGTCAAGCTGAGGGAAACATTCGAGCTGTCTTGGGTAGTTGATAATGTGTACTTGAAAGTAGATCTTAAATGTTCTTGATTTGAAAACGACAGACATCAACAAGACAGTAGAATAGGACTTTCTATCACTCCTCCTTCTGCAGAAACATCAGTTTGAAAATCTATTGACACATGAAAATATCTTCACAAGAGCCAAAGAATCAAGGTGACAGATTACAGCATCTGGGTAGATCACAGAAATAAGAAAGGATATATTGAAGAGGATCAGAAGGGCACACAGACATCACCATCACCTTGCCCTCAGCCCAACCCTTCCTAAGGGGAGAGGTGAGGGAAGAGAGCACTCCACTTTGCCTTTGATTCCAAAATCAGGCCTTTCCCAGTAAAATTCAGTGTCAGGCAGGCCCCTCTTCACCCAGACTCTACACTGAGCCTCCAGGCTCTGCATATCAACAGTGGCCCTGTGCCTTAAGCCCAGCAGAGTGCAAGGGGCAGGCAAGCCCCAGATTCCAGACTTCCTCCAGCACCAGAATGACCCCCAGAGACCTATTCATTAGGACCACATCCCTGGGTCCAGCTTCTAGATACAAAGACCAGTCAATTTCAAGTATCAAGCCAGCCCCTACAGCCCAGGCTCCAGTTCTATCTCAGGTTTCAGAGATGTAGTCAAGTAGGTCTGCAGAGCCACAAGGTTCAGGACCACCTGTGCCAGGTTGGTCCCTACCACTCTACCCTCCAGGCAAGCCCCTGAAGCCCTGTGCTCCCAGACCCAGGGACCATGCCTATTCTAGCAGACTCAGGGCCCAGACCCCTCCCAGTGGAACCCAGAACTAAGCTGGATAACAAGGACCCAGGCTTTATGATCACCCTTGTGAACCCAGGTTCTAGTGTAGTCCCAATAGCTCCAGGACCCAAGTAAGCCTTCACTAACCTAACTTGCTGGTGAGTAACCAGACCTCAGCCCTCATGGCCACAGGCTCCAGGGCATCACACAGGGCTCCCCTGTGTCTCCAGGCACCAGGCCACCACACATGACCCCAGATGATCAAACATGGTCACTAGTGGTTATGAACCCAAGTTCCATGCCTGTCCCAGCATCAGGCCAGTCCCCAGCCCTATGGCAGTATCAAGGGCCCCCAAATACAGTGTACCCAAGAGACCAGGCCTGCTCCAAGGAGACCTAGGGTCTAGGTCCTTCCTAGTAGACTCCAGGATCAGACCAACCTCCGTTGACACAGGATCTGCGGCCACCCCCGCAATCTGAGGCTCCAGGCCAGCCCCTATTGGCCCAGAATTCAGGCCTTCCCCCATGAACTCAGGCTATCAGGCTATCAGGCTATCATGTTATTGATTCACCAGAGCAATAGACTAATCCAAATGGATTTAGGCTCTTGGCCCATTCTAGTGGCCCACGTGTCAGACACATTTGGCTAGCCACTGCAGACTAAGACTCATGGACCACCTCAGGGCCAGGTCAGCTCCTGTGGCTACAGGTTCCACACCCACTCTCAGAAACCATGCCTCCAAATTCAGTACTGAGAACCCAATCATCAGACCCACCACAGCAGATACAGGTTCAAGGCTCAACCTGTGGACTGCTGTGCCAGGCCTGCCTAGTGGCTCATCCAGGGGCCAGGTCAACCTTCCCAATGACTCCAGCAGCAAGCCCACTCACAGAGTATGCCAGCAGATTGCCCTAAATTTCTGGGCAGACTGAAGAGTGAAGAGTTTTCCCAGAAAAAGCCAGTTTACAAAAACTAGAATAAGATCCTAGTACTTCAAATATGTAGACACTAATTCTCAGCCACAAAGACCATATACAATCATGGAAACAGTATTCCACCAAAGGAACAAAGTTTAGTACCAGCAACTGGCCCCAAAGAAATGAATATCTGGGGCAGGCACTGTGGTGCACAAGGTTAGTCTCTGCCTGCAGTGGCAGCATCTCATGTGTGCAGGTTCCAGTCTCAGCTGCTCCACTTCCCATCCAGCTCCCTGCTGATTTACCTGGGAATGCAGTGGAGGATGGCCCACATGGTTGGGCCCCTGCACCCATGTGGGAGACTGGGAAGAAGCTCCTGGCTTTGGCCTGGCCTATCCCTGGCCACTGCTGCCATTTGGGGAATGAACCAGCAGATGGAAGATATATCTTTCTCCCCCCTTCTCTCTCTGTATCTCTGCCTTTCAAATAAATAAATATTTAAAAAATCACTGATTATTTATAATTACCAAATAATTCAAAATAATCATTTTAAGGGAGCTCAGCAAACTTCAAGAAAACACATAGAAATAATTTAATGAAGTCAGGAAAACAATAAATGACTCAAACTAGAATTAAAGATGGAAATTTAAAAAATCAAAAAGCAGACTTTAATTCAGTGTCAGTAATTCCTGGTTCATAGACAACTATCTTCTCACAAATAACCTCACATGGCGGAAGAGGGATGGGAGCTTTCTGAGGCCTGTTTTATAAGGGCACTAATCCCATCATCAGGGATCTACCTTCATGGCCTAATAAACTCCCAGAAGTCCCATCTCCTAACAGCATCACCTTGAGGGAGTAAGTATTTCAAATTTTGGAGAGGGCACAAAACTCAGCATGAGGAATTGCTAAATAGAAGCAATTGGCTGAAGTTTGTGTCTCCCCAACATAATCATCAAGAGGTGGGACCTTCAGGCATGATTAGATAATGAAGGAAGAGCCCTTAATGAATGAGTTCAGTGCCCTTCTAAAAGGTGTCCCAGAGAGCTGCCTTGTCCTTTCAATTATGTAAAGACTCAGCTTGAAGCTGCCCTCGATAGCAGGTCCCCAACAGATATCAAATCTGCAGGAATCTTGATCTTGGACTTTTTAGCCTCCAGAACTGTGAGAAATAAATTTCTGTTGTTTATAAGTCACCCAGTTCATGTTATTTTGTTATAGCAGCCCAAACCAACTAAAATATTATATAAATTTGGAATTCAGATCTTAGGCAGTGTGTAACACCAGAAAGAGATGACATAAATTAAAAAAAAAAAATGAGTGTACATGGAGAGGAGATTCAATGACAGAAGCACGAGGCGTTTCCAAATTTAAAAGACTGGAATAAAGGCCAGCATTGTGGCATAGCAGGTAAAGCCTCCACCTGTAGTGCTGGCATTCCATATGGGCGCCAATTCAAGATCCGTCTGCTCCACCTTGATCAAGCTCTCTGCTATGGCCTGGGAAAGCAGTAGAGGATGGCCCAAGTACTTGGGCCCCTGCACCCACATAGGAGACCTGGAAGAAGCTCAGGCTCCTGGCTTCGGATTGGATCAGCCCAGCTCCAGCAGCTGTGGCCATTTGGGGAGTGAACCAGCTGATGGAAGCCTTCGCGCTCTCTCTCTCTCTCTCTCTCTCTCTGCTTCTGTGTAACTTTGCTTTTCAAATAAATAAAATAAATCTTAAAAAAATAAATAAAAGTCTGGGAGAAGAGAAAAAAACAACAGAGGAGATCGATAAGCACACAGTAAGATGGAGAGGAAAACAAGAGAGTGTAGCATCCTGGACTCCAAATCAAACAAAGAGAAGTTTCATGGTGATTAAACTGAACTACTCTGATTACTTTAGGTCTATACAGTGTAAAAGGAAGCAAGGTCATCAGACAAGGAAATGAAGAAGTGTTATGAGCTGAATTCTGTCCCTCCAAATCTCTAATGTGAAAGTCTTAAACCCTTAGTAACCCGGAATATGACTGTATCTGCATATAGGGTCTTTATAAAGAGGTAATTAAAAAATACATTTGATCCTTAAGGTAGGTGCAAGTCTACCACAGCTTGTGTCCTTAGTAGAAGAGATGAAGTCACAGATACAGAAAATGGGATGACCATGTAAATACTGTAGGAGACAGCCAATTGAAAGACATGAGACAGAAGAAATCATTGCTGTCAAATCCTTGACCTCAGACTTTTAGTCTCCGGAATTTGAAAAAATAACTTTGTTCTTTAATTCACCCTGTCCATAATACTCTTTTACATCACCCCCAGGAAACTGATATAAGCTGTTTGTTTGAGAAACAAAAAGAAGGAACAAATTTCTTGCCCAGAATAATAGGAGAATTAATGGACTAAAGGTGCAGTGTATTACTGCCAGGCAGCATTAAAGACCCTCTGGAGGTTCAGTGTCATGAATTTAAAGAGAGACCAATCAGGGGGACTGTGAATTATTTTCTAGCCCCATTCTACTTGCCAAGGGTGCTAGTTCAAGATAGCTAAAGAAGTGGATTTAAAGCAAGGATGTTGTTTTAGCCAAGAGAGTTCACAAGGTAAAGTATAAAGGAAAATCTTCTGAGTTGATAGGACGAGCCTTGGGATATTTATTTTGTCTTATGGATTTTAAGTTAGGAGAGGTGGGAGTAGTGGCAACATGCAGCACAGGGTTGGTGAAATGGGGGAAGGAGAAGAATTTGGGAATAGCAATTAGGTTCTGGAGGAAGGGATCTGAAAAGATGAGGAGTCATGGTTAGATAGTGGTTTACATGAAAATCATATTATCCAGCAGTTAATCATCAATAATCGTAAAATCTAGGATATTGGTTATCAACCTTGTTTGCATCATAATCATTTGAATGCCCTGCTAAATATGTAATGATGCATTCCATTCCCAGAGTTATTAATTCAATAGGTTCTGACTCACGAGAGCCAAGAATTTAGAATTTCTATGAAGAATGGATTTTCTGGATAGTGCTAAAGGTGCACAAACTTTGAGAACCCTCTGATTTAAAGAAAAAAAGTAGGATGAGTGTCTGAGATAGAAACGGTCTTAAAATCATTGAGGAAAAGAATGCCGTGAACCGACAAGCTAGGTTGAAACAAATTGACAAGCAGTACCAAAGTATAACAAATGACAGAATTTAAGGAGCATTGTGTATACCAAGATTAACACATATGAACAAAAATTAGATGCACATGCATGATTAATAGATATAATTAATGTATCAGTATAATTCTAATTATTTAAATTTATATGATTATATTTATATAAAATAATTATAAATTGTAAGTTTACAAAACTCAGTATGAAACAATTTATGTAGATGTTATGGGCTTTTTTTTCTTTTTTTTTAAACTTTTATTTAGTAAATATAAATTTCCAAAGTACAGTTTATGGATTACAATGGCTTTTTCCCCCCATAACTTTCCTCCCACCCACACCCCTCCCATCTCCCGCTTCCTCTCCCATTCCATTCACATCAAGATTCATTTTCAATTATCTTTATATACAGAAGATCGATTCAGCATATATTAAGTAAAGATTTCTTCAGTTTCCACCCACACAGAACATAAAGTGTAAAATACTGTTTCAGTACTAGTTATAGCATTAATCCACATTGGACAACACATTAAGGACAGAGATCCCACATGAGGAGTAAGTACACAGTGACTCCTGTTGTTGACTTAACAATTTGACACTCTTGTCTATTTGCAAGTCAGAGTTACAGAGAGAGAGGAGAGCAGAGAGAGAGAGAGAGAGGTCTTCCATCCGATGGTTCACTCCCCAGATGGCCTCAACGGCCGGAGATGTGCTGATCCGAAACCAGGAACCAGGAGCTTCTTTCAGGTCTCCCACATGGGTGCAGGGGCCCAAGGATTTGGGCCATCTTCTACTGCTTTTCCAGGCCATAGCAGAGAGCTGGCTCAGAAGTGGAGCAGCAGTACTAAAACCGGAACCCATATGCGATGCCGGTGCTTCAGACCAGGGCATTAACCTGCTGCATCACAGTGCTGGCCCCTGTACTGTATTTTTTTTTTTACTTGTTATTGTATACTTCATCTCTAGTATTTCTTTTTTAAATTTTTTATTAATACAAAGAGAACAGATTTTATGCATTCCATAGGGAAAGTTCCAAGAATAAATCACAATTCTCTCACTCTCCTACTCCTTTCCCAGTCCCCCTCACTCCCTTTCTTCTCTTCATCAGTTTTGCAAGGACATAATTTTAATCCACTTTATATTCACAGGCTTGATTCATCACTAATCATGATACTCAACAAGTTAAAAGTAGGAAGACCACACTTCCACAAGAGTGTAAACATGGGCTAAAAATGATAATCATATCCCCAAATGACCATTTCATTCCTATACATCTTTTGGTATTCTATATTAACTGCCACATATCAGAGAAAACATGATATTTGTCTTTTTGAGACTGGCTTATTTCACCAGGCATAATGGTTTCCAGTTGCATCCATTTTATTGCAGAAGACAAGATTTCAGGGGCCGGCATTGTGGCATAGCGGGTAAAGCCGCCACCTGCAGTGCCAGCATCCCATATGGGTGCTGGTTCTAGTCCTGGCTGCTCCACTTCCCACCCAGCTCTCTGCTGTGGCCTGGGAAACAGTAGAAGATGGTCCAAGTCCTTGGGCCCCTGAACCCACATGGAAGACCCAGAAGAAGCTCCTGGCTCCTGGCTTCAGATTGGCACATCTCCGGCCGTTGTGGCCAATTGGGGAGTGAACTAGCAGATGGAAGACCTCTCTCTCTCTCTCTTTCTTTCTCTGCCTTTCCTTCCTCTGCCTCTCATTCTCTCTCTGTGTAACTCTGACTTTCAAATAAAAATAAAAATAATCTTAAAAAAAAGACAAGATTTCATTCTCTTTTATGGCTGAGTAGTATTCCATAGTGTATATATACCACGTTGTCTTTATCCAGTTATCAGTCAATGGACATCTGGATTGATTCCATATCTTAGCAATTGTGAATTGAGCTACTATAAACATAGGGGCACAAAAACTCTTTTGTATGTTGATTTCATTTTGTTTGAGTAAATTTCCAGGAGTGGGATGGCTGGGTCATATGATAGATCTATATTCAGATCTCTGAGGAACAGCCATTTTTCAAAAGATGAAATTCAAATGGCTAACAGACACATGAAAACAATCACTAAGCATCAGGGAAATGCAAATAAAAACCACAATGAGGCTTCACTTCACCCCAGTTAGAATGGCTCTCATCCAAAGATCAGAAAGCAATGATTACTGGTAAGGATGTGGGGGAAAGACACAGCAATCCACTGTCGGTGGGAATATAAACAAGCACAACCATCATGGAAGACAGTATGGAGAGTCCTCAGAGATCTAATATTTCTGTATGACTTTCCTTTAGCATCTCTATTTCTGCAAAATTTCTTGTCCATGTCCCATAGAGATGTTCTTATTCCACGTGACTGTTTCTCTGTATTCTTCAGTAGCCTTACTATTATCTTTTTTGAATTCCTTTTCAAGCATTTAATCAATCTCCCCTTCTTTACAGTTCAATATTAATGAGTTATTGTATTCCTTTTGGGGGAGTCATATTGCCTTCCTTCTTCACGCTTATGTTTCTATATTGGTTTTTACGCATCTAGGGGATCGCTTGTTTTTATCTCCTCTAGGAGATTTTTTTCATCGAAAGCTTTATTCTTGGTAATGTGCCTCTCTGACTCAGAGGAGTTCTTGAGGTTTGCACTGGAGTTCCAGGACTGTGTGCTGGATGAGGCCAGGAAACCATTTGTGGGTGGGGCAAGACTCCAGAGTGACATCCAAATTGGACTTGGTATAGTACCTCTGGCTACAGTTTGTAGGTGGCGGGGATTTTGTAGCCGGCTGGTGTGTTCACAATCCCTTCTCTGTGTCAAGTTGAGCCAGCTGATTCACAGCCTACAGTTAGCTCACAGTGCCTGGGAACCCCACCCAGGCACATGTTCCATACATAATACCAACCCACTTCATACTCTGTCCCCCCAAACACCATGGGGTTTTTTTTAAACAAATATTTCACATCTGTCTTTATTGCTGCACTATGTACAACGGTCAAGACATATACTGACTCAACCAAGGTGTACAATGACAGGTGACGGAATAAAGAAGCTGCAGTGTCTACGCAGATGCACAGTGGAACGTTTCTTAGCCATAAAGACAGATGGAGTCCTCTCATCTGCAGTAGCATCTCTACTCATCTCACCAACTTGAAAAGAGCTTAAATGCAAACCCAAAGGGTGGCAGCTGCTTCAGCAAGGGGAACCTAATGGAATCTCACCTGTATCATTTTTTTTTTTTTTTTGGACAGTCAGAGCGGACAGTGAGAGAGAGACATAGAGAAAGGTCTTCCTTTTCCATTGGTTCACCCTCCAATGGCCGCCGCAGCCGGCGCACTGCGGCCGGCGCACAGCGCTGATCCGAAGGCAGGAGCCAGGTACTTATCCTGGTCTCCCATGGGGTGCAGGGCCCAAGCACTTGGGCCATCCTCTACTGCACTCCTGGGCCACAGCAGAGAGCTGGCCTGGAAGAGGGGCAAGCTGGGACAGAATCCAGCACCCCGACCGGGACTAGAACCCGGTATGCCGGCGCCGCAAGGCGGATTAGCCTAGTGAGCCACGGCGCCAGCCTCACCTGTATCTTCTACAAGTGGTGTTCTGGCCTGAGGGAGCTGCTGGTCTGAAAGTGATGCATGGGGAGACCTGAGCTGACAGCAGAAACCCCAAGGCCAGAATGACGAGTGTCACGGTGGTGCCTGCTAAGCTACCAAAGGTAAGCTTCCTGTGGCCCACTTTCCCCACAAGCCAGGCTCCTATGAGGTAAAAAAGAAGTTCATGTGAGATCTGCCCCCAGCACACAAGGAGCTCTCAGGTTCTGCACTCAGACCCTGTGTCAGGAACTCAGCCACAATGCATGTCCCTCTCAGCTCTGTAGCATAAGCCCAGAATTCTCATACTCACAGGGAGCAGAGGGGCCACGCTGCCCTATAAGCTGCTCTGTCCCCTACACTAGCTGCCCACCACGGCTGAGTCAGAACAGAGATCAGCTGCAGCTCCACTCAAGCACATTGATTCTGTCTCTTTGGTTGGGGGACAGGAGAGACTCACCATTGTCTCCTTTCCTGAAGCAAAGTGGCTGCTCAGGATCCTGCCAAGTCCCCAGGTTGCACTTCAAGCCTGTGAGAACCTCAGAATTCTCCCTCAGGCCAAGCCACCAGTGGTGCAGGTTGCAGCAGCCCCCTTCACCTTGCCTGGAAGTGTGATGCTTCCCAAGCGCTAGTCATGTATATACAGGAATTGCGGGTGGCACATGGCTGGCATCTGCGTGTCTGTCCTCTCTCTTCACTGCTCTGTGGAATCTCTGCTCTCTCTTTTTTTTTTTTTTTTTTTTTTTTTTTTTTTTTGACAGAGTTAGACAGTGAGAGAGAGAGAGACTGAGAGAAAGGTCTTCCTTTTTCCATTGGTTCACCCCCCAAATGGCCACCATGTGGCAGCCACATGGCAGCTGGCGTGCTGCACCAATCCGAAGCCAGAAGCCAGTGCTTCCTCCTGGTCTCCCACACGTGTGCAGGGCCCAAGGACTTGGGCCTTCCTCCACTGCCTTCTCAGGCTATAGCAGAGAGCTGGACTGTAAGAACTGGCGCCCCAACCAGGACTAGAACCTGGGGTGCCGCAGGCGGAGGATTAGCCAAGTGAGCCAAGGCGCTGGCCGGAATCTCTGCTCTCTATCCTGTCCATTCCCCACCGAAAATTTATCTCAATCAGTCCCCTGGCGGCATGGTCCTTCCTTTGTGTTTCTGGTATCGATCTCTGGTTGAAGTCAGCGTGGCTTCTCCCTGTTTGGCCATCTTGGATTGCTCCATGATATTTAGACATGGGGCCTTCAGGAGATAATTATGTCATGAGGGTAGAGCCGTCTTGTGTGGGATTGGTTAGGGACTAGAACACACGTGAGAGATGATCTCTCTCCACCACAAAAGGACATAGCAAGAAAGAATCTGTTTGCCAAGTTCTCTGGCACCATAATCTTAAACTTTTCATCTTTAGAAATGTGAAGAATAAATATCAATCCATGGTATTTTTGTTTTAGCAGCATGAACAGATAGTAGTGATTATATGAAATCACAAAAACTTGTGTGAAAACAAGAAAATGGATATATGTTTTTCAAGCACAGCCTACTAACTTAAGGATACATGTAAGATACTGGTTCCATGTGGTTGAATTTGAGGGAAAAATAGATAGGGCAGAGCAAGGTTGGATATAGAATTACTTGCATCTTATATTTTGATTTTTGTACTGTGTGTATGAATTTTCTGCTAAAGGTAAACAGAAACTAAAACATTTATACACAAAGAGAGAAATTTACAGACTCTCAGCATATGGAGAAGATTCAGAGATATCCAGTTTAGTTTTCTGTATCAAAGGACATTTTAAAGTATCTTTAAGAACAGTGTCATGTTCCTAGCAAAACTGAGTGGAAGATACAGAGATTTCCCCATTCCACCTAGCCTCCCTTATGATCAACACTCTTCACCATGTGGTATGTTTGTTAAAAATGATGAATCTATCATTACAAATCATTATCGTTCAAAGTCTATAGTTTACATTAGGATTTATTCTTGGTGTTGTGCTTTCTATGGGTTTAAACAAGTGTATAATGATATATATATATCTGGGGCTGGTGCTGTGGCACAGTGGGTTAAAGCCTTGGCCTGAAGCGTCGGCATCCCATATGGGCACCGGTTCTAGTCCTGGCTGCACCTCTTCCAATCCAGCTCTCTGCTATGGCCTGGGAAAGCAGTAGAAGATGGCCCACGTGCTTGGGCCCTGCATTTTTGTGGGTGACCCAGAAGAAGCTCCTGGCTCCTGGCTTCGGATCGGCGCAGTTCCAGCTGTGGCAGCCATCTGGGGAGTGAACCAGCGGATGGAAGACCTCTCTGTCTCCACCTCTCTCTGTAACTCTTTCAAATAAATAAAATAATTTTTTAAAAAGTGATATATATCCACAATTTCATGTCATACAGTATGGCTTAACTCCCGCCCCCCATCCTGGTACTCAGTCCATTCATTCCTTCCACCTCCTTTATCTGTGGCAACACCAATCTTTCTACTGTCTCCATACTATCTTTTCCAGAACAGTATATAGTTGGAATCACACAGCATGTAGTCTTTTTAGTTTAACTTCTTTCACTTGGTAAAATATATTTAAACTTTTTCCTCATCTTTTCATGATTTGATAGTTTATCTCTTTCTAGCAAAGGATTTTCAAATTTCATTCTTGTTGCCTGAGGGTCATTTGGGTTTTAAGATGGTAGTCATGTGAATACAATTAGTTCACACCACAACTAGAGGTGTTCTGTTTATTTATTTATTTATGCATTTATTCATTCATCATTTGAAATGCAAAGAAACAGAGAGAGAGGAAGAGAGAGTAGGAGATATCTTTCATTCAGTGGTTCACTTTCCAAATGCCTATAATAGCGAGGATTGGGCCATGTCAAAGCCAGGAGACAGGAACTACATTCATGACACTCATAGGTGAGAAGGACCCAAGTACTTACATCATCATCCACTGCATCCTAGTGTGTACATTAGCTGGATAGGAAGCAGAGATGGGACTTAATCCTAGATGGGACTCAATCAGATACAGGATACAGGTATCCTAGGCCATTTTACTCACAGTACTACACCACCAACCCTTGTTCTGGTTTATATAGTGAGTTTTCATGTTAGGTTTTTACCTGAAGAAATGATTCTACAAAAATGTTTGAAGGCCTGGGGTATGAGAAGCTTCTCTATAACATGCTAACAAGAAACCAA
The DNA here is from genome assembly GCF_051225735.1 of Oryctolagus cuniculus. Lineage (NCBI taxonomy): Eukaryota > Metazoa > Chordata > Mammalia > Lagomorpha > Leporidae > Oryctolagus > Oryctolagus cuniculus. The sequence goes on from NC_142867.1 coordinate 189,662,410, forward strand.
CCAAGTTCTGCAGAAGGCCCTTGAATGCAGTCACCGCTCCATTATGTGCTTGGATAGCTCCAACTTTCAGAAAGTTCTTACACTAAGCCAAAATCGGCCTCCCTATAACTTTGATCAATTGGTTCACATTCTTGCTTTGGGCTATTTAATTGCTGGTAGAGATTTTAGTTGCTTCCCTAAAGGCAGAAGACTTAATGTTTTGTAAGTACTATTGATCTTTGGCCAGCTTTAGCCTGTGGCTGAGCAGCTAGATAATTTATTTCTCTTTAAGGTTCTCTGATACTATTTCTGGGTTACATTTTTCCTGTTTTACTTCTTGAAGCTTTCATTTCTTTATGTGAAGAAATTTGAATGCATCATTTTAAAAATTTTTTTGGTCCATGAGCTACACTTTTTACATAGATACCAATTAGCTCTTAATTATTAAATGTGTGGGTGAGAGGGCACAGATACATATTTATAACCCAAATGAAAGCTTGGTGCGATTTATGCTAAATATTATGAAAATCTTTATAGTAGTAATATTAGATAATTAAGTTATGGAACAAGCTGCCAAGAAAGGTTGCATAATGACTGTTACTACGGTTATTCAAGACAGAAATAGCCACCTGTTAGGAAATGATGGCTAATAGCTAATTACATTGTTGAGTGTCAACTGTGGATATATATCTTATGACTCTCTTCAGGTTACTGAAAATTTTAGTGATTCTAAAGGTTTTAGTTAAGGACATTCATAATAAACTCATACCTGAAGTCTTCCATATTATAGAATGTTTAAAATTTTTCACTCCTGGTCTCAATCCACAAGAAATAATCCAAAAATTAAAAAAAAAATGGAGACACTAAGGTGTGTTAACTCTAGCATTGTTTATAGAAGTATACAACCTATAAATAACTTAAATGTCAAAACACAGTGAAATGATTAAATAAAATATGCTTCCATTTAAGGACATATTAAGTAACTAATTTGTATTCATAGTTTGTAATAACAGGAAAATATTATTTTTAGGATATTAAGCATAAAACCAAGGCTTCAAGTCACATACAAAATATTATTTCAGCCATGGAAAAAATTACATGAAAAAATTGGTGGTGTAATCCCAGTAGATAGGCACAGGTGCGTAACTGCAGGTGTGTTGAAACCATGGAGATTTAACTATGCATTCTCCGTTAAATTTGAATGTTAAAAAATTCTCATTGGTAGCTAAACTGCTATCCAAGAATAAGAGCAAAATAAAACCATTTTCAGTGAAGAAAATAATAGAGAATATTTATTAATCACTAATAATTACTATAAATATACTTTGGAAAGAAGAAATCCAACCCTTAGAAGTGTTATGGGACTGACATAGTAATATGTGCATAGAAACTGATAAATCTTGGCTATAAAAATCTCAGGCATACCACCAAATAAATACTGGCAGTAAATGGATGGAAAATGATCAAGGAGTTAAGGTAAAACACATTATCAAGAAAAAGAGATGTCTTATGATGATTAAAGGAAAAATACACCAGGAAGATACCATAATCCTGAACCAAGATCAACACAAAAATGCAGCATTAATAACGTGAATCAAAAAACAAACATACAAATTTAAAAAGAGCATTTGGACAAATGATAAGGTAGGAAGTACCAGAAGCCTATTTACCAACCTTAACAAAACTGCACTGGTAAAATCTTTTTTATATAATCATTTTGGAATTCTAGAGATTATTAAACGTCTTGAACTTCCAGGTGAACTCCAGAATGGTAAATTGCTGTTAATTCAGTCAACTTTAGTCCTCAAATTTGTAGCAGCTACTCACGCCTGACCCTAAGCACCATAGCAAGATAATTTGCCATGTTTTCCTGGGATAGCCTGCACACAGCTTATGGGAAGGAGGATGGACTAAAGGAGACTGTTCTTCAAGTATGAGGGATTTATGCTCTGATCACAGATGTGCAAACAAGTGGAGTGACTGTTTTTGCGTCTTCTTCCATTGTTATAGACCACTCCAATCACTGGAGTGCCTTTCTGTGGTTTTAAAGAGCCAGCTAGCTGCAGGGCCAGTGCTGTGGCACAGTGGGTAAAGCCATTGTCCATGGAGCCAGCATCTCATATAGGCACAGATTCACGTACTGGCTGTTCCACTTCTGGTCCATCTCCCTGCTAACGTGCCTGGGAAAGCAGTGGAAGACAGCCCAAGTGCTGGGGTCCCCACACCCACATGGGAGACCCGGAGAAAGCTCCTGGTTATGAACTTTGGATTGACCCAGCTCTGGCCATGGCAGCCATTTGGGGAGTAAACTGGCAAGTGGAAGATATTCTCTCTCTCTCTCTCTCTCTCTCTCTGCCTTTCAAATAAAAGTTTTTCATCCTAACCCTCTTGTTTCTCTTTTCCCCCACTTCCCCTTTTGGAAGACAGAAGTTGAAGACTAGGACAAAAGCAACCAAATACAAAGGAGTAATTAGAAATTCTTCCTACGCATGCCCACAGGAAAACTGAGGTTCAGGAAAAGACCTAGAAAATCTTCAGCACAGATAGCCTACAACACTCAAAGGGCAAAAACAATCAATAGAAACAAAAATTAAATTAAATGAATTCTAAGGACAGGAGGAAATTTGATTATCAGAGTTGGCACACAATTAAATTTAAATGTCAAGTTTTCTGCAAAAACAGAAATTCACAATGCAAACAAAAAAACAGGAAAGTATAGTCCATTAAAAAAACACATAATGCCCCTAAAAGACCTGATGGAAGATATATGGGACAAATATTTTAAATAGATTATTTTAAAGATGCTCAAATAACCAAAACAAAATGGAGAAAGCCAAGCAAACAATATGTGAAAATATAATAGAAATATCATTAAATTTACAGACAACCTAAAAAGAAACTCTAGAGCTAGAAATACAATAACTAAAATTAAAAATCAACTGGAGTGATTTGAAAGCAGATTTGAGTAGATAGAAGAAACAATCAGCAAACCTGAAGACAGGACAATGTGCTATCAAGTCTGAAGAATAGAAAGAGAAATGATCAAAGAAAAGTAAACACAGCCTATGACACCATTAAGCAAACTGACACATGCATGGTGGGAGTACGAAAAGAAAACAAAACCACCCAAAAGAACTCAGTAACTACAAGTAAGAAGAACTGAGATATATGTACACCAAGACAAATTATAATTAAACTGTAGGAAGACAGAGGGAATTTCAAAAGCAGCAAGAGGGAAGAAACTGACTACATAAATGACATTCTACACCTCGGAAGTTAGAAAGCAGTGGGCTGATATCCAAAGTGGTAAGAGGAAATAAAAACTATCAACCAAGATCTTATTTCAGAAAAACTGTGCATCAAAAGTGAATAAGAAATTGGAACATTTTCAGATAAACAAAACTGTCTGATACTACCAATCTGTCCTGAAAGAAATGCTGAAGAGGTTCCTGCAGGTGAAAATGAAAGGACATTATACAGTAATGTGGAGCTGAATAAAGAACTAAAGATCTCAGAATAGGCAAATACACGAGTAATTATAAAAGAGGAGCCTTATTATAACAACGGAATATACTTTTATATAAACAGTAGTATTATACCAATAGTATATGTAAGATAGCAATTCTTTACTGTTTTCTATATTATTTAAGAGGCATACTTTTTAGAAAGCAACTAGTGTAGGCGGCCAGCACTTTGGTATGGCAGGTAAGGCCACCATCTGCAGCGCCAGCATGCTTTGTGGGCACCATTGGAGACCCAGCTGTTCCACTTGCGATCTAGCTCTCTGCTATGGCCTGGGAAAGCAGTGGAAGACAGCCCAACTTTTTTGGTCCCTGTGCCCAAGTGGGAGACCTGGAGGAGGCTCCTGGTTCCTGGCTTCAGATGGGTTCAGCTCCAGCCATTGAGGCCATTTGGGGAGTGAACCAGTGGATGGAAGCTCTCTCTCTCTCTTGATCTCTCTCTGTCTACCTCTCTGTAACTCCACTTTTCAAATAAATAAATAAAGCTATTCTTTTTAAAAAGAGCAAATAGTCTTAAAAACTAGTATTATTGTAATTTTAGTCTTTAGTTGTTCATTTTCATAATCTAAATATTGCTATCATCAAGATACTCACTTAAGATCCTAAGACACAAACAGGTTGAAGATAAAAATATATAAATATTTATTTCATATAAATGGTAAACAAAAGAGAAAAGGTATAAATATAATAAAGAGAAAGTAGACTTTCAAATCAAAGCTTTAAGAGATAGAGACATTGTATTTTAATAAAATGTTCAATATAGCAAGAAAACATCATGAATGTAAACATTTATACTCCTGAAAATAGACCATGAAAATACATGAAGCAAAATCAAAGGAAGAAATAGACAATTTTACAAAAATGGGAGAGACTTCAAGATTCTACTCTCAAGAATGGATAGAACAATTGGGAAGGAAAATAAGAAGATAGAAAACTTAAACAACAAGATAAACCAACTAGAACAGGCACACTGTCCTCAACAATAGAATACACATTCTTTTCAAGAACACATGGATCATTTTCCAAGCTATACCATACATTAGGCTAAAAACTAGTTTCAATATTTAAAAGAAAGATATCTCACAAAGCATGTACTCTGACCATAACAGAATGAAGAAATCAATTAAAAAAGGAAACTGGAAAATTGACAAATTTGTAGAAATTAAACAAGACCCTCATAAACCACCAATTGATTAAAGAAATTTGACAGTAAATTAGAAAAGTTGAGATATAAATAAAAATGAAAATGTTGCATTTTAAAACTTATAGGACACAGCAAAAGGAGTGTTTAAGGGAAAATCTATAGCTATACATGTTATGTAAATGAGAAGTATTTCAAGTAAACAATTTAAGGAACTAGAAAAAAGAAGTAAACCCAAAGCTAGCAGAAGGAAGGCAATAGTAAAGATTAGAGATTTTAAAAATAAAAAAAATGAAAATCAGAAAAATCAAAAATTAGTTCCTTGAGAAGTTCAATAAAATTAACAAACTTTTATCATATAACGGATTAAGAAAAAATAGAAGAATCCAATTACTAAAGTCGGAAATGAAGATAGGGAAGCCATGACTGGGTTTCAACAAAAGGATTAAAAGTAAAGAAATACTGTAAGCAAATGTACGGAGACTTGCGTGACCCAGGAGAAATGAAAAAAAATTTTTTTTTCTAACATAAAATTGACTAAGACTAATTTTATATACCTATAATTTGTAAGGGATTGAATAAGTAAACAAAAATCAATTATATTTCTAATTGGTTCAAAAGAATAAAAACCTTATGAGATAACCAAAGAAGTAAGATATGTCTTAAAGTTCAAAAATATATTTATTAAAGAAATTAAAGAATATAAACATAAATGGAAAGTCATCCCATTTTTGTGGAAAGACTTAACAAAGTTAAGATGATAATACTACCCAGAATGATTTACTCATTTAATGCTATCCCTACCAAAAATCCCAATGAATTTTTTTGCAGGAAAAAAAAAACACATCCTAAAGTTCATATGAAATCCAAATATCCAAAATAATCTTGAAAAAGAAGGACAAAGTAAAAGGATTTGTATTTCCAGATTCTAAAACTTATTACTGTAGTAATCAAAAGCAATGTGATATTGACATAAAAACAGACATACAGAGCAACAGACTAGAAAACACATTCCATAAATAAACCTTCTCATACATGGTTAAATTATTTTCAACAAGGGTGTCAATATCATTTAATGGAAAAATGACAATCTTTTTAAGACATGGTGCTGGTAAAATGAAATACATACAAAAGAATGAAGTTATACCCTTATCTAACACCATATATAAAAATAACTCAAATTAAATCCATTATCTAAAGACTATAAAACATAGCAGAAAATAGGACAAAAACTTTGGGACTACGGACGTGGCAATGATTTCTAAATATAACACCAAAATATGGGCTTCAAAAGAAACAAAATTAATGAACATTGTAAAAATCTTTGTATCAAAAGATAGGATTGGGGTGAACATTGGCATAGCAATTAAGTCACCACGCTGTGAAACAGGCAGAGGCGACACTAGCAAGGAGGAGCTGAGATTTGCTAGCACTTCCCTGCAGTCCTGCCGTGGCAGCCCAGGCTGAACAGCAGTCCTGTCTGCTTGCCTGCCCAAATCTCACCCCTTCCAAGCACTGCATAAATCCTTGTTCATTGCCCAATCCCCCTTTTTCCTGCACTGTCCAAAGCCTCCTGCCATCTGCTGCCAACTCCCATTTCCATGTAGTAGAAAACCAGAACTTCTGTACTTTTACCAATTAAAACTCGCACCAGCTAAAAATATCCAATATGGCCAGAGGCTTCATCCTTGTGATGATGGTTAGGTCATTATAATAAAATTATCATGTCTGACACTCCCACTCTCATCCTGGACTTGACACCCTAACACTTTCCAGATTTCAAAATTAAGGTAAGGATACAGGCAGTACTCAACACCCACCCCCAACTCTGCCCTCTTTGAATAATCAGTTGATTTTTGTCCCAAACACCATCCCCTGTGCCTCCAAATCATATAAAGGGACAGCACTGAACCTCACTGAGTACAGTTCTTTGCCTGTATTCTTTTCTAAGTTTGTATTTTCACTTTGTATGCTAATATGTCTTGCTTCTCTGAAGACCTTTATCTTTTTTTTTTTTTTTTGGACAGGCAGAGTGGACAGTGAGAGAGAGACAGAGAGAAAGGTCTTCCTTTGCCATTGGTTCACCCTCCAATGGCCGCCATGGCTGGCGCGCTGCGGCCGGCACACCGCGCTGATCCGAAGGCAGGAGCCAGGTGCTTCTCCTGGTCTCCCATGGGGTGCAGGGCCCAAGCACTTGGGCCATCCTCCACTGCACTCCCTGGCCACAGCAGAGAGCTGGCCTGAAAGAGGGGCAACCGGGACAGAATGCGGCGCCCCAACCGGGACTAGAACCCAGTGTGCCGGCACCACAAGGTGGAGGATTAGTCTAGTGAGCCACGGCACCGGCATGACCTTTATCTTTATCTCCTTCTTGAATTCATGTTTGTACTGGAGAAAGAATGACCCAGACAGCCTACAACATTGGAGGACACCTGCTTCATGACTCTGCTACTCTGCTTCTGATCCAGCTTCCTGATCCTGCACACCTAGGGGGAGAGCAGATAATGGCTCAAGTACTTGGGTGTCTGCCACTCATGTGGGAGACCTGAGTTAAGTTCCTGGCTGTTCTCATTGGCCTGGCCCAGTCCTAGCTGTTGCAGGCATTCAGAAAGTGAACTGCTAGAAGGGAGAGTTTCTCCATCTCTCTCTGTCTCTCTCTCCTTTCCTCTCATTCTTACTCTCTGCCTATCAGATAAACTAATGAAAAATATTAAAGGATTAGAAAATGGAAAACAATGTAGAGAAATTGGAACACTCTGTCCATTGCTCGGAACATGTAATGATACATCCAGCGTACAAAAACATGTGACAGTTCTTCAAAAAAGAATATATTACCATATGATCCAGCAATTGTACTTTTGAATATATACACAAGAGTCAAAACTGAGATCTCAAAGAAATATTTGTATACTCTTTGTTCTTAGCAGTATTATTGACACTCAGATAAACTTAAAAGGAAGCCAAGATATCCATCAGTAGATCAATGGATAGGCTAAATATGCTATATGCACATGATGATGTCATTCATTGGTAAAAAGGAAGCAAATTCTTACATATATGACAATATGGATGGAACTTGAAGATATTATTCTATGTGCAATAAATAACTCACAAAAGGACAAATATTATGTAATTCTACTTACATCAAATACTTAGAGCAGTCAAAATCTTAGCGACAGAAGGTAAAATGGTTATTGTCAGGGTCTAGAGAGATGGAGGAAGGGAATTTATGTAAAGAGAACAGAGTGTCACATTTGCAAGATGATAACAGTACTGGATGTTTGTGATGATTGTGAAACAACATGAATATATTGAATACCACTGAACTATACACTTAAAAATGGTTAATACAGTTGATTTTATGTTGGGTATATTTTATTGCAATAGGTAAAGACTGAAAAAAATCAAGAGAATATCATTGTAAGACTAATAATACAAGAGAACATCCCTCAGGCTTTACTGCTTGGCTCTAGGTTTCACATTAAACACAAGACAGTAAGAAGTTTGTTATGTACAGTGTTAAGTAGGAAAACGTATTTATAAAAGGCACATTGTTATCAATAAGGTTGCTAGGCTTTACTAAGTACTTAAAGAGTGGGATTAATAAATACTCACATGTTCGGCTCCTGGAGGGAACAGTGATAATGGAAACTATTCATTATGAAACAATCTATGTAGTCCCTAGTTTGCAACTTCGTGGCTGTAGAAAGCAGTAGTATATCTGTCAGCTCATGCTGCGGGGGTCTACATTAGACTTCACCGGCCTCTGGCTCATATACCCTGCCTCTGCTCCCTGGACTTCTCTTTTCAACTGGTTTTAGATTATTCAGGGAGATCTGTGACTGCTAGAATTTTCTGCCTTCACTCTGTAGTTCCAACAGCCTATTCTATAACTGTCCCAAGGGTTATTTGGTAAAATTTATATTATGAGAGTGACCCAAAGTACATGTCTCCTCCCAATTTTCTGCTTGATTAGACGAGCCTTGTGAGAGGAAGCAACAGGATTCCCTTCTCATTTCAAAGGTATAAGGTTTCTTCCAAGCTATTTTCCTCCACCTTGTAATTGTAGAACTTCTGTTTCCTTTCAAAAACTGGGTGAAATCTGTTCTTTGGTATACATAACCTCTTCATTTACATAGGTATAAATGTGAACAAACCATAATTCTTTGTTCTTGTATATGTGGATTTGTGGTAAGATTACCCACACAAACTTTAGGTAGTGGCTACGTCTCAGAATGGACAATGGAATACTGTGCAGTCACGGTTTCAATTATATTCAAAATGTTGAAATTTTTAAAAAGTTTCTGAAGTACGTATGGTGAAATGATCAGCTTTAGTAAATTAGAGTTGTACACATATAGAGTTTTGTTGTGTTTTTATATATAATTGTGTGTTCACTAGAAATATGCAGAATATTTAAAAAAGCTTTTAAAATAAAAATGTGTTAGAAATAAAGGAAAGATTTCCATTGAATGGAAAGACATCAAAATATTATTAGCAGTTGTTTCTATAGCAAAGAATTACAGATTTATGTTTTACACTTTTTTCTTGATCTAAGTGTTCCTAATTTTTTTCTCAGGATGTTTTATTTGCACTTTTTAATTTTATTTTAAAAGAAAATATGTCTAGACTTTTTGAAGCTTTCTTTTGAAATGAAGATGCCATCATACTGAAAGTGATGTGGCTTCTGAGAGGATATCATTCTTTGAACACTTAACAGAAGCACGCTTTCGTTCTGTTCAATCCCATTTTAAGCACTGCCTTACTATGCTAACTACTGACAAAGGTGTAAGATTGATTATCATCACAATCAATGGAGCCAAAGAGTTCTTGATACTGAGATTTAGGTCCCTAAAGACTAAAATATCTCCCCAAAATGCAAAAGTTTAAATTGAGTGCACTTTTTTTTTTACATTTTCATTCTAAAGACTGCTTCAAATATACAGTTTAAGCTGTTCGGTTTGCTAAAATCAGATTAACGAACCCTGCCTCTTTTTGCCTAATGCTTATTTCCCTGGAGCTCCAGGAAAGAATCTTATAAGTGTTTCCCATGTCTCTTAGATAAATACATCTTCTTTTAATGGTAAAACTTCTTTTCAAATTTTATTTAAGGCATTCAAACTTCATGTATTTCATATATACAGATTTAGGAGCATACTGATACTTCCCACACTACCCTCCCTTCCATCCACATTCCCACCCTTCATAATGCTAAAACTTTTACACCAAGTAAAACATCAAACAACATGTTAAAGGAGAAAATGAATTTCTGAGTCTCAGAAAGCATAGCCAAACATTCACATCTTCTCTAGCATGGAGTCGTACTTGTTTGCAATAATTTATACCTAAATTAATTACATTTTAGAATTTTTTACAATAATTATATGAAAAAATTACATTTGCTCCAAAGGCATATGATTTACCATCCTGTGGTGATTAATTTTTTCGCAGTCTTTCTGATGTTATTAAGGGGAATTGCCACCCTCAGCATCTCTCCCTAGACTGAGAAAACATGGCTTTATCATGTGCAATAGACTTAGGCAGCAAGCAAATAAATCCTTAGACTGATTATATATTCTCCAGATTCCTTGGGGTTAATTAAAAATAGGCACTGTGACATTATGTAGAGAATTCTCAGCTTCCTTTCGTAGAAAGAAGAAAAATAAAGAATTTCCAGTTTTATCAGGTGGTTTATAGCAGCTTTCTTAAGAAGACTTTAGGACCAAATAATTATAGAAGCAATGTTTGAAACTTTTCTAAAAGTCATTTTGTTCTTTAAAGATATCAATTCTTTTATAAAGTGTGTACACACATACCATGGAGTCTGAATTAGATATTCTATTGACATGTTTTAGAAGGAGGGAAGATTAAGCTAAGTGTTTTGAGATTCAAACCGACAGTTCCATGGTTTCTAATCATTACAAACCTGATGTTTTAAATCATTAAGCTATTCCTTCTAGCTTACCATGGGAATATATTTCCATATAGTTTGCTGTGATATATTGAGAGAGATAAGAATTAGAATTCAATTGCCATTTAATTTTTCTCCCAAAGTGACTTAAAAAGGTCATCTAATGCCCACACTTCTTCTATTTCTTGAATATTTTTATTTCACTTATCAGAAATCTTTGTGTCAAGGTAATTTATTTGACTAGGCTTTTATAATTTCCAGCATTCTGGTTATACTTTTTTGAATAAAAATCAGAGTTCAATCTGATTCCAAACCAGCAAAGCAGGGGAACACAAAAGCGGTGAGTTACTGCCCAGGTATTTTGACTCATTGAAACTAATATTTTTCATAAACAAGTAGAATAAAAATGAATATTTTTCATAAATACTTCAAGTGATTTGGATCCAGAAAATCCTGGGATCATTTTTGCAAAGCAACAAAATGGACCCTCAATAGCAGTTGTGTGAATGAATACAACGTGATGAATTCCAGCCCTGGTTAAACTCCACTGCTTCAGCTTTATTGTGGGTAAGCCAATTCTTTCCATTGGAAGATAAAATAACAACAACCACAACAACTTATTAAATGCTTACTAGTGTCTTTTGAAATTCTTTGCCCTAGGAAACAATCTATACAAGCCACTAATGACCATCAGTTGTATAGCACCATTGGTTTGAAACTAGAAATAGCTTTCACCCCCACGGTTCTACTAAATAAGTATCTGCTTAGAAGAAAAAACTAGAAAGTAACAGGACCTGATAGGCCCCTGGTGAGAAACTGAGCCAAGTCTTTAACTCATCTACCTCTCCATTTATTAAAAAAAAAAAAATGCACAACAAAAACTTAAAACATCACCCATTTCCTCTAAAAAATAAGGCATAACTTTTCTCTATGAGTAAATATTTAGGAAATAAAATAATCTTATTTGCTCATTGTAACTGTTGCAGGCACCCAAAACAATGCACCCCATTTCCTGGCCTCACAGTTCTCTTCCACAACTCATTAAGTCTCATAATCTTCGTCTTTAGGAAAAATATTCAGATGGAAATTTTGACAGGTAATTTTTTTTTCAAGTCAATTGTATTCTAAGAAGAAATAGAATTTGGATTCTCATCATACTGTTTTAAACCAGACGATTTACATCAGCATCCCCCATATACATATTACATGGATATTTCCAAAGGTAAGGAAGGCACGTGTCACCTTTCAATGTGCAGGCAATTGCACATGAAATACATCTGTGGCTCACTGCTGAAAAGTCACACCTCTGATCCACAGATCGGCTTAATTTAACCATTTTTCAACATGTTAATACATTTCCCTGTTTTAAATTCCTGCTTAGTGAAAAGTTTCCCCATTGAGCATCTGATTTAATTTTGCCTGCTTGGATGCCCTTTAGGTAAAGGACACCATTCAATATCGGAATTAGAAGCATTCTATTCATTTTTCCCCTGCAGCCAGGGAAAGAGAAAGGAGAGTGCAAAGAGGCAGAGGCTCAAACAACTCGAGATGCAGCAATTCTCCAGCCGCTGAGCAATGAGGTTTCATACGCTGCTGGAGGACCCATTCATCTTAATCCATCTGGAAAGAAGGCTATGCGCAATATTTCACAATCTAAGTACTTTCTGACAAATCTATTAATTATGCACTCAAACAAATTATTTGCTGCCTGTGGAGAATTGCTACATCTTGTGCCAGAATCCATGTTCTTTTTTCTGCTTTTAACTCATTGCCATCATTGACACAGTCATATTAGATCTCTATTCTTAATCATTCATCACTTTACATTTAGATGTGGTCACAACTAGAGGGAAACTAAACAGAGGGCTAAAGTTACATGAACTTCATAACCAAAGACACTTTCCAACTATCTTCTTACACATTTTGTCTTCTGTTCTTCTTTATCAAAATATATACAAGATGTCTTTTCTGTGTACTAAACCAAGAGACAAGATCATTAGTTCCCTGGCTTACTGATGTTCCCCATCCAAGACAAGTCT